>NC_045957.1:34566754-35234254 GCF_010909765.2 Amblyraja radiata | reverse complement strand
GTCAGCACTCCAGCTGAATTCCAGGATCAGGCTTCACTTGTTTATTATCATCAGTGTAAACGCCATTTTACAATTCCCACTGGTGCAAGTGCAAAAGCGGCACAATTAGTAGAGCTGCTGCCTCACGGTTTCAGTTTTTGACTCTGTGTGGAGTCGGCACATTCTCCCTGTGGCCAAGGAGACACAAAACGCTGGTTCGGCGGGTCAGGCAGCATCCCCGGAGAACGTGGATAGGTGACGTTTTGGGTTTGGGACCTTTCTTCTTTCAGCATTTTTCAGTAGAGATGGCACAGTGGTGCAGCGGTAGAGATCCTGACCACGAGTCCTGTCTGTAAAGAGTTTGTACGTTCTCCCCGTGACCGAGTGGGTTTTCTCCGGGTGCTGCGGTTTCCTCCCACACCTCAAAGACACACAGGTTCGTAGAATAATTAGCTTTGGTAAAATTGTAAATGTGTGTAGGATAGTGTTAGTGTGCGAGGATCACTGGTAGGCGCGGACTCGGTGGACCGAAGGGCCTGTTTTCATGCTGTCTCTCGAAACTTAACTAAACATTTTGCATATTTGCTTGGTAAACCAGCATCTGGTTAATTCCCATTTTACTCCTTGTGGCCAAGTAGATCCCCTCTGGATGCTTCACTTTCTTTCCCTATCCAAAGATGTGCACATTGGTAGGTTAATTGGTTGATCTTGGAGTGGTTAGTGGTTGATCTCGGAGTGTTGGGTGCTTTTACAAATAGGAGGTTAATGATGGGAATGTGGGAAGAATAAAGTGGTCAGCGTGGAATTGGTGTAATTATCCTGATGTGTAGGAAGGAACTGCAGATGTTTAGTTTAGTGTAGTTTAGAGATACAGAGCGGAAACAGGCCCTTCGGCCCACCGGGCCCGCGCCGACCAACGATCCCCGCACATTAACACCATCCTATACCCACTAGGGACAATTTTTACATTTACCAAGCCAATTGACTTACAAACCTGTACGTCTTTGGAGTGTTGGAGGAAACCAAAGATCTCAGGTGAAAACCCACGCAGGTCACGGGGAGAACGCACAAACTCCGTACAGACAGTACCCATAGTCCGGATCGATTCCGGGTCTCCGGTGCTGCATTCGCTGTAAGGCAGCAACTCTACTCTTGCGCCAACGTGACCACCAATGTTAGTTTACACAGTAGACACAAAATGCTGGAATAACTCAGCAGGTCAGGCATGATCTCTGGAGAAAAGGAATAGGCAACGCTTCGGGTCGAGACCATTCCTCAGTCTGAGGAAGGTTCTTGACACGAAGCATCATGTAACGATCCTTTTTCCATGTTTTATTACTCCTTGTCATCGGCTCAAACATTGTGTGCTCCTACCCCATCAATTGCAACGTTGAACTGAATTTGACATGTAGAAAGGAACTGCAAATGCTGCGTATACCGAAGGTAGACACAAAGTGCTGGAGTAACTCAGCGGGTCAGGCAGCTTCTCTGAAGAAAAAGGATAAATTAATGGATGTTCCTTTTGCAAATCGGCGCCAATATTATGTAGGATTACCAATTCACTACCAAAGCACATAAAATTAAACTTTGTATATCATGGACATCCATAGAACCGAAGATGGCTCACAGGGTGCTCTTCCATCCAACACAGGGAGATTATCGAGTCTGAAAAGGGTCCCGACACAAAACATCGCCTGTCCATTCTCACCCCAGATGCTGTCTGACCCACTGGGTTTCTCCAGCACTTTGTGTTTGGCTCAAGATTCCGGCTTCTGTAGTTTCTCGTATTTCAAGATTTACATCCTGTCTGACTTAGATGGAAAGTCACAGACCCAAACCATTAACTGTTTCGGTCTCCACACTTGCTGCTGGGGTTCTCCAGCATTTTCCGTTTTTACTTGAGCTTTCTGCAGTGCATTGCATTTGAAGATTTTCATCCTAACTGCTGTGACAGCAGTCCAGTCTTTGATCCAATTTACTGCACATCCAATGTTGTAACAGTCCCAGTTTATAGTAATGCAGGCATGTGTGTGAATGTGCGTGAGTGATTGGTGGTGGTCGGAGGGGCCGTAGGCGCAGATTGGCAGCCACGCTTCCGTCAGTCTGCCCCAGGGCAGCTGTGGCTACAGAAGTAGCTTACCACCACCGAGTGTGACTGAGGAGTGAATGAATAATGCGATGTAAAGCGCCTTGAGTATTAGAAAGGCGCTATATAAATCCCATCCATTATTATTATTATCTAACCCACCACAACAAACAATCTTCATAATGTCATTATTTTCTCTAAAATCGCAAAGATTCAGAACATTGGCAGCACTGTGGTGCAGCTGACAATAGGATTGTTGCCTCACAGCACCAGAGTCCCGGGTTCGATCCTGACCATGGATGCTGTCTATGTGGAGTTCTCACATTCTCTCTGGGACCAAGTGGGTTTCCTCCGGATGCTCTGGTTTCCCTCCACATCCCAAAGATGTGCAAGTTTGTAGGTTAGTTTGCCTCAGTAAATTACCCCTATTGTGTACGGAGTGAGTGCAAAATTGGTAAAACCTAAAACTAGTGTGAGCTGTTGGTCAGTGGTCATTTGGCTGAAGGGTCTGTTTTCATGCTGTATCTCTAAAGTAAACTGAACAGGGACCAGGCACAGAGTAAGCACATTACAAATTACTGGGCAAAAACAACTCTCTTGTCCAGTCACAAAGTACTCTTCAAAAGCAATTCTTTGTTGATAAGGAAAGAATATAAATGTGAAAATTAAAGAAAATTGAACTGTTGGTGTAGAACAGCCTGAAAGCCACAGAGATAGAGAATCCCCCCTCTCCCCCCTCCAAATGAGTGAAGTAGCCTGTTGGACTGTCCGAGGGAGAAAAGAGATTGTGCAAGGAAGTATTATTGCCCCTTATTCCATGGGGATGTTTAGCCGATGTGTGAACATAGTTTAGTTTAGAGATACAGCATGGAAGCGGGCCCTTCAGCTCAGGAGGCTACACCGGCCATCGATCACCCTTCACACTGGTTCTATGTTACTTTCGCACCCACTCTCCACACGAGTACAATTACAGAGGCCAATTAACCTGCAAAACGCGCCTGTCTTTGGCTTGTGGGAGGAGACCGGAGCACCCGGAGGAAACCCACATGGTCACAGGGAGAATGTGAAAACTCCTCACAGACAGCACCTGAGGTCAGGATCGAAGCTCACTGGCAATGTGAGGCAGCAGCTCTGCAGGCTGTGCCACCATGACACTTATAAATTGTCCACTTAACCCTGGATCTTCAGGAGAATGTGGCTTAATGTCCAGCTGTTCTATGAAGTTGGAACAGAATTGTAGCAAACCTTACCCTACCTCCATCTCTGACTTAAAAATGTCAATTTTACTGATTGTATTCCTGTGAAAAATTATATATAGATGTAAGTCTTCTTGCATGTTATTTGCCTTATTTAAAACAGATCAGCATCAGTTTAGTTTATTGTCACATGTACCAAGGTACAGTGAAAAGATTTTGTTGCATGCGAACCATCCAGTGGAAAGACATTTCATGATTACATTTGGCCCTTCGATCCAGCACCGCCATTCAATGTGATCATGGCTGATCATCCCCAATCAGTACCCCGTTCCTGCCTTCTCCCCATATCCCCTGACTCCACTATCTCTAAGAGCCCTATCTAGCTCTCTCTTGAAAGTATCCAGAGAACCGGCCTCCACCGCCCTCTGAGGCAGAGGATTAAACACTCACAACTCTCTGTGTGAAAAAGTGTTTCCTCGTCTCCGTTCTAAATGGCTTACCCCTTATTCTTAAACTGTAGCCCCTGGTTCTGGACTCCCCCAACATCGGGAACATGTTTCCTGCCTCTCGCGTGTCCAAACCCTTAAAAATCTTATATGTTTCAATAAGATGCCCTCTCATCCTTCTAAACTCCAGAGTATATAATTAATCTTGTAAACCTATGTTGCCCTCAATAGCAAGAATGCCGTTCCTCAAATTAGGGGACCAAAACTGCACACGATGTGTGGTCTCGCTAGGGCCCTATATAACTGCAGAAGGACGTCTTTGCTCCTATACTCAACTCCTCGTGTTATGAAGGCCAACATGCCATTTGCTTTTTTCACTGCCTGCTGTACCTCCATGCTTACTTTCATTGACTGATGAACAAGGACCCCCAGATCCCATTGTACCTCCCTTTTTCCGAACTTGACACCATATAGATAATAATCTGCCTTCCTGTTTTTGCTACCAAAGTGTATAACCTCACATTGATCCACAGTAGAGAGCATGCTAACCGGTTGCATCGTGGCTTGGTTCGGCAATTTGAGCGCCCTGGAGAGGAAAAGACTACAAAAAGTAATAAACACTGCCCAGTCCATCATCGGCTCTGACATTCCTTCCATCGAGGGGATTTATCGCAGTCGCAGCCTCAAAAAGGCTGGCAGTATCATCAAAGACCCACACCATCCTGGCCACACACTCATCTCCCTGCTACCTTCAGGTAGAAGGTACAGGAGCCTGAAGACTGCAACAACCAGCTTCAGGAATAGTTACTTACCCACAGCCATCAGGCTATTAAACCTGGCTCGGACAAAACTATGATTATTATGAACCCATTTTCTGTTATTTACACTTTATCAGTTTATTTATCCATGTGTGTATATATTTATATTATGGTATATGGACACACTTACCTGTTTTGTAGTAAATGCCTACTATGTTCTGTGTGCTTAAGCAAAGCAAGAATTTCATTGTCCTATACAGGGACACATGACAATAAACTCACTTGAACTTGAACTCACTTGAACTTGAACTTGAACTGCATCTGCCATGCATCTGCCCACTCACCCAACCTGTCCAAGTCACCCTGCATTCCCATAGCATCCTCCTCACAGTTCACACTGCGCCCCAGCTTTGTGTCATCTACAAATATGCTAATGTTACTTTAAATCTCTTCATCTAAATCATCAATGTATATTGTAAATAGCTGTGATCCCAGCACCGAGCCTTGCAGTACCCCACTAGTCACTGCCTGCCATTCTGAAAGGGACCCGTTAATCCCTACTCTTTGTTTCCTGTCTGCCAACCTATTTTCTACCCATGTCAGTACTCTACCCCCAATATCATGTGCCCTAATTTTGCACACTAATCTTCTTTGTGGGACCTTATCAAATGATTACAATCAAGCCATCCACAGTTTGATTACATCTGCAGTTTTATTACAATACATGATTACAATCAAGGCATCCACAGGATAAAGGCAATAACTTCTGGTTTACAAGGTTTAGTAATAAGGTGGTTGAGATATGGGTGTTGGTCACACAGTAACTGTACCATCTCCTTGTGGTTTCTTTGTAACAGGTACCAGTAGCGTGGAGGTCAAGGAGAATCGCAATGTGGGTAACTTGTCGTTGGAAGATCACACCCGAGCCTCAAGTGACCGGCAAGTCTTTCGCTGCTCAGATGTGTCCAGAAGCGGAGTGTCGGGATTGAAAAGGAAAAGGCCGCTGGAGGAAGGGAACACTGAGCATACGCACCCGAAGGTGCAGCTGAAATGCAAGAAGTTGTCATGGTCGGTGATGCCAAAGAACGCCCTAGTGCAGCTGAACGAGCTGAAGCCGGGATTACAGTACAAGGTGGTGTCGCAGACCGGGCCTGTACATGCGCCCATTTTCGCCATCGCGGTCGAAGTCAACGGCTTCCTCTTCGAGGGCACGGGGCCGACCAAGAAGAAAGCAAAGATGAGGGCGGCCGAGCTGGCCCTGCAGTCCTTCGTACAGTTCCCCAACGCCTCCCAGGCCCACTTCGCCATGGGCAACTGCGTCAACCCTAGTGCGGACTTCACGTCCGACCAGGCAGACTTCCCCAACACACTGTTCAAAGAGTTTGAGCCGTCGGGGCAGGGCGACGGCCTACCTTGTTGCAGGCCGGCCGACGATGACGAGGAGGAGCTGCTGTGTGGCGGCTGGCGGCGCGGACGCTTACTCCGCCGCACGCTGGGTTTAATGGCACCGGCCAAGCAGAACCGCCGCAAGGCGCCGCCCGCCACCGCCGCAGGAGCAGCAGCAGCAGCAGCAGGAGGCGGCGGGAAGAACCCCGTGGAGAGGCTCAACGAGCTGCGGCCAGGCCTGAGGTACGTCTGCCTCTCAGAGACGGTGGAGAAGCGCGTCAAGAGCTTTGTGATGGCGGCGAGGATTGATGGGAGAACGTTTGAAGGCATGGGACGCAGCAAGAAGCTGGCCAAAGCCCAGACTGCACAAGCCGCTCTTCAAGCTCTCTTTAACATCCAGCCAGTGCCCAGTGGAAAACCTTGTCAAATGCCTGGCAGGAATAAATGTCCTCATTTACCACAGGTGAGAATTTGCCTGGCAGACGTTGGGAAATTGCACACCAAGTTCACTTGGCTGATCTCAGGTAACCTTCATCCACACAGGCTGGTGGGCGGGGGAGAAGTGATGCAAACTAATTGGGAGGTGTTGGGCCCTGAGCGCATTTTAACCTACATTGCTTTTGCAGCAACCTCACAAACAAATGCAACTTTCAGCCTCTGCTGAAAAGTTAGTGTTTTAAAAAAAACAACTGATTTCTCAAGTGCAGTTAACAGTAACACACTGGTGCAATGATACGGACATATGTATCAGAAGGGTCAGTCTTTGAGGGTAAACATTGCTAATCATGTGTGTGTGTGAAGCATAGCCGTTGTAATTAGCACAAGCAAATATCAGGCCATTAAAACTAATGTGGCATCGCGGAAGTGACCCGATTTATCAAACAAAATGGAACTTTAAAATGAATCTGCTTGCATTGTAACCTGTGTGAGAACAGGCAATCACAACACAGCTCTCTCCCTCTCGACACAGGTGCAGCTCTCCCCCTCTCGAAAGGGGCAGGTGATGCCTAGACTCGTCGAGATTCAAGAGTTTTATTGTCATACTAGACCAAGTGCATACCGGTTGGGTCTGCTCCCCCAACACCTTATTCCACCACTCGCCCGTTCCCCCAATGCAAGAGGGTGGGAGTGAGGGTAGATAGGGAGGGGGTAGAGAGGGGGAGGGAGGATAGAGAGGGAGGGGGCAAGAGAGGGAGTGTAGACGTGGTAACTACCCTCCCTACCCCCTCCTCTCCCTCAAACCCCCCACTCCCCCTCCTCACCTCCCCGGTGGCCCCATCGTCGCGAGGTCACACCGCCGCGGTCTCGATGCCTCCTTGATGGAGCCCGGGTCGGAAAAAGCGGAGCGTTAATTTAAATGTGGCCTTCCCCCTGACGTCACTGGAAGCTGCTGGCCGCCCACTCCCCCTTGGTGGCCGCCCACCCCCTCTTTGTGACGTCATTCCAAGCGGGTTGACAGACTTTTGCCATTTAAAAACTTGGTTTTAGCTATTTTTTAAATGTTATAACTTATGAAATGTGGTGAAGCAGCTTATTTTGTCGACGAGGTTAATGTGATTAATAATCTGTGAAAATGTAAACGTTAGCGTGTAGCATTTTGAGGAAGATACAATGAATACAGACGGACAGACAGACAGGCACACACACACAAGATCAGACTTTTATAGGTATAGAGACGTCCCAGTCAGAATGCAATTCTTACTTGCCGCAGCACAACAGAATATGTAAACATAGTATTCTGTAAACAATATAATAAAAGAAAAGAGGTTCAATATATACAAAAATATATATATTTAAACCAATGTCCCCGTCAATGTAGTTCAGAGCTTATTTGGAGGTTATAGTGTTTAATAGCCTGATGGCTGCTGGGAAGAAGCTGGTCCTGAACCATGGACATGACAGTTTTCAGGTTCCTATATCTTCTTCCCGATGGCAGGAGTGAAATGAGTGTGTGGGTCTCTGATGATGCTGGCTGCCTTTTTGAGGCAGTGACTCCTGTGAATCCCTTCGATGGTGGGTGGGGTGGTCGGGACCCATGATGTACTGGGCAGTGTTCACTTTTTGCAGTCATCTTCGTTCCAAGTTGCCAAACGAGGCCATGATGCAACCAGTCAATATGCTCTCTACTTTATGCCTGTAGATGTTCAAGAGAATCCTCTCTGACATTCCGAATCTCTGCAATCTTCTCGGGAAGTTGAGGCGTTGATGGGCTTTCTTTATGCTTGTTTCTATGTGCTGAGTCCGGGAAAGATCTTCAGAGTTCAGCGGGAATGGCAAATGGAAACCGTGTAAGGAAAGACCCCTTGGAATTAGGCAATGGATGTAGAAGTTGGAGCAGTGGATGAGAGTACATGGTGGAGAGCAGACACCGATAGCTGAAGGGAGATGACATTCAATGGCTGGGTAGGCTCTGCGACTCTGAGCCTTTTAGAGGGCGGGTGGACACTGCCTCACAGAGCTGGAGATGCAGGTTCAATCCTGACTTCAGGTGATGTCTGCATAGAGTTTGCACATTCTCCCTCTGACCTCATGTGTTTCCCCTGGAGCGCCAGTTTCCTCCCAATCCCCAAAAAGTGTATCTTGTCAGTAAAGTGCCCCGGGGGTGTAAGTGAGTGGTAGAGTTTGAGGGGGAGAAGGGGGTACAATGGAATTGATCAGAACGTTGCAAAAATACAATATAGGAGTAACGTAGCTTTTCCTCCAACCTCCCAAAGATGTGCAGGTAGATGAAGTGGCTATTGCAAAGGGTGCAGAAGGATCAGGAGAGTTTGAAGAGCACAGTTTAAAGTTTTACTATCCCATGGGATAGACTAAGGAGTTAGTGGTGGACTTTAGGAAATGTGCAGTGTTCCAAGGAGTACCTTGGAAATTACCTAGACAGTAAACTGGACTGGTCCAGGAGCTCTGAGGCACTGTATAAGAAGGGACAGAGCCGGCTGTACTTTCTGAGGCGGCTCTGCTCCTTCAACTTCTGCAGTAAGATGCTGCAGATGATCTAGGACATTTGGTGGTCGCCAGTGTCATCTTCTTCGCTGTCGTGTGCTGGGGAACAGGGCGATGGCCGCGGACACCAACAGAGTTAACAAACTCGCCAGGAAGGCTGGCTCCATCCTGGGGGTGGCGTTGGAGTCACTGGAGATGGTCCTGGAGGGGAGGATGCTCCTCAGACTGAGGAGCATTTTAGACATTACAGCTCACCCCCTCTGGTCATCAGGTTGACCAGAGACACACTGGTCAACCTGATGAGCAACTTCAGCAACAGACTGGTTCCACCAAGATGCAGCACAGAACACCACAGGAGATCCTTTTCCCCTGTGGCTATAAAAACTGTATAACTCCTCCCCCTTCTGTCATGGGGTAGACTGAGTCCCTCCCCCCCCAATCTTTGCACATCGCCAATCCTGGAGTTTCCACTCATAACTTTAATTTCATGTCTCATGTATTCTGTTGTGTTTTACGATTGTTGGCAGACCAATTTCCCTCCTGGGATAAATAAAGTTCTATCGTATCGTACTATCGACCGAAGAGTCAAGACGGCTTTATTGCCAGGTGTAGCAAAGAACTGCAGATGCTGGTTTAAATCGAAGGTAGACACAAAATGCCGGACTAACTCAACGGAACAGGCAGCATCTCTAGAGAGAAGGAATGGGTGACGTTTCAGGTCGAGACACTTCTTCAGACTTTATTGTCATTATTGTCATATGTCCAAAACAAAATTCTTACTTGCAGCAGCAAAACAGAATAGGTAAACATAGTAAACGATATAAATAATCGTGAACACGATAATAAATGAAAAAAAGTTAGATGTGTGTATATTTATATATGTGTGTGTGGATATAAAATAGACACAAAATGTTGGAGTAACTCAGTGGGACAGGCAGCATCTCTGGAGAGAAGGAATGGGTGAAGACAATGATAGGGCAAAAAGACAAAATGAATGCCCCCAAGTCAATGTCGTTCAGAGGTTATTTGGAGGTTGTCGTGTTTAATAGGCTGATGGCTGTAGGGAAGAAGGGTCTCGACCCGAAACGTCACCCATTTCTTCTCTCCAGAGATGTTGCCTGCCGCTGAGTTACTCCAGCATTTTGTGTCAACCTTTGATTTAAACCAGTTCTTCCCTACACAAGCTGTTCCTGAATGTGGATGTTACAGTTTTCAAGCTCCTGTATCTTCTTCCCGACGGCAGGAATGAAATGAGTATGTGGCCAGGGTGTTGTGGGTCTCTGTTGATGCTGGCTCAGTTTCATGTTATGACTCGTGTTCATGGTCAAGGAACATAATTCACTGCCGTGTTAAGGAATAGAAGTTATTTGAAGAATAGCAGCCCAGGCCAATATAATTTTCCCTGAAGGGTCCCGGCCCAAAACATTGCCTCTCAATGTTCTCCTTAGATGCTGCTGAACCCACTGAGCTACTCCAGCATCCTGAGTCTTCTTTTGTAAACTGCCATCTGCAATTCATTGTTTCTACTAATTTTCAGCAAAGCAGATTAAATCCTCTAGAAAATCATGCTTCCTCGTGGTTACCTCGTTCTAAAATCGTTTGGGCAGTAAGTGTGCAGGTATCAGACAGCATTTGCCTATATTCCTTTGCTATTGATATAGTCTGGCCATTTCTGGATGTAGTAACTGCATCAGTCTAAACTAGAATCACAACACCACCAAGAATTGTTTTCAGTGGTGTAGCGCTTCTTTGCCCTCTACATGAGCTGCGCCCCAGGTTCGTAAACTTTAATTCCCTTATAGGTGTTTTACTGGTGTTTCTCACACAGATATTCAAAAAAAAACAGCACTCAATAAATCAATATTTTATAGTACCTTTAAGTATTAATTACTATGTGGGCCCACACATTCACTCACACAAGCCGGCAACATTAAAAACAAAACAAGAATAACCCCACGTGGCAGGCCTGGTCGAAGCTGGAGAGCGTCGCGGCCAAATACAGTGGAAGCCAACAAGTGCACAGTGCAGAAGCTCACAAGATGGCGGGGAGTTGACTGACCAGAGAGGACCCCATGTGGCAGAAATCTTCCTTCTCCCTCGTTTTCTCCAGGGCTCAGCTAACCGCTGCTCTCACTCTCCTCGTAATCACAAAGTCCACACAGCCACAGTCTTTAATAATAATAATAATGGATGGGATTTATATAGCGCCTTTCTAATACTCAAGGCGCTTTACATCGCATTATTCATTCACTACGACAGTATGCACTCCAAGCGGGATTCGAAGCGGCCACCTTCCGGTCGCCAGCCGAACACTTAGCCCATTGTGCCATCTGTCGGCCCAATCCACCCCTCCACGTCTTTAATCCACCCCTCCGAGCTGAAGGGGTAGCAGTTAGCCTAGGCTTCTTCTGTCTTCTTCTGGACTTCTTCTCTCTCTCTCCTGGACTTCGATTATCCACAATTCCCAGCTCCCGCCCCCAAACCAATCACCACACAGGAAAAATGATTGAACTCATTTACAACAAATCAAAATGCAGAACACATATTCACAGCAAAACTTATATACATTTCTTAATAAGAAAAACTAATATGAAGTTACACAGGGCTACACCCTCCGTCTGATGTCCCTATCAGGCTAACCTACTGTGCACTAAACACATCTGCTTACTTGGGCTCTTTAGATGGATTCTGAACTTAACGTTAATCTTGGTTCACTAGTGTCTGTGGTCTCTGTGTCACAGCATATTTGAATAATCAGGCCTCTATAAACTATCGTCACAGGTCTGTCAGTCGGCTGTCCAAGTTTGTCATAACTGAGGCGTAGGACAGGTTTCACAAGCCGTTTGGCACAGGGTGTCTGGGAGGACTCAGCAACCACAGCCGAGGTGCTAGGGGTAGGGACGTCTCCCTCCCCCAGCTCTGTGTCCACCACAGAGTCTTGGTGTGGCTGTAAGGGTTCTTCCAGATCTTCTGTTGCTACTGGCAGTTCATCCACTTGATCCTCAATACATCAGCTCTCTCTGACAACTTGTTGGCTAACCTAGCTCTCCATGCTTCGGGAATGGGTGAATCCCCAAAATTGAAGAGCTCAGGATCAATTGACATTGTTTTCGGAGACTTCTTTGGCTCAATGACAGAGTCAACCAGGTACACTTGGGCTAGCACTGTACCCGCAGGAAGAGCAGTTTCTTTTTGAGATTCATTTCTCAGCATGAGTGTGAAGCCATTGGTATCCATAGCTGAGGGTGGCAGGACTACTGGCGGAACCAGCACACCAGCAGGAAGGTTGGTACTTTCATCAGCCTCCACCATTAGGATGCTTTTATCCATAGGTTGCTGCTTCTCCACTTCACAGACAGCATAGTGTGCTCCTCCAGGTGGGATACTTAGAGTCCCAGGGCCCTGCCATTTCACTTGGCCGACCACATCCATTGGTGGATTACAAGGTGATGGGGATTGTTCAGAACGAACAGTGTTTATTCTCAGAGAGTGAACCTCATCGTTGCCTTTGAGTTCCTCACATTGGTACAGCAGGGAGCACAATGTTGTTGTATTAGTGCCAATGACAACAGGAACTGGGTCAGGACTTGGCGAATCAGGGCATATTAGAGCCACCACGGGAACTATTTCTTCAACTCCCTTGGAATTAGGAGGCAGTCCCAGCTCAACTGTCACATGGCCTGTATATGGATAGCTAGTGTCACTCAGTCCCCATATGGCAAGGTCTTTGAGTGGGTGAATGGGCACATTGGGAAGGAATCTGGTGTGCCAACTCTCAAAGATGATAGTGACTCTGGAGCCGCTGTCTAAAATGGCTCTACAGGGTTGACCATCAATTTTCACATCAGCCATCATGGATGGGCCAACCAGTCCTTGTGGCAGGTTACGAGGCTGCTGTGTGTAGACTGGACCAACCTGCTTCCACTCAGCAAACCTTTTGTGTGACGCTTTATCTTCCTTGCTTTTGCGCAGAGCACCGAGTAATTTTTGGATTATTTTTGGGCTGTTCTCTGGGGCTGTGCAGTGTGTGGCAATATGACCATTTTCTCCGCATCTGTAACAGAAGAAGCTCTCTGAGTCTTTGGCATTATGTGGTTTAGCTGCTGGGCTGGGTCTGGCCTTCCCATCCCTCTTTTTAGGGTCTGCAGTCACAGGACTGTGAGATACAGACATCACAGTTAGCTGATGTTGTAGCTGCAGCACCTGTTGCCTCAACATTTGAACTTCGTTTTCATTTTCAGTGTCTATAGTTTTCTTGGTGGGTTTGAATTTTGGCTCAGTGTGTGTGTCTTGCTGCTTTTCCCTTAGCTCACCAAGCTCTGCACGAAGCTCTTGAATCTCTGCCTTCAACTTTTGGTCTTCTGTAGCTTTGGTATTGGCTTGGTCTCTGACTTGTACTTGTCTTACTGTTGTAGTTAATTTTCGTCGAGTTGTCTCATATTCCTCCTCTTCACGAATCTCATTTAGGAGCTTTAAGAAGGTAGGAGGTTTCTCTTTTCTTTCTCTCAATCTCAACTGTAACAGCATCATATCAGAGTCAGTAGCACCTCTAATGAGTTGGTGAATTCGAGCATGATCGGCTCTGTGGCTGAGAAGGCCTCCTTTCTGCACTACTTTGATCAACGAGCGTTCCAGCCTCCTTAAAAAGTCAGAGAGCTTTTCACCAGACTGTTGGTGAAGGCTCCTGAAGGCAAAATATAAATCTTCTCCTGACACAGGCATGCCAAAGGCACTTTCCAAGGCCTTTACATAGCAGTCAGGGCTAGCATCTGGGTCGTTTAGTCGTACAGCCTGAATTATTTCCAGGGCCGGCCCCTTTAAGCTCTCGACTATTCTCTTTCGTTTCTCATGTTCAGAGCAGTCACTGTCTTCAATCATTAGATAGGCTTGTTCGAGCCAATGGTCAAGGCTCTCCTCTCCTGGCGGTGTGGGAAGGTTTCCAGAGAACATCCACAGACGTCGAAATGCATTGTTCCCACTGGTAGGTCTCATCGTTTTTCCCAACAGGTCTCCAACTGCTCGGATGATGGACTCTGGGGAGCTTCCTTGTGGAGTCTCTGTAGTCAGCATGGCTTGAACATCATTTACTGATTTTCCTTCATCAGTCATTAGTTTGTTTAGCTTAGCTAAAAAATCTTCAGCTGGGCTCACAGGTTCATTGAAGAGGAACATTTTCCATTCTGAGCCTCCCTTCACTGGCTGCAGTTGGGGGGGAATGCGATCTGGCTGTACAACTTCACGGCATTCACAGAGTACCAGGTTGCTGCCAGTCTGAATGTCACTTTGGACGTCCCGTACCTTTACTCTCCCAAGTGCCTTTACTGTCTGAACAGTCTCTTCAATGTCTGCTTGGTCAGTATTAGTCGGCACGTCAAACAGGACAAAAGCATGGTTTGGGTCTAAGCATGCTTCACTACACCAGCTATGAAGCTTAGCTGCTAACTGAGAGTCTGCTTGAGTAGCCATTATACTACAACTGCTATAGGCACTTTAATACAAAAGTCGGGAAACAAAAACACTTCTTAAAGGCAAAAACTAACAGTAAATGAAATGGGAATTAATCTCAGTGGTGCCTCCATTTTGTGTAGCGCTTCTTTGCCCTCTACATGAGCTGCGCCCCAGGTTCGTAAACTTTAATTCCCTTATAGGTGTTTTACTGGTCTTTCTCACACAGATATTCAAAAAAAAACAACACTCAATAAATCAATCTTTTATAGTACCTTTAAGTATTAATTACTATGTGGGCCCACACGCTCACTCACACAAGCCGGCAACATTAAAAACAAAACAAAAATAACCCCACGTTGCAGGCCTGGTCGAAGCTGGAGAGCGTCGCGGCCAAATACAGTGGAAGCCGACAAGTGCACAGTGCAGAAGCTCACAAGATGGCGGGGAGTTGGCTGACCAGAGAGGACCCCATGTGGCAGAAATCTTCCTTCTCCCTCGTTGTCTCCAGGGCTCAGCTAACCGCTGCTGTCACTCTCCTCGTAATCACAAAGTCCACACAGCCACAGTCTTTAATCCACCCCTCCGAGCTGAAGGGGTAGCAGTTAGCCTAGGCTTCTTCTGTCTTCTTCTGGACTTCTTCTCTCTCTCTCCTGGACTTCGATTACCCACAATTCCCAGCTCCCGCCCCCAAACCAATCACCACATAGGAAAAATGATCTAACTCATTAACAACAAATCAAAATGCAGAACACATATTCACAGCAAAACTTATATACATTTCTTAATAAGAAAAACTAATATGAAGTTACACAGGGCTACAGTGGTAATAAAAAATGTAATGTAAAGCCTGTGAAACTATCCAGTCTACTTAACCCTTTGACCACGTGTATAAACAGGACTTAAATCAACATTTGTTCCTATAAATTTATGATAAAATGACTTGGGTAAAGACCTCATACATTTTGTGAGCAATAATGTGTAATAACTACTTTATGTTTCTGAGCCCTTAGCAAAGAGTTTGGAGAGAGATCACATACTGTTTTTACCTCATGTAGTTACTAAGTTACATAATGATTTTAAACAGTTTTATTCCTGCTATTAGAGTGTTATCTCATGGCTTCTGCTCAGAACCAGTTGTCATTCTGCCTCTCTGTCCTAAAAGTGCAGAATTGTCCATTTTGGCAAGGTTACATTTTCAGCACAGCCTTCCATAGAAAGATTTTATTATATTAAGACAGAGACACAAGAGGCTGCAGATGGCGCAATAAAAACTCTTTGAGGAACTCAGCAGGTCAGGCAGCATCTGTGGAGGAAAAGGAATGGTCAACATTTTAGATCAAGGCCTCTGTCTATTTCCTCCACAGATGATGCCTAACCCGCTGAGTCCCTCCAACAGTTCATTTCTTATTTTATATATACATAGGTAATTGAACGGTCCTCTCAGCAGCTAGAGTGTGGTCCTGACCTCCCACTTACCTCATAGGAGGCCTTTGAACTTTCTTTAATCGGGCTTTATCGGACTTCATTGTTACATCTTTGCACTAAACATTGTACCCTACTTCCTTTACCTTTATCTGTGCACCGTTGGCAGCTTGATTGTAATCATGCATTGTCTTCTTTAACTGGATAGCATGCAAGCCAAAGCTTTTCACTGTACATTATTGGAATCTGACGGGTAATATTTTTATGCAAAGGGTGGTAGGTGTATAGAATGAGCTGCCAGAGGTGGTTGAGTGAGGGACTATCGCAACATTTGAGAAGCAATTAGACAGGTACATGGATAGGACAGGTCTAGAGGGTTATAGGCCAAACACAGGCAAGTGGGACAAGTGTGGATGGGACATGGTCGGTGTGGGCATGTTGGGCCGAAGAGCCTGTTTCCACACTGTATGACGCTATGAGTTTATGACTATACCTCGGTATATGTGACAATAATAAACCAAACTAAACTATATTATATCATTAAAGTGCCAGCTTTAATGAAAGCCTCTTATCTTGCATAGAATGACGCAAATACATTGTGGTGTGAAACTTGCCCGAGAGTTACACTGTTTCAGCTTCTCAAGGATAACGTAGATAAGGTAGGGGGTGTGTAACCCAGATGGCAAATTGTCTATTGCTGGTTTGCACTTCACCCTGGAGCTAATTTCACCTCCAAATTCTTTTGTGACTTTTCAGCAGTTAAATGTATTGCTGCATATGGTACGGGAACATTTCTCTCTTTAATTTCTCTCTGCATATATCAGCTGAGATTGCTAGCCAGCTGTGCACTGACTGCACTGCTCTCACAATGCTGACCTCCTGGATTTCCACACAGCACTCTCATCAGGCACATTGATGTGCACGACTGCCTTCAGGGAACTGCCTTCAAATAAATCCTGATTTTTCTCTCCCCTTTTCACTTCACCGTCCCCTCCTACTTTCCTTACGATACAGATTCCCATTTGATTTCACCATTGCGCTCTGCTCCTTTGCTCTGGAAAGTGAGATCACAGTGCAGGAGGCCTTTCAGCCCGTCAAGTTCATGCTTGTCCCTACTGGAACAATTCCAACAGTGGCATTCGCCCACTCGTTGCCTTACGTTTTACTTTAGAGAAACAGCATGTCGGGTCCATGCCACCCTATACACCAGTTTAGTTGAGTTTCGAGATACAGCACGAAGGCAGGCCCTTTGGCCCACCGAGTCCGCGCCGACCAGCAATCACCATGTACATTAGTTTAGTTTAGAGATACAGTGTGGAAGTAGGCCCTTCGGCCCACTAAGCCCACGGTGATCTCAGATTCACTTTTTTTTACAAACAAAGCAGTGCATTTGAGAGCAGGCAAACTGAAGTTTCACTACTTAAATCCAGCTGGTGGCATGGTTTGATTTTTGAATCATCACTCTGGGTTCCATTCACAATGTACAAGATTGCATTTTAGAGTGTTTCATTAAGACGTTTCACCTGATTCTTTTTGAATGGAGATATTCATATGTAAACCCCTTTGACATCCCATTGAGAATTTGGAGAGTGAATTTGCCTTTTCAGTTAGAAAGGAAAAAATGGACGTCTTTCATTTAAATGAGCAAAATGCAAAGAGTTGGAGGAACCCACGACACAAGGAACTGCAGGCGCTGGAATCTTGGGTAGAACACAGCGCTGGAGGATCTCCGGCAGCATCTCCAGAGATGCCGCCTATCTGCTGAATTGTTTGCTAAACTGGTGGAACTCAGAGGATTAGGCAGCACCTGTTAAGGGAACGGACCGAAGAAGGGTCCCCATAAACGTCGCCTGATCATTCTCTCCACAAATACTGCCTGACCTGCTGAGTTCCTCCAGCACTTTGTGTTTTGGATCAAGATTCCAACATCTGCAGTTCCTTGTGTCTCTCTTTCATTTATATATAATCTTCCACTTCTATAGCATCTTTCATTTATATGACATCTTTCATGATCCCAAAGTACTTTGCAGATAACGAAGACCAATGGATCTTGTAATGTGGAGCGTATGCCTGCCAATTCGGGAATGATAAATTCACATGTGCGACAATATTTTGTCTATTTTTTGATGTTGAGGGATAAATCTTGGATCGGCCATAGGGTAAATACTCCTGCAATGTAGTCACAGGATTATTTACATCCACCTAAGAAAACCAGCAGAGCTCCAGTTTAAGATTCCATCTCAGACCCGGTATTCCTATGGAGCAAACAGATGTGTGGAACTGAGATCATAGGTTTTAACATGAAAGAAAGTTAAAATTAAGAATGCAACATATATATAAAGCATAACGCTGACAGTTTAAACTCTACGGTAAAACTCTGTCAAGAATGAATGCTTAATTACCATTCAGCAAAAAATCAATCCAGTTGTTGGAAAATAGCAGAGAGGATTTTATAGCACAGTCATAAAACGTAAAGGCTGTTGTTGACTAATACATCTCAGCGTGTTGTGAATTGGGACTGCCATGCACTCAATTATCAGTCACTGCTGCGGCTCCAGCTTGCAAGACTGGCTGCCTGCTGTTGTCAGTGTTTGTCTGCAATCAGTTACAGATTAGGAGGTCCTACAGAGCATTGGCTCTCGGGTCACCTGACATATTTGTTTGTGGTTTGGTGCTGCCATACCTCGTGTTGACTTGGCAGAATGACTTGACAGAGTAAAGGAGTAATGCCCCTGTCCCACTTAGGAAACCTGAACGGAAACCTCTGGAGACTTTGCGCCCCACCCAAGGTTTCCGTGCGGTTCCCAGAGGTTTTTGTCAGTCTCCCTACCTGCTTCCACTACCTGCAGCTTCCGGCAACCACCTGCAACCTCCGGGAACCGCACGGAAACCTTGGGTGGGGCGCAAAGTCTCCAGAGGTTTCCGTTCAGGTTTCCTAAGTGGGACAGGGGCATTACAGTGCCAGAGACCAGGTTTCCACCCTGTCTGTACGGAGTTTGTAAGTTCTCCCCGTGACCGCGAGGGCTTTCCCCGGGTGCTCCGGTTTCCTTCTACACTCCAAAGACGTGCAGGTTTGTAGGCTAGTTGGCTGCAGTAAAATTTGTAAATTATCCCTTGCATGTAGGATAGTGTTGATCTAATTGGTTCAGTCCTTCAATTTTGAAACATCCTTTGTTTTAAACCCCCCTGCATTAATCTTGCCCCTCCTATCTCTGCAGTTTCCTCCACCTCTACAATCCTCCCATCACATTTGCATTTGTCTGGTTCTGGCTCTTGAATTATTTCCAAATCAAATCACTTTGCCTTTGGTGACCATGGCTTAAGTTGCCAAAGCTCTAAGCTCGACAATTGACCACTTAATCTTTTCGATGCACTCCTTAAATTCTCCTTCATCACAACCAAGCTTTTGGTAATCTGTCCAAATATTCCTAATTTAACTCAGTGTAAAGTTTAAGAAGGAACTGCAGATGTTGGAAAATCGAAGGTAGACAAAAGTGCTGGAGAAACTCAGCGGATGCGGCAGCATCTATGGAGCAAAGGAAATAGGCAACGTTTCGTCTGAAGAAGGGTTTCGGCCCGAAACGTTGGAGTCTGAAGAAGGGTTTCGGCCCGAAACGTTGCCTATTTCCTTCGCTCCATAGATGCTGAGTTTCTCCAGCACTTTTGTCTACCTTAGTGTAAAGTTTGTTTGGTAATATTTCGGTGAAGGGTCTGGAGATGGCTTGCAGCAGGCAAGATAACACACAAATGAAGGTTGCGGTTGTTCTCTGTCCTTTTAAAAAAACATAAATTTCCTTTCTATTGAATGTCGAACATTGAATGACTCAAAAAATGTCTTCACTAAGTGAAAACCCATAGAGGCAGACACCACAGATACAGGCCCCGCAGCCCACTTTGGCTATGTTAGTTTTCTTTTTACTGTTTATGTCTTGGTGTAGAGACATTTAAAGCACATTTACCTAAACAACAAAAGCTTAGTGAGGCATTTGAGAACACCATTCAAAAGCACCATATTTTGGGTTGCATTGAAAGTAATCAACAAAATGTTCTAAAATGACTTTCCGTCATTGCACACAGCTCCCAGGGAGTTTCTACTTTGGCGTGTGTAGCTTTTAATTTAGTGTTTACAATAATCTTTTCTACTAACATGTCACCAGCTGCGTGGGGTATGAGAGGATGCAGACAATTTGATCTTGCTTCCAATAATTTGGGACGGCACAATGGTGCAGAGGTAGAATTGTTACCTTACAGTGCTGGAGACCTGAGTTTGATCCTGAATACGGGTGCTATCTGTATGGAGCATGTACGTTCTCCCCGTGACCACGTGGGTTTTCTCCGGGTGCTCTGCTTTCCTCCCACACTCCAAAGAGGTAAGGTTTGTAGGTAAATTGGCATTGGTAAAATTGTAAATTGGCCCGAGCGTGTGTAGGATAGTGTTAGTGTACGGGGTGATTGTTGGACTCAGTGGGCCGAAGGGTCTGTTTCCACGCTGCATCTCTAAACTAAAGTAATTCTGCTGTTTTTCTTACTGCAAAATGCAGGCTCCACAGATCCACCCACACTCCCTGATCTGAATGACAGGCGGTATCATTGCCTAGGATATAACGGGGGATGATTATTTGCCAACCACTCCGATATATACCAGTATTAAAGATTGAGATCCCTAGTTTTGCAAAGCAGGCAGTGATAAAACTGTGATACAATAGTAGAATCATAAAATCAGAGAATTGTATAACCACAAAAACAAACTCCTTTCAGCCCATGTGTGTAGGAAGGAACTGCTGTCGTCCTGCTCAGTTTCATTATTTGTAGCACTCGTTATCACCTTTTCCACAGCCAACAATGGACCATTGTGGGCTCCACCTTTCCTCGGCTTTGATTTGTCCTTTTCATAGCTTTAATTAATTTGTTCTATGTAACTTTACACATTTTTAGTTTCCCTCTCCCCTGACTCTCAGTCTGAAGAAGGGTCTCGACCCAATACACTAGCTATTCCTTTTCTCCAGAGATGCTGCCTGACCCGCTGAGTTACTCCAGCATTTTGTGTCCATTCAGCCCATCTTGTCCATGCGAACCATAATGCCTTTCTACAGAAATCGCATTTGCCCATACTTCGCTCTGCCTTTGCTAACCAAGTATCTGTCCAAATGTCTCTTCAAATCATATCTGCCTCCACCACATCCTCAGACAGTTTGTTTCGTAATACCACCACCCTCTGTATGAAAAACTTACCCCTCAAACAAAACAGAACATACTGAAAATACTCAGCAGGTCAGGTCACATTTGTGGGAAAGGAGACAGAGTCAATGTTTCAGGTCATAGACCTTCAGCAGATGAACTCTATTTCACTTTGCATAGGTGTGGCATAACCAGCTAGGTATTTCCAGCATTTAGAAAGAAAGAACTGCGGATGCTGGCTAATACACAAAGTGCTAGAGGAACTCAGCAGGTCAGGCAGCATCTCTGGTCTCTGAAGAAGGGTCTCGTCCCGAAACGTCACCTATCCATGTACACCAGAGATGCTGCCTGACCCGCTGAGCTACTCCACCACTTTGTTACCTTTTGTGTATTTCCAGCAATTTCTGCTTTTGTTTTAGATATCTAGCATCTGCAGTTTTATTTTATTTTAACTAAAACTGCCATGAGGGGGCAGGGGTAGAACAATGGAGGACCCGGCGTGTGGGAACCGCTGTGGGATGGGGGGTGGGAGACAAAGGAGGAGCCGGCGTACTTTGTAACATTGTCAGCACTGTAGGTGGCTGCTATTTGTATATCCTGGGTGTGCAAGCAAAGAATCTCACTGTGCCTTGTCACTAACACGTGTCAATAAGTATTCCATTTCATTCTAACTCTCAGATCCCATTTAAATTTCTCCCCTCACAACCTGTGCCCCAGAGTTCTACACTCCTCTGAAAAGAAGTATCTGACGTCAGTATTCATTCAGATGAATTCAGAACAATATAACACAGATACAGCAAGCAGTCAGCAAGACAAGTGGTAAATGGAAGACTCCCAGGATGCACTGCGTGGCAGCAGAAGCCTCCCTGGAAACGCCACAGAACCGGACGAAGGAAGATCCGCCGAGCCCCCTGCGGCCACGTGTGGCGGCAGACATGGCTCACCACCGTGAGGAAAGATCCAGTGGGCTGCGGCCTGCAGGGGAGAAGCTCAGAACCCACCGAACCCGGCCCCGAAGACAGGAGAGTCGAGGAGGAGGGTGTCGCTGGTGATGACGGACGAGAGGGGTGGGCCAGTAGGAATGAGAGACCAGGATATTGCCTGAGACTGCAGGGTCGGCTTCAGGAGGCCCCCATCCCCTGGGACACGACAACGGTCGGGCGAGGAGAGGGACATCGGTTCACGGGCTGAGCCGGTCGAGGGCAACGGAGAAGGCCCCGCAGCAGCCTGGGCTTACCTGAATCGGGAACCGCTCCAGTACTTCAAGCGCACGGACTGGACTTTGGACATTTTGTAAATGACGTAAAAATATGGTGACTCGTGTTTGTGTGATCGATGCAAAATGAATTTCACTGCAGTCCACACGTGACGATAAAGCACGATTCAACCACTGGAAGGTTTGGTTTCATGGGAAAGGCCTCAGGTGCAAAAGTAAAGAGGTCTTGCTGAGTTTGTACAGAACTCTGGGCATCATCATGGTGCAGCTGGTAGTGCTTTTACCCAGAGTAGGACAATCAACAAACAGATGACGTAGGTTTAAGGTGAGAAGGGAAAGATGTAATAGGAACCTGAGGGGCAACATTTTCACATCAAAGGTGGTAGGTATATGGAACAAGCTGCCGGAAGAGGTAGTTGAGGCAGGTACTATCACAATGTTTATAAACATTTGGACAGGTACATGGATCAGATTTTGAAGGATACGGGCCAAACACAGGCAGGGGGGACTAGTGTAATTGTCACGTGCTGGTTGGTTCTGGGCAAGTTGTGGTGGAGGACCTGCTTCCACGCTGTGTGACGCTGTGACTCTGTGACCATCCAGCACCTGATTCATTTCTCCCCATATTCCTTACAAATACTCCCATATTCCACCACTGTAAGTAGTTTGCCGTGAACAATAAGCCCACGCAGCTTTGAGATTTCCAAGGGCACAAAGGTATCGGGAGGAAATCCAGGCAGTCACAGCCAGAACATGCAAACTCTGCACACACAGGAAGTCAGGATTTAACTGTGGAAGAGCAGTGAAGCAGCATCTCAACCAATGTGCCTCTCCATTGCCATGGTTAGCCATTATAGTTAAAGGCGTAGCAGGCTCAAGGGGAAATATAGTGCCTTCCTGCTCCTATTTGTCATTTGAAAAACAAGACAAAGACAGATGTTCACCTTCACTTTAATTTATTTAATCGTGTAGTCACCGTTAAGCAAACTATGTGGAATTTACAGCATTTAAGCTGTTTTGAAACTCCGACTAGTCTTTACTTGGACAAGGTTTGGAGATCACAAATAAATTCTCACAATGGTCCCTCTAGTGGTCTTCCTTTGAAGCAGTACCCGAAAAGAATGAAAAAAATTGCAAATGTGCAAAATTTTTCACCATTTCAGGATGCTCCAGTTTATGGAACTTTGGCAACATAGGAAATACATCTTTAATAGTGGCGCAAAGCAGATGGTAATCTCCCCACTCAAGTTATTTTGCCTCTCTGCTAAATGTACATTGGTGAGGCTGAGTGGAGTAGGAGAGAGGGGGATGTCAGGAATGGAAGGGGAAAGGACATGGTTGGCTATTATTTCATTTGGACGTGAGGATTGCTATGGAGTTGCTGGGAAAGCCAATATTTCTTGCTTATCCCCACCTGCCCTTAAGAGGTTGCTCCTTTGCTTGATTACTCATTTCCACCATCTTTCCCACTGTGCGAACAAAAGTTTTTTGCATTTATTCACTTGTACTGCACTGTTTTACATAATTATCTTTTCTTGTCACTTGTCATCTGCAACTAAAACCTGCTTAACTAAAACTCATATTTATGAAAGGATCATTGATCTGAAATTTTACCTCTGTTTCACTTTCCACACATGCCTCACTGTGCCAGAGACCCAGGTTCAATCCTAACCTCGGGTGCTGGTGCTGTCTGTGTGGAGTTTGCACGTTCTCCCTGTGACAGTGCAGGTTTCCTTCAGGTGCTCCGGTTTCCTCCCACATCCCAAAAACGTGCGGGTTCGAATTGCCTCAAATGTGCAGGGAGTGAATGCAAAATGTGGGATAACAGAAACAGTGTGAATGGGCGATCGATGACCAGCGTGGGCCGAAGGACATGTTTCCATGGTGTATCTTTCCATTAATCATAAAAATCATGCTGCCTGACCTGCTGAGTATATCCAACATTTTCTGATTTACTTCGGTTTTCCAGCAATTGCAATATTTTATTTTTAATTCAAAGACCCAGAGCCATTGGTATTTTCTCTTCAATTGAAGCAATAAAGAAGATTGGTATGAGGTGACTCAGTGGTACAGCATTTGGTTACTCACTGCTCCAATGTCTCAGGTACGATCCTAACCTCCGGTGCTGTGTGCATTAAATTAACATTATCCTGGTGACTGTGATTTCTGTCGATTCTCCTGTTTCCTCCCAAATTAATTAGCTAGGGTAGAAGTACCAGTGGGAGTCGAAAAAGAGGGAGTTAAAAGGCATGGGAGAGAGAAAAAGTGTCAAGGCCACAGGGAAAATGAGCCGTGTGGGAAAGAACTGCAGATGCTGTGACAGAGTTTAGTTCAGTTTATTGTCACATGTACCGAGGTACAACAAGAAGCGTTTGTTGCGTTATTGCACTTTTCAGGTGGCAAGTCAGCAGGTGAGGTGGATGGTGTCAGAGTAACCTTGGCAAAATCTGCATTACATCCAGCAGTTATATACATGCCGACTACAGTGCATCAGTATTGGAGCAGGTAAAGATAGACACAAAACGCTGGAGTAACTCAGCGGGTGAGGCAGCATCTCTGGAGAGAAGGAATGGGTTTCAACCTCATTGAAACTTAGTGAATAGTGAAAGGCCTGGATTGAGTGGACGTGGAGAGGATGTTTCCACAAGTGGAGAGATTAGGATCAGAGGGCGTAGCCTCAGAATGAAAGGATGTACCTTTAGAAAAGAGATGAGGAGGAATTTATTTAGTGAGAAGCTGATGAATCTGTGGAATTCATTGGCACAGATGGATTTGGAGGCCAAGTTATTGGGTATTTTTAAGGCGGATATATTAAAGTCAAAGTCAAAATCAAATCAGTCAAATTTATTTGTCAGATTTAAGGGTGATTAGTAAGGGTGTTGGGGTTATGGGGAGAAGGGGATTGAGAGAGAAAGATAGATCAGCCATGATTGAATGGCTGAGTAGACTTGATGAGCTGAATGGCCTAATTCTTCTCCTATGATTTATGAAAATATGAGCACAGAAGCAAGCCCTTCGTCCATGCTGACCAAGATGCCCCATCTAAGATAATCCCATTTGCCCACATTTGGCCTTTATCTCTCTAAATCCACATATCTATCCAACTGTTTTTGTATCTGCCTCAACTACCATCTCTGGCAGCTCGTTCCATATACCTATCACCCTCTGAGTGAAAAAAACTACCCTTCATGTTCCTGTTAAATTTTGCCCCGCTCACCTTGAAGCTATGTCTTTTGATTTTTGATTCCCCTACTCTGATGAGAGAAAATCTGTGCATTCACCCTATCTTTTCCCCTCACTATTTTATACTCTTCTATAAGGTCACTCCTCAGCCTTCTGCACACCAAGGAATAAGGTCCTAGCCTGCCTGATGCCTCTCTATAGTTCAGGCCATGTAAATTTTCTCTGCACTTTTTTCTAACATAATGACATCTTTCCCATAGCAGGGTGACCAAAACGGAACACAATACTCCAAATTCGGCCTCACCTAGATATCTGATTTGGGGTATACATGTAATCGTCATTACAGTACTGGAAATAAAACGCTTGCAAAATCCAAAATAGCAGAGAGATTATTATGTCTATGTTTTTCTCTACCTAGTACTATAGGAGTAACCAGAATATCAGAACATATACATTTGAGCATCTCTACGTAGAAAAGCAAGATTTGCTGATACTGTCACTCTCGATCAAGTGAGAAAGTCCAACATCAGAGCAGTGGTTCGAATACAGGCTGTTTTGGAAAGAAAGGACTAGACTTGGACAGGGTATTACTGGGTTTCCAATGTTAACCAAAGGTGGACTGAAAGGCCTGTTTCCGTGCTGCATAGCTCTATGGCTCTATGATTCTATGATCAACATTAGAAAAGAGCTAAAGGCGCAGGAGACTACAGTCAGATATTGAATCTTGAGCAAAAAACAAATTGCTGGAGGAACTCAGCAGGCCCGGCAACATCTGCGGAGGGAAATGGTGTCTGAAGAAGGGTTCCCACCCGAAACATCATCTGTCTATTTCTCTCCACATATTCTGCTTGACCCGCTGAGTTCCTGCAGCGATTCGCTTCTTGCGCAGAAAGGAACAGATTACTTTAACTATACAGTGATGTCTTTGCAGGACAATCTGTTAGGAGCAATAGCATTTGTAAACTTCAGTATGGTAACGCCATCCGCAATAATCATGTAATTAACCAGCTCATGTAGTCTGCATCTGGGGACAGATGGGGATCATTTCTCATTAGTGGAAGAGCATCTGAAGGATATGACATTTCAAGCAATTATTTGGAAACTTTTAACCTTGACTTCAATACTCGTAAGGTTTCTATGTGATGCTGATAGACCAGCCATGGAAATAATAGAATGGCTGACTCTGGGAGCCAGCCACTTCTGTGAATAATAAAACATAATAGTAACTGAATGACTGTGGCTAGTGGCGCAGCAGTAGAGTTGCTGCCTCACAGCGCCAGGGACCCAGGTTCGACCCTGACTACGGATGCCGTCTGTATGGAATTTGTACGTTCTCCCTGTGGATTTTCTCCGGGTGCTTCGTGATCCTCCCGTATTCCAAAAACGTACATGTTTGCAGGTTAATTGGCTCCGGTAAAATTGGAAATTGCCCCCTAGTGTACAGGATAGTGATAGTGTGCAGGGTGATCGCAGGTCGGCACGGGCTCGGTGGGTCAATGAGCCTGTTTCCGTGCTGTATCTCTGAAGTCTAAAGACCCCAAAAGTTGAATTTCAGTAAGATTTTAGCTTCATGCAAACATCACCCGAGGAAAATCCCCACTAACACCCTCATCATTCAGTGCCCAACCCCATTCCTCCCCCACGATTAGTGCACAATGATATCTCCAAGTATTTTCTTTTTAAAGCACTATTCGACATTTGGTCGAGATTAAATAAACTATCCTTAATGGGACACATTAACATTGATCCGATTTTCATTCATCTTCATAAATAACATGACACCAGATTATTCATCACGTTGTACGTGCTACAGATTCAAAAGCTACTTGGGGAACAATGGGGTTTTTTTTAAATGAAAGGAGTAATTTTGTGAATTGCTCAAACCATATTGAGAAGAATCAAACTGAAGCCTCTGATGTTGCAGCAGTAACACACTGAGACTTCCTGCAGAAATGGCAAATAACACCCCTGAAGATAAAGTTGAATGAGATTCCATCATAGGTTACATTGTCTGCATCATCTTCTCAAAATGCAGGAGAGAAAGATTATCATTATGGTCTCTTATTCCTCAGTGGCTATGATGAATCATCCAACTAAAAACTTAACAGCCATTATAGTGTATACAGGTGTAAAGTGTACTCTTAAGAGCTCTATATATCATGTGGTATGACTTTTGATCTACTGTTGCACCAGACATTGCCATTACAAACTGTGATTTGCCTTAGTAAGTAGCAACACTAAAGAGAGCCTGCATCACCATCACGTTTGAAATGTTGCTCTCTGAGGGAGAAATAACTTAGTGAACCAGTATGAAGTAAATGAAGAGGTGGCAGATGAATCAGTGGCTTCAAGTATTAAGAGATGTCTCAACCATTCACCCTGAACGAGTTGAAATGTTCTGAAAGGCAAATAATGTCTTTGAGTTCCTGATGGAGGAATCATGCCAGAGCTACGTAGACTATGCAAGAGGAGATATTTGGACACACGTGTATGGATAGGAAAGGTGCAGAGGGATGTGGGTGAAATGTAGGCCAACTTGGTCGGCATGGACTAGTTGGGCTGAGGGGATTGCTTCCCTGACTCTGTGACTCTCAGAGGAAGACAAGTGTAGAGCCAGGACATTGGTGAGTCTACGAACACGATAAACTGCCATAGGAATAGGAATACTTTATTGTCACATGTGACTAGGCACAGTGAGATTCTTTGCTTGCATACACAATGTATACAAATAGCAGCCACCTCCAGTGCTGACAAAGTTACAAAGCACACCAGCTCCTCCTTTTGTCTCCCCCCCAACCCCCCCCTTCCCCCCACAGTTCCCCCATGCCGGCCCCCACCCCCCCCCCCCCCCCACCATTGCCCATTGTTCTCCCCCCATCTTTCTCACGGCGGTCCCCCACGTCGGGTCCACCATTCTTCGCCCCCCCCCCCTCACGGTGGTCCTCCACGCTCTCATCAACCATCGACCGCAGGTCAACCCGCCGCCACAAGGCTTCAACGCCGCCATTGAGATCATGTTGAAAGATACACTGAAAACCTTGAAGAGACGTTTTTGACTGGGGCTGTCAGAGATTTTCCAAGAGTTCCTGAACCAGGAATCAGAGGAAAGCATTGTAAAGACTCTGATAAGGAGATGGTATGGGAGTCAGGGGTTATGGGGAGATGGCTGAGGTTGAGAGGGAGAGATAGATCAGCCATGATTGAATGGCGGAGCAGACTCGACAGGCCGAATAGCCTAATTCCACTCCTGACTTTTGAATGTTTTAGATTAACCTTCTAGTTCTTTGTTGTTCCAACATTGCAGAGCATTTACTGTGCAGAGTTACTGAAAGAGAGACTAGGCGGAGGTTGGGCGATCGTTTCGCCGAACACCTCCGCTCGGTCCGCAAGAACCAACCTGACCTCCCGGTGGCTCAGCACTTCAACTCCCCCTCCCATTCCCCGTCTGACCTCTCTGTCCTGGGTCTCCTCCATGGCCAGAGTGAGCAACACCGGAAATTGGAGGAACAGCACCTCATATTCCGCTTGGGGAGTCTGCATCATGCGGGCATGAACATTGAATTCTCCCAATTTTGTTAGCCCTTGCTGTCTCCTCCCTTTCCTCAGCCGTCGGGCTGTCTCCCACCCTTTCCCTCCGCCCTCGGGCTCCTCCTCCTCCTTTTTCCTTCCTTCTCCCAGCCACCCCCTATCAGTCTGAAGAAGGGTTTCGGCCCGAAACGTTGCCTATTTCCTTCGCTCCATAGATGCTGCTGCACCCGCTGAGTTTCTCCAGCACTTTTGTGTACCTACTGAAAGAGAAGGCTGGCTGCCACCCTAGCTTGTCCTTTCGAGGCTAGGGCACCTGATCTCACTGAGTAGCTGCTTTCTACAGACAATGTGCTAATCCTCAACCTTGGTAAAACATAACCTTCTTTCGGTCCCGACCTGAATTGTCACACACCCATGTTCTCCAGGCGTGACCCGCTTTGTTACTCCAGCACTTGGTATCTAACCTTCTTGCCATCAGGTTGATGCTCTAGGATTTATCTCAAGGTCTCCTTGGTTAATCTCAGCATTGATGATGTTTAATACCAAAGGAAACAATTAAAAGCAGACCAACCGCCTGACAAACCACCATACCTCTTCATCCTCCCAACTATTGTCCATTGCCTGCCTCTATGGTCTGCAGGATCGTCCTGGAGTCTCTAGGAAATATACATTTTCCTCTGGGAAAAAAAACATGAAGAAACTAAAAAAAAACACCAGCATCAATCTGAAGAAGGGCCCTGCCTCGAAAAATCACCTATCCATGTTCTCTAGAGATGCTGTCAGACCCTATGAGTCACTCCAGCACTTTGTGTCTTTCTTTGTAAACCTGCAGTTCCTTATTTCTATGTTTTTATAACCAGGAATAGATTTGTTTGTGTGTTCTAAATATATTGTAGATCAATGTAATAAAAGGCCTGTTGAGGAGTTGTATTAAATCATCCAGGAATCCATTAACCACCTTAACCATCTTCCCAGTTTTGGGAATGTGGCGACAAATGGAAAACCTTCCCTTTTGGAGCTTGGAAGGAAATGTCAAATATAGATGATAGCAACATACCAGTAAACTTTATCAGCTCAATTAAATAAAGAGATTAACTGGTCTGGGAAGGAAGTTTGAGAATTATCACAAAAAATGTAACAATCTTATCAGGTGTAACATAACAGAACAAATGGTTCATAAGATCATATGGTCATGTGATAGGAGTAGAATTAGGCCATTCGGCCCATCAAGTCTACTCCGCCATTCAATCATGGCTGATCTATCTCTCCATCCTAATCCCATTCTCCTGCCTTCTACCCTTAACCTCTGACACCCGTACTAATCAAGAATCTATCTATCTCTGCCTTAAACGTACCCACTGACTTTGCCTCCTCCACCTTCTGTGGTAAAGAATTCCACAGATTCACCACCCTCTGACTAAAGAAATTCATCCTCAACTCCTTCCTAAATCATTGTTATTACTGTCACCTGTACCAAGGTAGAGTTTTAAAGGCAAATCATCACACCATGCATGAGCACAATTAAACCATATATGAGAACAATGGTTACTGCAATGGAAGAAGTGACATAGAGGGCAGAATATAGTGTTATATCTACAGAGAAAGTGCAGATTAAAAAAAAATGTAAGTGCCTCAACAAGGTAGATTGGGAGATCAGAAATACATTTTTAACAAGGTAGATTAGGGGATTGAGAATACATTTCAATGAGGTATACTGGGAGATCTGGAATACATCCCTATGTATTGCATGTCATCGAGATGATGCCAGGGTGTTTATGGTGGATAATATCAGCTAATGGAGGTCCTACCCCTGTGTAAACAGAATTTATTGATAGCTCCAACATGTTGAGTTGCAGTTTCCTATGTCAGTCTTACAAATTCCACTTGCACCATTTGTTTACCATGGGATGTGTTCATAGATACCAGTGTAGGGTTGGGGTACTGCATCTGATACAAATGTGCCACAGAAAGCATACTATCCACAGATAGAAAGCATTCTGTGTAGGAAGGAACTGTAGATGCTGGTTTAAACCGAAGATAGACACAAAATGCTGGAGTAACTCAGCAGGACAGGCAGCTTCTCTTGAGAGAAGGAATGGATGACGTTAGGGGTTGAGACCCTTCAGAAAGCATTATGTCTGGATGCATCACAGCTTGATTTGGTAACTGCTCTGCCCAGGACCGCAATAAATCGCAGAGAGGTGTGAACACAGGCCAGTCCATCATGGAAACCAGTCTTCCCAATCAACTATATTTCATGCGGCCTCGGGAAAGCAGTCAACATAATCACGGACCATTCACACTCCCGTCGTTTTCTCTTCTCCCCTTTTTAGTTGGCAGTAGATACAAAAGCTTGAAAGAAAGCATGTCCAATCAGCTTCCGGAGCAGCTTCTTCCTTGTCGCTATCGCACTCTCTCATATGCTAAAGATGAATTCCTGGTCTTCCAATCTATCTCATTGCTGTCTTTGCAATTGTTTTATCCGCACCTTCTCAGTAGAGGTAATACTATATTCTGCTCTCTGTTTATTTTCTCTTTTGCTCCACCAGATGTACTGATTGAAGAAATGTGTTGCTCTATCTGATGTAATAATAATAATAATGGATGGGATTTATATAGCGCCTTTCTAATACTCAAGGCGCTTTACATCGCATTATTCATTCACTGCTCAGTCACACTCGGTGGTGGTAAGCTACTTCTGTAGCCACAGCTGCCCTGGGGCAGACTGACGGAAGCGTGGCTGCCAATCTGCGCCTACGGCCCCTCCGACCACCACCAATCACTCACACACATTCACACACAGGCAAAGGCGGGTGAAGTGTCTTGCCCAAGGACACAACGACAGTATGCACTCCAAGCGGGATTCGAACCGGCTACCTTCCGGTTGCCAGCCGAACACTTAACCCATTGTGCCATCTGTCGTCCCAATCATACTTACTTAAGTAAGTACTCATCTTACTTACTTACTTACTGCCTATTATGCCTCCTGGCAGCAACGAAGGTCCTCCACTCCTTGTTGGTTCCTTCAGTTGGTTCTGTAACATATTTGTTTTACGAGACAGGGTTGTTAACCCTGTGCTCAACCTCCAACCTGGAGGACCAGTGGATCGCTCTTCATCTCGCCTCTACCCTTCGACCTGTCCAGCATGGGAGACGAATCTCCCGCTGGCATAGCTCTAGGGGTCACTGAGACACACAAGCTCCCCGACCACGACAAGGTTGCAATCCAACAGGGAGGATGTACTCATGTGTGGTATAATATTTTCTATTGTATCTTAGTGCATGTGATAATAACAGACCAACAATAATATTGTGCAGAGCTCCTTTCAACCAGCCCGGTCCTTCTCAGATCTTCCCAGCCTCCCGTTCGTTTATTCACTCTGCTAAAAGCCCTGTGTTGGTTGGTGTTGTTTCTGCTGAAGCCAACACATAAGGTGTGGGGGATTTGTACTTGAGCACAAGCCACATCTTTGATGAAGAAAGCTGTGCCAGTGGCACACTAAAACGAGAGGACCCGAGGAACTGTATCCACATCAACAATTGGAGAAGAAAAGTGTTTCAGAGATGCTTGAAATTATCTCAAGTTAACATCACTGTGTCCTTGATATGAACTTTGGTATGCCTGCCATTACCTAGCAACTCTCAATTTCCAATTGACTTGGATACCAAGAGTCAATGCCAGCTCACAAGGATATCCAGAGGACCAGGTTCGACGAACCACAGGTTAATATTCAAGTCGTGATCAAGCAATTCAACACAGAGAGACAATTTATTTAGGTCTTACTGCCTCACCAACTTTGACTCCTGTCTGTTGATCATGACATCATTCCTTTTGGATTCCTGCACGAGTCAGGCTCAGGGAACGTATTTTGTTTAATTTTCATTATTATTATTATTAGGTGTACTGATATGCAATGAAAAACGTTGTTTGCGTACTATGCAGTCAGATCATACAGTACATGAGTACAATCAAGCCACACACAAGTGCAACAGGAGAAAAATACTGCAGTACAATATATAGTGTTATAGCATTAATGACACAGCGAAAAGATCCAAGGTCCACAACGTGGTAGGTTGGAAGATAAAGTGATAATAATAATAATAATAAATTTTATTTAATGGGCGCCTTTCAGATATCTCAAGGACACCTTACATAGTAATCGGAATAAAAACATATAATCGGAATAGAACAAGTAAAAAAGACATCACAGAGACACAAATTAAAAACAGAATTCAATCCAAAAACAGAAAATCAAACACACAGTGTGAAGAGAGAGCAGCGGCAGCCAAAGCGCGCCAGCGTCCTCTCTCTCTTCACGGCAGCCATCTTGGACACAGACCTAAGTAAGTGAGATCTCATGGTTAAAGTCTTCTGTTTCCCACGCTTCATGGAGGCGGACAGTTTGCTTTGATTCTCACTCTGAGGCCAGATGAGCCCCACAGACCAGCAGCTGTCACATTCACCACAGCAGTCTAAAATATAACCCAAAAACCACTGGCACAAAAGCAGTCAGTGAACAATGTTGGTTTCTACACAAGAAAATAAACCTAGAAGTGCAAAGATGCAGGTTGGCTTCTTTTGTGTTGGTTTCTACAGAAAAGAAACAAATATTAAGAATGTCATCATCAGTCTGAAGAAGGACCCTGGCCCAAAATATCATCACTTCATTCCCTCCACAGATGCTGCCTGACCCGCTGACTTCCTCCGACATGTTTTTAATACAATGATACATTTATTTCAGAAACAAAGGTCATTGATAGAACATGGAAGCATCTCCTCGGGCGATTTTCACAACTTCAGCATGTCCCAAACTGCATTACAGTCATAGAGCCATACAGTGTGTTAACAGGCCCTTTGGTCCAACTTACTAACGTCAACCAACATGCCCAACTACACTAGCCTCACCTGCCTGCGCTTGGCCCACAACCCTCGAAACCCATCCTGTCCATATATTTGTCCAAATGTCTCAACAATGTTTTAACAAATGTTATGATACTAACTGCCTCAATTACCTCCTCTGGCATAATGCCATATATCTACCACCCTTTGTGTGAAAAAGCTACCCCTCAGGTTCCTATGAAATATTTCCCCCTTCACCTTAAAGCTATGTCGTCTTGTTCTCAATTCTCCCCCTCTGTGCAAAAGACTGTGCGTTTACCCACTCTATTCCTCTCGTGTGTAGGATGCAAAACTAGTGCACGGGTGCTCGTTCGTCGGCACGGACATGGTGGCCTGAAGGGCCTCTTCCCATGCTGCATCTAAACTAAACTAAACAGCTCTCACTAGGGTCTCCTCGATATCCCACAGCTCCGCTCTTGCTCCCCCTCCCCCCATTCGCAACAAGGACAGAGTCCCCCTTGACCTCACCTTTCATCCCATCAGCCATCGCATACAGCATATAATCCTCCAATACTTTCGCCACCTCCAACGGGAACCCACTACTGGCCACATCTTCCCATCTCGCCTCTACCTCTACAATACAATAAAATTGTATTGTATTGTATTGTATTGTATCTCCACCCTTTTCTGCTTTCCGCAGAGATCGTTCCCTCCACAACTCCCTGGTTAACTCGTCCCTTCCCACCCAAACCACTCCCTCACCAGGTACTTTCCCCTGCAACCGAAGGAGATGCACACCTGTCCCTTTGCCTGCCTGCTTGACTCCATCCAAGGACCCCGACAGCCTTTTCAGGTGAGGCATAGGTTCACTTGCAACTCCTCCAACTCCTACTGCATCACCTACCTGATCTCCCAGTTGCTCAGCACTAACACCCCCTCCCATTCCCAATCTGACCTCTCTGTCCTGGGCTTCCTCCATTGTCAGAGTGAGGCCCAGCACAAATTGGAGGAACAGCTTTTCTCCGGGCTGCAGTTTCGACCCGTCCTCGCGGCCTACCAGCGGGCCTGGAGCGGTGTTTCCTGAGGGGACCGCCCAGAACCTCGGCTTCGGTGGCGGCACAGCGCTAGAGCGCTATCGTGGAGCGGAGCGGGCGATGCCTTGCCCGGGTCGCCGCGCTGGAGCTCCGGTGAGCTGAAGACCGCCGGGATAAAAATCGCGGAGCTGCGGGTCTGTGGAGCGACCAGCTGCGGGCGGCGGCGCCGAACTTTACACCGGGAGCCTGGGATCTCTCGATGAGATCGCCAATGGTGGAGCTCCAACCGGCGCGGCCTTGTTGGCTTCGGAAGCCGCGGTCTCCGGTGAGGGAAGCGGCCGTTCCAGGGTTCCCATGCCGCCGAGAGGATTCGCCCGACGCCGGAGCACCAGCATCCGGCAAGAACGGCCTGGAACATCGGGCCTCCTTAAAGGCAACTGTGGAGGCCTCAATAGGCCCGATTATGGGTGGACACGGGATGGGGACTGGACACTGTGCCTTCCCTCATAATGGGAACCATTGTGGGGGGATGTTTTTATGTTTAAATTTATTTATTATTGTTATGTTTGTATTCTTTCTTTATGTGCTGCATGGCAAGAAGCATTTCACTACACCTAGGTGTGTATGTGATCAATAAACTTATCTTTATCTTTATCTCTTTAACAGCACCTCATATTTTGCTTGGGTAGCTCAAACCCCAGCAGTATGAACATTGATTTTTCTAACTTCAAATAGCCCTTGCTTCCCCTCTCTCTACATCCCCTGCCCTTTCCCAGTTCTCCCACCAGTCTTACTGTCTCCGACTACATTCTATCTCTGTCCCACCCACTCTCCTGACATCAGTCTGAAGAAGGGTCTCGACCCAAAATGTCGCCCATTCCCTCTCTCCAGAGATGCTGCCTGTCCCACTGAGTTACTCCAGCATTTTGTGTCTACCTTTAAACAACCTCCCTGTTACTTTTTGAACCACGGGATCTTATCCGAATACGTGAGAGAGCAGACAAGTTCCCAGTTGAAGCGTCTCATTTGGAAGATTGTTTCTCCAATAACACTGCGCTCCCTCAGGACCACACCGGTGTGATAGGTTAGATGTAAGTATCTGGAGAAAGAATTTAAACCTGTTTTTAACTGCAATGTGTAGTTTCTTATTCTGGGTTTGAGCAATGGTGCTAATGGTGGCTGTTGCCATGGTAACAATGTTACCAGCCCCATTGTGCTGCAAGTTGCTCTTGGAAGGAGCAATGTTCTGTTTTGTAAGAAACACGTTCAGATTGTGAATATAAATACCGGATGATTATCATCATTGGTGCTGGTTGCAGTGAAATATAATATAAATGTTTTGGACATCCCTTGGGACCGAACATGATTTGCTTCTACTCTGGTTCTGTAAGATAATGAGACCAATTTATTATCCATTGACTCAGTAGCAAGTGGGACAGGAGGGTGTTGATAGAGTGGGTAGTTTATGCGGTGGTGCACTCCTGCTATTCCTCCGTAAGTCCACAAAGCATGATTCCCACGTTCTCCGTACCACCCCACTTGCTCCTTCTCCGTTTGGAGTTGCCACCATGTGCCAGGGAATCCCTGGTGCGGACCTTACACTCCGTCAAGCAGGTTTGAGAATGTGCTCGAATCATCTGCCCATCTAGTGATGTCTTGCTGTGACAGAGCTCAGATTAGCGCAAGGTGGCACAGGTACGGTGGTACAGCGGAAGGTTGCTGCCTTACAACGCCAGACTCCCGGGTTCGATCCTGACTACGGCTGCTGTCTTTAAGGAGTTTGTACTTTTCCCCTGTGTTCGTGAGGGTTTTCCCTGGGTGCTCTGGTTTCCTCCCGCACTCCAAAGACGTGCAGGTTTGTAGTTCAATTGGCTTTGGTAAAGATTGTAAATTGTCCCTAGTGTGTAGGATAGAGCTAGTGTGACGGGATCGCTGGTCGGCACGAACACGGTGGGCCGAAGGGCCTGTTTAGTTTAATTTATTGTCACGTGTACCGAGATAGAGTGAAAAGCTTTTGTTGCATGCTAACCAGTCAGCAGAAAGACAATACATTACAATTGATCCATTTACAGTGCATAGATACATGATAAGGTAATAACGTTTAGTGCAAGATAAAGCCAGCAAAGTCCAATCAAATATAGTCCGAGGGTCACCAAAGAGGTAGATGGTAGTTCAGCATTGCTCTCTGTGGAAGGAAGAAGGAAAAGATGCCGACCAAAACTCACATGGAGGCGAACATTCCAGAAGTATTTGGAAGCCTGGGATACAAGCCTAACGAGGGTGGTAGACGTCGCACATGACCGAACAGAATGGCAAAAGCTTGCTGCCCAATGCACCCAACAGTGTGGGAGGAACGAAGTCTAAGTAAAACTGAGCTGTGTGGAAATTTCTTCTCGCAAAGGATAATGAATCTCTCAAAATCTCTGCCCCCGAGGGTGGTGAAGATAGATAGATAGATATTTGAAAGTGTGAGGATTTAGGAGTTTGGGGATATTGGCACGAAATAAGGAGATTGAATCGACTGATTGTCGACAACACAGCATTGTCGACAATCGACAACACAGCATTACAACAGGCCCTGCGGCAGCAACCACATCCACAGCAACCATCAAACTCCCATTCACACAAATTCTATGTCATCTCACTTCTTGCTTCCACTCCCTACACAATACAGGCAATTTACAGAGGCCAATTAATCTACAAACCCGCACGTCCTTGGGATGTGGGAGGAAACTGGAGCATCCAGAGGAAACACATGCGGTCACAGTGAGAACGTGTAAACTCTGAGGCTACAGCTCTACGACCTACGCCACTATCCCGCCCCTAAAATGAGATCAGCATAGATTAGCTATGTTCATATTGATTGGTGGGGTGGGTTTGAGGGCCCTAATGGTTTATTCCTGCTCTTATTTATTTCAGTTGAAATATGGGCCCTTATTCTCTCAGATCTTGTCCTAAACCTTTTTTGTCAAGAGAGCACAGTAATCGAAGGTAGACAAAAATGCTGGAGGAACTCAGCGGGTGAGGCAGCATCTATAGAGAGAAGGAATAGGCGATGTTTCGGGTCGAGACCCTCCTTCGTCTGAAGAAGGGTCTCGAGCTGAAATGTCGCCTATTCCTTCTCTCCATAGATACTGCCTCACCCTCTGAGTTCCTCCCGCATTTTTGTCTACCTTCGATTTTTCCAGCATCTGCAGTTCTTTCTTAAACAGTAATCAATGAAATATTTATATCCTTATTTATGAAATAAGGATATTTATAAGAATGTTTACTCTTAGAGGTCAAAAGAGACTTTTCAGTGAATTGGCTTTTGTCCAAAAGCTCTTATGCACAAATATCATGAAAATAATGTTCTAATTTCCATTGCATCTCTCCCCCAGGATTTTACATTCCAAAGTCTACTGCAAAAAGTACTTAAATCTAAATTGACTGTGCACTTTACTTTTCAGCTTGAGTATTTGTCTGCAGGTTGGAGTTTACTAAAATACATATATAGAACATTTAATATAGCATAAAACACCCCAAGGTATTTCAAGTGGGAATTATCAAACAAACATTGGCATTGAGCCACAATAAGGCTGATGGCCAAATGCCTGGTAAAAAGGTAAAAAGGTTTTTAAGAAGTATCTTACAGGCAGTAGGAGAAATTGTGGGCAGGGTACATGGTAAGATCTGACATGGATAACTATGCACAATATTGTTCCCTTTATTTAAGAAATACTGGTGTTAAGAGACAATCCACAAGAGGTTAATTCCTGTGTTGAAACTTGACTTGACGATGAGTGAGCCAAAATAAATTAGATCTATAAAAAAAAATAGATCAACGGCTAAAGAAATTAAATCTACACTCTTTAGAGTTCAGACGAATGAAGGTTAATCCCATTGAAATGTACAATTTCAGTAAGATATTTCCACAGGTGGGAGTGTTTCAAATGAGGAGGACATTGTTACAACATTATGACGTAGCCATTTAAAACTGAGTTACGTCGGATCATTTGAAATTCTCTACCCCCGAGGTTTGGCAAGAGTACTTGGATAGATTTTTAAAAGATCAGGGAATTGAGGGCTCTGGGGAACTTGTGCAGACGAGGGGATGAAACCTGGGTTAGGTCAGCCATTATCATGTCAAATTGCAGGGCAGGTTTAAAGGACCAAGTGGCCTACTCCTGCTCCTATTTGCTCATGTTATGAGGGATAGAGGGATTCAACATTCCAACTGAAGGCACAACCTCCATCAATGATTGGGAGATTAAAGTGCTTGACAATATTAAATTTACTCAAGATGAGAAATGATCTATTCATGTACGAATTGGAACATAGAACATAGATTAGAGCATGGCACACAAACAGGCCATGATATCTGTGCCAACTTGATAAACTAATCACATCTGCCGGTACATGATCCATATCCCTGCATTCTCTGCATATCCATGTACCTATCTAAAACCCTTTTAAAATGAGTGGGATAATAACTTCAGCTTTATCCCTGTTGAACACCTTCATACTCATGGTTGGCTCTCGTCGCCTGGATGCAAATCGCCTGGAAGTTTGCTCTTCTGCACTGAGAATATTTGGATATCGAGGACTACAGCAATCCCGGCTGTTCCAGTGCCTTGTGTAGATTCATTGTCACCTGTGTGGGAAGGAACTGTAGATGCTGGTTTAAACTGAAGAAAGACACAAAAAGCTGGAACAACTCAGCGGATCAGACAGCATCTCTGGAGAAAAAAGGATGGGTGACGTTTCGGGTCGAAACCCTTCTTCAGGTGAAGGGGGGATTTTGATTGGCAGATGTTTGGACAAAGACCAGAGAAGAGAAGACAGAAGTTGTGAGATAAGGAGAGAACATGTGCAAACGTGAAAGAATATAGATGGAAGGGGTTGGAGGGCAAAGGAAGAAATAGGGTGCACATTTGTGTGGGGCACAAGGGGAAAGATAGAGAGTAAAAAGGGAGGGGAAGGGGGGAGAGTTACTAAAGGAGTCAGAGTTGTACAGCATGGAAACAGTACCGCCAGTATATCCACACTTACATAAATAAAACGAAAATGACCATAGAGAATGGCTAGTTACCATCAAATATACTCGCATACTGTATCCTGGTGCCATTGTGGAATTTGGTTTAGGACGGCTGAAGTACTGTCGAATAATACTCATGTCAGTCAAATAATTCCCCGTCCCTGACATGACCAAGCACAATAGCTTAGCCTTTGTTGCCCAAACGTATTTGTTACACGCCTTTCCTGCTGACAGCTCTGTAAGCGCACGTGTGCCAGAGTAAGTGACATAGGGCTGCTTCACAAATAATATAAAACCAGGCCTGTGGAGTCAATTAACCCATGAAATGCCCACTGGGCCTACAGTGTCATATATTTAAGGGGAATTCACCAGCTTTGATCATCTGAATACAAGTTGAACCAAACCAGATCTCATCCCCCACCAATTCAGAGTATAATAAATAGACTTTAGTTTAGTTTATGTTTGAGATACAGTGCGAAAACAGGCTCTATTCTCTCACCTTGTTTAGCATTTTTGTTTTATTCTCTTTTGTCTTTCGTTTCTCTCTTTAGACTTTAGAGATACAGCGTAGCGGCACCTAGTGGTGGGGCTGGGAAGTTAGAACCCTCGTCATTGGTTGGCACAGTCACGTCACCGCGGGGGTTCGTTCGCGGGCTTTTAGCCAGTTATCAGCGCTCCTCCCAGCGACAGGAGCTGTGTTTTGTAAGCTCAGCTCGGCACGCGGTTTTCACGAGTTTTAGTTTTGTTTCCTGTAAATAAAAACTATTTCACTCAACCTGCCTGGTCTTGCTTCAACAGCATGAAAAGTTGCCTTTCGGCTCACCGTGTCTGTGCCGACCAGGCATCATCCCATACATTAGCACTATCCAACTGCAGCTTACAGATGCAACAAATGTATGTTAAGTGCATGAATTAATTTAATTTTTTAATTAAAGCAACATTTCTTAATTGGTTAAATTTGAGAGGAGGGGGACGCTGCACTGAGCCCCATTCTCCATCTGAAGCATTTCAAAGGTTCAATTGCCTTTTCCTTTCAGCCTGCATTAGCAATTGTAAACTCAGTCTCTGAATGCTGATGTTTATTTGATTTTTGGAGCTTCTGTGGAGGAAGAACTAAGGCCCTAGGATTGAACACAATTATTTTTATACAAAACACTCTTTTAGCTTCGATTGCTTTGCTGCCATCGAGTCCCTTGAGGCATTTACAAGCTGCTTGAGGTGTAAAAATGCTAAACTGTTAAGAGCTCCAGATCAAGATGTTTAATTGGTATCGTTTTGATTCTTCTTAGATTCATGCTGTAAGCAACATTCTTTAAATGTGTGCAGTATTTATAATCGACGTTCCCAAGAATGGATAAGAATGAAGATTTTAGTTTAGTTTCAATTTAGAAATACAGCATGGCAGCAGGCCCTTCGGTCCACCAAGTCCACGCCGACCATCAATCACCATTCACTCTCGTTCTATGTTATCCCATCTTTGCATGGACATTCATTGAGGATGGGGTTAATGGGAAATCTCTGCAGTTAGCTGGTCCACAGATGCTGCATGTGGCAGATTGCAGACTGTAGCTCAGCCTTGATATAGAATTATAGTCATAGGGTTATGCAGCATGGAAAGTGGTCATTCAGCCAAACCTGCCCATGCCCAGTTGTCTCAAAGGACAGAATGGACAGCAAAGTAATCAAAGCCAATGATTATTGTGTATAAAAACACCGTCTGTGTGAAAAACCTTCCTCCTTGGTCCCCTTTAAATCATTGAATATGTAACTCGATTGGATGGATGCCATTGGATACACGATGACCTGGCCTTTTCTCCAAAGGTCCCAGAATCCCAGAAATTTCAATTTTTAAGAGTTCCAACCCAAAACTTCACATATCCATGTTCTCCAGAGATGGGGACTGACCCGCTGAGTTACTCCAGTACTTTGCATCTTTTTTTTTTAAAGCCAGCTTCTGTATTATCTTGTTTCTCCATTTTACTGCTCCACTCGAAATCTCCTCAAGGTATGTCTACTTCGAAGAAGTTCTCTTGAGTCTGAAGAAGGGCTCTGAACCAAAACCGTCACCTATCCAAATTCTCCAGAGACGCTGCCTGACCTGCTGCGTTACTGTAGCACTTTGTGTCTTTTTGTTTTAAACCAGCATATGCAGTTCCTTGTTTCTACATTCTGTCTCTTTTGAGAGCATCCATCAGTGTAGGCTTCACATATGATAATTGCTTTAACTTTCATTGACTGCCGTGCAATTGCTTGTATGACACTGTTCTGGGAGAGCTCATCTTGTCGGCAGCAGGCTTCTGATGTAATGTTTAGTTTAGAGTTTAGAGATACAGCGCTGAAACCTACCGGGTCCACACCAACCAGCGATCCCCGCACATTAACATTATCCTACACCCACTAGGGGCAAGTTTTACATTTACCAGGCCAATTAACCTCGAAACCTGTACGTCTTTGGAATGTGGGAGCTAACCGAAGGTCTCGGAGAAAACCCACGCAGGTCATGGGGAGAACGTACAATCTCCGCACAGACAGCACTCATAATCAGGATCGAACCAGAGTCTCCAACGCTGCATTTGCTATAAGGCAGCAACTTCCTGCGGCAGCTGAGGAAGCACAATCTGCCACAGGCAAAGATGGTCCAATTCTACACGGCCATCGTAGAGTCTGTTCTCACCTTCTCCATCATGGTCTGGTTTGGTTCAGCCACCAAGCACGACACCTGGAGGCTGCAGCAAATCGTTGAGTAGAGCAACTACTCGTGGATAAAAGCTGAGAAGTTTATTGGCAGCAACCTTCCCTCCATTGATGAACTGTACACTGCAAGGGCCAGGAAGCGAGTGGGCAAGATCATCTCTGGCCCCTCTCACCCTGGCCACAAGCTCTTTGAATCACTTCCCTCTTGAAGGCGACTCAGGACTGTCATAGCTGCCACAGCCAGACATAAAAACAGTTTTTATCCACGAGTAGTTGCTCTACTCAACAGTCAAAAATCTGTAGTCTCCCTTTGATCTGGTATTTTGTTGGTTCATATGCTTGATCAATGGTGTTTTATCATTAATGTCTTATTATTATGAATGTTTAGTGTTTTCTGAGTCATTCGTAACTGTCACTGTATGTCATGTTGTTACTTGTGGGCGGAGCACCAAGGCAAATTCCTTGTATGGGAATACTTGGCCAATAAACGTACTTACTTACTTACGTACTCTACCGCTGCGCCACCGTGACTGCCCATGTTTACTGCTCGACCTTAACTGGGAGTCATGGTTTGGAATAATCACTTCCCATCTCCTCTGAAAAACGCATTGACCCAGTGACATTGGTAGGAATTTAAGCCGTAAGGCATCTATCATCAAGGACCTCCACCATTGGAGTCATGCCCTCTTCTCGCTGCTAGCTTTGGGCAGGAGATACAGAAACTTGAAGTTACACTCCAGAAAGTTCAAGTACAGCAACTTTCCTACAACTATCTTGAACCAACCTGTACAACCCAAAATAGACACATAATGCTGGAGTAACTCAGCGGGTGAGGCAGCATCTCAAGAGAAACGTTATAGGTGACGTTTTGGATCGGAACCCTTCTCCAGACTGAAAGATAGAGAAGGCCAGAATAAAACAGGGCCAGCAACAGATCTCCTCAAGAAGGATGGGGTCCACAATGGCCCATTGTTATACAACGCTAGTCCTACCTCAGTAAAGGAACATTATGGCCCATCTCTTGCACTAAAATGGACTTATTTTATAATTGTGTATTTGTTGCAGTGATAGTTTGCTTCTTTTTTGCACAATCTTTTTCTTTACGTTGTCTTGTTGAATTCATGTGTAATTTATGTATATTTTTTGTGTGTTGCATGAGGCTAAGTGTCAGTGAACTTGTTATGTCCAATAAGCCACTGTGTATACCTACAAAGGTACACAAAAATGCTGGAGAAACTCAGCGGGTGCAGCAGCATCTATGGAGCGAAGGAAATAGGCAACGTTTCGGGCCGAAACCCTTCTTCAGACTGATAGGGTGTGGGGGGGGGGGAGAAGGAAGGAAAAAGGGAGGAGGAGGAGCCCGAGGGCGGGGGGATGGGAGGAGACAGCTCGAGGGTTAAGGAAGGGGAGGAGACAGCAAGGGCTAGCAAAACTGGGAGAATTCAACGTTCATGCCATCGGGACGCAAGCAACCCAGGCGGAATATGAGGTGCTGTTCCTCCAATTTCCGGTGTTGCTCACCTATACCTACAAGCATTATTGTCATTGACCTGCACCTCATATACAGACAATAAACTCGATTTAGCTTGACTTGCTAAATCACAGAGACATTGAAGGCCACAAACAAAGTTCTTGGTGACAGGGTCTTGGTGAGACCACACCTGGAGTATTGCGTACAGTTTTGGTCTCCTAATCTGAGGAAAGACATTCTTGCCATAGAGGGAGTACAGAGAAGGTTCACCAGACTGATTCCTGGGATGTCAGGACTTTCATATGAAGAAAGACTGGATACATACGGCTTGTACTCGCTAGAATTTAGAAGATTGAGGGGGGATCTTATAGAAACTTACAAAATTCTTAAGGGGTTGGACAGGCTAGACGCAGGAAGATTGTTCGCGATGTTGGCGAAGTCCAGAACATGGGGTCACAGTTTAAGGCTAAGGAGGAAATCTTTTAGGACTGAGATGAGGAAAACATTTTTCACAGAGAGTGGTGAATCTCTGGAATTCTCTGCCACAGAAAGTAGTTGAGGCCAGTTCATTGGCTATATTTAAGAGGGAGTTAGATGTGGCCCTTGTGGCTAAAGGGATCAGGGGGTATGGAGAGAAGGCAGGTACAGGATACTGAGTTGGATGATCAGCCATGATCATATTGAATGGCGGTGCAGGCTCGAAGGGCTGAATGGCCTACTCCTGCACCTATTTTCTATGTTTCTATGTTTCTTGAAACTGGGATTAGCACAGTACTCTATGGTGGGCTGAAGGGCCTGATTCCTACTGTATGAATCTGCCCTCCTCCTTCCAAAGCTATGGATGTCTTCCTCATTCAAGGTGTTTAATGATAGGTTTATTGCTGCCAGACGGCTCCACCTTCAGGCAATACACATCGTTTAGTCCAGTGCTCGAGCATCAGCTTTAAGTGGCAGTAATGAATGCATTAGAGAAATGAAGTAAGTGTGGAGAAAAATATGCAGCGTCCATCCATATTAATTGCTGCTTTAACAACCATTAATGAGCAATAAGAAAGCTTTAACCCCAGTGTCGTTTGTTAATGTGCATTAGAAATATTTACTCCCAAAAGCAAATTTAAAAGCGTAAGCAAAGGTTTTCTCCTGCTCAATTAATGTCAAATCTCAACAATCCTGGCCTTTAACACACAATTATCATGTGCACCAGCTCGAATAAACAGGCCAAATTAACCCTCAAATAGCCCGGGTTTGAACACCACTTCCACACAAAAGTACCTCAGCAAGATGAAGGGTCTTGAGCCGAAACGTCGCCTACTCCTTCTCTCCACAGATGCTGCCTCACCCGCTGAGTTTCTCCAGCTTTTTTGTCTACCTTCAGCAAGATGACTGGTTTATTCATAGAAAAAAGGCACCAAATTATAATATCACCTCCCCAAATTGCTGATAAGCAGAGCAAAGTATGATTTATTTGGAGGCTGTAAACAGCCAGCTGTCTTCAGTAGATGCTCTGAAATGGGTTGGAAATTGAAGGAGACATCTAGATATGTTATCAATTTTAAGCATCTGTGTTCTTCTTGAAAACCGCTTAATTCCTTTACTGTTAAGATTTTTAATTTAAAATTTCCAGTACCAAATGTCAGCATTCAAAATACAAGCTGCTTGTGCAAACTTTTCACACTGTAATCACATCTTTCAACCAGCGGTTAAGATGTATTGATGTTGATATTGGTTTTGTTAGTGTCACAACTTTGCGTGCATACTATCCAATCAAACCGTACTATATACAGCGCCCTCCTTAATGTTTGGGACAAAGACCCATCCTTTATTTGTTTGCCTCTGTACTCCACAATTTGAGATTTGTAATAGAAAAAAACACATGTGGTTAAAGTGCACATTGTCAGATTTTATTAAAGGCCATTTTTATAAATTTTGGTTTCACCATGTAGAGATTACAGCAGTATTTATACACAGTCCCCCCATTTCTGGACACCATAATGTTTGGGACACAGCAATGTCATGTAAATGAAAGTAGTCATGTTTAGTATTTTGTTGCATATCCTCTGCTTGAAGTCTGCAATTCATGGGCATCACAGTTGCTGGGTGTCTTCTCTAGTAATGCTCTGCCAGGCCTGTATTGCAGCCATCTTTAATTTATGCTTGTTTTGGGGGCTAGTCCCCTTCAGTTTTCTCTTCAGCATATCAAAAGCATGCTCAATTGGGTTCAGATCGGGTGATTGGCTTGGCCACTCAAGAATTGACCAGTTTTTAGCTTTGAAAAACTCCTTTGTTGCTTTAGCAGTATGTTTGGGATCATTGTCTTACAGTAGAATGAACTGCCGGCCAATGAGTTTCGAGGCATTTGTTTGAACTTGAGCAGATAGGGTGTGTCTATACACTTTAGAATTCATTAAGCTACTACCATCAGCAGTTGTATCATCAATGAAGATAAGTGAGCCAGTACCTTCAGCAGCCATACATGCCCAGGCCATAACACTCCCACCACCATGTTCCACAGATGAGGTGGTATGCTTTGGATCTTGGGTAGTTCCTTCTCTCCTCCATACTTTGCTATTGCCATCACTCTGATATAAGTTAATCTTCGTCTCATCTGTCCACAAGACCTTTTTCCAGAACTGTGGTTGCCCTTTTAAGTACTTCTTGGCAAACTGGCCATCCTATTTTTGCGGCTAACCAGTGGTTTCCATCTTGTAGTGTAGCCTCTGTATTTCTGTTCATGAAGTCTTCTGTGGACAGTGGTCATTGACAAATCCACACCTGACTCCTGAGGAGTGTTTCTGATCTGTCGGACAGGTATTTGGGGATGTTTTCTTTATTATAGAGAGAATTCTTCTGTCATCAGCTGTGGAGGTCGTCCTTAGCCTGCCAGTCCCTTTGTGATTAGTAAGCTCACCAGTGCTCTCTTTCTTCTTAATGATGTTCCAAACAGTTGATTTTGGTAAGCCTAAGGTTTGGCTGATCTTTCTAACAGTTTTATTCTTGTTTCTCAGCCTCATAATGGCTCATTTGACTTTCATTGGCACAACTTTGGTCCTCATGTTGATAAACAGCAATAAAAGTGTCCAAAGGTGATGGAAAGACTGGAGGAAAGACAAGGTGCTGAGAGCTCTCTTATACTTGCATTAAGGAGGCAATTAAACATACCTGAGCAATTACAAACACCTGTAAAGCCATGTGTCCCAAACATTATGGCGCTGTGTGAATACAATCAAGCCATACATGAGTACAACAGGCAGTGCAAAGAGAAAAAGACTAGAGTGCAGTATATAATGTAACTGCAATACACATGACAGTGAAAAAGTGCAAGTCTGCAATGAGGTAGGTTGGAAGTTTATGAGAGGACAGTTCAGTAGTCCGATAACAGTGGGATGAAGCTGATCCTGAATCTGATGTTATGTGCTTTCAAGCTTTTATATCTTCTACCTGACAGGAAAGCCCCAACAATCGTAAGTAGGTTGACTTTGAATAACCTTATTGTCCCACTAACCAGAATGTGAATATTATTTTTCTATTTATCTGTAAATCAACAAAGAATGTTAGCATAGAAACAGAAACTAGGTGCAGGAGGAGGCCATTTGGCCCTCCGAGCCAGCACCGCCATTCATTGTGATCACTGCTGATCATCCACAATCAGTAACCCGTGTCTGCCTTCTTCCCTAGCCCCTAGAGCTCTATCTAACTCTCTTTGAAATTCATTCAGTGAATTGGCCTCCCTGCCTTCTGTGGCAGAGTATTCCACAAATTCACAACTCTCTGGGTGAAAATGTATTTTCTCATCTCAGTTTTAAATGGCCTTCCCTTTATTCTTAGACTGTGCCCCCTGATTCTGGACTCCCCCAACATTGGAACAATTTTTCCTGCATCTAGCTTGACCAGTCCTTTTATAATGTTATATGTTTCTATAAGATCCACTCTCATCCTTCTAAATTCCAGTGAATACAAGCCCAATCTTGCCAATCATTCCTCATATGACAGTCCCGCCATCCCTGGGATTAACCTTGTGAACCTACGCTGCACTGCCTCAATAGCAAGGATGTCCTTCCTCAAGATCTCCTTTTACAGGAGTATTGCTCATCCCTCATTAGAAAGTTTCACTTCAGGACCTCTGGTATGCAACCTAGGTTGGTTCCAAAATTAAAGAATGCTGCACCCTGTGGCAAGCTTTTCAAAAAAAGCATTAAAAGTAATCCTTCTGTTATGGCACGGTGCCTTATAGTGCAAGAGATCTGGGTTTGATCCTGACTACGGGTGCTGCCTGTACGGAGTTTGTTCGTTCTCCCTGTGACCATGTGGGTTTTCACTGGGTTATCCGGTTTCCTCCCACATTCCAAAGATGTGCAGGATTGTAGGTTAATTGGCTTCTGTAAATTGTGCCCCGTGTGTAGGATAGAACAAGTGTATAGTTGACTGCTGGTCAGCGCGGACTCAGTGGGCCAAAGGGCCTATCTCCACGCAGTATCTCAAAACTAAACCAAACTAAATATCCAGTCAGAAAAACTAAAGGGCCTGTCCCACTTGGCGATTTTTGTCGGCGACTGTCGGCATCATTGACTGATGTATCAGGTCACCGATAAAGTCGCGTGGTGATGCGGCGTGACGCGGCATGATGACGTATTGACGCGTGGTGTCTCCTCAAGTGTCACAACATTTTTTTTGTCGCCGCTGGATTTTGAAATGTTCAAAATCTTTCAGCGACCCTGGTACGTCAGTCAATGACACCGGCAGTCGCCGAGAAAAATCGGCAAGTGGGACAGGCCCTTAACTCTGTGTGGGGAAGTTCTTCAGTTGTACTGGCTCTCGTTAACAAATCAATTATGACCACGGCAGGGAAAACCATCCAGTCATTTATTGCTGTAATATTGGTTGTAGTTTTCTTTGTGCAAATTAGTGCTAAGTGAGAGCAGATGCTTATTTTTTTTCATGTTCTTGCAAGAGTTGCGGGGCTTTGTAAATCAAACGCTGAGCCAGCATTTAATTTACCTTCCTTAATTGACCTTGAATTGCTGTTGCAGTGCTGCCTTAGTGAACCACTGCAGTCCTTGAGGTGTGGGTATACCACAATCGATGCTTCTATTGTACACAAAAAGGCGCCGGCGGTAAGCAAGATTAATAAACATTGGGCGTTTCCAGTCGAGGGAGAGTCTAGGACTAGAGGGCACAGCCTCGGAATAAAAGAACGTACCTTTAGAATGGAGTTAAGGTCATAAGTGATAGAAGTAATACAAAGCCATTCAGCTGATCTACCTCTCCCTCCTAACCGTAATCCTTTAATCATCTGCCCACCATCTCCCGGTAAATCAGTCCCTCGAGACCCTGGCAACGTTCTTGTAAATCTTTCCTGCACTCTTTCCAGCTTAATAGCGGGGTGACCAAAAACACAACACAATACCCCAAGGAGACAACATGCTGGAGTAAATCAGCGGGTCAGGCACCATGTCTGGAGAACATGGATAGGTGATATTTCGTGTCAGGACCGTTCTTCTGACTTTCTGAAAAAGGGTCCGGACCCAAAACGTCGCCTATCCATGTTCTCCAGAGATGCTGCCTTACCTGCTGAGTTATTCCATCACTTTGTGTTATTTTGTGTAAACCAACATCTGCAGTTCCTTGTTTCTACACAATATTCCAAGGGTGGCCTCACCAACATCTTGTACATTTGCAACATAACGTCCCAACATCTACACTCGTTGCCCTTGCTGATGAAGGCCAACATGCAAAGGCCTTTTGCACCACCCTGTCCATCTGTGACTCCACTTTCAGGGTGTTGAGCGTTTTGAGTGTTGTCAAAGCTGTTCTCATCCAGGCTAGTGGAAAGTATTCCATTACACACCTGACTGGACAGCTGATAACCCAGCGGTATGAACATTGAATTCTCTAATTTTAAGTAACTTCAACTTATACTCCCCTCCTTTCCTCCATTCTAGTCATTTTACCAGTTCCTCAGTTCTCCACATTGTTTTTCTCTTGACATCATACATTCTCTCGCCAACAAAGGGTTTACCAGGCATTGCCTTACCTGAAGGTACACAAAATTGCTGGAGGAACTTAGCGGGTGCAGCAGCATCTATGGAGCGAAGGAAATAGGGATTGCCTTACCTGAGGTCATTTGTGACCAACCTTGATTGGTCCTGGTCTTGTCCTGGTCTTGTCTTGCCCCCAGCTCTTCATCCACCCTCTACTTTCAGTCTTAAGAAGGGTCCCATCCCGAAACGTCACCCATCCTTTTTCTACAGAGATACTGCCTGACCGGCTGAGTTACTCCAGCTCTTTGTGTCTATCTTCAAAGGCACTTCATAGGCTGTGAATTACCTCCGATTGTCTTGAGTGATATTATACAGGTGCAAGTTGTTTCATTCATATTTGTTTTTAAAGTGTATCTTTCATTGTAAATAGATCTTCTGCTTTAAAGTATTTCTATCCCACTTTGCATGAAAGGTTCTCGTGAAAAGTCTTTCCTCAGTGCTTTAGAATTTGTACATGTACTCGCAGTGTCACTGGCAATGGGTCTCATGAGGTCAAGGATAAAGAGGTGGAGGAGCAGCTCTTCCACGAATGGACCAAGACTGTTCTCCATGTCTTATAACTGGTGTAGTCGATATTAGTCGGGTGTAAAAATCCACATTCTTTTACCCTTTTCATTAACTCTGTGTCAACATTTGGTAGTGTCCTGAGATCGCCATCACACGATTTGAAAGAGAACTATCTGCAGTGTGTGTAAAGAAAACATTATTGGTAGCTGGGCAGATCAATCAATGGGTTACAAAGGAATGTAGGAAGCTGTCCTTCACCAGATGAGGCGCACAATATAAGAGGAGGGAGATTATGGTGGAACTGTCTGCAACACTAAAGGTACACGAAATTGCTGGACAAACTCAGTGGGTGCAGCAGCATCTATGGAGCGAAGGAAATAGGCGACGTTTCGGGCCGAAACCCTTCTTCAGACTGATGGGGGGTGGGGGGGGAGAAGGAAGGAAAAGGGAGGAGGAGGAGGAGCCCGAGGGCGGGCGGATGGGAGGGTGGGAGGAGACAGCTAGAGGGTTGAGGAAGGGGAGGAGACAGCAAGGGCTAGCAAAATTGGGAGAATTCAATGTTAATGCCATCCGGACACAAGCAACCCAGACGGAATATGAGGTGCTGTTCCTCCAATTTCCGCTGTTGCTCACTCTGGCAATGGAGGAGACCCAGGACAGAAAGGTCGGATTGGGAATGGGAGGGGGAGTTGAAGTGCTGAGCCACCGGGAGGTCAGGTTGGTTATTGCGGACTGAGCGGAGGTGTTCGGCGAAACGATCGCCCAACCTCCGCTTAGTCTCCCCGATGTAAATTAGCTGAATCAGTAATCAGTACAGACAGTAATCAGTCTACTGCCTGCAACACTAGTTGGTCTAAATATTGGGCTCGTCACACAATTGTAGTCTCCACATTAACTATGCTGGAGAGAGTGCAGAGAATATGTTGCCAAGATTGAAAAGGTGTAGGGAAGCACAAGGAACTGCAGATGCTGGAATTGTGAACAATACGCCGAGTGCAGGAATAACACACGGGTTAGGCAACATTTGTGAAGGAATAGGCAACATTTCAGATCGGGACCCTTCTTCAGAGTGCCTGAGATGGTGCCTGACCCACTGAGTTAGACCAACCATTTGTGGTTTGTTAAACAGTTATAGTGATGTGGAAGGGTTAGATGAGCTAGTGTGTTTTCTTTTGAACAGAGGAGCCTGAACACATAACTTAAATGATGAGGGGGCTATTCAAAGTACATAGGGCTTTTTAACATCACTGAGGGGCCTAAAACCAAGGAAAGTACATAGATTTAATGTACTTCATAAAGGATTAGAGGAGACCTGAGGATGAAATTTCACCAGGTGGGGGGTGGCTACAATTCAAAGGGTGGTAGAGGCAAAAAATTAAAACATTTTAAAAAATGAGGATGCATACTTGAAAAGCCATGACCTATAGGATTAGGCACCCAGGCTGGATAGTGGCATTAGCTGGGCCTCTCTTTTCCTACCAGTACAGCCATAGTGTATCAAATCACTTCCTTGTAGTGTCATACACTTTTCTAAGATTTCATGTGAAAGCATAAAAACAAAAGATCAAAATGTAGCCATGGAAACCAACATGGCTTAGTTAGACTGCTTCTTGCTTTCCTGAATAAAATTTGGCCCTGACAAGGAAATTATCTAATCAGAGGTTAACGTTGCATTAAAATAACACACTAATATGTGTAAAATGGTTGTTATTAAACCTACTGGATTATTCAATAATGCTAAAATATTTAAGGTAGACAAAAGTGCTGGAGAAACTCAGCGGGTGCAGCAGCATCTATGGAGCGAAGGAAATCGGCAACGTTTCGGGCCAAAACCCTTCTTCATACTGATGGTCTGAAGTCTGATGTGTCTTCAGTCTGAAGAAGGGTTTCGGCCTGAAACGTTGCCTATATCCTTCGCTCCATAGATGCTGCTGCACCCGCTGAGTTTCTCCAGCACTTTTGTCTACCTTCGATTTTCCAGCATCTGCAGTTCCTTCTTAAACAAATGCTAAAATATTTGTGCTGCTCTGTTTATTGTAGAGAATTGTCTTTGATACTTCAAGATCAGCCAACAGTTAATTTCATGCAATTAGACACGTGGAAGTCAGAGTTATGAAACAGACACAGAGGTAGGCCCTTCAGCACGTCACGGCCCTGCCGATGATCCAGTTCTGCATCTGCACTAATCACGTTTGCTGGGACTTGGCTGTAACCTTTTATGCAAAGGTGATTCAAGTCCTCTCCTAGATATTTAATTGTGTTCCAATTTTAACCAGCCTCTGGGTGAAAGAATTTATCCTGAAATCCTCTCCAAAATTGTTACCAACTTCAGCAAACTGGGTCTCTGAGCGTCTCTTTGAACCTGGGTCTTTGACTTCCTCATCAACGGCACAGTGATGCAGCAATAGAGTTGCTGCCTTACAGTGCCAGAGACACGGGTTCGAACCTGACTATGGGTGCTGACTTTACGGAGGTTGTACGTTCTCCCTGTGACCTCGTGGGTTTTCTCCGGGAGGTCCGGTTTTCTCCCAGACACTTCAAAGACACAGGTTTGTAGGTTAATTGGCTTTTGTTAATTGTCCCCTGTGAGTAGGATAGTGCTAGTGTACGCGGGCTTGGGTCTGCTTCCATGCGGAATTTCTAAAGAAAACAATTGGTATGAATAGGCACTCCTAAGGCTTCCTCCTCGATAACCATCAGCAGAAAGGCACCTCATGTTTTGTGCTCTGCCCCTTGTTTTGCTCACTCTACATCTACAGTGCATTCAGAAAGTATTCAGACCCCTTCACCTTTTCCACATTTTGTTACGTTACAGCCTTATTTTAAAATGGATTAAATTCATTATTTTAATCATCAATCTACAGACAATACCCCAGAATGAAAACAGGTGTTTAGAAATGTTTGCAAAGTAATTAAAAATAAATAACTGAAATATCACATTTACATAAGTATTCAGACCCTTTGTTATCTATCTATCTATTAATATATAAAACTCTCGCCCAAAATTCCGAAACGGAACTCCGTCCGGCTGTCACATTTCTTCCATTGATTCCCTGCAACTCCGAAACTGGACGCAGAATCGCCGACATCTTTTCCATTTCGGTAGAGATTTCACTTTTCTTTCTAAGTATCCGCTCCTCATTACATTCCGTCGTGTTTAAGTACACGTTTTTAATCAAATCCTTCCCCCCCCCCCCCCCCAATATTTCAAAACTAAACTGGCTTCACACCCACAGAACCTTCACCAGCACCAGCCCCTGCTGAGCGTTCCATCGTGTGATGTCACAATGCCCAATCTTCACATATGTCCAATCGGAATGGATCCATTTACATATGCCTATGCAGGAGCCCCAGCCAATGGTGAACGTTCCATCGTGTGATGTCACAATGCCCAATGCTCAAAGACATCGTTGCCATAGAGAGGGATTACAGAGAAGGTTCACCAGGCTGATTCCTGTTATGTCAGAACTTTCATATGAAGAAAGACTGGATAGACTCGCCTTGTAATCGCTAGATTTTAGAAGATTGAGGGGGTATCTTATAGAGACGTTTAAAATTCTTAAGGGGTTGGACAGGCTAGATACAGGAAGATTGTTCCGGATGTTGGGGAAGACCAGAACAAGGGGTCAAAGTTTAAGGATAAGGGGGAACGCTGAATCGCCGACATCTTTTCCATTTTGGTAGAGATTTCTCTTTTCTTTCTAAGTATCCGTTCCTCATTACATTTCGACGTGTTTAAGTGTACGTTTTTAATCAAATCCTAACCCCCCCCCCCCCCCAATATTTCAAACCTAAACTGGCTTCACACCCACAGAACCTTCACCAGCCCCAGCCCCTGCTGAGCGTTCCATCGTGTGATGTCACAATGCCCAATCTTCACATATGTCCAATCGGAATGGATTCATTTACATATGCCTATGCAGGAGCCCCAGCCAATGGTGAACGTTCCATCGTGTGATGTCACAATGCCCAGTGCTCATAGACATCGTTGCCATAGTGACAGTACAGAGAGTCAGATGTGGGCCGAGGAGCCTTCAAGACAACATGAGATGTTCCCATATTGTGTGAAAATATTTACGTCATTCACCCCTGAACCTCGATAAGAACACCACCTGCACATCTTAATTAAATTAGAGAAAAACGGAAAAGAGGTCGGGCATTTACACTTTTAAGGCTCTGTGTGTGTCGAAGCTTCGTGTGTGTGATGCCGCACCGCTAACCCCCCCACCACCCCCCCCCACGCGTTGCCGAGACGGACCCGACTTCGACGACTTCAAGATACGATATTTTAAGACGGCAGGGACCCGACTTCGACGACCAAATCTCCCCTGGGGGCTACAGGTAGGGAACGGTCTTTATGCACTTTTCAAACTCTGTGTGTGGGGGTGGTTAGTGTGTGTGAGGCGCCCGCCCCCCACCCCCCCCCCCAGTGGGGGCTACGGGTAGGGAACGGCTGCGTTGGGGGATCAGACCCAACGGGTTTGCCATTGGTCGTCGTGTTTAAGTGCACGTTTTTAATCAAATCCTAACCCACCCCCCCCCCCCCCAATATTTCACAACTAAACTGGCTTCTCACCCATAGAAGCAGCACCAGCCCCAGCCCCTGGTGAACGTTCCATCGTGTGATGTCACAATGCCCAATGTTCAAATACATCGTTGCCATAGAGGGAGTACAGAGAAGGTTCACCAGACTGATTCCTGGGATGTCAGGACTTTCATATGACGAAAGACTGGATAGACTCGGCTTGTACATGCTAGAATTTAAAAGATTGAGGGGGTATCTTATAGAAACTTACAAAATTCTTAAGGGGTTGGACAGGCTAGATGCAGGAAGATTGTTCCAGATGTTGGGGAAGTCCAGAACAAGGGGTCACAGTTTAAGGATAAGGGGTAAATCTTTTAGGACCGAGATGAGAAAAACATTTTTAACACAGAGAGTGGTGAATCTCTGGAATTCACTGGCACAGAAGGTAGTTGAGGCCTGTTCATTGGCTGTATTTAAGAGGGAGTTAGATGTGGTCCTTGTGGCTAAAGGGATCAGGGGGTATGGAGAGAAGGCAGGTACAGGATACTGAGTTGGATGATCAGCCACGATCATATTGAATGGTGGTGCAGGCTCGAAGGGCCGAATGGCCTACTCCTGCACTTAATTTCAATGGTTCTATGTTTCCCTCTCCGAAACCCCTCTCCCACCCATCCCTCTCTCCCCCACCCCCCTTCCCTCTCTACGCCACCCCCTTCCTCCTACCCCTCTGTCCCTCTTCCATCACTCCCCCTACCCCTCTCCACCTCCCTCTCCACTCTTTCCCCTCTCTCCCCCACCCCTCTCCCCCTCCCTCCCTCCTTCCCTACCTCCCCATCCTCCCCCTCCACCACATCTATCTCCCCATCCCCCTCTCTCACCCCCTACCCCGCTCTCCTTTCCCTCCCAAATCTGTCCCATTTCCTCCACCTCCTCTCCCCTCCCTCCCCTCTTCACATCCCCCCTCCCTCCACCCACCTGTGTGTTTGGGGGTTGGTTAATATGAGTTTGATGCCGCAGCCCCCCCTCCCCCCCCCCCCCCTGCAAAACGCCGTTGGGGAAAACAGACCCAACGGGTCTGCACTTGGTCTAGTTAATATATAAAACTCTCGCCCAAAATTCCGAAACGGAACTCCGTCCGGCTGTCACATTTCTTCCATTGATTCCCTGCAACTCCGAAACTGGACGCAGAATCGCCGACATCTTTTCCATTTCGGTAGAGATTTCACTTTTCTTTCTACGTATCCGCTCCTCATTACATTCAGTCGTGTTTAGGTACACGTTTTTAATCAAATCCTTCCCCCCCCCCCCCCAATATTTCAAAACTGAACTGGCTTCACACCCACAGAACCTTCTCCAGCCCCAGCCCCTGCTGAACGTTCCATCGTGTGATGTCACAATGCCCAATCTTCACATATGTCCAATCGGAATGGATCCATTTACATATGCCTATGCAGGAGCCCCAGCCAATGGTGAACGTTCCATCGTGTGATGTCACAATGCCCAATGCTCAAAGACATCGTTGCCATAGAGAGGGATTACAGAGAAGGTTCACCAGGCTGATTCCTGTTATGTCAGAACTTTCATATGAAGAAAGACTGGATAGACTCGCCTTGTAATCGCTAGATTTTAGAAGATTGAGGGGGTATCTTATAGAGACGTTTAAAATTCTTAAGGGGTTGGACAGGCTAGATGCAGGAAGATTGTTCCGGATGTTGGGGAAGACCAGAACAAGGGGTCAAAGTTTAAGGATAAGGGGGAACGCTGAATCGCCGACATCTTTTCCATTTTGGTAGAGATTTCTCTTTTCTTTCTAAGTATCCGTTCCTCATTACATTTCGACGTGTTTAAGTGTACGTTTTTAATCAAATCCTAACCCCCCCCCCCCCCCCAATATTTCAAAACTAAACTGGCTTCACACCCACAGAACCTTCACCAGCACCAGCCCCTGCTGAGCGTTCCATCGTGTGATGTCACAATGCCCAATCTTCACATATGTCCAATCGGAATGGATTCATTTACATATGCCTATGCAGGAGCCCAAGCCAATGGTGAACGTTCCATCGTGTGATGTCACAATGCCCAATGTTCAAAGACATCGTTGCCATAGAGAGGGAGTACAGAGAAGGTTCACCAGGCTGATTCCTGTTATGTCAGAACTTTCATATGAAGAAAGACTGGATAGACTCGCCTTGTAATCGCTAGATTTTAGAAGATTGAGGGGGTATCTTATAGAGACGTTTAAAATTCTTAAGGGGTTGGACAGGCTAGATGCAGGAAGATTGTTCCGGATGTTGGGGAAGACCAGAACAAGGGGTCAAAGTTTAAGGATAAGGGGGAACGCTGAATCGCCGACATCTTTTCCATTTCGGTAGAGATTTCTCTTTTCTTTCTAAGTATCCGCTCCTCATTACATTCCGTCGTGTTTAAGTGTACACGTTTTTAATCAAATCCTTACCCCCCCCCCCCCCCCAATATTTCAAAACTAAACTGGCTTCACACCCACAGAACCTTCACCAGCCCCAGCCCCTGCTGAGCGTTCCATCGTGTGATGTCACAATGCCCAATCTTCACATATGTCCAATCGGAATGGATTCCATTTACATATGCCTATGCAGGAGCCCAAGCCAATGGTGAACGTTCCATCGTGTGATGTCACAATGCCCAATGTTCAAAGACATCGTTGCCATAGAGAGGGAGTACAGAGAAGGTTCACCAGGCTGATTCCTGTTATGTCAGAACTTTCATATGAAGAAAGACTGGATAGACTCGCCTTGTAATCGCTAGATTTTAGAAGATTGAGGGGGTATCTTATAGAGACGTTTAAAATTCTTAAGGGGTTGGACAGGCTAGATGCAGGAAGATTGTTCCGGATGTTGGGGAAGACCAGAACAAGGGGTCAAAGTTTAAGGATAAGGGGGAACGCTGAATCGCCGACATCTTTTCCATTTTGGTAGAGATTTCTCTTTTCTTTCTAAGTATCCGTTCCTCATTACATTTCGACGTGTTTAAGTGTACGTTTTTAATCAAATCCTAACCCCCCCCCCCCCCCAATATTTCAAAACTAAACTGGCTTCACACCCACAGAACCTTCACCAGCCCCAGCCCCTGCTGAGCGTTCCATCGTGTGATGTCACAATGCCCAATCTTCACATATGTGCCAATCGGAATGGATTCATTTACATATGCCTATGCAGGAGCCCCAGCCAATGGTGAACGTTCCATCGTGTGATGTCACAATGCCCAGTGCTCATAGACATCGTTGCCATAGTGACAGTACAGAGAGTCAGATGTGGGCCGAGGAGCCTTCAAGACAACATGAGATGTTCCCATATTGTGTGAAAATATTTACGTCATTCACCCCTGAACCTCGATAAGAACACCACCTGCACATCTTAATTAAATTAGAGAAAAACGGAAAAGAGGTCGGGCATTTACACTTTTAAGGCTCTGTGTGTGTCGAAGCTTCGTGTGTGTGATGCCGCACCGCTAACCCCCCCACCACCCCCCCCACGCGTTGCCGAGACGGACCCGACTTCGACGACTTCAAGATACGATATTTTAAGACGGCAGGGACCCGACTTCGACGACCAAATCACCCCTGGGGGCTACAGGTAGGGAACGGTCTTTATGCACTTTTCCAACTCTGTGTGTGGGGGTGGTTAGTGTGTGTGAGGCGCCCGCCCCCCACCCCCCCCCCCCCAGTGGGGGCTACGGGTAGGGAACGGCTGCGTTGGGGGATCAGACCCAACGGGTTTGCCATTGGTCGTCGTGTTTAAGTGCACGTTTTTAATCAAATCCTAACCCACCCCCCCCCCCCCCAATATTTCACAACTAAACTGGCTTCTCACCCATAGAAGCAGCACCAGCCCCAGCCCCTGGTGAACGTTCCATCGTGTGATGTCACAATGCCCAATGTTCAAATACATCGTTGCCATAGAGGGAGTACAGAGAAGGTTCACCAGACTGATTCCTGGGATGTCAGGACTTTCATATGACGAAAGACTGGATAGACTCGGCTTGTACATGCTAGAATTTAAAAGATTGAGGGGGTATCTTATAGAAACTTACAAAATTCTTAAGGGGTTGGACAGGCTAGATGCAGGAAGATTGTTCCAGATGTTGGGGAAGTACAGAACAAGGGGTCACAGTTTAAGGATAAGGGGTAAATCTTTTAGGACCGAGATGAGAAAAACATTTTTAACACAGAGAGTGGTGAATCTCTGGAATTCACTGGCACAGAAGGTAGTTGAGGCCTGTTCATTGGCTGTATTTAAGAGGGAGTTAGATGTGGTCCTTGTGGCTAAAGGGATCAGGGGGTATGGAGAGAAGGCAGGTACAGGATACTGAGTTGGATGATCAGCCACGATCATATTGAATGGTGGTGCAGGCTCGAAGGGCCGAATGGCCTACTCCTGCACTTAATTTCAATGGTTCTATGTTTCCCTCTCCGAAACCCCTCTCCCACCCATCCCTCTCTCCCCCCCCCCCCTTCCCTCTCTACGCCACCCCCTTCCTCCTACCCCTCTGTCCCTCTTCCATCACTCCCCCTACCCCTCTCCACCTCCCTCTCCACTCTTTCCCCTCTCTCCCCCACCCCTCTCCCCCTCCCTCCCTCCTTCCCTACCTCCCCATCCTCCCCCCTCCACCACATCTATCTCCCCATCCCCCTCTCTCACCCCCTACCCCGCTCTCCTTTCCCTCCCAAATCTGTCCCATTTCCTCCACCTCCTCTCCCCTCCCTCCCCTCTTCACATCCCCCCCCCCCCCCCCCACCTGTGTGTTTGGGGGTTGGTTAATATCTCTTTGATGCCGCAGCCCCCCCCCCCCCCCCCCCCCCCCCCCCCCTGCAAAACGCCGTTGGGGAAACAGACCCAACGGGTCTGCACTTGGTCTAGTAACACTTAAAATTGAGCTTCAGTACATCCTGTTTCCATTGATTATCATTGAGATGTTTCTACAACTTGATTGGAGTCCACCAGGGGTAAATTAAATTGATTGGACATGATTTGGAAAGGCACACACCTGTCTATATTAGGTCCCACAGTTGGCAGTGCCTGTCGGAGCAAAAACCAAGCCATGAAGACGAAGGAATTGTCCGTAGACATCCAAGACAGGATTGTGTTGAGACACAGATCTGGTGAAGGGCATAAAACAATTTCTGCAGCATTGCAGGTCCCGAAGAGCACAGTGGCCTCCGTCATTCTTAAATGGAATAACTTTGGAACCACCGGGACTCTTCATAAGCTGGCCGCCCGGCCAAACTGAGCAATCAGGGAGGTGACCAAGAATCCGATGGTCACTCTGACAAAGCTCCAGAGTTCCTCTGTGGAGATGGGAGAACCTTCTGGAAGGACAACTATATCTGCAACACTCCACCAGACAGGCTTTTATGGTAGAGTGGCCAGCCGAAAGCCACTACTCAGTAAAAGGTATATGACAGCCCGCTTGGAGTTTGCCAAAAGGCATGAGGAACAAGATTCTCTGGTCTGAAGAAACCAAGATTGAACTCTTTAGCCTGAATGCCAAGCATCACGTCTGGAGGAAACCAGGCACCGCTCATCACCTGTGAAGGAATGGTAAAGCATGGTGGTGGCAACATCATGCTGTGGGGATATTTTTCAGCGGCAGGAACTGAGAGGCTAGTGAGGATCGAGGGAAAGACAAACGGAGCAAAGTACAGAGAGATCCTTGATGAAAACCTGCTCCAGAGCATTCTGGACCTCAGACTGGGGCGGAGATTCACCTTCCAACAGGACAACAACCTTAATCACACAGCCAAGACAATGCAGGAGTGGCTTTGTGACAAATCTGTGAATGTCCTTGAGTGGCCCAGCCAGAGCCCGGACTTGAACCCGATCAAAGATCTCTGGAGGGACCTGAAAATAGCTGTGCATCGACACTCCCCATCCAACCTGACAGAACTTGAGAGGATCTGCAGAGAAGAATGGGAGAAATTGGCCTAAAACAGGTGTGCCGAGCTTGTAGCGTCATACCCAAGAAGACTTGAGGCTGCAATCATTGCCAAAGGTACCTCAACATAGTACTGAGTAAAGAGTCTGAATACTTATGTAAATGTCATATTTCCCATTTCTTTTGAATTACTTTGCAAAAAATTCTAAACACCTGTTTTTGCATTTTTATGATGGGGTATTGTGTATAGATTGATGATTTAAAAAAATGTAATTCTAGAATAAGGCTGTAACGTAACAACATGTGGAAAAAGTGAAGAGGTCTGAATACTTTCTGAATGCACTGTATGACTATCTGGTTCCATGCACAAATTGCCTTTTGGTTCCTAAAGGTCCCTGCTTATGGTTTTGCCCTTTGGTATTATATTTATAAAAGGCTTTGAAAATTCCTTTAATCTAGTCTGCCAGTGATATTTTGTGCCCTCATAATGTCTTTTTTTTTTTTTAACCAAACCTCCTACATGGGAGAGGTACTGATAATATTTGTTTAAATACCCATCCCTGGTTATTGAAAGAGGCGAGAGAGGAGGTTGCTGGGACCTTGATGGAGATCTTTGTATCCTCTCGAGCCAATGCTGAGCTATCAAAAGACTAGAGGGTGGCCAGTGTTGCTCCTTTGTTGAAGAAGGGCAATAGGGAACGTCCAGAAATCATAGTTAATGAATTTCATATCAGAGTAAGGAAAGAATCTTTGGGATAGAATTTACTTTCATTTGGGAAAGGACAGGCTTATTAGGAATAGTCAGCAGAGCTTCATGTGGAATAGGTTATGTCTTGCAAAATTGATTATTGAAGAGGTTTTGGTTTAGTTTTAAAGATGCGGGTGTGGAAACAGGCCCTTCGGCCCACTGAGTCCAAGCCAACCTGTACGGTCGTTCTATCCTACACTCCAGGGACAATTTACAGAAGCCAATTAACCAACAAGCATACATGTCTTTGGAATGTGTGGGGGAAACCAGAGCATCCTGAGAAAGCCCACACGGTCACAGGGAGAACGTGCAAACTCTGTAGAACAGCACCTGCATTCAGGATCAAACCCGGGTCTCTGGTGCTGTAATGCAGCAACTCTGCTGCCCCTAAATGAAGGTGTTGAAGATGATTGATGAGGTTAGAACAATAGATATAGATGTAGACTTTAGTGGGGCATTTGACAAGGTCCAAGGTTCTGGTAGGCTAATGCATTAGATTAAGGTGCATTGGATCAAAAATGAGTGGGTAGATTGGATTCAAAAATAGTTTGGTCTTTGAAGACCGAGAGCAATGGTGGAAGGGTGTTTCTCCGCTGGACATTTATGACCAACAATCTTCCACATGGATCTGTCCTAGGACCTCCATTATTTATGATATATATAAAGCATTTGGATGAAAGTTTAGGTTTGTTAATTTATGGATAACACAAGAATTGGTGGGGATGTGGATAGAAGTTTGTCAAAGGATTCAGCAGGTGATGGATCAGTTTGAAATCTTAGGTGGAGAAATATCAGATGATGTTTCATTGAGGAGAGTGTGAGGTGTTACATATTGATATACAGGAGGGAGGGATTATGAAGTGTATGTCTATAGTTTCCCGAATCTTAATTCTTCCTGAGAACAATGTGAACTTTGGTAAAAGAGATCTGTGTGCAGTGATTTCATACAGACAATTACATCACAACACTGTCTGAGGATGTGTGCAAGCATGCTTGCTCTGGCAAGTAGCAAATAGGCCCTGCCTTGCAGAGAAATCAGCCCTTAGTGTTTCAAACAAACCTCCAGGCTTTCCATAGGGTATGGAGGGGAAAAACAGCAAGACTTCTGTCAATGAGAATGAATACACAGTATTTGCTATTTAGGAGCCTGGCAACAGCGATTACTTGTCTCTGAGCAGCTGCTTCAGAAGTCCACTTCCCACTGTGTCTTTCTTGAAATTAACTTAATTGAATGAAGTAAAGTCAATTGCACTCGTTTACACCCTGGACTGCAATTATTGATACCTGCCTAATATTTGATGTGTCTATCTGAACGATTTATTTTAATTCTTTTGTAGGAAAAAAGTGACTTCCTAGTGAAGAAAAAGATTCCCTTTATCATTGCGAGGAATTTTAATGTTCACCCATCCTGAACATTGCTAGATGGCAATTATTGTCCATCCTTAATTGGTCCTGAATTGTGAAGGGAGTAAAGTGTTGCCATTAGGGCAGACTGGTAAGGTAAATAACTTTCCATTTTTGTTGGATATTCCTGGGGGATATCAGAAATTCCTAATGCCGAGTAAGATCCAGAGCTGCTGAGTTCCTCCAAAACATTGTTTTTTGCTATAGTCGAGTGTCGTCAGAATGAAACTAAACCTCCTTGTCAGCTGTCTGTTTCACTACTTAGCTTCAGCAGAGGAGCACGTCCCATCTCCGATGAATGCCATTGTTTGGATTCTGCTCACTGGCTTATTGTGACAAAGTAGAACATGCAGTCCAAGTGATGTTGGCCAACTCCCAGATTTGCAAACTCATTCCCACTCACGTCTGAAAATACCATCTTAGGTTTAAGTGCAACAAGAAAGGGTTATTTAATATTCTTATGGTTAAGGAGCCATCAGAAAATAATGACCATAATATAACACAATTCTCCATTAATTTGGAGGCAATTTAGTTCAATCTGAAAATAGCGTCTTAAGTTTAAACCAAGCAGTAGAAGTATAAAGCATGTCTTAGTCATGTTAAAATAGAAAAATATGTTAAAAGGTATGACTGCCGACAAGAAGTGGCTAACGTTTAAAAAATCGAGGCATGATTTAATGCAAATGTCTATAAGGAGATGTGTTACAATAGCAAATGAGAGAAGTTAAAGGTGACATTGAATCAATTGAAAAGTCTAATAAGGTTGCAAACAAATTGAAAAACACTTGAGTATTGTGAAACTCAGAAGTTTGCAAAGGGGGAACAATAGTGAAAGTAGAACAAATTGTAATCCATCATGAAATATTACAAAAAAGACCAGAAAAAACTATAAATAATGCAAACAGGAACAATGATTAACAGTTGTTAATGTGCGTCCCTTATAAACTGGAACAGAAGAAATTATATGGGGAAATAAGGAAGTGGCTGGGAAATATTTTATGTCTATCATTATGGCTGGAGATGCAAATCTTCCATTTATAGTGAAGAACATAGGTTAGAAAAGAATGAGGCTTTGAAAGAAATTAGTGTTATTAAAAATATAATTAGCGTTCGTAAAAATATGATAATGGTGAAATTGATGGTATTGAAAGTAGGTTGATCTCCAGGACCTGATGACCTGATCCCAAGCTATTGAATGAGGTGTAGATAATGGATTCACTAATTATCATTTTGTGAATTCCATAAGTGCTTCAATGGTTCTTACGGATGGGTAGAACTTATGAACACAAGAATTAGGAACGGTAGTAGACGATTTGGCTCATCAATAATGCTCTGCCATTAAGATCACGACTGATTTTCTACCTCACTACCATTTCCCTGTGCTATCCCTATATCCCTTAATTCCCTCACTACGCAAGTACACCTCCATCGACCTACTCCAAGGCAAACTAAAGCAGCCTATACAGACTCAAGTCGAATGAATTGTTCCATCCGTACTATAGCAACATTTAAAAGACACATTAGACAGGTACATGGATAGGAAAGGTTTATATACCTAGACATGGACTAAACACAGGCAGGTGGGATTAGCATAGATGGGGCATCTTGGCCAGCATGGACAAGTTGGGCCAAAGGGCCTGTTTCCATGCTGTATGACTCCATGACTGTTGGTTGGGGGTATGGCAATGGATTTTTGGCTTATTTGGGATACATTAAGGTGGGGTAAATGCCAGCTATGGAGTTAGAAAATTGTTAAGACAAAAGTCACAATGGGATCCAGCTTACAGTCAGCATTTACTGCGTATTGTACAAAATGTGTGATGTACCAGGGGGCCAATTACATAAAATATTTTATGCGATCCTGCTGTTAGTGAAGCTTTAAAAATTAATGTAATTCAATTTCAGTTTAAAATTTATTCTGGAAATCACAGTTTACATTTTATATTTGCAGTAAATGTTGCAGTTACAGCTAAAAGGAGATTATTGCTGTGGATAAAAAAAAACAAATAATATAAATATTAAGGTAAAACACAGTGCAATTAACATAGGTGGAGTGGAGACAATGCAATGAGTGTCAACTCTCAAAATGATCCAGGTTAAAAGTCTCAGTCTGCGGTCCCTATTTAACCCGTTGCCAGGCAACACTACTACTTGGCCCTTTCTATATTGTTCAATGAAGAGTGTTTAATTGTCATGTGAATTTGGACCAGAACAATGGAATTCTTACTTGCTACAGCTCGACAAGCAAATTAAACATAACAACACACCAAATATATATACATCAATTTGTCAGTTCTACTAAGTAAACTAGAACATAATAATGTGTAGGAAGGGACTGCAGATGCTGGTTTAAACCGAAGATAGACACAAAAAGCTGGAGTAGCACAGCGGAACAGGCAGCATCTCTGGAGAGAAGGAATGGGTGACGTTCCAGGTCAGTCTGAAGAAGGGTCTCGACCTGAAGCGTCCCCCACTCCTTTTCTCCAGTGATGCTGCCAGTCCTGCTGAGTTACTACAGCTTTTTGTGTCTATGTGGATCATAATAATGCAAGCTTAAGTATGTAGTGAGGCCTCAGGTTTGAGTGCCTAGCCTGAGAATGGTGATGGTGGCTAGGAAAATAAACTGCTGTTAGTTTGATTAGGAGGATTGTACAGGCACAACTTCGATGGTTTCAGATGCCTAAAGGTGGCCGGGATGACTTTTGCCTGGAAGACCATTGTACCGGATTTGCAAGCCGTCCTCATTTCCAAGGGGCTGCTAAATGGCTCCACAACATTCTGAAGTTTCATAATTCTGGTAGGATTTATGGTTATCAGGTCTCAGAAAATCAATAAATTAATCATAATGCCTCAAAGCCCTTAATGGACACCATGAGCACTGTATTATGTACAATATCAGTGCAGTACAGAGCCAAATGCACCCCTTATTCAGAGGAACTACATAGAACTGAAAGTTACCAACACTAAGCTGTGAGATCACACTGCATAAGGTTGGCTTCAATTTCCTTGAATTTGGAAGATGAAGGACTTACCTAACCAAGCATTAGAATCTGCTTTTGTTGCTTTACCTAATCAAGGATTCTCAGCTTTGAATCAAGTCATCCATGTCGAGCTGTTCATCAAGTTGGGATCGATGTGAATATCCGTGTGGCTTTAATGATGAAGGGGGCAGGGCAAGAGAAAGAGTCACAGTGTCAATGCATCATGATTGCGCGCCTCCACCCGCCACCACTTTCATGCCAAAGTTTTGGATCTAACCGGTGTTTGGGAAAACGAGCAAATATAGATGATGGAGATTTGAAACAAAACAAAAAAAAATGCTGGAAATGTTCAACAGGACAAGCAGATCCTGCGGTGAAAGAAACAAGAGTTATGGTTTCAGGACTTCGACCCTCAGGTCAGGATGTGTCAGGTTCTTAGTTTAGTTTAGTTTAGAGATAGAGCGCAGAAACTGGCCCTTTTGCCCAAAGAGTCCGCGCCGAACAGCGATCCCTGTCCACTAGCACTACCCAACACACACTCGGGACAATTTGCAATCTTTACTAACGCTGATTAACCTACAAACCTGTGCGTCTTTGGAGCATGCAAGGAAACCCACAGTTATCTGGACTACACTTCCTCCCTCCACACCTCTTGCAAAGACGGCATCCCCTACCCTCAATTTCTCCATCTCTTCCGCATCTGCTCCCAAGATAAGGCTTTTCACTCTAGGACTTCAGAGATGTCCTCTTTCTTTAGTAAATGTGTCCCCCCCTGCTGTTGTGAATAGACCCCCATCCATGTTGCTCTGTGTCTCGCAGTTCTGCTCTCGCTTCCCCTCCCCTCAGATGAAACAAGGATAGGGTTCCCATTGTCATTACCTTTCACCACACCACCCTCTGTATCCAACAAATCGCCAACATATCTGCCACCTAAAATGTGGTCCCATCACTAGTCACATCTTCCCGTCCCCACCCCTTTCCTCTATCCGTAGAGACCACTCCCTCCGTAACTCCTTCATTTGCTCATCCCCTTCCCATCCAAACTACTCCTCCCCAGGTATTTATCTCAGCAACCGCAGGAGATGTTATACCTGAGCCTACACCTTCTCCCTTCTAGGTGAGACAGAGGCTCACAATCACCTCCTCCAACCTCATCTACTGCATTCAATGCTACCGACATGGCCTCCTTTACATGATGACTAGATGAACGTTTCGCCAAGCAGGTTCTCGGTCTGCTTTGGCGTGCTGGGTTTGCTAACCATTTTAACTTCTCTTCCAATTCCCTTACTGACCATTCTGTCTGAGCATTGCTGATATCTCCTGTTCTCAGCCTGTTCTCAGTCAGTCTGAAGAAGGGTTTCGGCCCGAAACGTCGCCTATTTCCTTCGCTCCATAGATGCTGCTGCACCCGCTGAGTTTCTCCAGCAATTTTGTGTACCTTCGATCTTCCAGCTTCTGCAGTTCCTTCTTGAACATCTCCTGTTCTCTGTTGACTTCTTAAATGCACTCCTACACTTGTACTCCTAGAATGATTCACTTGAACCCGACTGCCTACACACCTGTCCCTTCACCTCCCCCCTCGACTCCATTCAAGGACCCAAGCAGTCGTTCCAGGTGCGACAAAGGTTCACCTGTATCTCCTCCAACCTCATCTACTGCATCCGCTGCTCTGGATGTCAGCTGATTTACATCGGGGAGACTAAGCGGAGGTTGGGCGATCGTTTCGCCGAACACCTCCGCTCAGTCCGCAATAACCTACTTGAACTCCCGGTGGCTCAGCACTTCAATTCCCCCTCCCATTCCCAATCCGACCTCTCTGTCCTGGGTCTCCTCCATTGCCAGAGTGAGCAACACCGGAAATTGGAGGAACAGCACCTCATATTCCGCCTGGGTTGCTTGCATCCGGTTGGCATGAACGTTGAATTCTCCCAATTTTACTAGCCCTTGCTGTCTCCTCCCCTTCCTTAACCCTCGAGCTATCTCCTCCCATCCCCCCGCCCTCGGGCTCCTCCTCCTCCCTTTTTCCTTCCTTCTCCCCCCCCACCCCCCATCAGTCTGAAGAAGGGTTTCGGCCCGAAACGTCGCCTATTTCCTTCGGTCCATAGATGCTGCTGCACCCGCTGAGTTTCTCCAGCATTTTTGTGTACCTTCGATCTTCCAGCATCTGCAGTTCCTTCTTGAACACTTTGCCTACATATGCCTCCTTTTTCCTGACCATAGCCTCAACATCTCATGTCATTTGGGGTTGCCCTAACTTGCCAGTGGGGGTGTACTGCACACCGCTGCTGCCTGATATTTTAGATGCCAGCAGTGGTTGGTTCAATTCCTGTACACTCCTACACTTTGTGGGGAATCACGAAATAAAAATCATTTTTAAACCCACACCAATGACGCTAACTATTTTACTGAAAGGGGATGAGTACGATTCCTTGACAGTGTGTGTGTAACAAGATGTTAAACCGGTGCAAATTATGAGTAATGGGACGTGCTAATTATTGGAGTTACCTTTTCCTCCAGTAATGAATCTTGTAATATTTTTGTCTGTAAACAGATTGTGCTGTTGTATCATCAAACCTCGAACTTCTGTTAGCGACAAAATAAATTACATGCCTGAGGGCAAAACTTGAAGCGGAAAGAAAACAGCTGATCTTCGTTGGATCAGCTAATTCCATTGTGTACAGTATAACCCACAAATATAAAACCAGACTGTATAAGAGCACAAGAACATAAGAAATAAGAGCAAGACTACACATAAGCACAAGAAAATAGGTGCAGGACGGCACAGTGGTGCAGCGGTTGAGTTGCTGCCTTACAGGGCCAGAGACCCAGGTTTGATTCTGACTACAAGTGCTGTCTGTACGGAGTTTGTGCGTTCTTGTGTCCGCGTGGGTTTTCTCCAAGTGCATCGGTTTCCTCCCACACTCCAAAGACGTACAGGTTTGTAGGTTAATTGGCTTCTGTAAATTGTCCCTCGTGTGTAGGATAATGCTGGTGTACGGTGTGATTGCTGGTCAGTGTGGACTCGGTGGGTTGAGGGCCTGTTTCCATGCTGTATCTCTAATATGAAGTGGGCCACGTGACCTTCTTGCCTGCTCTGCAATTTAAAATGACTGAAGCAGATCGAGCTCAGGCCTTCACTCTTCCTTGGCAGTTCCACACAGTTTTCAAATCCCTGCTCTTCCAAAAATTAATTTACGACCTCCTTAATTTATACCTTCCATGGTCTCCTGAGGTAGAAAATTGCAGAGATTCACCACCCTCTGGTTTACTGCTCACCTTACAATACCTTAATGTACAGCACCAGAAATACGGATTCAATCCTGACCGTGGGTGCTGTCTGTGAGGAGTCTGCATGCTCTCCCTGTGACCACGTGGCTTTCCTCCGGGTACTCTGGCTCGCTCCCACATCCCAAAAATGTGCGGGTTTGTAGGTTAATTGGCTGTTATAAATTGCCCCTAGTGTGGAGAGTGGATGAGAAAGTGGGATAACATAGAACTAGTGTGAACAAGTGATTGATAGTTTAGTTTATTGTCACGTGTACCGAGGTACAGTGAAAAGCTTTTGTTGCATGCTAACCAGTCAGCGGAAAGACAGTACATGATTACAATAGACCCATCCACAATGTACAGATACATGATAAAGGAAATAACATGAATAACGTTAAGTGTAAGATTAAGGCAGTAAAATCCGATCAAAGATAGTCCGAGGGTCTCCAATTAGGTAAATGGGAGTTCAGGACTGCTCTTTAGCTGTGGTGGGATGCTTCAGTTGCCTGATGACAGCTGGGAAAAAACTGTTCCTGAATCTGGAGGTGTGGTCACCATAGACTCAGTGGGTTGAAGGGCCTGGTTCCATGCTGTATCTCAAAACAATAAATACAACAATAGGAGCAGGAGGAGGCCATCAGGTCTCTCAAACCTGCCCCACCATTCAATATAATCATGGCTGATCTATGCTGACCTCAACTCCTCTTCAGTGACAGTTTGACATTGTTCACTATTTCCTTGATCTTTCAAATGTTTATCTATATTCACCTCAAATATAATCTAACGATCTGACCTCCACCATGCTGAGGGGCAGCGAGTTCACTACCTTCTTTAAACAAAAATGTATATACATCTCAGTTTAAAATGACCAGCCCCTTATTTTGAGGCCAAGATACATCGTTCATGACTCTCCCACTGGTGAAAACATCTGTCTATCCTGTCAAGCCCCTGAGGATCTTATGCATTTGAATAACGATACCTTTCATTCTTCTTGACAGAGCCAAACTACAGTGCCCTCCATAATGTTTGGGGCAAGTATCCATCATTTATTTATTTACCCCTATACTCCACAATTTGAGATTTGTAATAGAAAAAAATCACATGTGGTTAAAGTGCACATTGTCAGATTTTATTAAAGGCCATTTTGATACATTTTGGTTTCACCATGTAGAAATTACAGCTGTGTTAGTGTGCGGGGATTGCTGGTCGGCGTGGACTCGGTGGGCCAAAGGGCCTGTTTCCGCGCTGTATCTCTAAACTAAGCTAGTGGAAAACTGCACTTTCTCTCCACATTATACTCCATCAGCCAATTTCCTGCCACTCACTTGACTTAATGTTTATAGTTATTTGTGTTTCCTCACACCTTAATCCATCAATCCTTGTATCATCAGCAAATTTGGTTCCTGTACACTCGATTCCTTCATCCAAAGCACTGATACTGATTATAAATACTTGAAGACCCAGCACTTCTTCTTCTTATCGAGTCCACACACAGGATTAGAAGTTGTTCAGCCAGAGCTGTACATCCTTCTCGGCATCCGCATACAATGGTGTCTCTTGTGCTTCTTGTGCATAGTGGTGGATAGATTAGTTGAAACAGGGCCGTGAAGTAAATCCTCTTTCCTTGACCCCAAGACCCAGCACTGATCCCTTTGCACTCCCATCTATCAAGACTCTCTGTCATCTGTTTATTATCCCCTTCCCCCCCACCCCCATCCCCACCCCCCCCTCCCCCACCCATTCTATTATATTTCCCCAAAAGTCACGCGCTCTTATCTTCTGCACTAATCTTCGGCGTGCCAACTTGACAAATACCTTCAGGAATCTGGATACACTGCATCAACTGCAGAAGCGAAGAACTGCAGATTCTGCTTTGCAAAAAAAAACAAAAACAAATTCTGGAGTAACTCAGCATGTGTGACAGCATCACTGGTGAATATGGATAGGTGACAGGTTTTGGGTCAGTACCTTACTTCAGATGGAGAGGAGGAGAACTTTGTCAAAGTAGGCATACATTAAAGAGATTTTGCAGTAGAGCAGTAAAATGTAGAAACAAGGAAACAACCCAGCTCATGCCGGTTTACAAAGAAAAGACAAAAAATGTTCAAGTAACTCAGTGGGTCAGGCAGCATCGCTGGGGAATATGGATAGGCAAAGTTTTGGGTTGGGACCCTTTGCTCGTTTTCTGGCTCGGCTGGCTCGTTTATCTACCCTGCTTGTTACATCGTCGAAGAACTCCAGCAGATTTGTCAAACACAACATCAACAAAGCCATGAGGGCTCTGCTTAATTGTCGTTTGGATGTCCTAAATGTCTTGCTTTACTTCCTTTCATTTTCTCAATGTGTGATATTAGGCTCACTGACCTATAGGTTCCTACATTCTGCCGCATTCTTCCTTAAAAAATGGCATTACATTTGTGGTTACTGATCCTCTGTAAAGGTATCCCCTTCAGTCATTCTCATTTCCACCCTCGGAAAAAGGTTCTGATTGTCTACCCTATCTGTAACTTTCAGAACTTTGTACACTTTTCTCAAGCCTCCCCTCAGCCTCCAATGCGCCAGAGAAAAGAACCCAAGTTTGTCCAACCTCTCCTCATAATCTTAGCAGTATCCTGGCAAACCTACTCTGTACCCCCTCAAAAGCCTCCACATCTTTCCTGTTGTGGGTGATCAGAACCGCACACAATACTCCAAATGCAATCCAACCAAAGTCCTAAAATGCTGCAACATGACTTTCTGACTCTTATACTCAAAGACCCGACCGATGAAGGCAACCATATCATACACCTTCTTTACACACTATCTGTTTGTGTTGCTTCTTTCAGGAAACTATTGACTTGGACCTCATAATCCCTCTGTACATCAATGCTGTTAAGTGTGTTTAAAGCTGCCAAAACCTCTCATTACATTACTAATGTGCCGTTGAATTGATATTTTCTGATTAATTTTTATAGGATTATTCAGGCCAACTTTAAATGTGGGTTATTGGAGGGGAGGAGTAAAACCAGGAAAGATTTGACACTGGAGCAAAAATTAGGATAGAACAAAAGGTCACCTTGGAGAGGGATACGATATTCGGCCGAGGCAATGTATTTCCAATTTATGTATGCTGATTTCCTGAGTGTTTATTTTTTTGATGGAACAGTCTGCATAATCTTTTTATTGGCATCTCAACATGTGTTTAGAAAAAAAAAGTTACCTCTGTTGCTGATTACAAAGGAGCTTATCAATATTGATCCAGGCTGCCGTAGAATAAACTGGGATGTGGGTATTCCGAACGTGTCTTCAATGCAAATCTGTTGAATATCAATGAGTTTACCAGAATACTGCATCACAACTTTGTTGAGAGGGCCATGTTGTGGAGGGGCCTCCTATGTGGTTATTGCCAGATGTGAGGTGGTTTGTGTTATAGCTTTGAACCTATTGCCATGTATTTGAAGTTTGTATCATCCTTTGTCATGGAGTCATGCAGTAACCAGGGTGATTTTTCACATCGGGACTGGATGATATTTGGAACTTGTCAGCAGAGGAGGTGGTGGAGCCAATTCTTTGACTCTATAACTCTCTGAGATAGAGATCCTTCAGTCCATCTTATCCATGTCAGTGTCAAAATATTTTCAAACTTCATTCCTACTAGATCTGGCTAGGGTGGTGGTGGAGGCAGATATGATAGTGGGATTTAAGAAAAGACATATGGAAGTATAGGGAATAGAGGAATATGAATCATGTGCAGATTGGTGAGATCAGTTTAATTAGGCATCATGTTTAACACAAACAAAGGGCCCATTCCTGTATTCTATGTACCATGCTTATCATTTATTTCTCAGGTGGCACAGTGTTAGAGCTGCTGCTTCTCAGCACCTGAGACCCAGGTTCGATCCTGACCACGAGTGCTATCTGTGTTTAGTCTCTCTGTGACCATGTGGGTTTCCTCTGGGTTCTCCAGTTTCCTCACAAATCCCAAAGACTTGTAGGTTTGTAGGTCAATTGGCCTCTGTTAATTGCGCCCAGTGTGCAGGGAGTGGAAACAGAAGTGGTATATCACGGAACCAGTGTTAACGGGCGATCGATGGTTGGCATAGACTCGGTGGGCTGAAAGGCCTTTTTCCATGCTGCATCTTTCAATCAATTAATCAATTTGCTTATAAGATGTGGGTTAATGTATCTCCCATCCCTAAATGCAATTAAACTCTTCTCCAAATATCTGCCAATGCCAGGAGAATAGGCTTTCTAAGATGGACAGATACTGTCATTTCTCGAAAACGGTTAGGAGCAGAGGTGAGCAAATTAAGTTATAGTTTGAATCAGCCACAAACTAATTGAACGAGAGAGAACACTCAAGGGGCCAATGATCAATTGATGTTTCTAATTTTGTCTTGGTCCTAAAAGCCTTGGGGGAAGGGGGGAGGGTGGAATTCACATAATAATTCAATAATCCAAGTCCAGTTTAAAGTGTGTGTTCATAATTTATTTTTTATATGAAGAGCCTTCAGAACCAAACATATTATCTTTCACTGTCATGAGCAAAGACAGTCATTATTTACAGCAGGTAATTTGGAAGAGCATTCATCTCAAACCTATCTAGGCTGTTATCACCGGAGGCTTTACTAATGAGATGTGCTGCTTTAATGCATTAGATAACTGCAGGACCATTCGACAGCAGAATTGTTGAAACCAGATCACTGGGAGTGTCTTTTGATCAGTAAACGCAAGTTGATGAGAAAGACTGAATAATATGATTTTTCTTTGCTCCGTCTTTTGCGACGTTATCCGTTACACACAGAAGAAACGTTTCAATAGATATTCCCTGCCAAAAGCTAAATTAGCCCAGAGATGGATTTGTGTACTTGATTATAGATTAGTCTGTTAATTTGCTAAATGAACAGTGTTAGTTTTACATGGCTGTGATTTGTGTTTTAGTGGTTTGGCTCCACTTTAATGAATAGGTGTAAACACTGATCTCTTTTCACTAAATTGGAAACTTAGTCTCCTTGTGAGGTCATCAATAAAATGTCTGATGTGGAATGATGAAATAATAGGTCCAGTTATGTCTGTTCATCAAGTCTGTGACCTCTCTGACATTCTTCATTGTTCTGATGACTTGCTGAATGGTGATTTCACGGATGGTGTGCATAATGGGTTGCGCTGCACTTTTCCTGTCTTCCTCAATTTATTTAGTATGAGGAAGAATATTTGGGTGAAAGGACTGGTGAGAAAGAGCGTGGTGGAAGAGGTGAGAGTCTTAATGGAGCAGAGGAAGAAAGAGGTGCAGTTACAGTCTTTCTTAAAGGTTCTACAATGTGCATAAAATCATGAATGTGCTGGGTCTTTTACCCAGCATAGGGGAATTAAAAACAAGAGGAGAGTAGAAACAAGGCTGGTTTACAGAAAAAAGACACAAACTGCGGGAGTAATTCAGTGGGTCATGGAACATTCCTGGACAACATGGATAGGTGACGTTTTGGGTTGGATGACTTCCTTGGAATCAAAAACAAGAAGACATGTGTTTAAGGTGAGAGGGGCAAGATTTAATACCTGAGGGACATCTTTTTCATTCAGAGAGTGGTGGGTATATGGACCGAGCTGTCGGAGGAGGTAGTTGAGGCAGGTTTTTTCTGATATATTTCAAAGACACATGGACAGGTACATTATTAGGAACGTTTTAGAGGGATAGGGGCCAAAAGCAGGCGCATGGGACTTGGTTAAATGGGGCATTTTGGTTTGCATGAACCAGCTATGCCGAGGGGTCTGGTTCAGTGCTATATGATTCTAACACCTTGACTAGTGCACTTAAGAAGGTAGTTTATGGTCACCTTTTCATTGGCAATCGATGCTGGCCCTCCCAGAAATGCCTATAATATAAAAACGGACACATTTGAATGTTTAATAAGCTTGTACACAGGGCTTTGGATTAAAAATACTGTACAAGGAAATGATGCATAAGAAATTGATCAGATCATTGTGTTGCATAGTGCTCTAGATTCCCCAAGTGAATGAACAGTGAAAAGTGGACAGCAAAGGTTCAGCAGGACATAACTAGGAATCGGAATTAAAGTTATGAAGAAAGGCTCAGTGGAGCAGAGGCCGTTAAGGAGGAAGGTAATAAAGGTTTTAAAGATTTGGAAATGTTTTTGGAAGAGTGAACAGGAAAGGATTACTTCTGCGAATGGTCAAGAGGGCACAGTTTAAGATTTATCACCAGAATTAAGAAAGCCGAAGATGGAAGCAAATATTACGCACAGGGCCCTATTAGAACAGACAAAGCTTTCTCTTCAAATGGGTAGTTAATTATAACATTTGCAAAGAGATTAGAGAAGTAAAAAAAAAGAACATAAGCATAAGAGGAATAACCAGGAAATTTCAATCAGAATATAAGTTCCAGTTGAAAAGTTAGTAGTGGCAAGGGTGCAATAGGCCTTCTGTTCTGTAAATTCCCTGCTTCTAACCTCATTGGAAGATATTCATGCATGTTTGTGGTTATTGACTAAATTACCAATTTTTTTCATTTTTAATTTGTCAAATAATTTTCTTCATGTATTGTAAATTCTTAGATTGTAGAATTCATTCTCAGTTATTCATGTTGTATTCCCAGATCTCAGAAAAAAAATGTTTTATTCAAACTTTAAAATTCCTTCCATTTGATATATTTTGCTGTTCAGTCATCAATGTTCTGCAGTGACCCTCTCTGACCTTTGATATAATCTGAATAGGGGATGTTACATTCATCATGCAATGTTTATAGGTCTGGTTACAGAAAAAGGGACCCATTAGCAAGGCATGTTGATTATCTTTACCTAGAGGTGCAACTTGCAATGTGAGGAACTTTCAATCCTTGTAAAGTCCTGTATGAAGATCCCCTTCCCCTCTTTCTCTTTCTTTAGACTTAGACTTGAGATATACAGCACAGACACAGTTCATTCAGCCCACCGAGTCCCTGCCAATCACCGATCACCCCATTCACTAGCACAATCCTACACACTAGGGACAATTTACAATTTTACCGAAGCCAATTATATACCTACAAACATATACGTCTTTGGAGTGTGGGAGGAAACCGGATCATCCGGAGAAAACCCACATGGTCACAGGGAGAACGTACAAACTCTGTGCAGACAGCACCTGTAGTCAGGATCAAACCCAGGCACCTGGCGCTGCAAGGCAGCAACTCTATCGCTGTGCCACTGTTTCTCTTTGATTAGAAGATTTTAGTGGCTTTCTTATGGATGACATCTACCTCGGGTTGTTCTGGGAAACAAGGAACAATACAACTGGAGTCCTGAAGGAGACGTTTATATCCTTGTTAGCCATGGGTGGGATACCAGAAGACTGGAGGATAACTATTGTTGTTTCCTTATTTAAGAAAATCCCAAGGGATAGGATTTATATACATTTGGAAAGGCAGTATGGCTTTGTGTGGGGAAGTTCCGCCTTGGCTAATTGGATAGAGTATTTTGAGGAGGCAACTAAAAAGATTGATGAAGACAGGGTGGTAGGTGTGATGGTAGGGTGATTGTAATGGAGATGAAGATGAGTTTCTTTAGCCAAAGGGTGCTGAATCAGTGGAATTCATTGCCACAGATGGCAGTGGAGGCCAAGTCATTGGGTATTTTTCAAGAAGTGATTGATAGGTTCGTGCTTAGTAAGGCCATCAAAAGTTACGGGAAGCAGACAGGAAAATGGGGTTGAGAGAGAAAAATAAATCCACCTTGATCGAATGGCAGTGAAGACTTGACGGTATGAATGCCCAAATTCTGCTCCTATGTGTTTTGGTCCTATTTTATCTAACGGGGTTTAAGGCATTTGACAAAGTCCTGCATAGTAAGCTAGTTCAGAAGGTTAATGCATATGGGACCCGAGGCAAGCTGTCTTGATTCTAAATTGCAGGTATTGGTGGCAATTCTAAAATTGCAGGTTGAGGCAGGGTTTCATTCCAAATCAACAATTCCTTTCCCCACACAGTCATTTGTCAACCCACTGAATTCCTCCAGCGTATCATTTGTTACTCCATTTGAAATAGTAAACAGTAGAGGGTGGCACGATGGCGCAGCGGTAGAGTTGCTGCCTTACAGCGTCAGAGACCCAGGTTCGATCCTAACTACGGGTGCTGTCTGTGCGGAGTTTGTAGGTTCTCACTGTGATCTGCGTGGTGTTTTACCGGGAATTCCGATTTCCTCCCACACTCCAAAGGCGCACAGGTTTGTAGGCTAATTGCCTTGGTAACATTGTAAATTGTCCCTAGTGTGTGTGGGATAATGTTAATGTGTGGAGATCACTGGTCAGCACGGGCTCAGTGGAACAAAGTGCCTATTTCCGCACTGTATCTCTAAACTAAATTAAGCTAAGTAGAATATCATAAGAGGTGCAATACCAATTCAAAGATGAAGCTGACAACTAATTTGACATCACTTCATCATCCAATTTGGGCAATGATGCTTTTTTTTTTGTACAAACTCCAAAACTCATTAAAGAAATGTGGCGCTTTGTGCTGCACACAATTTTTTTATTTGCAATTAACCAAATTTATATATGTCAATAGTAGCATTTAGCATAATTAATATGAATGTTAAACTAATGGCACAACAATGAAATTTGAGTTTCATAGAAATAGGAATGATGACCTTTGAATTAATGAGGCAACTCAATTTTCGAATTAAACAGACTTTTTAAATTTGCCAGTGAAGCAATTAATATAATGTGTTCAACTATTGTTCCAAATAGTTGTCCTTGCTAAGTTTCATTGACATAGAGGTTATGGGTTTTAAGCCTGTGAGTTATTTTTTCTAACTGTGGACATGCAAAAGTTACACTATCACACATAGCTTATTCTATTCTATTCCAATATTTGCAAGAGCGTGGAAATTAAAGAACAGTCCTGGGTGGTGATCGGTTAATTTAGCAATTGCCTGGCAATTATAAATTATATAAATGGTTCAGAACTTAATTAGTCTCATTAACAAATTAATTTGCAATATAATACCTGGCACTGTGCAACATTGGGAACTAAATTACTCCTTGCTGTTGTGCAAAGCAGGTGATAGCAAATCTTTAGCTTATATTAAGAAAAAAAACACTAATTGCTGCAGTAACTCAGGCAGCATCTCGGGAGGACATGTTTAGGTGATGTTTCGGGACAGGACCCTTCTTCAGCCTGATTATAAGGGAGGAGAAAGCTGGAAAAGAGGTGGGGCCAGGACAAAGCCTGGCAAGTGATAGGTGGATGCAGGGAGATTTGATTGGCAAAGTTTTAGTTTAGTTTTAGAAACACTGTGCTCTGAGCCCATGCCAACCAGCGATCCCTGCACACTAACACTATCCTACACACACTAGGGACAATTTACATTTAAACCAAGCCAATTTGCCTACAACCTGTACATCTTTGGAGTGTGGGAGGAAACCAGGGCAGGTCATGGGAGAACGTACAAGCTCCGTACAGGCAAGCATCCGTAGTCAGGATCGAACCCAGTTCTCTGAGTCTATTCTGGCATTCACTCTTGGCTGATCTATCTTTCACTCTCAACCCCATTCTCCTGCCTTCTCCCCATAACCCTTGACACCCTTACTAATCAAGAATCTGTCTATCTCCGCCATAAAAGTACCCAATGACTTGGCCTCCTTATTTGTCTGTGGCAATGAATTCCACATATTCACCACCCTCTGACCAAATAAATTCCTTCTCATCTCCTTTCTAAAGGTATGCCTTTTTATTCTGAGGCTATGCCCTCCGGTCCTAGACTCTTCCACTAATGGAAACATCCTCTCCACATCCACTCTATCCAGGCTTTACACTATTCGGTAATCTTCAATGAGGTCCTCCCTCAGCACCCTAAACTCCAGCGAGTACAGACCCAGTGCCATCAAACACACAAAAGTGTGAGAGATAAAAGGAAATAATGCTTTCAGGATCGGACATGATGTGGCATGGCCAGGCTGCTGATAGAACACTGTTTGCAAATTCTACTCTCCCAGCGTAGAAAAGTTAGTGAAGAAGATGAAAGCAGACGCAGTGGATCTGTCGGCTAGATGCCAGCAATGCTAAACTCTATAAAGAGAGATTATTTCCAGTGGAGTAGAGTTAATTGCAATTTTAATTATGAAGTGTATTATTACAGGACAGATTGGAAAAAGCTATTTTCAATGGCTGGGGAGTCAGGAAAATGTAGTTGACAATCTGACAAATTTTCTCGGTGTGTAGTGCAGTTTGCAGAGATGAACGTGTACAAAATGGATTGAGACAGCAAACGCATTGCAGCCATCGAGAAGACGGTAGATAATGCTGACAATTCTGAAATAGAGGAGGAAACAAGGCTAATGGAAGCGTGGATTTAGTTTTATGCAGCATGTAATAAAGGTCCAGCATCAAGACAAATTGGGCAAAATGATACGGTAATCAGATATAATTCTACGGCTGAGGAGAAAGAAAAGTAGAGCAACGAAGGTCAAGAGAAAAATAAATTAAGCAGAATTTCCCCTGACGCTAACCAATCAACGAGATCATTCTGCACGGCAGAAATATAGCATGGATACAGACTCTTTCACTCACCTTCTCCATGCCGCCCAAGTGGACATACTGGGTGATACCATTTGCCCTCATTTGGCCCAGGGCCCTCTAAAAGCATCCTATCCACATATCTGTTCAAATCTATCTATATTTAAAACTGTGTGTGTGTATGTGTTTCTGTCTGTCTTGTGGGTGCCAGCCTTTGATTCGTTGCTACGCCAACATCACACGCAGAAACGCAGGGATTTTTTCCATTTCGGTACAGATTTCACTTTTCATTCCAAGTATCCACTCCTGATTAAATTTCGTCGTGTTTATGTACACATTTAAAAAAAATTATTCTCCCCCCCCTCCCACTCACTCATTTTGTTGCCTCCTGCTGGCCAGTGACCATAACAGCTGTTGGCGCCCACCTCTCGCCTCGAAGACGCCATTTAAAAACAACCGTAAGAAGCCGCCCCATGACCGCCAGCTATCTCCCCCCTCTCTCTGTCTCTGCCCTCTCTGTCTCTGTCTCTCCCTCTCTCCCTCTTCCTCTCTCCCTCTCCCTCTCCCTCTCCCTCTCCGGAGACTGCCGCCACAGGCAAAGCCCGGTTCGACGACCGCCCGCCGCATCGCTCGGTATTCTCAGGTCTATCCACGCCCGTTCCTCCCCTCCAGTCCATGCCTGGTGGTAGGGCGATTATGGAGTAAAAGGAGCAAATTAATATTATTAACAAGGGGGGTAGTTACCGTGTGTGCGGGGGGGGGGGGGGGGGGGGGTTGTTAGTGTATGTGTGGGGGTGGTTAATGTGTTTGACGGCCAATGCCCCCCCCCCCCCCCCCCCTCAACTGCACGTTCTGGGAACAGACCCAATGGGTCTACACTTGGTCTAGTGTCTTTTAAAATCATAATTGCATGTGCTTTCTCTGTCAGATCGATCCAGATACTCTCTGAGTGAAAAATTGCCCGAGACCACTCTTAAATTTCTCCCCTCCCATCAATTTTAGAATCCTCTACCCTGGGAAAAAGATTCTGAGTAATCATATTATCCATACCCCCATGTTCAAGTTCATTATCAATGTTCAAGAAAATCACCAGCATTATGTTGCCATGGGTAATTAGAAACGGCAGGATATTCTTGCCATGCCACCAATTACCAAAAGTGAATCTTTAAGTGGTATCCACAGCGGTACCTCCATTTATGTCTGATTTCCTCCTCATGCCTATAGAAAATAAGATAATATTAAGGATAATGCAGAGAATATTAGGGATAACCCCAAGAGATTGTACAAATACATTAAGGGAAAAGGGGTAACCAGAGTGAGAATGGGGCCCCTGAGGAATCAAAGTGGTCAACTCTGTGTGGAGCTGGGTCCTTAATGAGGATGTCTCCTCTGTTTTTACCTTGGAGAAAGACATGAGGACTGGAGAACTTGAGGCAGTCAATGGAAATGTCTTGAGGGCAGTACGACTGACTGCCCTAATGCGTATGAGGTAGACATATCTCCCGAGCCTGACCAGATATGTCCAAGGACCTCCAGTCTTTGGATATGGGAAGCTTATGTCCAAAGGTCACTTCTTCAACAAACTCAATCAGATTTGTGAGACATGATCTCCCACGTAAAAAAAAAAACATGCTGACTATCCCTAATTAGCCCCTGTCCTAGGGGAAGCTACAGAGGAAATTCCAGTGCCCATGGCTAAGATTTATGAGTCATCGTTAAATATGGGTGAAGTGCCGAACGACTGGAGGGTGGCAAATGTGTCCCTATTTACGAAGGGCTGCAGGAAAATGCCTGGGAACTACAGGCCAGTGAGTCTAACATCTGTGGTCGGAAAGTTACCAGAGAGTATTCTGTGGGATAAGTTATACATGCATTTAGATGAACAGGGGCTGATATGGAATAGTCAGCATAGTTTGTTTTGTTTATGTGGGAGATCATGTCTCACAAATCTGATTGAGTTTGTTGAAGATGTGACCAAAAAGGGTAATGAGGACAGAACTGTAGACATTGGATATATGGACTTCAGCAAGACCTTTGACAAGGTTCTGCATGGTAGGCTGCTCTGGAAGATTAGAGCACATGGGATCCAAGGAGAGATAGCTGAAAGGATAGAAAAGTGGCTTCATGGAAGGAAGCAGAGGGTGATTAGGAAGGAACTGCAGGTGCTGGAAAATCGAAGGTACACAAAAGTGCTGGAGAAACTCAGCGGGTGCAGCAGCATCTATGGAGCGAAGGAAATAGGCAACGTTTCGGGCCGAAACCCTTCTTCTGATGGTGATGGTGGAAGGTTGTATTTTGGATTGAAGACCTGTGACTAGTGCTGTGCCTCAGGGTTCATTACTGGTTCCATTGCTGTTTGTCATCAATATCAATGATTTGGATGAGAATGTACACGGCATGATTAGTAAGTTTGCAGATTACACGAAAGTGAGTAGTATTGTAAATAGCGAAGATGGTTGTCAAAAATTGCAGCAGGATCTTGAGCGGTTGTGCAGGTGGGCTGCGGAATGGTTAATGAAGTTTAATACAGATGAATGAGAGGTGTTGCATTTTGGTAAGGCAAACCAGGGCAGGACCTACACAATGAATGGCAGAGGTCTGGGGAGTGTTGTAGAGCAGAGGGATCTGGGAGTGCAGAAATAGTTCCTTGAAAGTGGCATCACAAGTAGATAGGGTGGTCAAGAAGGCTTTGGGCACATTAGCTTTCATCGGACAGAGTATTGAATATCGAAGTTGGGAGGTCATGTTACAGTTGTACAAGTCAATGGTGAGGCTACATTTAGAGTATTGCATTCAATTACGGTCACCAGTTATAGGAAAGATGTTGTTATGTTGGAGAGGGTGTAGAAATGATTGAAGAGGATTTTGCCAGCCTGGACTCAAGGCTATAGGGAGAGATTGAGCAGGCTAGGACTTTATTCCTTGGAGCGCAGGAGGATAAGGGGTGATCTTATAGTAGTGTACAAGATCATGAGAGGAATAGATAGGATAAATGGACAGATCGAGTCCAGAGTAGGGGACTCGAGAACCAGAGAAGATAGATTTAAGGTGAGGTGGGAAAGATTTATTAGGAACCTGAGGGGCAACCGTTTTACACAAAAGGTGGTATGTGTATCGAATCTGCTGGAGGAAGTAGTTGGGGCAGGTATTATCACAATGTTTAAGAAACTTTTAACGTTTAAGACCGGTACATGTTAAGATAGGTTTAGAGGGATATGGGCCAAAACTCAAGCAGAGTCTTCTCACCTCATGCTGATCACAACCTGATCTAAAGTACGGGACTCTGGGTCAACAGGACTAGCGGACACTCTTTTTCTTTCTTTAATTTTTTTTAGAGGTAAAGCATGGAAACAGGCACTTCAGCCCACTGGCTCCATGCTGACCATCAATCACCAATTCACATTAGTGTTTAAGAAGGAACTGCAGATGCTGGAAAATCGAAGGTAGACAAAAGTGCTGGAGAAACTCAGCGGGTGCGGCAGCATCTATGGAGCGAAGGAAATAGGCAACATTTCGGGCCAAAACCCTTATTCAGACTGATGTAGGGGGGGGGGGGGGAGAAGAAAGGAGAAAGGAAGAGGAGGACCCAGAGGGCTGAGGGAGAGCAGAGATGGGGAGGAGACAGCAAGGGCTACCGGAAATTGGAGAAGTCAATGTTCATGCCGCTAGGGTGCAAACTGCCCAAGCGGAATATGAGGTGCTGCTCCTCCAATTTCCGGTGTTGCTCGCTCTGGCAATAGAGGAGACCCAGGACAGAGAGGTCGGATTCGGAATGGGAGGGGGAGTTGAAGTGCTGAGCCACAGGGAGATCAGGTTGGTTATTGCGGACCGAGCGGAGGTGTTTGGCGAAACGATCACCAAGCCTGCGCTTGGTCTCACCGATGTAGATCAGCTGACATCTAGAGCAGCGGATGCAATAGATGAGGTTGGAGGAGGTGCAGATGAACCTCTGTCGCACCTGGAACGACTGCTTGGGTCCTTGAATGGAGTCGAGGGGGGAGGTAAAGCGACAAGTGTAGCATCTCTTGCGGTTGCAAGGGAAAGTGTCCGGGGAGGGGATGGTGCAGGAGGGAAGGGAAGAATTGAGTTCTATGTTATATGTTATTAGTTCTATGTTATCCCCATTTCCTCACCCACTCCCCACGTATTGGGGACAACTCTTTCTTTGAGGTCAACAAGCCCGCATGTCTTTGGGAGGTGGGAGGAAACTGGAGGAAACCCATGTGGTCACAGGGAGAACGTGCAAACTCCGCAAAGACAGCCCCCAAGGTCAGGGTTGAACCCAAGGCTCAAGTAGCTTTGGGCAAATCCAACCCTATTTTATTAACTTCTGAATCCACTCTGCCTATTATTCTTCCTCAGACTTCCTTCCTCTCAGAAAGCCTCTCCCAGAGGATGGAGAGACTTGAATTATTTTCTCTGGAACCATATAACCATATAACCATATAACAATTACAGCACGGAAACAGGCCATCTCGACCCTTCTAGACCGTGCCGAACACGTATTCTCCCCTAGTCCCATATACCTGCGCTCAGACCATAATCCTCCATTCCTTTCCCGTCCATATAACTATCCAATTTATTTTTAAATTATAAAAACGAACCTGCCTCCACCACCTTCACTGGAAGCTCATTCCACACAGCCACCACTCTCTGAGTAAAGAAGTTCCCCCTCATGTTACCCCTAAACTTCTGTCCCTTAATTCTCAAGTCATGTCCCCTTGTTTGAATCTTCCCTACTCTCAGTGGGAAATGCTTATCCACGTCAACTCTGTCTATCCCTCTCATCATTTTAAAGACCTCTATCAAGTCCCCCCTTAACCTTCTGCGCTCCAAAGAATAAAGCCCTAACTTGTTCAACCTCTCTCTGTAACTTAGTTGCTGAAACCCAGGCAACATTCTAGTAAATCTCCTCTGTACTCTCTCTATTTTGTTGACATCCTTCCTATAATTAGGCGACCAAAATTGTACCCCATACTCCAGAATTGGCCTCACCAATGCCTTGTACAATTTTAACATTACATCCCAACTTCTATACTCAATGCTCTGATTTATAAAGGCCAGCACACCAAAAGCTTTCTTTACCACCCTATCTACATGAGATTCCACTTTCAGGGAACTGTGCACAGTTATTCCCAGATCCCTCTGTTCACCTGCATTCTTCAATTCCCTACCATTGGAGGTTGAGTTGATATAAGTATGTAAAATTACGAGAAGCATAGATAGGGTAGGCAGTCAGAACCTTTATCCCAGGGTGGAAATGTCTAACACTAAGAGTGGATAAATATAAGGTGAGAGGGGGAAAGTTTAATTTTACACAGAGTGGTGGTGGTCTGGAACGCATTGACAGGGATGATTATGGATGCAGATACAATAGCGGAGTTTAAAAGGTTTCTTGATAGGCAGATGGAAGTGCAGGGAATAGAGGGATATGGATCATGTGCAGATCAGTTTAACTAGGCATCATGTTCGGCACGAACATTGTGGGCCAAAGGGCCTGTTCCCGTGATGTACTGTTCTATATTCTATGTCATTGGCGATGAGCCATTGTGCCGCCCAACTGTGTTAAGCATTGACCCATGTTGCAATCAAATATCCAATCCAATGCCTTCAGGACCAAGAGAGAGTTACGTGCCTCTTCAGCAGAGACATCTAATTTAAGATACATCACTCTTACAAACAAGTTCAAGTTCAAGTCAAGTGAGTTTATTGTCATGTGTCCCTGTATAGGACAATGAAATTCTTGCTTTGCTTAAGCACACAGAAAATAGTAGGCATTTACTACAAAACAGATAAATGTGTCCACAAGTCACTGTAATTGCAAAGAATGCACAGAACGTTGGTCTGCATCTAGTAATAGAAAAGGCAAGTTTAATTACCTTTTATCACAAAGGATAAGCAGCACTTGTTATACCAAGTAACTTCAAAGGTCATTAATGTATCTTTAGCAACATTTCTTCTTAATTCTCTACTGCCATAGCAAGACAATCTAGTTTAACAATTATACACTTCAGGGTAAAGTAATTATGGCCATAACAACATTTATACCATCTTAATAACCCATATAGATTTTTTATCCTGCTGAGTAATGGGTAGCTTTTCTTTGTTAATTTAGCTGAGGCGATACACTGTAATGCTAACTAATATTACAGTGCAATTTGCAATCTCTACTTTCCAGGCTCTGCATTGCTTAATGAACTTAATAAATATGAATCATTATGTCTGATTAAATGGCAAGTATTGAAGTCAGCAGTTCACAGAAAGTTATCGTTCTGCAGAAACAAAGTCCAAATGCAGAAATAACACCGTTTAGATTCATGGTAATAATTTTAATCTCTCTTCCATAAACTGACAGAGCTTTATCCCTTTTGACATTAAAAAAATAAAATGCTGGAAAAACACAGCAAGTGAGGCAGCAGCTGTGGAGAGAGAGGCAGTGTTAACACTACAGATCAATGACCTTTGAAGGCAAATGGCTGAAATATTAGCTGCCTACTTCTTTGCACAGATGCAAACTGATCCGTTGAGCATCCTCAGCTTTTTTCTATTTCAAATTTCATTATCTTGCTTAAGCTGCCTCAGAAGGTAGATTCTTCTGCCAACCTCTGATCTTACACTTGATTCTGCCACGGCAAGGCCAGCAGCATAATCAAGGACAAGTCTCATCCTCTTCTCCCCTCTCCCCTCAGGCAAGAGGTGCAGAAATGTGAAAACGCCCACCTCCAGATTCAGGGACAGTTTCTTCCCAGCTATTTTCAGGCAACCGGACCATCTTACCACCAACTAGAGAGTGGTCCGGAGTTACCATCTACCACATTGGAGACCCTCGAACTAGCTTTCTTTACTGGACTTTATCTTGTACTAAACGTTATTCCCTTTATCATGTATCTACACACTGTGGACGGCTCGATTGCAATCATGTATAGTCTTTCCGCTGACTGGTTAGCACGCAACAAAAGCTTTTCACTGTACCTCGGTACTCGTGACAGTACACTAAACTAACTATGTGTTGGAAAGAACTACAGATGCAGGTTTAAATCAAAGATAGACACAAAATACTGAAGAAGGGTCTCGACCCGAATCGTCACCCATTCCTTCTCTCCAGAGATGCTGCCTGTCCCACTAAACTAACTAACTAACCAATGTGCAATTATATATTTGTCAGGAAGAACAAAGAAAGTAGTTTAGAGGGGATCTGAGGAAGATTTTTTTCAGCTGGAGGAAGGAATGCACTGCTGTGAAGGTGGTGGATGCAAGTATTCACATAACATTTAAGAATGGGTCTCAGTCGAGAGGGGGTGGAAGATTGCAACCTTCACGTGGTCCACCCTGTTTTGACCAATGCAATCAACCTGACGTGCACAAACTTACAAACAGGTCCAGCTATGACCTACATTTAGGCTGCGCATGCCAAATGCAAGAAGAAGAGTCGAGAGGCAAGAAACCTTTCTCCATAGCAAACATGTTTAAAGATGGTGGACATACATTTAAGGTGAGGTGCAAGGAGTTCAGAGGGGATCCGAAGAAGAATGTTTTCAGCTAGAGAATGGAATGCACTGTCTGAGAAGTTGATGGAGCCAGGTACTAACACGTTTAAGAATCATCGGAGCGAGTATTTGAATTGCAAAGGCATAGTCGGCTATGGATCAATTTCTAGTAAATGGGGATAATATAAATAGACACTTGATGGACAGAATACACATGGAGGGCTGAATGTACAGTCTATGTGCAAGACCAACAGGACCCAAATGTAAGTCATAGAGTTATGCAGCGTGGAAACAGACCCTTCGGCCCAACTTGCCCAGACCAACCAACATGTCCCATCCATACTAGTCCCACCTGCCTGCGTTTGGCCCATATCCCTCTAAAGCTGTCCTATCCATGCACCTGTGTAAAATGTTTTGTAAACGTTGTGATAGTAATAATAGTAACTTCCAAGCAGGGAATTGAACGTGACACGTGACAGGCGGGGATACTAACTACTATACTTCCGAGGACTGACTATTACAATTATAAGTGTACATGTGTGTGTAAGTACATTTTTAAGACCAGGAGGACGTGTTGCCATAGTAGTTAAGATAGCACCTGGGATTCTGGGCTTATTAAACAGAACACTGTGTGAGCATTGTATTCACGTCTGTTCACCCCGCTTTAGCACGTTTCCAAAGATTTTAGGGATGAAGAATTTCAGATATGGGAATGGATTGGAGATTTAGAATAGTAGATGTTGGAGCAAAGAAGCATGAGAGGAGATTTAAGAAATCATATTCATAATAGTACTTTATTAGCCAAGTATATTTTGCAACATAGAAGGAATTTGATTTGCCATACAGTCATACCAATAAAGAGCAACAAGACACCCAAATACATTTTTAACATGAACATCCACCACAGCAACTCCCCCACATTCCTCACTGTGATGGAAGGCAAAAAAAGTTCAATCTTCTTCCCTTCTTTGTTCTCCCGTGGTCGGGGCACTCGAACCTTCTGTTGTCGGGGCGATCTTGGCTCCCGCAGCTGGTGATCGAGCCCTCCGCATCAGGGCGATCAAGCTCCCGCATCGGGGGGGATCTCAGCTCCCCTGCGCCTGGTGATCGGACTCCCAAGTCAGGGCTGATCGAACTTCCTGCAGCTTGGAGCTTCCCGACATCAGTCTCTACCCGAGACTGTGAGCTCCTCGATGTTGAAATCCACAGGCCGTGGTTGAAGCGTCGATCCCAGGCAAGGGATCGCAGGCTCCGATGGTAAGCCCACGGCCCCGCGGTGGGGCTCAAAGTCAGTCCCGAGCAAGGCGGCCAGCTCCATGATGTTAGGCCGCAGAGCAACGGGAGATACGATCCAGAAAACAAGCGCATCTCCGGCAAGGTAAGAGATTGACAAAAGTTTCCCCCACCCCCAACATAAATCAAACCGGAGAACATTAACACATACTTTTTAAACACACTAAAAATAACAAAAAAGACAAAAAGACACACAGACTGTTGGCAAGGCTGCCATTGCTGACGGCGCCACCCGGATCGCGATCTCAAATGTGTAGAAAATTATTCAATGATCATTAAAGAAATGTAGACACAAGGAACTGCAGATGCTGGTTTACAAACAAAAAGACACAAAGTGCAGGAATGACTCAGCAGATCAGGCAGAATCTCCGGAGGACATTGATAGGCGACATTTCGGGTTGGGACTGGTTTTCAGACTGAACAGACATCACCTGTCTATTAAAGAAATGTAATAGCACTTAAATTATGTTCATTTGATCTTGTCCTAGTAGTCTGTGCCATCCTTCACAGACGATCAGGATTGGTCCTGAACCCAAAACATTCCTCCTGGCCATGTGGGCATTTCTGGTCTCCTCTTGGATACCCACCATGTGTCAAGTGGGTTCAAATATCAACCAAGTGATAGGAGCTGCATAATAGAAACAGAACCAATGACAAATTAATTTTGATGAGCCATAACCATTTTGATGAGCCTCCCAATAGCCAGCAGGATCCAGAGCCACAGATATGCAGGCAGATCATGGAAAGATAACAGATTGATTTTAGCGGGTTAGTTTAACTTCCCCAATATTACCTAAGGCTCCCCTAGTGCCATGGATTTCGATGGAGCTCGGATGGTTTCTTGAAACAAACCTTTTTCTTGGGGGAAGAGCTATGGAGAATGATGAGTGTAGGAAGGAACTGCAGATATTGGTTTAAACCGAAGATAGACACAAAAGACTGGAGTAACTCAGCGGGACAGGCAGCATCTCTGGAGAGAAGGAATGGGTGACATTCCGGGTCGAGACCCTTTTGGTTCTTGGAAGTGTTAAATGGTGAAGAAGGCGTTTGGCAGGTTTACCTTCATCGGTCAGAGCATGTGCACAGGAGCTGGGATGTCATGTTACAGCTGTATGAGACTGGCATGGCCACATTTGGAGTCCTATGTAAAGTTCTGGACACCATGCTATAGGAAGGATGTCATGAAACTGGAAAGGAAGCAAAAGAAAAAGACATACGAGGATATTACCTTCATTTTAGACACATCTTTTGTTATTCAGCAACCTTTGTCAACCTCCCTCATGCTGTTCCACCACCTCTTGAGTAGTGTGAGCTCTCCGTGCTCCACTCAACCTTCCCTCTGCCCTCCTCTGTATCTCACTGCTTGTTTCAACTATCCAGTTGTAATGCAAGGTCAATGACTTGAAATGTTAACTCTTGACCTGCCGAGAATTTCCAGAATGCTCTGTTTTATTGCATTTGGTCTGTACCTTAACAATGTTCTTGCCTTGTATACTGGTGTACGTAAACTGGGGTACTGTACGTTTCTCCTCTGCTCCATTGCAGACATTGGGCATTTGTCTCTGGAACTGATGCACGGAGGAACTATATTCTATTAAAGCTAGCAGTCAGTGTGTGAAGCAGGGGGCAGAGAATGGTAGCACTCTGACCCAAAATGTAGGGGAGAGAGAAGAAAAAGAAAATAATCAGAGAATAAGAGAGGGTGGGTTTCTTAAATGTGTATATTTTAATGCTAGGAGCATTGTAAGAAAAGTGGATGAACTTAGAGCCTGGATTGACACCTGGAAGTATGATGTTGTGGCGATCAGTGAAACATGGTTGCAGGAGGGCTGTGATTGGAAACTAAATATTCCAGGATTTCGTTGCTTCAGGTGTGATAGAATTGGAGGGGCAAGAGGTGGAGGTGTTGCATTGCTTATCAGGGAAGATATTACAGCAGTGCTTTGGCAGGATAGATTAGAGGGCTCGTCTAGGGAGGCTATTTGGGTGGAACTAAGAAATGGGAAAGGGGTAGCAACACTTATAGGGGTGTATTATAGACCGCCAAATGGGGAGCGAGAATTGGAAGAGCAAATATGTAAGGAGATTGCAGATATTAGTAGTAAGCACAAGGTAGTGATTGTGGGAGATTTCAATTTTCCACACATAGACAGGGAAACACATTCTGTAAATGGGCTGGATGGGTTGGAGTTTGTAAAATGTGTGCAGGATAGTTTTTTGCAACAATACATAGAAGTACCTACTAGAGAAGGGGCGGTACTGGACCTCCTGTTAGGAAATGAGATAGGTCAGGTGGCAGAGGTATGCGTTGGGGAACAGTTCGGGTCCAGTGATCACAATACCATTAGTTTCAATATAATTATGGAGAGGGACAAAACTGGACCTAGGGTTGAGATTTTTGTTTGGAGAAAGGCTAACTTTGAGGAGATGCGAAAGGATTTAAAAGGAGTAAATTGGGACAGTTTGTTTTATGGGAAAGATGTGGAAGAGAAATGGAGTACATTCAAAGGTGAAATTTTAAGAGTACAGAATCTTTATGTCCCTGTTCGGTTGAAAGGAAATCGTAAAAATTGTAAAGAGCCATGGTTTTCAAGGGAAATTGGACACTTGGTTCGGAAAAAGAGGGATATCTACAATAGTTATAGGCAGCATGGAGTAAATGAGGTGCTTGAGGAGTATAAAGAATGTAAAAAGAATCTTAAGAAAGAAATTAGAAAAGCTAAAAGAAGATATGAGGTTGCTTTGGCAAGTAAGGTAAAAGTAAATCCGAAGGGTTTCTACCGCTATATTAATAGCAAAAGGATAACGAGGGATAAAATTGGTCCATTAGAGAGTCAGAGTGGCCAACTATCTGCAGAGCCAAAAGAGATGGGGGAGATATTGAACAGTTTCTTTTCTTCGGTATTCACCAAGGAGAAGGATATTGAATTATGTGAGGTAAGGGAAACAAGTAGAGTAGCTATGGAAACTATGAGGATCAAAGAAGAGGAAGTACTGACACTTTTGAGAAATATAAAAGTGGATAAGTCTCCAGGTCCGGACAGGATATTCCCTAGGACATTGAGGGAAGTTAGTGTAGAAATAGCAGGGGCTATGGCAGAAATATTTCAAATGTCATTAGAAACGGGAATAGTGCCGGAGGATTGGCGTACTGCGCATGTTGTTCCATTGTTTAAAAAGGGGTCTAAGAGTAAACCTAGCAATTATAGACCTATTAGTTTGACGTCAGTGGTGGGCAAATTAATGGAAAGAATACTTAGAGATAATATATATAAGCATCTGGATAAACAGGGTCTGATTAGGAACAGTCAACATGGATTTGTGCCTGGAAGGTCATGTTTAACTAACCTTCTTGAATTTTTTGAAGATGTTACTCGGGAAATTGATGAGGGTAAAGCAGTGGATGTTGTGTATATGGACTTCAGTAAGGCCTTTGACAAGGTTCCTCATGGAAGGTTGGTTAAGAAGGTTCAATGGTTGGGTATTAATGGTGGAGTAGCAAGATGGATTCAACAGTGGCTGAATGGGAGATGCCAGAGAGTAATGGTGGATGGTTGTTTGTCAGGTTGGAGGCCAGTGACGAGTGGGGTGCCACAGGGATCTGTGTTGGGTCCACTGTTGTTTGTCATGTACATCAATGATCTGGACGATGGTGTGGTAAATTGGATTAGTAAGTATGCAGATGATACTAAGATAGGTGGGGTTGCGGGTAATGAAGAAGAGTTTCAAAGTCTACAGAGAGATTTATGCCAGTTGGAAGAGTGGGCTGAAAGATGGCAGATGGAGTTTAATGCTGATAAGTGTGAGGTGCTACATCTTGGCAGGACAAATCAAAATAGGACGTACATGGTAAATGGTAGGGAATTGAAGAATGTAGGTGAACAGAGGGATCTGGGAATAACTGTGCACAGTTCCATGAAAGTGGAATCTCATGTAGATAGGGTGGTAAAGAAAGCTTTTGGTGTGCTGGCCTTTATAAATCAGAGCATTGAGTATAGAAGTTGGGATGTAATGTTAAAATTGTACAAGGCATTGGTGAGGCCAATTCTGGAGTATGGTGTACAATTTTGGTCGCCTAATTATAGGAAGGATGTCAACAAAATAGAGAGAGTACAGAGGAGATTTACTAGAATGTTGCCTGGGTTTCAGCAACTAAGTTACAGAGAAAGGTTGAACAAGTTAGGGCTTTATTCTTTGGAGCGCAGAAGGTTAAGGGGGGACTTGATAGAGGTTTTTAAAATGATGAGAGGGATAGACAGAGTTGACGTGGAAAAGCTTTTCCCACTGAGAGTAGGGAAGATTCAAACAAGGGGACATGACTTGAGAATTAAGGGACTGAAGTTTAGGGGTAACATGAGGGGGAACTTCTTTACTCAGAGAGTGGTAGCTGTGTGGAATGATCTTCCAGTGAAGGTGGTGGAGGCAGGTTCGTTTTTATCATTTAAAAATAAATTGGATAGTTATATGGATGGGAAAGGAATGGAGGGTTATGGTCTGAGCGCAGGTATATGGGACTAGGTGAGACTATGTGTTCGGCACGGACTAGAGGGGTCGAGATGGCCTGTTTCCGTGCTGTAATTGTTATATGGTTATATGGTTATTCAGCAACTCAGTATCTTTTCCTTTGGTCTTTCTATTTTACGAGTTTGACTTCATTGTATTTATGTATAGTATCATCTGAGCTGATTGGATAGCATCAAAACAAAGCTTTTCACTGTACTTTGGTGCATGTGACAATAATAAGCTTAAACCTTTAATACCCGTGTCTAATAAAGGGTATTAGATCCCTGCCAGTTCCAACATTTTTAGTTCAGCCTCAGCCTCAACAGTTTTTCACTGGGAGAGAGTTCTCAAAGTAGGTTCGAGGTCGGAAGCAGGAGGAAGCCCTGTGGCACGAAGGCGGAAGATGGCCAGGCAAGGAGAGAGACGACAGTTTGAGCGGATATAGGTGATGTCTGCAATTAACCTTTATGGCCAACTGTAGTTGAGACTGTGAAATGGCACCAAAACCTGGCAACTCTTGCATAAAGACTCAGCAGTGGGCTGTTTGTGTGTATTGTGTACTTAACCGGGGATTGTACTCATGTATGGCAATGAACTTACTTAACTGTATGCAAAAAAAAAAGTTTCACTGTACCTTGGTACGTGATAATAAAGGAACCATCGAAGTGAACACAAAAATCCTTGCAGAAATGATGGAGAATCAGAGGTCTACTGGCAAATGAAAAACATAAAAGAAATTAGTGTTCAGAAAAAACTACTAGGGCAGTTAATGAGCCTGCAAACTGCAAAATCCCAAAGAACGTGATGATTTACATCTGAAGTTTTGATAGAGCTGAGCTATGGAGTTAATGAATGGTTATTGTTATCTAAAAATCTGTAGCTTCTAGAATAGTTCCTGCATTTAGAGCAGACGGAATGTGACCCCTTCATGTAAGTAAGGATGGAGACAGAAAACAAGAATCTACTGACCAATGAGCCTGACAATTGTAGTTTAGTTTAGTTTATTGTCACATGTACCGAGGTACAGGTTTTGTTACGTGCTAGCCAGTCAGTGTAAACACAATGCATGATTACAATCGAGCCATTCACAATATACAGATACAGGATAAAAGGAATAAAATGCAGTTGGGGAAGTGCTGGAATTGTTAAAATATATAATAGCACAATAATATATAATTAAGCACAGTCATCATGGATTTATGAATGGGAAATCATATTTGAACAATCTATTTGAGTCTTTGAGGATATGTCCCACAGATTATATGTTAGGAATCAGTGGACTTGATGTGATTAAAGTTTCAGGAGACTTTTGAGAAAGTCCCACACAGGAGCACATGGAATTGGGCTAACGTACCACCATGGATTGAGATAGACACAGAGTCTGGAGTAACTCAGTGAGTCAGGCAGTATCTCTGGAGTAAAAGGATAGGTGACGTTTCAAGTCAGAACCCTCTTTCACGTCTGAAGAAGGGTTCCCAAAATGTCATTTATCCTCTTTCTCCAGAGATACTGCCTGACCCTACTTGATTCCCCTACTACAACACTTTGTGTCTATCTTTGGTATAAACCAGCATCTGCAGTTCTTCGTTTCTGCGCCATGTATTGAGAGCTGGTTAACAGATAGAAAACAAAGAGTGGGATTCAACAGGATCTTCTCAAATTGGAATATTGTGACCAGTGAAGCATCTCACGGATCAGTTCTTTGAACCCTGCTTGTTCCCAAGCAATATTAACAATTTGGTTAAGGGGACCAAAATGCCTTTCCATCAGAAACAAAAAAACTGTAGGTGTAAACATTAAAACAAAATTGGAAAATAATGCAGACACTGAGCAAGTCATACAACAATAGTGGAGAGAGAAACAAAGTTGGCGTTTCTGATCATAACCCTACAGTTCTGATGAAGGACCATAGGCCTGAATGTTAACTCTGTCTCTCTATCCACAGTTACCGTTGGACCTGCTGAGCATCTCAAAATGTTTACAATTTTTTTCCATGCTATGTTTTTAATTTTGCTCTTAGCACAAAATGAATCGTGATAAGGATGCAGAGAGAGTTCAAGTAGAGGTAAACAAGTTTTGTCCCAAATCTTCAGAGACCTTTTAACTGTGTGGCGATTGTTATACATCCATTGTACAGACTAGTTGCAGAGACATTATTTCCTCTTTTTGCGAAATCCAGAAAGGGGGAGTAATATTAATATTAAGATAGGAGCATGAAAACTGTCCAGGTTCAGGAGCAGCTTCTTCCCAACAACCATCAGGCTATTGAACATTCCTCAAAATAGAATCCGAACTATATAGACTTGGGAGAATTATTTTTGATTTTGCACTATTATTGTGTATTTACTTGTTTGTCTTTGTATATATATGGAGTCATAGAGTCTTACAGCATGGAAACAAGCCCTCTGGCCCAACTTGCCCACGCCGGCCAACATGTCCCATCTAGATGCTGCCGGTCCCACTGAGTTACCCCAGCATTTTGTGTCTACCTTCAATTTAAACCAGCATCTGCAGTTCTTTCCTACACATTATGTCCCATCTACACTAGGACCACGTGTGTGTGTGTGTGTGTGTGTGTGTGTGTGTGTGTGTGTGTGTGTGTGTGTGTGTGTGTGTGTGTGTGTGTGTGTGTGTGTGTGTGTGTGTGTGTGTGTGTGTGTGTGTGTGTGTGTGTGTGTGTGTGTGTGTGTGTGTGTCTGTTGTTGTTGTTTATTGCGGGTTTTACAGACTACTATGTTGACATATCTGTTGCACTGGTGCAAGTGCGAATTGCATTGTTGGGTTTTGGGACATATAAGACACTCTTGAATCTGCAATGGAAATAAGGAGGCACCGTTTTTGTCCACAGCAAAACTAGTTTAATGATGGAAACGGCAAAATCCCAAGCATAGATCAAGTGAAATGTTCAGCGCTATCATCAGCAGCTTGTTTATAGCTAAGAATAAGGAAAGCACAGTTGCTTTATAGATCAGCTGTGATCTAACTGAATGGTGGGGCTCCAGGGATTGCTTGATGATCACCTTTTCATGTGTTTTTGTTTGCTATGAACTATAGAGGAGTTGAAATTCCTGACATCTCATCTTAATTTACTGTGAGAACATCACAGTTCAAATGTTCCATTTCCTTCCTGGGAGATGTATCCTTCTTACTTAAAACGTTCTGTATTAAAAATTGAGTGCCCTTAAAATAAATGTGCTAAACATTGAAACTGCTTCAGAATATAAATAATTCTGGCCACGTCCAACTATTGATTGTTGCATCGTTTCCTGCGATTCTTTAAGATATTTCCCCATATTTATTTTTTATTCTGTCCCACAATTATTATTTTTTTAATCTTAGTCCTGAAGGAAGGAATGATTGCAATCCAGAGAGCGCTGACATCAATTGGCCATAAATATTTTAGTTGTAAGGAAGGTGGAGCAGGTTAACAAATAATGGGCCTTCAGATCATAATGAGGGACACAGAAAGCATGACCCAATCAAAGAGAGGTTGCGGAGGGCATTCCCGTAAACAATTCTGCCCGCACCACTCTATTCCCAGAAAAGTACAAATTTGACATTCAGTTTTTGATTCCCCGCTCGATTGTTTACAATTTTTTCTTAAGGAAAAGACACCTGAAGCTATAAATCAAATGTCAGGTGCAGCAGCCCAGTGGAACCATATCAATATTTCATGATGCATGGTTAGTTAGAAAGCCGCGAAAGAGCAAACCTTCCACATGTGACACCCAGTACGCTTTGCATTCGGCCAGGCATAGCATGCTCACTCCTGCAGTAAATGAAGGCAGGAATCATGTACGTACTGGGAGAGGTTGGTGAACTGCGCACACCAGCATTTCCAACTTTAATTATAACGTTGTTATAGCGTTATATATGTACTGATGATAGGAATTTGATTCCCCACCCTGTTTGCTGTTAAACTCATTGCAATGCTAGTTTAAGAATATAACAAGTCTCATTCCAAGGGCTTTTATTTGAATAGTTTTTAAATAGTTTAATATATACTGGCAAAGCTAAAGCTTTGAATGTTCACTTGGGTCCTGCTTTAAAAAAGAAAAATGCAGAAAGAACTCCACTGATAACAAAGTTCAAAGCATATAAATGTCCCAATGACTTTACACCTTAGAGATACAGCCCGGAAACAGGCCCTTCGGCCCACTGAGTCTGCACCGACCAGCGATCGCAGTGTACACTAGCCCCATCCTACACACTAGGGACAAGTTACAATTTTACAGAAGCCAATAAACCTACTAACCTGCATGTCTTAGGAGTGTGGGAGGAAACCGGAGCATCTGGTGAAACCCACGCGGTCACAGGGAGAATGTAAAAAATCCGTATAGACATCACCTGTAGTCAGGATCAAACTTGGGTCTCTGGCGCTGTAAGGCAGCAACTCTGCCCCTGTCCCACCCCTCAATGAAGCACTTTATTAGTGCAAATACTGGTGTGATAAAAAAAACTACTGATGACTTTAAGAGTACTGTAACTCCAGTATTAAGGTTTGGCTTTTCTTCTCAGGGCTTGGTCCAACCATCTGCCTATTTTTGTTTTAAAATCCTCACTTGTATCCACCTATCACTCACCAGGCTTTGTCCTTCCCTCCTCTCTTCCAGCTTTCTTTCCCCTACTCCCCCACCACTGTCTGAAGAAGGGTCTCGACCCGAAGTGTCGCTTATCCATGTTGACCAGAGATGCTGCCAGACCCGCTGAGTTACTCCAGCACTTTGTGCCTTTTTTTTGTAACCCATCTTCTGCAGTTCTGGTATCTAGCTTTAGAGAGGATTACTAGCAGGTAGTTAGATCCAGAGGATTGCAGTCATGAGAAGGACCTACTTACTTTTCTAAGGTGGGGTTTTTTTGAACAAAAAAGGATAGATTTATTTGAGGTGTGTAAAGTTATGGCTATGGCAGTAATAACCTATTTTACTTAGCAATGGGATCAACATTTAAACTAATTATTGGATAAATGAAGTGGGATTGAGGAAGTTATTTCACTCAACAAGTGGTCTGGACACTATTGTCTGAAAGGGACCTGAAGGCAGAAGCTCCGAAACAAAAACAGAGAGTGCTGGAAGCACTCAGTAGGTCAGGCAGCATCTATGGGAAAAGAAACAGTCGCCATTCTGGGTCTGCGACAGGGTAAAGGCTTGAAGAGCCATAACTTACAGTACTGTGGACAAAGCGCTGGGAGTAGGTCTAATCTAAAGCCAGCATAGGCATATTGAACTAAATGGCCACTTTCTACCCTCCATATTTCTATGATTAATTGTTTACTAAAGGATCTTGCAACACAAGGAACCGCTGCAAGGAACTGAACTTCTTGAAGCCCGCAGCGGCGGCTGCAGAGGGTTGAGGTCCCGACCACGGGGGAAATGGAGGAGGACTGGCCAAATTTTGTGCCTTCTACCACAGTGATGAATGCTGTGGTGGATGTTTACATAGAAATTAGAAACATAAAAATTAGGTGCAGGAGCAGGCCATTCGGCCCTTCGAGCCTGCACCGCCATTCAATATGATCATGGCTGATCATCCAACTCAGTATCCCGTACCTGCCTTCTCTCCATACCCTCTGATCCCCTTAGCCACAAGGGCCACATCTAACTCCCTCTTAAATATAGCCAATGAACTGGCCTCGACTACCCTCTGTGGCAGAGAGTTCCAGAGATTCACCACTCTCTGTGTGAAAAAAGTTCTTCTCATCTCGGTTTCAAAGGATTTCCCCCTTATCCTTAAGCTGTGACCCCTTGTCCTGGACTTCCCCAACATCAGGAGCAATCTTCCTGCATCTAGCCTGTCCAACCCCTTAAGAATTTTGTAAGTTTCTATAAGATCCCCTCTCAATCTCCTAAATTCTAGAGAGTATAAACCAAGTCTATCCAGTCTTTCTTCATAAGACAGTCCTGACATCCCAGGAATCAGTCTGGTGAACCTTCTCTGCACTCCCTCTATGGCAATAATGTCCTTCCTCAGATTTGGAGACCAAAACTGTACACAATACTCCAGGTGTGGTCTCACCAAGACCCTGTACAACTGCAGTAGAACCTCCCTGCTCCTATACTCAAATCCTTTTGCTATGAAAGCTAACATACCATTCGCTTTCTTCACTGCCTGCTGCACCTGCGTGCCCACTTTCAATGACTGGTGTACCACGACACCCAGGTCTCGCTGCATCTCCCCTTTTCCTAGTCGGCCACCATTTAGATAATAGTCTGCTTTCCTGTTTTTGCCACCAAAATGGATAACCTCACATTTATCCACATTATACTGCATCTGCCAAACATTTGCCCACTCACCCAGCCTATCCAAGTCACCTTGCAGTCTCCTAGCATCCTCCTCACAGCTAACACTGCCCCCCAGCTTAGTGTCATCCGCAAACTTGGAGATATTGCCTTCAATTCCCTCATCCAGATCATTAATATATATTGTAAATAGCTGGGGTCCCAGCACTGAGCCTTGCGGTACCCCACTAGTCACTGCCTGCCATTGTGAAAAGGACCCGTTTACTCCTACTCTTTGCTTCCTGTTTGCCAGCCAGTTCTCTATCCACATCAATACTGAACCCCCAATGCCATGTGCTTTAAGTTTGTATACTAATCTCTTATGTGGGACCTTGTCGAAAGCCTTCTGGAAGTCCAGATACACCACATCCACTGGTTCTCCCCTATCCACGCTATTAGTTACATCCTCGAAAAATTCTATAAGATTCGTCAGACATGATTTACCTTTTGTAAATCCATGCTGACTTTGTCCAATGATGTCACCACTTTCCAAATGTGCTGCTATCCCATCTTTAATAACTGACTCTAGCAGTTTCCCCACTACCGATGTTAGACTAACTGGTCTGTAATTCCCCGTTTTCTCTCTCCCTCCCTTCTTAAAAAGTGGGGTTACGTTTGCTACCCGCCAATCCTCAGGAACTACTCCAGAATCTAAAGAGTTTTGAAAGATTATTACTAATGCATCCACTATTTCTGGAGCTACTTCCTTAAGTACTCTGGGATGCAGCCTATCTGGCCCTGGGGATTTATCGGCCTTTAATCCATTCAATTTACCCAACACCACTTCCCGGCTAACCTGGATTTCACTCAATTCCTCCAACTCCTTTGACCCGCGGTCCCCTGCTATTTCCGGCAGATTATTTATGTCTTCCTTAGTGAAGACGGAACCAAAGTAGTTATTCAATTGGTCCGCCATATCCTTGTTCCCCATGATCAACTCACCTGTTTCTGACTGCAAGGGACCTACATTTGTTTTAACTAATCTCTTTCTTTTCACATATCTATAAAAACTTTTGCAGTCAGTTTTTATGTTCCCTGCCAGTTTTCTTTCATAATCAATTTTTCCTTTCCTAATTAAGCCCTTTGTCCTCCTCTGCTGGTCTCTGAATTTCTCCCAGTCCTCCGGTATGCTGCTTTTTCTGGCTAATTTGTACACATCATCCTTCGCTTTGATACTATCCCTGATTTCCCTTGTAATCCACGGATGCACTACCTTCCCTGATTTATTCTTTTGTGTTAATTTTTTTATTGTGCGTGTTCTTTTTTATTGTACCGCTGCTGGCAAATTCATTTCACTTGCACTTTATGATAATAAAACTGATATTGATATTGATATTGATGCTGAAATCTCGTATAGGCCTATTTCTACTCCTATCCCTTATGACATAATGGAAACACAAAGGACTGGAGTAACTCAGCAGGTTGGGATCTTGATGTATAATGGAAGAGGGATTCTGTGATCCATCCCAAATTGGACTGGATTTGAGAATAATGCTTCTTCTTCAATTTGCCCAGTAAGTTATTAACCTATCACCAAATATAATATTCCCCAAGTGTGCAATATGTCTATTGGGAAGAAAAAGTTAAAAAAACTATTCCTTGAAAAATTCAAGACTAACTTGATTGCATTTGATTAAGATAGCTGAAGGTGTGTGGGATGAGTGCTGTGGGGTGTTTATGTGTGTGGGAAGGGATATGCTTGTGAGGTGTGTGTGGGAAGAATTACTTTAGTCATTATGTCCAGTCCACCATTCGTGAATAACCTTTCTTTAAGTAATTGCACAATGATTTTAAATTCACCAAGGAACATTTTCCACTTATATTGAGGTAAGTAATTATTTCTTAGTAAATGCTATTAAAAAACTATTCAGACTTGTACTTAAGCCAAAAAAAATCCTTCAAGAACTTGCAAATGAACGCAATTAGCAGAACCTCGCAATAGTGACTAATCCTATTGTGGGCAGCCCATATTAGTACCAAATATTTTTCAAATTAATGTTCACCATAGATAGGATAGATAGTTAAGAGCATTTTTCTCAGAATAGGGGTCTAGAATGTGAATACATAGAACATTCATGTATTCTATACACAGAAAATATACGTAAAGAAAATATATATAGAGGGAGAATATGCATATGTGTACATACATACACACATATATATATATATATACACATATATGTGCATGTAAGTATATGTTTCCCTCTCCCCTGACTCTCAGTCTGAAGAAGGGTCTCGACCCGAAGGCACCTATTTGTTTTCTCCGGTGATGCTGCCTGACGCGTTGAGTTACTCCAGCATTTTGTGTCTACCTTCGGTGTAAACCAGCATCAGCAGTTCCTTCCTACACACACAATTTATACATATTTATGTATATATGTATTATTATGTGCATATGTATAAATAAGAGGGGAGGGAGATCTTCACACTGAGATTGGTGGGTACATGGAACAAGCTGTCAGAGGTAGTGGTGGAAATACAATTGCATGTATAATAGTAAGATTAAATGAGAACTTACCAGTTTGAAGTTTGATCTGTATTTTATGAGGAGTTACGATGAGGGAATACGCGAAGACCCCGTCCAGCACGCATGCGCAACATACTTCAAAGCAGCGGTGTGGAATCACAGAAACAACACAGTAATTGAAATAAACATAGTAAAGATAAGGAGAACTAAGTTACCAGTTGATCTTTATAATCGAGGGTGGGAGCGGAGGGCACGTAATCCCTCATCGTAACTCCTCATAAAATACAGATCAAACTTCAAACTGGTAAGTTCTCGTTTAATCTTACTATTTTACTTCGGAGTCACGTGAGTGACTACGTGAAGATTTTAAAGCTCTGTGATTTCAAACCGTGTAACAGTTCATACTTCACTCGCTGCCGAAGTCATCCAAGGGAAGAAGTATGTTATCGTAATCAACCATGAATCTGTTTATAAAACAATAATGGTATTTATTTTGAAAACAATAACAAAGTAAAATAATGCTCCTCCGGGCTTAAATTATATGTTTGCAGAGTCCAAAATTCTTTCTGCAAATAAAACAGGTCTGCTAACGGCTTGTCGTAGAACGTTTGGAAGGTTTTCTCCCTGGACCACCCTGCTGTTGCCAAGATGTGGTCTAATGGCACGTCCATTCTTTTAGCCGCCGATGTGGATGCTGCCCTGGTGGAGTGAGATGTGTAAATGTCAGTATCCACTCCAGCAGCTCCCAGTACCTGTTTGAGCCACCTAGAGATGGTTTGGCTCAACACCCGAACATGTGGTTATTTGTGGCTGACCCATAAAGCTTTTTCTATCCCTCGGGAATCTTTAGTTGTGTTGATGTATAACAGCAAATGAGTCATGACACATAAACGGGGGTCAGGTGGGTACGCCCGGAATTCCATAACAAGACCTGAAGTTCCTGGTCTGCTCTGTTTTACCAGCTCCTGAATGGTGAATGTTATTTGGTCTGGTGTTATGACCATGTTGTCCAGTCTGAGTAAGTGAAGGGACTGGACCCTTTGTGCTGAGACTAGCGCCATTAACATGACCTTTTTCAGGGTTAGCTGTTCCAGAGTGAGGGATCTGGCTGGTGACCATCCCAGGACAAGACTGACATCCCAGATCTTGGTATACCTGGGCCTTGGGGGGTTTGAATTGAAGATCCCTCTCATTAATTTGATCACCAGCGGATGGGACCCAATGGCCTGTTGTCCTGGTGCCTGTCTTAGGTAGGCTGACAGTGCACTTCTAACACAATTGATAGCGCTATAGCTCAGACCTTCATCATGATGAAGGCTGGCCAAGAACTCCAGTACATGCGTTATGGTGGTTGATCTGTAGGTTGTCCATGTTCTCGAGCAGTATGTTTCCCATTTTCTGATACTGGAGAGATATTGTTTCTTGGTGGAAGTCGGTGAGATGCTGTCATCGTGTCCATGGTCCTATTTGACAATCCTAGATCCAGCAAAGGTCTTTTTAGAATCTGCAACCGAAAGTCATGGCATGGGTGACTTTCGCCTGACACCGGGTGGATCAGTAGATCTGGTCCGCTGGGAATGGTCATTGGTGTTTCAATGACCCTGTCAAGGACCACTGGGAACCATAGCTGTGTAGGCCAGTCGGGTACTACCAAGATGCCTGAAGCAGAGTCCATCTGTATTTTGCGGAGTACCCGACTGATGAGATAGAAGGGGGGAAAGGCATAGAAAAAATAGTTCCCCCAGTCCAGTGTGAATGCATCCATAGCCGCTGCCTCAGGGTCTGGTTCCCAAGCGACATACATTGGTACCTGGTGATTCATTCGGGATGCAAAGAGATCGATATCTGGTGTGCCATATTGCTTTGTGATTTCAGCAAATACTCTGGGATTTAACATCCATTTGGTGTTATCATTAAACTTGCGTGACCTGGTGTCTGCCACTGTATTTAGCTTACCTGGTAGGTAAGTTGCTGAGAGCCAAATATGTTTGTCGACACACCATTGCCAGATTGTGTTGACCAAATTGTCACATGATATCGATTTTATCCCGCCCATATGGTTAATATAGGCCACCACTGTGGTATTATCAATTTGTAAACAAACATGCAAATGGTGCATATTTGTACAATATGCTTTTAAACCATAGAACGCACCCAACATTTCCAAATAGTTTATACCCAGTGTCTGTAGTAGTGATGATTTTAGATTAGTCTATCTACCACCCGTGCTGGATATGGTATTAGTTGCTCCCCAGCCTTGAGCACTGGCATCTGTTTGTATAGTTAACATTGGGTTTTTGATGATGATAGGGCTGGAACTATGCCAAATGTTCTCTATCCACCATTGTAGCTCTGATATAGCTTCAATGGGCAATTTCATGGTTCGGTCAAAATGTCCTGCATGTCGTTTTAACGCTTGTACCTTTGCTCTTTGTAAGTTTTGATAGTGCAAAGGTCCAAACTGGGTAGCTGGAAATGGTGCTACTATTTTTCCAATTACTCTTGCCACTTATTGGATGGTTGGTCGATTGTTAACCATTAATTTGTTACACGTTTGTGCCAATTCTGTTGATTTCTCTTTTGGCAACGTTACAGACATGTGGACTGAGTTAATTGTGAACCCCAGATAGTCCATAGTTGTGGATGGTGTCAACTTAGATTTATCTGGATGTATGACAAAACCCAGGGTTTCAAATAAATGTTTAGTAGCTAATACAGCTGAATTAGCTAATTCCATGTTTTTGCCTATTATTAAAATATCATCAAGATATGCCATTACAATATGTTTTGTTTTCTTAATATTGCCAAGGCTGGTTTTAGTATCTTGGTAAACAGTCTTGGGGCTGATGTTAGACCATTAGGCAACGATTTGAACTGCCACTGTTGCCCCATCCAGGTAAATTTTAGGTATCTACGATGATCCTTGTGAATAGGTACTGAATAGTAGGCATCTTTTAAATCGATGCTTGCCATAAAGTATCCTTTGGAAATCAGTTGTTTGGCAGTCACAAATGTTTCCATTTTAAAGTGTATATACTTAACAAAAGTATTCAAAGTAGTTAAGTCAATGATGATGCGACATCCACCATCTTTTTTGGTTTTGGTAAATATATTTGAAACAAATTCCAAAGGTTCATGTTCAGATTTCTCAATGATACCCTTTGTAAGTAACCTCACCAGTTCTGCTTGTCCCTCTAGTTTTTCTTTTAGTGAGAGGGTAAAACCCCTTTGGGGTGCATGCTGGTGGCATGGTTTCTTGAATAAATTCAATTTTGTATCCTTGAATACTGTTAAGTATATAACTATCAAGTGTGATGGTCCTCCATGCTTCCATGAACAGGTCTCCCCCCTGTTAGCACAATTCCCCTGCCTGTTATGTACTAGTAGGAACCAGACCCACCTACCTCCATTGTTATTGGTGGATTTATTTCTTCTGTTTCTACTTCTGGTACTTCGTCGGTCGGGGTGGTGCTGCGTGGGGGTGGCGCATTTTCCATGGGGTCCGCTCTGGGACCTGGCCTAAAAAAGGCTTCCGGCGATGGTGTGCGGACCCCGAGCTTTCACCAGTCCCATGGAATTGACGTCGACTGGTGGATGCGATGGGGTACTGCCGCTTTGGTTGAGTGGTTCTGCTCGTTCCAGGACCTGCCCTCATGAGGCCAAATGCTTTTGATTCCTCATCCAGGTCTTTGACTTGTTTGGGCAAGTCCTTGCCAAATAGCAGGATCTGCGGTTCTGAGGCCGGTGTTCTGCACAGTCCTGCGAATTTCGGATTGAGGGCAGGTCTTATTGCTTCCTTGCGGAGGTTATTAATCTCGTACTGTGTGTTACACAGTAGAGCCAGGGTATCTTGCTGATTCGTAGTCATGTCTACCCCGTCCACGGAACGAGCATAGGAGGTGATAGCTGACGTCAGGAGCTTCAGTATTCGCTGCAGTTTCAGTTCTTGGGTTCTTATGCCCTGTCCAATGTACCCCCAGATTTGGCTGTTGACAGCAGGTACATTTAGTGAAATGCAGTTTTCTGGAGGTTACTCTGAGGTCCAACGCCTTATTGACTACCTGTTCTTGCAGTGGTTTGAATGAGAGGTAGTCAATGCTGGCCGCCAGTTTTTGCTGTAACGGTCACCCCGCTCGCGGTGTTGCCAGGTAGCGGTTCACCACTCCCAGCAGCTCTTCCTGTTCCTGTACCCCGTGCATACTCCCGATATCTTCGGACAGTGGCCTCTGTTCTGGACCAGCCCAGTCCTGGTCGCCAACGCTCCCCTCAGCTGAGGGAGATGCGATGGCCAGTGCGTGTTAGTGCACTGGGGCGGGAGTGCCTGAACTCCCTTGGCGAGCTTGACCCATCTCCCGGAGCAAGTCACGCTGGAGCATTTGCTCCATGAGCCTCTCCATTCGGCTCAAACGGCCACCTTTACCGCTCTCGGGCAGTGAGTCCTCCGTACCGGACTCGTCGGAGTATACCGGCCGGTCCGACTTCCTTTTTGCCTTACCTCCAGCCCGCTGCTGTTGTTCAGGCTGTGCTAGCGGCGCTGGGGTCGGCTCGGAATTGGCGTCGATGACTGTGGACCGCAGCGTGTGCGGTCCAGGTGCCGCCGGTCGCCCCCCACTGATGGAACTCTCCTGTTCCGTCGGAGTCGAACGGGGAACGACCTTTTTTCCTTGTCTTGTCTTGTTCATCCTGAGTGCACAAAACAGAACAAGGTATACGAAAAACACGACCTCAGAGTAATATTACTTACCTGAAGGTCCCGTTTTTAAACTTCTAGTGGGAGCGCCTGTACTCCCGTTCGTCGCTGTTGCACTGCGTGAGATGCTATGTCGCGCATGCGTGCTGGACGGGGTCTTCACGTAGTCACTCACGTGACTCCGAAGTAAAATTACAACATATAAAATGCATTTGGGCAGGTACATGGATAGGGAAGGCATTGATGGTTACGGGCCAAATTCAGGCAAATAGGATTAGTGTAAGTAGGCATCACAGTCAACATGGACGAGATGGGCTGAAAGAGCCCATTTCAGTGCTGTATGATCCTAGTTTGCCATTAAAGTTCAGTGATCTTGGCTAGATTTTGTAAATAACCAGTGGGAGTGAATTAAAAGAACCCAACCTGACCTTCACCTACCGATGTTCCCCAAAGGTGCCTCCTGACCCATTGACTTACTCCAACACTTTGTGTCCTCTTTAGTAAATCAGCATCTGCAGTTCCTTGTTTCCACAGATGCATGCATGCCCCCACTGAGAAACCAAACCTTCTTATTTTTAGGTCAAGTTGTGAATCCAAAAAAGCAACATAATTTCATAACAAGAGAGGCAGGTTGGTTGTTTCCAGAAAAACAATCAAAAGGGACAGTACCGTTCCTGTTTTAAAGCAAAGCCTGATTTTCTGGATGATATTAAAGCCTTTTAATTCATTCCCAGTGGTTATTTACTAAATTATTCATTTTGGAGAAAAAGGGTATCTTATCCAAATAAATTATGCAATTTTAATTATCAGTGCTTTGACTTCACCCCCCACTGCTGCTAACTGCTACTCAAACGATGTAGCTTTGGATTTAAAAAGAAAGGAACATATCGCTGACGGGGCTGAGCTCATTCCCTGTGCTCTCAGTGAGCCTGGGTGCCATCTGTTAACGTGACACGTTGACTGCTTTCCACAAAAGCAACCTACGAGATGGCCTGAACACTAAATGGGATTATGTGTATAATTATGTCTTCAAGAATAGCTTAAATTGTGCACTTACAATAGATATGTAGTTGGAATTACAATGTGTGCAATTGACTAACAATACCTGTAGATCCAATTTTAGTGTTGCGGAAAAGCAGGCATTTCACTGGGCATGTACATATTTGTAGAGGAAAGAACTGCTTTAAATCGAAGATAGACACAAATTGCTGGAGACGTCACCCATTCCTTCTCTCCAGAGATGCTGCCTGTCCCATTGAGTTACACCAGCAATTTGTGTCTATCACATATTTGTAGACCTGTTATAGACTTGTTGACCAGAAATTTGGTGAATAAAGTGTCTGATATTCACGTCCAGTGTTGGAGGGCATTTGCAAGCTTTTATGTATAAATTTGACCAACTGCTCAAGTGTATTTGCACCCAGCAGGCATATAATATACTTATCGAGCTTGTATCCATCTTACGATTGAAATAAAAGAGAATGAGTTTGGAAGAAAAGCGCGTTACTGAAGGTAATACACTGAGTTCTTGTTGTAAATAGAGCAACCAAATATCTGCTTTGTTTCTTACACTGTGGATCCCATTCTGGGCACAATGTCATGTTTCTACACTGGATGTTTGTGCATATCCAAGTGTGCCAGACCTATGTCCACTTCAATTGAGTTTTCACCATTCATATCTTCTGCAATGTTGGCATGTTAATAAAGTCAACAAAAGAAACACACAAAAGGTAGCTTAGGGTCAGACAGAATAAATCTTGTTTTGTCATGGGCTAATTTGTCTTCCATAAGCTATCTACTTAACAGAGTTGTATAGGTTGGAAACAGGCCCTTCACCCCTTTGAGACCATGCTGACCATCAGCTAGCCAATTGCAGTAATCATATTTTATTCTCCCTATATTCCCATTAATTCCCCAAGCTTCCCCAATTCACCTCCACACGAAGGGCAATTGAAACCAACCAACCTGTCTTTATTTGTGATGTGAGAATGTGTGCAAACTCCACACAGGCAGCACCAGAGGTCAGGATCGAACCAAGGTCATAGGAGCTGTGAGGCAGTAACTTGACTAACTGCGCTACTGTGCCTTTAGAAGTTCTGGCATGAAGTACATGAACGATGTTTGCAAGGGAACAGCATTTTCCCTGAAAGCTGATTGCTAACCAAGGTGGCTGATTACTAACCATAACAGACACCTATTCCTTTTCTCCAAAGATGACCTGCTAAGTTACTCCAGCATTATGTGTCTATCTTGGGTGCCTTATTGCTTTTGGCCTGAGTCTATGATTTCCCATTCGTTAGACAGGCAATGCATCGTATGACCATTCATCGAAGGTCGGTTTTATGCAGTGACACCATGTAGCCAACAATGGACATCGTATATTCTCACCTCCCTCGCATGGCCTCCAGTAGGTCCAGAGCAGCTGTACAGAAGTAACCCTTTGCAAGGAATGGCAGTCGGTGAAGCTTATTTGTGATCTGGCAGTTCAGTTCCCAGCCTATGACGCCTGACATTGGGACAGGCATCAGCTGCTCTGCTCGTAAAAACATGCCACATGTGATGGTTCCTCAAGACCCAAAGCCACGTCAAGAAGAATCCTGACGTGAAACATCACATCTGGTTCAATGGCTCAATAGTGCTTTTATTGTCAATAGACAATAGACAATAGGCGCAGGAGTAGGCCATTCGGCCCCTCGAGCCAGCACCGCCATTCAATGTGATCATGGCTGATCATCCCCAATCAATAACCCAGTTCCTGCCTTCTCCCCAGTGTGGTTAACACAATTGTGTAATACTAACACAGTTAAATTATTTTTCTTACAAACAGTCCTGTAGAATATTGCCATACCGCCAATCCTCGATTAACAAGTGTACAGAAAGGCTGAGTTAAGCATGCAAGAGGTGCCATGTTTTGGTGCTATTTTCAAAGTCCATGTTCTTATGAGCGGCGCCTGTTCCAGACAAGTCCTAGGCTGTTGCGGGCCTCCAGTCTTTCCCGGATGCCACGCCCCTCTCCTAGCCTGTCCACCTTTGTTCCCTGGATGTGCCTTCAGCAGCCGACCCACAGGGAACGATAAGCCAGACCCCGGTTCCCTCTCCTCTCCTACTGGCCTCGCCACTCGCCCGCCATGGTCACCGGCTCCCTCCTCCCGGTCTCTGGTCTTCGGGAATGAGCATGCGTCGGCTCAGCTGGCCAATCCATGTCCTTCAAGAGATGCTGCCTGACCCACTGATTTCCTCCAGCATGTTGTGTTCTATGCAAGACTGTAGCATCTACAGATCCTTGTGTTTCCATCTAGGTCCTGATTCCACTACCACCACCCATTGCTGGCACAATTCTCTAAACAGACCAAGTTCTAATGGCGGACCAAGTGAAGAAAAGGATTTGTGTGCAATAATCTTGCAAGGCCTCGAGCCTTGAGTGCAATAACCAAGCATTTCTCTAGCAACTTTGTCTACCTTCTGTAAACACGTGATTTGATCCTGGGTGGGATGGGGGCGGGATCCATGTGTACACGTGATAGATGTGGCCCGCCATCCACTCACAAACATGCGTCCCAGCCCCTATGCAGAACAAGGTTGCCGACCCCTGGCCTAGAACCTTGTGTGCAATAACCTTTTGTGACAAAAGGTTATTGCACACCCTCGTAAACATCAGCTCACCCTTCCAGGTGCCAATACACTTCGGAGCTGATGACGTTTCCCCACACCTCACCTTTACTGAATTATTTTTTTGCAGAGCCTGGTGCCTGTATCTCACGGTTTAATGTTCACTTGGGGGCCATTCTTGGGACATTTCCTCAGGCCTTTGCTGTTTGACTAAGTTATGAGTCCAGACATGCACCAGGGATGTGCACACAATGCCCTATCCATCCCTGCTGATGATGGATGATTAGTTCTTCACTGTTGATGGTGTGGATACGCTAAACATTGTGAGATTGCCTGCCTCCACCAACTCCTTGGCTCAGGCAGCTAAAACTGCAGGGCATAAGTTTAGGGTAAAGACTAAGAAATTTAGAGAGGATCTAAGGAGGAATTTTTTCAGCCTATTATCTGAGATGCCAGCTCTACTATCCTCACATTCAGGGATTTTCTTGCGTCCGTTTTACATGCGTTTAGTGGGCCCTATCGTGGGACTGAAAAAGCTAAAATAAATTCTGATCAAAAATACTTTGGTCGTCATGGAAAGGTTGGGCCAAAAGGCCTGTTTTCCCTTCTATATAACTCTATGACTGTATGATATCTTCCCTTGCCATTATAGAACCCTAGCCAATAAGTGTGGGAAAAAACTGCAGATGCTGGATTACATGGAAGGTAGACACAAAATGCAGGAGTAACTCAGTGGGACAGGCAACAGCTCTGGAGAGAAAGACTGGGCAACGTTCGGCACCTAACAAGTATACCACTTGGACCCTCTTCATGTACTATAGCTCATGTATGAGTTTTAGTGAACAGCGCCTAACATCCATTTTTAGCTCCACCCTTTCTAAAGTCACCTATTGCCGGCTCTGATTTGTCCTGGTATTTTCTCAGCTCCAGTTTATTTCCAACCCCCACCCTCACCCAACCTCTACTTTCAGTCTGAAGAAGCGTCTCGACCCGAAACGGCATCTATTCTTTTTCTCCAGAAAAGCTGCCTGACCTGCTGAGTTATTTTGTGTCTATCTTCAGTATAAACCATGTGCAGTTCAATCCTACACATGCGTTACCTTTGTTTATTAACACCTAGTATTGCTAAAACGGTATATTGTATGTATTTAATTCCTCACTTCAGTAAAGGGCCTGTTCCACTTGGGCGTCATTGGCGCGTTACACAGGTGGCGCGCGAAGATTTTGTGAATCCCAAAATCCTGGGGCACTGCGCGCAACCGCACGCCACCACTCACCATGCGCGCGTAATGCATGCCATGCGCACATCACGTGCGCATCACGACACGCGCGTCGTGTGTCGTGACGCGTAAATTATGTCGCGTAAATGACGTGCAAATGATGCCCAAATGGGACAGGCCCTTAAGTTTCAATATACCCAACATGTATACAGACCTCCCTTTCTCATTCTAATTGGCAATGCCCTCATTTAATTGCACTGAACTTTATCTTATAACTATTACCCCTGATGTTTCTATCTTACTGCCCCAGCAACACAACATGCTGGGAGAGGTTGACCAGAAGTTTGAAACCTTTTTTACAATGTGCCCAAAAGTACTAACTTCTCACCCAGAATGGAAAAGCCCATTAAAGCAGAGGCTGGGGATGGATCAGCTTCCATGCAATCAAGTATTTTTTAATACCCTTCAATCTCAGCCGGAGATGTTTATTTTTGTTAAAGAATGGATTGCCTCGCCGAACTGCTTGCAAGTATTTGGGGTTTACTCTGGTTTCTCTTCGGGGTGATGGATTATTGAGTTGTCCACGCCAGGAGGCCTGATTCACTGACTGAAGGCAAATCTTCCCGATTTGGCATCACTGACAGTCGGCAGCTCACTAGAGGATGAACATCATGTTGCAAACACTGAAATAGGGACATGCAGAAACTATTGGCCGATGTATCAAGTTCAGCATCACAGGTATTGGTGGCTGTAAATTCCAACAGGCTAACAAAATCATTTGGCCCTGTGTCTGTACTTGGCTTAGTCAAAGCACCACAGTTGGCCTGACACTTCATATTTCATTCGGGCAGCTAACATAGAAACATAGAAAATAGGTGCAGGAGTAGGCCATTCGGCCCATCGAGCCAGCACCACCATTCAATATAATCATGGCTGAACATGTAAAATCAGTACCCCACTCCTGCCTTTTCCCCGTATCCCATGATTCCGTTAGCCGTAAGACGTAAATCTAACTCTCTTGAAAACATCTGGTGAATTGGCCTCCACTGCCTTCTGTGGCAGAGAATTCCACAGATTCACAACTCTGGGTGAAAAAGTTTTTCCTCATCTCAGCCCTAAATGGCCTACCCCTTATTCTTAAACTGTGACCCCTGGTTCTGGACTCCCCCAACATCGGGAACATTTTCCTGCATCTATCCTGTGCAATCCCTGAAGAATTTTATATGTTTCTATAAGATCCCCTCTTATCCTTCTTAATTCCAGTGAATACAAGCCCAGTCGATCCATTCTTTCATCATATGTCAGTCCCGCCATTTTACAACCCAGCGGTATGAATATTGATTTCTCTAACTTCAAGTAACCCTTGCATCCCTTCTCTCTCTGTCCCTCCCCCATCCTAGTCCTTGTACTAGTTTCACTGACGTCCTGGTGAGTATCATTGTCTGCATAACTCGTTTTCACCTAGCTCACAGCTAACAATGGACTGCTTTCGTGATCATCATTACTTTTATGCATATCTTTCATTTCTTTGTTATTTACCACTCTATTGCCATCCATATTTCTCGTTCCCCTTTCCCCTGACTCTCAGTCTGATGAAAGGTCTCGACCCAAAATACCACCCATTCCTTATCTCCAGAGATGCTGCCTGTCCCGCTGAGTTACTCCTGCAATTTGTGTCTATCGTCGGTGTAATCCAGCATCTGCAGTTCCTTTCTGCACAGAATAAAATGTTTGCTATTATTAGATGGTTTGCTTCCTCTTTCACTCTGGAATCTAACCCTTGATCGGATAAGTGATGACTTTTTCATGTTGATAACGGAGGTAATTTCAGAGAGATGGGAGTGAACAATTCTCTTGGACATCTGTTGGGGGAAAGCAAATGGCAGCTGATGCATCCCACCTCCCATCCTTAAATTATACGGAGGTGTGTACTGATTGGATCAAAAGTGAACAGGGAGTGAGAGAAGTTATGCAACAATATTGAGCTTCACACTGTCACATGGATTCCCAACCTCAAACTGAACTGAGCCTCCTGTGGTTTATTACAAGTATGGGCAGCACAGTGACACAGCGGTAGAGTTGCTGCCTTACAGGGCAGGGACCTTGGTTCAATCCTGACTACGGGTGCTGTCTGTACGGACTTTGTACCTTCTCCCCATGATGCGTGGGTTTTCTCCGGGTGCTCCGGTTTCCTCCCACACTCGAAAGACATGTAGGTTTGTAGGTTAATTGGCTTCTGTAAATTGTAAATCATCCTTAGTGTGTAGGAGAGTGCTAGAGTGCAGGGGATTGCTGGTCAGCACAGACTCGGTGGGCTGAAGGGCCTGTCTCCATGCACTATCACCATAGACTAAGTCTAAAGGGTATCTGACCGAGAGTTGAGAACTAATTCCAACATCTTTTGCCACGAGCAGTAGTTTCTGATGATAGAACAGTCACAACAGTCAACTAATGCTCATTTGACAGAGACATAAAAAATGGCTCTTCCTTAAACAACCAAGAATAATAAAGATGGATTTTCTTTAGAAGTGCAGATATGCTTGAATGATAACTTTGTGGAACATGCTAATAACCCAGGGGAGAAGAAATGTTAAATGAATATGCATAAATTTTCAGCCATTTTTTTGTTCGCTAATCTTTCGGCATAAAAAACAAACTGCTGGAAGAAGTCAATAGATCAGGCAACGTTTGTGGTGGGAAATCTAATCTTTCTAACTCCCATTATTGTTGCCAACTCTCCCCTCGTTCTCCGTTCTAGAGTGTTTAATTGTCATATGACTCCAGGCCTCGGACTAAAACAATTAAATCCTGCTTGCTGCAGCTTTCCAGGCACCTCAAAGCAACAATACAACAATATACTTTAGACATTTGAGTTACAGCGCGGAAACAGGCCTTTCGGCCCACTGAGTCGTGGCAGACCAGCGACCAGCGGCCCACTGAGTCGTGGCAGACCAGCGATCGCCCCATACACGAACACTCTCCTACACACTGGGGACAATTTACAATTTTGCTGAAGCTAATTAACCTGCAAACCTGTACGTCTTTGGAGGGTCAGAAGAAACCGGAGCTCCTGGAAAAAACCCCACGCAGTCACAGGGAGAACGTACAAACGCACCTGTAGTCAGGATCGAACCCAGGTCTCCGGCACTGTGAGGCAGCAGCTCTACTGTGCCGCCCCTTTTTAAATGGCCTCCTTCCCCATCCCCTCCTAATACAATAATACAACAAATTATCAATTATAGAAGGTACCAAGACCATTATAGTTCAAGCTCAACTATATAGTCCATTCTTGTACAAAGTCCAAAGTTGATCAGTGCTAAGGTTGTACAGGATGATTCCAGAATCTGATGAGTGGTAGTAAGAAGCTATTCATGAATCTGGAGGTAAAGGTTCTTAGGCCCATGTACCTGCTCCCTGGTGAACGCAGCACGATGAGAGGGTGGTGAGGATGGTATGGGTCTTTGATGATATTACCTGCCTTCTTGAGGCAGTGCTTCCTGTAGATAGATCCCTTTGACGGTGGGAAGGTCGATACTCATAATGAACCAGGTAATGACCACCATTCTCTGCAGCCTCCTTTATTCTTGGGAGTTCAAGTTACCAAACCACGTCTCGATGCAACCAGCCAGTTTGTTCTCCACTTAACTCTCCTATAGACACTGTAAATGGGTTGTTTGTAATCATGTATGGTCTTTCTGCTGACTGGTTAGGATGCAACAAAGCTTTTCACTGTACCTCGGTACACGTGACAGTAAGCCAAACAAAAGCAATTAGATTGTTTGGCAATGTGCCAAAACTCTTTTGAATGTCTGAGGAAGTAAAAGGCATTGATGAGCTTTCTTTATGATTCCATCAATGTGCTGGGCCCTGGATAGATCATTAATGCCCCTGTCCCACTTAGGAAACCTGAACGGAAGCCTCTGGAGACTTTGCGCCCCACCCAAGGTTTCCGTGTGGTTCCCGGAGGTTGCAGGTGGTTGCCGGAGGTTGCAAGCAGTGGAAGCAGGTAGGGAGACTGACAAAAACCTCCGAGAACCTCCGGGAACCGCACGGAAACCTTGGGTGGGGCACAAAGTCTCCAGAGGTTTCCGTTCAGGTTTCCTAAGTGGGACAGGGGCATTAAGATGTGCACACCTAGAAGCTTGAAATTGTTGATTTTTCCACCGCCATCCCCCCCGATGAAGAAAGGCTCACGGACCCTCATCTTTCCCTCTATAAAATTATATTCCCTTTTCCTTAGATGGTTAATATGAACAATATTTATGTAAAGCTTTTAAGGTTGCACAACAGGCCCTGGTTTTCTACAAGTGCTAGCAAGCATTGATACCATTGTAAAAGAGTAACATGGCAATTGTCAAAGTGCTTGCCGGGATACATGACACAAAAGCTGTAAATCCGTTTACTTCAGCAGTAAGTATACAGCTAGCATCAGTCATCTCAAGTCACAAGTTCATCTCAATCACAAGTCCTCTTTTGTAAGATGTTACTGAAATATTTCTGCTGTGATCAGCAGAAACGCATGGCAGAACTAACCGCTTAGCTCACCAGCACAGTGGCGCTGCCTTACATTGCCAGAGACCCGGGTTCAATCCTGACCACGGGTGCTGTCTGCACGCAGTTTGCACGTTCTCCCCGCGACCGCGTGGGTTTTCTCTGGCTTCTTCCCACACTCCAAAGACGTACAGGTTCGTAGGTTAATCGGCTTGGGTAAAATTGTAAATTGTCCCTAGTGTGTAGGATAGTACTGTGTAACGGTTGATCCCTGGTCAGCGCAGACTCGGTGGGCCGAAGGGCCTGTTTCTGCGCTGTATCTCTATACAAAAGTTAAAAACTCAACAGTTTGCTAGAACCTCCGTGCACTATGTTAAGAAACTTGTTCATTTGCCTACTTTTCTCTATCAATATCCGGGCATTACAATGATCATTGGAGTTATGACCTCAGCCCTTGATTGAGGCCCTTTCCCCCCGCTGGTGGTTAACGTAAAAAGTATTTGAGTCCTACTTTGGGTCGAGATTTTGACACCATACCAACAAAGATGTTGGCTACCTACCGTCTATGGCTCATGATCCATACGTGTGTTTAAATCCTTCCACCCCTCCCACTTTGTCCCACTCCAATCTCCAAGAACCTTGCATAAATAACATTGACTTCTTGTTCATCCCCAATTTTCGATCTTCCACCATATTAGGATAGATGTCCAAAAACTTTGCAACAAAATCAGTTGTAAGGAGCTTCTTAGAAAGAGGTAGAAAGATCAAAAGGTTTGGGGGTTGGAATTGCAAGGCTTGGTGTACATTTGGTTGAGAGCAGTCGGCAGTAGTGGGGCAATGGAAATCAGGGGATATAAATTCAAGAAGCCAAAGTCATAGGAACAGGGTTCTTGGAGTGTTGTTATTAAGCTGAACATGGTTACTGAGGTAGAAGCAATGAACTGCAGATGCTGGTTTATCCCAAAGATAGACACAAAGTGCTGGAGTAACTGTGCGGGTCAAGCAGCATCTTCGGAGAGAAAGGATAGGTGACATTTGGGATTGGGATCCCTCTTCAGACGTATGGTTACAGAGAAGGCGTGAAGACCTGGAAATATTTGAATGCATAGATAGACCCAGGAGCCTTACAGTATATCAAAGATGAGGTAGTACTTTGATCCTGTCCCTCAGTACAATCTCGGACATTGCACAGCCAAACGTATTAGTCAAACCCAAGGCGTCGCTAGGATGTTTTGTCCTGGAAGAGGTTAGCAGGGTCTCCACCCGAAATATCACACATTCCTTCTCTCCAGAGGTGCTGCCTGTCCCACTGAGTTACTCCAGCTTTTTATGTCTATCTTCAACTCATTTGAAACGATTTGTCGGTGACAGAATCAGATCAGTTTTTGAAGAATACCCTAGGTCCCTATCTTCCTTGCCTGTGAATCCTGAATGGTATGTGGTTCAAGTGCCAGGCATTTTCCCAGTACCTTGCAGGATTCGCCTTGAAGATTATTGAAGCATGGAGGAATGGTAATCCAACCCCATCTCAGTGGATAATCTGGAAACGCCTCGCAGATCAGACACCATCCGCAGAAAGAGAAGCAGTTAATGTTTCAAATCCAGGACCTTCACCAGAGGGTCCTAGTTCTGATGAAGGGTCTTCAACCAGAAAGGTTTACTGTTTTCCTTTACGCAGATGTTGCCTGACTTGAGTATTTCTATTATTTTCCTTTTTTATTTCAGATTTCCAGCATCTGCAATATTTTCACATTTCTAAACCAATCTCAATGTATCTACATTGCTTTCAGCATTAGGTCATAGTTAAGCCTGGGCAGCTTGCCTATGTCCCTTGTAGTCAGGTTACACAAGAAACTGCAGATGCTGGAATCTTGAGTCAAACACAAAAACACAAAGTTTGCAATCGAGAACTGGAGAACATAGATTTAAGGTGAGGAGACAAACCTGGATGAATAGAAACCTGGACTGCCTTGCCTGCATGCTTCAATAATCTTCAAGACGAATCCTGCAAGGTAGTGGGAAATGTCTGGCACTTGAACCACATACAAATTTCACACAAAGGTTGGTGGATGGTTGTTTGTCAGGTTGGAGGCCGGTGACTAGTGGGGTGCCACAGGGATCTGTGTTGGGTCCACTGTTGTTTGTCATGTACATCAATAATCTGGATGATGGTGTGGTAAATTGGATTAGTAAGTATGCAAATGATACTAAGATAGGTGGTGTTGTGGATAATGAAGTAGATTTTCAAAGTCTACAGAGTGATTTAGGCCATTTGGAAGAGTGGGCTGAAAGATGGCAGATGGAGTTTAATGCTGATAAGTGTGAGGTGCTACATCTTGGCAGGACAAATCAAAATAGGACGTACATGGTAAATGGTAGTGAATTGAGGAATACAGTTGAACAGTTGGATCTAGGAATAACTGTGCATAGTTCCCTGAAGGTGGAATCTCATGTAGATAGGGTGGTAAAGAAAGCTTTTGGTGTGCTGGCCTTTATAAATCAGAGCATTGAGTATAAAAGTTGGGATGTAATGTTAAAATTGTACAAGGCATTGGTGAGGCCAATTCTGGAGTATGGTGTACAATTTTGGTCGCCTAATTATAGGAAGGATGTCAACAAAATAGAGAGTACAGAGGAGATTTACTAGAATGTTGCCTGGGTTTCAGCAACTAAGTTACAGAGAGATAGGTTGAACAAGTTAGGTCTTATTAGTTGGAGCGCAGAAGGTTAAGGGGGGACTTGATAGAGGTCTTTAAAATGATGAGAGGGATAGACAGAGTTGACGTGGATAAGCTTTTCCCATAGAGTAGGGAAGATTCAAACAAGAGGACATGACTTGAGAATTAAGGGACAGAAGTTTAGGGGTAACATGAGGGGGAACTTCTTTACTCAGAGAGTGGTAGCTGTGTGGAATGAGCTTCTAGTGGAAGTGGTGGAGGCAGGTTCGATTTTATCATTTAAAAATAAATTGGATAGGTATATGGACGGGAAAGGAATGCGGGGTTATGGTCTGAGTGCAGGTAGATGGGACTAGGGGAGAATACGTGTTCGGCACGGACTAGAAGGGCCGAGATGGCCTGTTTCCATGCTGTAATTGTTATATGGTTATATGGTTATATAGGTGTATGGAATGAGCTGCCGGAGGAGGTATCTGAGGTAGGTACTATCGCAACGTTTAAGAAACATTTAGACAGGTACATGGATTGGACAGGTTTACAAGGATATGGGCCAAACGCAGGCAGGTGGGACTATTGGAGATAGGTCGTGTTGGTCAGCGTGGGCAAGTGGAGCCGACGGGCCTGTTTCCACTGCAAGACTCTATCATTCTAAGTGCCGGAGGAACTTAGCGCGTCAAGCAGCATCAATGGAGGGAATGGACAGATGACATTTGCACCTGGATCCTTCTCAGACGGTTAAATGGAGCACTCCGCTGCGACAGCTGAGGTCTCCTGGCACAGCACCGGCCCTCTCAAATAACACAACTTTGCATTACTGCCAGGAGGTGGCTCCAACCATTGTTTGTGAAGTTTAATTCACAAGCCAACTCTTTTAAAAAAATAAAAAACTCGTCACCAAAAACAACCCAAATATGAAAGAGGGAAGATAATTTGATGTTCAAGAAGATTGATGAATTCCCCATGGGTAAATTAATCCACCTTCATCTCGCTAACAGACAGCACAGTTCCAAGACAGTACAAATTACTGCCACTTATTTCTCTATTCTGAGCACCAGCAGCTACTGGAAGATCAGATGAGATGGTATTTTTCTACCAATATATTTTCACACAGTTCAGGAATCAAACAGTTCAGAAGTGGGTACTTCAGCCCAATACGTTTGTGTCAATCTTTTCCCCATCTAAACTATTGATGTTCGTATTGGCATCTTGTCATGTGTAATGAGATACGGTGAAACACTTTGTTTGTGTGCTATCCAGTGAAATCATACTATACATGAGTACAAGCAAGACATACACAACACCAGAATGCAGGACCTAGCGTTACAGTGTTATAGCATTACCCATCCAATTTGCCCATGTTAAGACTGTATCCTTGCCTAATTCATGAGTCTGCCTAAATAGACAATAGGTGCAGGAGTAGGCCATTTGGCCCTTCGAGCCAGCACCGCCATTCAATGAGATCATGGCTGATCATCCACAATCAGTACCCTGTTCTTGCCTTCTCTCCATATCCCTTAACTCCGCTATCCATAAGAGCTCTATCTAACTCTCTCTTGAAAGCATCCAGAGAACTAGCCTCCACCGCCCTTTGAGGCAAAGAATTCCACAGACTCACAACTCTCTGCGTGAAAAAGTTATTCCTCATCTCCGTTCTAAATGACTTACCACTTATTCTTAAACTATGGCCCCTGGTTCTGGACTCCCACAATATTGGGAACATGTTTCCTGCCTCTAGCGTGTCTAAACCCTTAATAATCTTACATGTTTCAATAAGATCTCCTCTCATCCTTCTAAATTCCAGAGTATACAAGCCCAGCCGCTCCAATCTATTAACATATGACAGCCCCGCCATCCCGGGAATTAACCCCGTGAACCTACGCTGCACTCCCTCAATAGCAAGAATGTCCTTCCTCAATACGTTTGTGTCAATGTCCTTCCTCAAGTTTGGAGACCAAAACTGCACACAATACTCCAGGTGTGGTCTCACTAGGGCCCTGTAGAACTGCAGGAGGACCTCTTTCCTCCTATACACAACTCCTCTTGTTATGTTCGCTTTCTTCACTGCCTGCTGTACCTGCATGCTTATTTTTAGTAATGTTTCTTAAATGTGGGGATTCTGAATGGTGATTAACAAAATGATACAAATTGAGTTGTTAACATAATGTAAAGGGCTGCATCAGCAACTCCTTGTCATAGAGGTTGAACTGAGGTCTTAAGACTGACTGTTGAACTCCAATCAGTGAAAATGGTCATAACCATGGAGTCATAGATCCAGCATGAAAACAGACCATTTGGCTCAACTTGTCCATGACAACCAAGTTGCCCAACTGAGTTAATTCCAAAGGTACACACAATTGCTGGGGAAACTCAGCGGGTGCAGCAGCATCTATGGAGCGAAGGAAATAGGCGATGTTTCGGGCCAAAACCCTTCTTCAGACTGAGTTAATTCCATCTGCCTGCATTTGCTTCATATGCCTCTGAACCTTTCTATCCATGTACCTGCCCACATGCCTTACAAAAGTGCCCACTTCTACCACTTTCTCGTGTTCTATGTATGCACTACCCTCTGTATGAAAAAGCTGCTCTTCAGGTCCCTTTTTATGTTTTTCCCCTCTCAGCTTAGACCTATGTTCTCTAGTTTTAGACCCTCATGCCCTGCGGAAAAGACTGTGGCTATTCACCTTATCTATGTACTCCAGGTTTCAAGCCCAGTGTTAACATTTACCAGGTACACAAAAGTGCTGGAGAAACTCAGCGGGTGCAGCAGCATCTATGGAGCGAAGGAAATAGGCAACGTTTCGGGCCGAAACCCATCTTCAGACTGATGAGGGTTGGGGGGGGGGGGCGGAGAGAAGAAAGGAAAAAGGAGGAGGAGCCTGAGGGCTGAGGGAGAGATAGGAAGGGGAGGAGACAGCAAGGGCTAACAAAATTGGGAGAATTCAATGTTCATGCCCCCAGGATGCAGACTCCCCAAGCGGAATATGAGATGCTGTTCCTCCAATTTCCAGTGTTGCTCGCATGGCCATGGAGGAGACCCAGGACAGAGAGGTTGGATACGGAGTGGGAGGGGGAGTTGAAGTGCTGAGCCACCGGGAGGCCAGGTTGGTTAATGCGGACTGAGCGGAGGTGTTCGGCGAAACGATCGCCAAGCCTCCGCTTGGTCTCACCGATGTAGATCAGCTGACATCTAGAGCAGCGGATGCAATAGATGAGGTTGGAGGAGATGCAGGTGAACCTCTGTCGCACCTGGACCGACTGCTTGGGTCCTTGAATGGAGTCGAGGGGGGAGGTAACATTTGCCACCTTTGTCTTTCAACTGTGACCTGCGTGGGTTTTCCCTGGGTGCTCCGGTTTCCACCCGCACTCCAAAGATATAAAGATTTATAGGTTAAACGGCTTCTGCAAATTGCACATTTCCCCTTGTGAATAGGACAGTGCTAGTTTAGTTTAGTTTACAGATCCAGCGCGGAAACAGGCCCTTCAGCCCACCGAGTCCATGCCGACCAGCGATCCCCACACATTAACACTACCCTACACACACTAGGAACAATTTACATTTATACCAAACCAATTAACCTACATACCTGAACGTATTTGAAGTGTGGGAGGAAACAGAAGATCTCAGAGATTATGTGCAAATGTGGATCGAGGACATAGCTGATTAAACTTGAGTGAATCTCAGTTGGTGAACATAGTAGAATCTGTCTTATTTCTGGCAAAGATGTCAGGGAATATGAAGAGAGCGGGAATGTGTAATTTGCACATAACTAACTTATTTAATCACAGTGGCGGAAAATAATGCTAATTTATTGGCAAACTCACCTCTTGAGCACTGAGCATGAGAAACTGTATTATGTATCAAAGTCTTTCCCCTGTGTAATGGAGCTGAAAGGATTAGCTAAATAACTTTTTACCGAGGGTTCATTTGGAGAGAGGGTAAGTACCACTTGTTAATGAACATACCTACTTAGATTTATCAGGTAATTGACTAATCATTCCATTCAGCTTTGCGCTGCACCTTGGGTATTAAACCATTATTGTCACAGGGATATATCTTCAACACAAAGGATCTTCCTTGATATTGCATCCCATTAGGCAGCCTTGCAAAGCCTAAGGTTCCACGCGGCAAAGGCCTTCTCGTTGGTCGGAGACCGGGAACCCAAAGGCATGTCGGAACACGCCCGAAGTCTCGTCGGTCGGCAGGACCGGGAACCTGCTCATCATGTACCTACCTAAAAGCCTCTTACAGTAAATGCTATTATCATAGCTGCTTCCAGTTCATTACAAGGATTTGAATACAGCAGAGAGGAAGGTGCCCTCCAATTATATAGGACCTGGAGTATTGTGTATATTATGGGTCTTCTGACCATAGAAAGGATGTGATTGTGACTGAAGGACTTTGGTGAAGAGTCGCTGGTGGTATGAACGGCAGCTGTGCCATACGAGGAGGGATCATGTAGACCTGCACTGTTTCAATTTCTTTCATTTAGCATCACTTTTTTCCCAGGAGTTTAATGGAACGAAAGGCAATTCCATCAATGTAACAAAATTTTGAGATTTTAAAAATCAAGTCTGCAATTTATCCCATTGGATAAAGCATAAAAAGAAGTTTAATTTGACACCTAATTCACTTTCATATCTTCAGTATTAAAAAAGTTATGGTCATTTTCATACTCGGAAATTAGCATCTTGTTCCCTATTGCTTTTCCATTGACTTAACACAAAAACTGTGATCGAGGACAGTCAAAAGCCCATAACTTTTTAAAAAATTAAGAGAACTGAAAGAAATGTTCAGTTATTATAGATTGAAGCATTCTGAAACAAATATGAAACAATCTTACTTGGATGACCTGAAATTAAAGCATATAATTAGTTAGTTACCCAATTGTAGCTAATTACAAAATTCAATTACTAGATCTAAACATCTATCCATTTCTTAAGAAAATATTAACATTTTTAAATAGCCTAAGTGTCCAAATAACATTCACACAAGAATTCACAATATAACATGATTTTTAAATCTCATTGTCATGAATTTATAGGCCAAATGGAAGTAATTTAGTGTGTAATTCCCTTAAATGAATGGCCATTTTAATCATCTTGCGAGTGGGATTTTGTGGAACGCGATCGATTGGAACGTTGAGGTAGCGATGAATTTAAACCCCATATCGGCAAGAAAAATACTGCCAGTTCGTTTGGGGCCTAAATCACCTTTTCGCAATGTAAAATGTAGATTAAGGTCATCCTAAGAAGCACGTTTATATGTAAAATAAACGGCTTTCCTTTAGCTGCCCCGTACCAGAAATCCGTCTCCGTTGTCGGCGTTCACGGCATTAGAAGCGACTTTTTAGTTTACTCCAGCGCTGAAGTTGCCCAGCGATTTAAAAAAAAAATGTCACAGGCCTGCAGTCGGAACAAATCTTCAGCGTTACCTAGCTCCCCGAGAAAATATATCCAGGACAGGGGGTAGAAAACCGCATTTTAACCCTCCCCCCCCCCCCCCCCCCCCCCCCCCACCCCTCAAAGGCCCCAAAGTTGCGCACATGGCCAGTGACAGAATTGCAGCGCCGCTGAAGGTAAGTTTTGTAACATACCTAATCAATGCTTGTAATTTGTAAGAGGCTTGAGAACTTGAATGCACGGAGGACGCTACTAAAATCAGAATGCACAGTTGCAGAAGCTGGCAGAGCACAGTGCCAGAGACCGGATTCGATCCTGACCTTGGGTGCTGTCTGCGATGAGTTTGCACGTTCTCGCTGCGACCACGTGGGTTCCCTCCGGGTTCTCCTGTTTCCTTCCACATCCCAAAGAAGTGCAGGATCGTAATTAATTAGCCCACTGTAAATTGCCCCAAGCGTGTTTGCCCCATGGAGTGATTGAGGAAGTGGGATAACGTGGAACTAGTGCGAACAGGTTGGTGTTTACTCAATGGGCCGAAAGGCCTACTCCTGCACCTGTCTATTGACAGTTTCCATGCTGCATCTTTAAACTAAACTAAAAACTAAAATCCAAGGAGGGGAGGTGTAAAAAGAACTGAGATGAGGAGAAATCCCTTCAGTCAGTGTACGATGAAACTTTGGAATTCTCTACCGCAGGGGATTATAAAAATTCAGTCACTGTTTCATACCAATACAATTTGACAGATGCCTGGGCATAGAGGGATTCAAGTGAAATCTTATCAGGCAGTGGGGCCTCTAATGAACCTAAGCTGCCCTGTATTTATTGGTCTTCATTTACTATCACAGCACAATATAGGATCTTTGTCAAAATCCAGTCCCTCTATTTAGTTTAGTTTAGAGATGCAGCACGGAAACAGGCCCTTCTGCCAACCACGTACCAGCGATCATCCCTATACTAGTTCTAGCCTACGCACAAGGGACAATTTCCAGAAGCCAATTAAAAGACAAACCTGCACATCTTCTGGGGTGTGTGAGGAAACGGGAGCCCCTGGGGAAAACCCACACGGTCACAGGGAGAACATACAAACTGAGGGGTGATCTTATTGAGACGTACATAACCGTGAGGGTCAGAGATAGGGTGAAATCACTGTCTGTTTTCCCAGCAAAGGGGAACCAAGTACCAGAAGACATAGGGTTAATGTGACATGGGTAAGATTTAATAGGAACCTGAGCGGCAAATCTTTCACTCAGAGGGTGGCGGGTATATAGAACGAACTGCCAGAGGAGGTAGTCGAAGCATGTACTACAACAGCATTTGAAAGGTACTTTACAGGTACATAGATTGGAAAGGTTTAGACTAATATCAGCCAAACACAGGAAAGTGGGACTAGTTTAGATAGGGGCATCATGTTGGCATGGATAAATTGGGCCGAAGAGCCTGTTTTCGTGCTGTATAGAAACATAGATAATAGGTGCAGGTGTAGGTGTAAGTCATTCGGCCCTTCGAGCCAGCACCACCATTCAGTATGACCACGGCTAATCATCCAAAATCAGTACCTTCTCTTGAAAACATCCAGTGAATTGGCCTCCACTGCCTTCTGTGGCAGAGAATTCCACAGATTCACAACACTCTGGATGAAAAAGATTTTCCTCATCTCAGTCCTAAATGGCCTACCCCTTATTCGTAAACTGTGACCCCTGGTTCTGGACTCTATGCCGCTTCTGCAGAACCTCTGCTGCACCAGATACTGTTGAGGTCAGTGCAACATCAGGGAGCAGACATATTAGTCCACAATATTTAACAATTTGTTTCAAACAAAAGCTAACAGCTCAGTTTCTATAATCTCATTTGTTTTGATACAGCAGGACAAATTCAGTGAGAAGATGTTCAAGCCCACTGAGTGAAAGTGACCTGCTACATAAGGGCAAAGCATCTGAGTAACTGTATTTTCTGGCCACTGCAATGACTGACCTTGTGTCTGTTGTTTAGTTCAGTTTAGTTTAGCTCAGTTCAGTTTAATTCATCGTCATGTGTACCGTGGAACAGTGAAAAGCATTTGTTGCGTGCTAACCAGTCGGCAGAAAGGCTATACATGATTAAAATCGAGTAATTCACAGGGTACAGTTACTTGACAAAGGGAATAGCGTTTAGTGCAAGATAAAGTCTTGTAAAGTCCGATTAAAGATTGTTTGAGGGTTTCCAAATGAGGTAGATTGTAGCCCAGGACTGGTCTCTAATTGTTGATAGGATGGTTCAGTTGCCTAATAACAGTTGGCAAGAAACTGGCCCTAAATCTGGCGTTTTCACACTTTGGTACCTCTTTCCTGATGGGAGAGGAGATAAGAGGGAGTGTCAGAGGTGGGACACATCCTTGATTATGCTGAAGATAGACACAAAATGCTGGAGTAACTCAGCGGGACAGACAACATCTCTGGAGAGAAGGAATGGGTGATGTTTTCGGGTCGAGACCTTTCTCCAGACCTTCTGATAATGCTGGTGTCCTAGCTTCTCCGTTAATTGTCACCTTGGCACGGTGGAGAAGCTTGTGTGGACCTGAGATCCTGAGAGCGATGCCGTCTGGAGCTATGCTCCTGGTAGGGCCACCCATGGCGGTAAGGTCGAGGGGGTGGTCCCTGACAAAGAGCAATCCAACCAAGGCCTCAACGGTGGAACAGGCGGAGGATGATGGCTGACCTTAGTGGAGCATCATAACGGCTGGGAAGGCGGATGAAGGCTGCAGCAGGAAAGGGTCTCCATTCGTCTTGGACTACATGCCACTGGATCCTGACCCAGATCTGTCAAGGACCATGGGGTGGCTGTCTGTGCACCAGTCTCCCCACGTTAAACAGTCACGCACAGGCGTCCTCCATATAGGGAGTAACACCCTAGAGCCATGACCGAAGGGTGCCTAACAAGCCAAGTAAATGGAGTCAATGGAAATGAGGTTATCTTCAAATAATGCTCTACCCCAATATCTGTCCCCAGGATGATCTGTATTTCTGAATCCAATTACTGTTTGCTTTCCTCAAAAAATAAAGTCATAAATTGAGCAAACTACAAATGATCTGAGGAAGGGTCTGAAGGAGGGTCCTGACCTGAAACAATGTTTGTCCATTTTCATCCATGGATGCTGCCTGACCCACTGAGTCTCTCCCTTTCACCCAGGATTCCTGCAGCTCATGTCTCCGCACCACAAATTATATTTGTTTTTTAATAAAGTATTTTCAGACAGAAAGTGTAACGTGTGTTGCCCTGGCAAGGAATTATTCCAAGTCAGTGTGCACAGGGGATGCTCAAATAATCATAGCACTCTAAAGAGTTGTGGATTATCACCAAAGATAAAGAGTGTAAGGGAGTGTAAGCAAATTGCGGATCATAAGATTAACCTGCCACGAGAAGCATAAATCCGAAAAGAGGATAAATAACTAAACCTAGTTTTTTTCCTTCTGCACGGTTTTTATTTTCTTCCTTTCAACAGCCCCTATATTTTTTGGAAAGTAAGTACGTATTGTTTTTATGGGATTAGTTCAGTACTACATCTGTGATGTTTTATTATTGCACCTTGCTTTTTGATTTATTGTATCGCCCATAAATAGAGCGAAATACAGTTTTAGTTCCTTAAACAGTAGGATTGCAGAATTCCACAAGCCGTGCACAACGGACAACATTCCTGGAAAAAAGCTTTCAAATAAATAAGAGTCCAAACTCGGACATAAAACACCCCAATAAAAGGTGGTGAGTTTTATTGCACAGGTTACCGCTGCTGGCAGAGGGCAAGAAGGACAATAAAGTTTGATGGTTTCCACTCTGAGCAAAACACAAAGGCAAGGATGCCATTGATGTTCATCTTCACAAAATGTATAAACATTTCTCCAGTAGCCTCAAGTGTAAAAGAACACACACTCTATCAAAAGGTGAACCACTTCACTTCAAATGTTTCTTCTGCTCGCTGTGTGTAGGCTTTGTGTCAGTTTATTCCCCACAGGAATCAGAATACTTTTCACCTTCTAATATGTTTTAAATGATGTGGCACAGAGAAAGTGCTGCATCTGTTGAAAGAGATTTGAACTTTAGACTTGAATTTTAGACATACAGAGTGGAAACAGGTGCTTCGGGCCAGCGAGTCTGCGCTGACCAGCGATCACCCTGTACACGAGCACTATCCTACATACCAGGCACACTTTACAATTTACACAAGTCAATTAACCTACAAAGATGTACGTCTTTAGAGTGTGGGAGGAAACCGGAGCACCCGGGGAAAACCCACGCGGTCACGGAGAGAACGTACAAAACCCATACTGACAGCACCTATAGTCAGGATCGAACCCGGGTCTCTGGTGCTGTAATGCAGTTTAGGGGCTGTCCCACTTGGGCGACCTAATCTGCGAGTTCTGGCGAGTTTGCCTTCGACTCATACTCGCAGCATGGTCGACACGAGGCCGTAGGTGGTCTTTGTAACTCACCTTCATGTTCGAGAAAAGTCCCCGTGTACTCGAGGCCTTAGCTAGTTCGCAGCGTATTTTTCAACATGTTGAAAAATGCCCGCGAGTAAAAAAAAAGGTCGCCGTGGAAAAAAATTGATACTTTTTTTACTCGTAGGTTTAGACGTAGTAGGTCATAGTAGGTCGTAGTAGGCCGGCATGTTAGTCGTAGGTAATCGAGGGTAGTCGAAGGTAGTCGTAGATAGTCTTCATCATAGTCGAAGGGAGGTCGATGGAGATCGAAGGAGGTCGTCTTCACTCTCCACTATGCGGTGTCCAATTTTCCCGAAGTTAGTCGTAGCTAGTTGTAGCTAGTCTTCAACATAGTCGAAGGAGGTCGAAGGAGGTCTTCAACATGGCATTTTTTCAAACTCTCCTAAACTCTTCTAAACTCGCCAATTAGGTCGCCCGAGTGGGACAGCCCCTTAACTCTACCAGTGTCGCCCAAATCTTAAATGAGGTCCACTTATTCCTGCAAATGGGCGAAAAAGACCCAATAACATTTTCCCAAGAAGAGTGTGGAAGTTTCACAAATGTCCTGACTAATATTTATGCTTCAGATTATGCCACAAATATGTGCAATTTATCTCATTTATATATGGGCTGGATAACACATCCTGGATTATGATTAAAATATTCTGGTTTAAACCGCTCTCACTCCTGAGGGACAGCCCAAGAAGAACGGATTGGGATTACTAACTATACTTCAGTGAATGTTCAATCTGGAATGCAACCACTATTTTCTTTTCAGGGTAACAGCATCCCAAATATCCACAGCGATGCACAATTAAGTAATTTACTGAAGTCCTACAGTAATTCTCGAGGCAATATTGCCCGAGGTTCCGTGCAGCAGAGGTAGCCCTGTGGTGCTGCAACTGTGGTGCCTGCCTAGAAATCCCCAAGGCCCGATGATGTGAAACCCGCATAAATGTACTGGGAACCCGCCCGGAGGAACCGAAGGCTCGGCGGGCCGTGGTACCGGGAGGGAGCCGCTGGAGACGTCAGACGCGAGGAGTGGGCCGGTAGGAGGGTGAACGGGGTAATGTCAAAGTTGGCTGCAGTAGGTGCCCCTGGGACACACAGACGGCCGGGCGAGGAGAGGAACATCGGTTCACAGGCCGATCCGGTCGAAGGCGACGGAGGAAGGACCTGCAGGAATCTGATGCTTACCCGGATTGGGAACTGCTCTAGTGGACCAAGCGGGGAGCAGACCAGACTTTGGACTTTGGAAATGCCACCAAAACATGCCGGCGCCTGCATGTGTAAATATGCAAAAAGAATTTCACTGTACACATGACAATAAAGCACCATTGATGTCCATTGAACCAGAGGGCTGAAGGAGACCTGGAAACCTTGTGCTTCCTCCTTGTCCTATCTAATGCATTGTTCTGACTGTTTCCAATCAGAGAATTAATAATTATTATCAAACATATTAAAACTGCAGAGCTTTTATATTGAAATGCAAATCTAAGAGCACAAGGTGACCAAGGATATTTCCTTCCCTCCAGCACTAGCGGCTGCATCTTTACAAAACAAATGCTCAAGTAACACAGCAACTCGTTAACCTGTTGACATTTGTTAGCAAACACAATCTTATATATTACTAAATCCCTGATCTTGACCGCTTTTGGCCAATTGTGCTGCGATTTCTGAGAGAACGCCGCCACCTACGGCCATCATTTTTGGCCACCTTGCTCAGAGCCCCCCTCCGCTGTATGAGTGCCGTGTTTTTTTTCCGTCGATGAAAAATGAGAGAGATATTAATGTTTTTACAAAATTCCCCATTCTCTCTGCTGCCCCCGCTGGCGGCAGGGGGAGGGACTATAAAACCAGGAAGTGTCGTGCCTCACTCTGTCTCTGCCAGACCAGGAAGCGAGAGAGTCACGGCTCTCTGAGCTGCGAATAACACTGAACACACGTCTACTCCACGGTGAGTCCCCTCGATGCGACTGTAAAGTGGCTGCAGCCCTTTTTAAAAAGTTTGTGTTCACAAAATGAATTTTGGTTGTCGGGTGTCTGCAGCCCAATTGTTTGCCTTGCCTTTTTTTAACAAGTTTGTGTTCACAATATGAATTTTGGTTGTCAGGTGTCTGCAGCCCAATTGTTTGCCTCGCCTTTTTTTAACAAATTTGTGTTCACAAGATGAATTTTGGTTGTCGGGTGTCTGCAGCCCAATTGTTTGCCTCGCCTTTTTGACAAGTTCGTGTTCACAAAATGAATATTGGTTGTCGGGTGTCTGCAGCCCAACTGTTTGCCTCGCCCATGCATCCATACGGCCCACAATGTCTATACAAGCCCTCTGGAAACCAGTACCTTCAGCCCGCAACACCCATACTGGCGCAACAGACAGCCCCCCCCCCCCCCCCCCACTGGCGAGCAGTATTGGAATTGGTGGAGAGGTGGAATATTGCGTTGGTGACCAGCCCTCCCGTGTGATGCTGGGACCCAACGGGTCCCACTTAGTCTAGTATTCACTGTGGGCTGAAGGGCCTGTTCCTGTTTTATGTTCCAACAACTCAGTCGGTCAAGCAGTATCTGTGGAGGGAATAAATGGGTGCCTATTCTCTCCCCAGATGCTGCCTGACCTGTTGAGTTACTCCGGCACTTTCTGTTTTGCCGAAGATTCCAGCATCTGCAGTTCCTTGTGTCTCCATCAGGCTGCACATTGTGGATGGCAATGCCCTGGAAATGTCCCCATTGATCTATTAAATTGTTTCTTAAAACCATTTAATCCAAGCTCTTGATCATCTGAGGTATTAATACTTTGTGTAATTCAGTTCTACTGTGCGTAAGGCACTGTTGCAATACAAAACACTGTGCACTTGGGTGGTACAGTGGCGCAGCGGTAGAACTGCTGCTGTACAGCGCCAGAGGCCAGGTTCGGGTGGGCGGCGCGACTCACGGCACAGCGGCCTCTGCAGTCCGTCAGTCTTTTTATTATTTTTTGTCTCGTTTGAATGTAGTTTTTATTTTATTTTTAACTGGGCATGTGTGTGGGGGGCGGGTGGTGGGGAAACTTTAAAAAAATCTTTTCCCTGTAAGGAGAACCCGACCTTTTCTCTGTCGGGTCTCCATTGTCGTTGGGGCCGAGCACCGTGGAGCGGCCTCCAACCGGAACGACCCGGGGCTCCAGTCGCGGAGCTGCGGACCATCGTGGAGCTGGCCGAGTTCAGAGCTGTGGTGGCACTCCGCTGCGGCCCGACCCCGGAGATTCGGAGGCTTACCGCAGGTCTGGTGGCCGGTAACACCGGGAGCCCGCGGGGCCCTGCTGGGAGACCGCTTTTCGGGGTTTCCGCAACGGCGACTTCTCCCGCCCGAGTTGCGGGGTTGAGGATGACCTGGAGCGGGGGCTTACATCATCGCCCGGCGCGTCTTTAAATGGCCGCAGGACTTGCTAGCGCACGCCGGGGGCTCCAACACCAAAACCCGGAGCGTGGCCTTGCATCACCAGGCGCGGCTTTAATGACCGCGGGACACTTACCATCGCCCGCCGGGGGCTTTGACTCTGACACCGGGAGGAGAATGGGGAGAGATAAGACTTTGCCTTCCATCACAGCGAGGAGGAGATTCACTGTGATGGATGTTTGTGTAAATTGTGTTGGGTCTTGGTTCTTTTCCTTGTGTGTATGACTGCAGAAACCAAATTTCGTTTGAACCTCAACAAGGTTCAAATGACAACAAATAAATTGTATTGTATTGACGATGGGTGCTGTCTTTGCGGAGTGTGTACATTCTCCCTGTGACCGCGTGGGTTTTCTCCGGGTGCTCCGGTTTCCTCCCACACTCCAAAGACGTGAAGGGGTGATACGTTAATTGACGTCTGTAAATTGCCCCTACTGTGTAGGATAGTGCTGGTGTATGAGGATGATAGTTGGTCGGCACCGACTCGGTGGGCCATACGGCCTCTTTCCATTCTGTATCTCTAAAGTAAAACTAAAGAATGACATGGGAGAGATATTGTTGTCAAAGCAGTGAGTCGTCACACCTCTAATCATTCCTCCCTCTGATAACTTTTCCCACCACTCACCCTTTAACCAATTGTTGCTGCTTGCTCTCATCTTTCTTTTCCCCTGATCAATCATGCTGTTTAGAAACATAGAAACATAGACAATAGGTGCAGGAGTAGAGGCCATTCGGCCCTTCGAGCCTGCACCGCCATTCAATATGATCATGGCTGATCATCCAACTCAGTATCCTGTACCTGCCTTCCCTCCATACCCCCTGATCCCTTTAGCCACAAGGGCCACATCTAACTCCCTCTTAAATATAGCCAATGAACTGGCCTCAACTACCTTCTGTGGCAGAGAATTCCAGAGATTCACCACTCTCTGTGTGACATTTTATTTTCTCATCTCGGTCCTAAAAGATTTCCCCCTTATCCTTAAACTGTGACCCCTTGTCCTGGACTTCCCCAACATCGGGAACAATCTTCCTGCATCTAGCCTGTCCAACCCCTTAAGAATTTTGTAAGTTTCTATAGATCCCCCCACAATCTTTTAAATTCTAGCGAGTACCAGCCGAGTCTATCCAGTCTTTCGTCATATGAAAGTCCTGACATCCCAGGAATCAGCCTGGTGAACCTTTTCTGCACTCCCTCTATGGCAAGAATGTTTTTCCTCAGATTAGGACTCCGTCTATGGCAAGAATGTCTTTCCTCAGATTAGGAAAGTTTAAATTTTACTCTTCACACCTTGAGGGTTATGGTCTGAGCGCAGGTATATGGGACTAGGGGAGACTATGTGTTCGGCACGGACTAGAGGGGTCGACATGGCCTGTTTCCGTGCTGTAATTGTTATATGGTTATATGGTTATAATCCACAGGGCACATTACCACGCTCTATCTCTAACATCTAAAAGTTTGTTGCTGAGAGATTTATATGTTACTGAATCTTACGAAACTGACCGACTGTCATGGACCTTCCACAAAAATGAGCTAAACCGTATTTGACGAGTCTGCAATCTTCGCTGACGGTATCCTCTCCTATTTCAGAAACAATCCCTTTTAATTGAACCCTTTCATTGTTTTAAATTATTCAGCACCCGTGGACAGCTCCCTGTAGGAAATGGCAGCTGGGTTAAAGAGCAGTAGAGAAATGCCCCAATGACATTTGTTAGCACACACATTATTGATTTTGAAAAGAGTTCTGCAAAATTGGCATCGGCTTTCTACTTTACGAGCAATAAATCCAGAAATCAACTCTGAGGGGTCATGAAACCAAATAATTTATTCCTTAAGGAGAAATGAGCAGGAACCAAAGTAAATGCTATCGTAGATGTGACAGAAATTTGCAAGTGGAACCTTTTTAATACCCAAGTCACTGAAATGGTATTTCTGTCAACATAAGTTAGCCTTGAGATTCATTCTTCGTAGACTCTGCATGGCACATTTAAATTGAAGTTGGGGAAGATTGGTGAGCTGGCGTGTAAAGAGCAGAATGAGAGGAGATTCCATCGGCAATTACATGCAGTACTTGTGAAAATGGTCGTTCCTGAGCTTTCACACCAAGCAAGCTGAAATTTAGTGGAGTAAATAACATGCGGTGCTGAATACGGACAGTTGCATTCAGGGGTCAGAGCATTGAGTGGCTGGGTCAGGAAATTATGTTGCAGCTTTATGGGACTTTGGTTAGGTTGCAGCTGGAGTATTGTGTGTAGTTCTGGTCACCCCATTACAGGAAGGATATGGAGGCTTTGGAGAGGGTGCAGAAGAGGTTTACTGGAATGTTGACTAGATTACAGGGTATTAGCTATAAGGAGAATTTAGTTTAGATTAGTTTAGTTTAGTTTAGAGAGATACAGCGTAGAACAGGCCCTTCGGCCCACCGAGTCCATGCCAGCCATTGAGCACCCGTACATTAGTTCTATGTCCTACACACTAGGGTAATTTACAGAAGTCAATTAACCTGCACACCTTTAGAATGATGGAGGAAACCGGAGCAACTGGTGAAAACCCATGTGGTTACAGGGAGAACGTACAAACTCAGCACAGACAGTACCCATAGTCGGGATCGAACCTGGGTCTCTGTGATGCAGCTCTAATGCTGTGTCTTCGTGCTGCACTTAAAGTTTGAGGAAAGTTGGATGGTTTCCTCTGGAGTGTCAGAGGCTGAGGGGAGACCTGAGAGTAGTATAGAAAATGATGAGGGGTAGAGATGGGGTAGATAGTGAGAACCTATTCCTGGAATGGAAATGTCAAAGACTGGAGGGCATAGTTTTAAGGTGAAAGGGGTAAAGTTTGAAAGAGATGTGTGGGGCAAGTTTTTAAACACAGAGAGTGGTGGGTGCCGGGAACGCATTGCCTGGGGTGCTGGTGGAGGCAGACACGATAGTGGGATGTAAGAAGCTTTTGAAAAGGCACATGGATATGCAGGGAATGGAGGGATATGGATTGTGTGCAGGAAAAAAGACAGTGGTTCAACATGGCTTCATGTTTGCACAAACATCGTGGGCCCGTTTCTGATCTACAGTCAATGTTCGATACACAAATGGAATTAGATCAGAAAGGATAAAGAAGAGGCGTGTTTCTGCATCACTTTTCATTACTTCATATTGCCCCAAAGTTTTTTTTGCTGAAGGGATCGTTTTTTAAGTATACATACTGACATAGATTAAAAACCATAGGCATCAATTTGGCTGCAGTAAGCTCGCAAGCCCTACATTGATAATGATGGACTTGGAAGGATTTGATTTTCATCGGTGAACATTGATCAATGTTGATTACACGTCATGCTCGCTGATTGACAAAATTATATTTTTGTTGTGAGCAACCAAATTGATTAATGCATGGACAGATGGCACATGCATCTCTCATTTGGGATGGCTGGAGATGATGGAGCAAATCGAAATTCAGTCAATGCTTACTGAGCAGACTGAGGGGATGGGAGACCTTGTTAGATTACAGGTCAGCTTGAGCTTTTCATGGTCTCCTTGTATTCAGAGAACAGATCTCGGTAAACTGATTGGAAAGATCCACAATGATGATAGGACAGTTGATTTGCCTGAAGTATTTCATGGCAAGCCCTTGATTATTGCCAGAAGTCAGCGTGTGGATGTTAGCTCCCCAGCTTACACCCCAGCAGTATGAACATTGACTTCTTTAACTTGTGACCCTGGCTTTCCCCCTCTCTCCATCCGTCCCCCTTCCCAATTCTCCAACCCGTCTGACTGTCTCCCGACTACATTCTATCTCTGTTTGCTTTGTTGTTACCTTCTCCCAGCTAACAATGATCTATTCTACAGTTTCCTTGATCTCCATCCCCTTTGTCCTGTTTTCACACCTTACACTTCCTTATCTATGTATCTCCCTCTCCCCTGACATCAGTCTGAAGAAGGGTCTCGAGCCGAAACGTCACCCATTCGTTCTCTCCAGAGATGCTGCCTGTCCCGTTGAGTTACTCCAGCTTTTTGTGTCCATCTGTGGATGTTACCGTCAGCTGCTCTTGGTGAGGTGAGACATCCTCTGCCTTTCTCTGAGGTCTGGCTGGTTGTGGAACTCTCTACATCATCCTTGAACCAAAGCTGCATGCAGCACAAATGCAATGCATTGCGTTGTGACGGTCACCACATATACAGTCACCAAACGTCAAACTGACAAGCATAATACCTGAAGTTGTTTTATCCGTGCAAATTATTTTTTTTTTTTAAAGTCAAATACTGACAAGCGAAGCTCACAATTAGTTACACACTTGAATGAAAGAAATATTTACCACACAGGGGTTCATGGCATCTATCATAAGTCACTCAGGCACACACGTGGTTCAACATATCCAGGAGTCATAGATCTATACATGGATCATAGAGTTAACTGCATGGAAGAAAGACTTTCAACCCAACTTGTCCATGACAACCAAGTTGTTTAACCAAGCTAATCCCGCTTGCCTGTGTATGGCCCTCCAAACCTTTCTTGCCCATATACTGTATCTGTCTAATTGTCTTTTAAATGTTCGACACTGAGCTATTTTAAAACATTAAAAATAGGTCGGGAAGGAATAGAGGTCTCCACTTGCTCTTCCTCTTTCTCAAGCATTAGCTTTCATCCCACATATCGAATAGAATGGAATACCTTCTTGTCACATGTGACAAGGCACAGTGAAATTCTTTGCTTGCATACTCTAGGTATACAAATAGCAGCCACCTATGGGGCTGGCAAATTTACAAAGAACGCCGGCTCCTCCTTTGTCCCCCCCTCCCAACTTCCTTCCTCCCTCCCCCACCAGCGGTTCCTCCACGCCTGGTCCCCATTGTCCTTTGTTCTTCCCCTCCATCATGATGGCATATAGAAACATAGAAACATAGAAAATAGGTGCAGGAGAAGGCCATTCGGCCCTTCGAGCCTGCACCGCCATTCAATATGATCATGGCTGATCATCCAACTCAGTATCCTGTACCTGCTTTCTCTCCATACCCCCTGATACTTTTAGCCACAAGGGCCACATCTAACTCCCTCTTAAATATAGCCAATGAACTGGCCTCAACTACCTTCTGTGGCAGAGAATTCCAGAGATTCACCATTCTCTGTGTGAAAAATGTTTTTCTCATCTCGGTCCAAAAAGATTTCCCCCTTATCCTTAAACTGTGACCCCTTGTTCTGGACTTCCCCAACATCAGGAACAATCTTCCTGCATCTAGCCTGTCCAACCCCTTAAGAATTTTGTAAGTTTCTTGTTGGTTGTTCAAGTTGGTTGTTTGTTTGTTTGTCTTTTTGCACAAAGTCCGCGAGCATTGCCACTTTTCATTTCACTGCACATCTCGTATGTGTATGTGACGAATAAACTTGACTTGACTTGACTTGACTTGATCCCCCCTCAATCTTCTAAATTCCGAGTCTATCCAGTCTTTCTTCATATGAAAGTCCTGACATCCCAGGGCTGTCATCCCAGGAATGTCATCCTGACATCCAATGCTGCATGATATTCAAGTACTTCCAGAAAATCTCAGATTTCCAGGAACCGTGTCAATTTTGCTTTTATACTGAGCTGGATATTAAGAATTGGGTTTTGATGAACATCTTTCGTTGAAGGTGAAAAGACAGTGAAACTCAGTGATGTAAATCCACGATTTGTGCCTCTAGTACTGCAGCTAAAGGTACCAATGCCACAGTGGGGACGTACAATGAACGTGCAGAAGAGATCAGGAGCCAATGGAACACAATAAGTTGCAAGGCTGGCAGATACAGGGAGCCACAGGTCCTATAAAGTGGTCAGCACTGTGGTGCAGATAGTAAAGCTTCTGCCTCACAGCCTGGCTGCTTTATGGGCCTGTCCTACTTACGCGACTTTTTTGGCGACTGCTGGTGTGAATGTTATCATAAACTGATAAAGAGGAAGGAATCCTTCCTCTACAGTCAGCCTCTACATACTACAGACAGCCTACTTAGTCTGAGTCAACAATCCCAACAATTGTCTTACCTTGCGTGTCTGTTCTGAAAGATCTTGGCAGGAACCAGATCACTTTGGACAAAGGCCAACAGTGTTCCCGGGTACTCTTAGGAGTTCAGACTCAAGGGGCCTGATAGTGCACTTTTTTCCCCCTTCGAGACCCAGGCCAGACTGTAGCCTCTTACTCAGTCTTCAGCAATTGTTTCCAGCAAGAGCTGCTGACTACGCCAATTCTCTCTCAATGTAAACATTGTAGAGGAGACATTCATGAAGTTGTGCTTGTTATCTCGCATATATTATTGGAAAAAGGAACATCGACAGTCTGCTGATCTTGTTAATTTACTGAAATCAACGGTTAATACTTTTCTGCGAGCTTATCAATTTAATAGAAGACGGTTAAAGCCTATCTTAATTTCAGCGGAATCCATTTTATATCTTTAAATCATTACTAACTTCCACACTGGCACCCGTCATAGGTTGTTGTAGGTCGCCGAAAATTTTAAACATGTTGAAAATCCAGCGGCAACCAGAACAAGGTACGACTCTTTGGGCGACTGCTCATGACCATACAGGCTTCACCCCGCGACATATCGCCAGGGTGTTGCCTGTATGGTCGTGAGTAGTCTCCTCAGTCGCCCAAAGAGTCGTTGCATCTTTCTGGTCGCCGTTGGATTTTAAACATGTTGAAAATTTTCGGCGACCTGCAACGACCTATGACGGGTGCCAGCAATCGCCGAAAAAGTTGCATAAGTGGGGCAGGCCCATTAAGCTTCTGCCTCACAGGCTGGCTGCCTTAGTGTATTCTGAAGAAGAGTCACAACCCAAAGCCTCATCTGTCCATTTCCCTTCACAGATGGCGCCTAACCCATTGACTGCCTCCTGCACTTTGTTTTTTTTTTCCCAGGATTCCAGCATCTGCGATCTCTTGTGTCTCCAGGTTCATTCCTCATGGGTGCTGCCTGTGCGGAATTTCCATGTTCTCTCCGTGACCATGTAGGTTTCCTCTGGGTGCTCCGGCTTCCTCCGGTATCCCAAAGACATGCAGCTTGGTAAATTAATGGGCCATTGTAAATTGCTATTATCAAAGGGGAGTGGTAGAATCTGAACTGTGGGGGGAGGGGCTGAGAAAAGGGAATGTGGAATAAAAAATGGTTTTGGTGCAGGATTAGTGTAAATGGGTGCATGATTGTCAGTCAGTACAGATCTGATGAGCCAAAAGACCTATTTCTATGTGTGACTGTTTGGCACCAGAAGACTTGCTGACCCAATGTGGCACAGTGGTAGAGTTGCTGCTCTACAGCGCCAGAGACCTGGGTTTGATCCTAACTATGGGTGTGGTCTGTTTGTAGGATGTACGTTCTCCCTGTGACCATGTGGATTTTCTCCCGGTGCTTCAAAAAGGTGCAGGTTTGTAGGTTAATTGGCTTCTGTAAATTATAACTTGTCCCTAGTGCGTAGGATAATGCTGGTGTACGGGGTGATCGTTAGTTGGCGTGGACTCGGAGTGCTGGATGGGCATGTTTCCCTGTTGTATCTTTAAAGTAAAAATATATGATGACCCCCGCACCTGTAGGATAGATGCTTGGGTGACACAACTACAATCAAAACCCCACACACTGACACTATACCCTGAGGAGTCCCTTCCATTGGGAGTGAAAGAGACATGGCCAGTGTGGCTCTGCCTCAACCGCCTCAGAACACGGGTCGAACGGTGCAAAGCCCTCGTGCAGAAGTGGGGGTACAACAACGATGGACCAACCCAATGTGACTGTGGGAGGCAACCCAAACTATGGAGCACCTACATACCTGCCCCCTCCTCCCACAGCCCTGCAAACCAGAAGATCTCAAGGTCTTCAACGCATGTGCCAACACCTGCGTTATGCAGTGGCTTGGAAAGGTGTAGCAACATGACAAGAAGAAGAAGAAGTAAAAAGTAAAATAAAGCCCTAAGGGCTCCACTCTCTGGGTTTTTGAAGAGTGACGGACGATCTCACACATGCATTTCCAAAGTAAATGCTTCACTGCACTGAGGTTTTTGAGAATCAGTCTTTAAATAAGGGATATCTGTTCAGGACAACGTTGATGACAAGGGAAGGGGTTGAGGGAATACTGGTTGAAAAGAGAATGGGAATTTACAACCGCACGGTGGGATGATGGCTTGATAACATTTGATAAAGATCAGGAGTTAGAAAGAGTTTGAAATTCTCTGAGGGCTGTGAGGCTCAGGCACTGACAATATTCAATAGAGTGGTTACATTTTTTTTAGATTTTACAGAATGGAATGATAGGGTATCACCGCATGGTAGCGCATTGGTAGAGCCAGAAACACTTGTTCGATCCTTTCTACGGGCGCTGTCTGTACGGAGTTTGCACATTCTCCCCGTGACCTGCGTGGGTTTTCTCTGAGATCTTCAGTTTTCTCCCACACTCCAAAGATGAACAGACTTGTAGGTTCGTTGGCTTGGTATGAATGTAAAATTGTCTCTAGTGTGTGTACGATAGTGTTAATGTGCGGGGATCGCTGGTCGGTGCGGGCTCGGTGGGCCGAAGGGCCTATTTCCATGCTGTACCTCTAAAATAAACTAAACTAAACTATTAGTGTAGGAAAGTGGCTCTGAGGTAAAAGATCAGGTATGATCTTATTGCATGACGGAAGCAGATATGAAGGGCTGAATAGCCTAGTGCTGCTTTCCCTTACGTTCCCATTCCTTGTGCTCGAGCATTCACAAAACAATAATACTGTCTGCATCACTTTCAAAATTGTTGCCTTTCACCTCTTCAAATACAAAATGCAGGCTCCCTATCAAGTGGCTACAAATCACCTCCCTCTTTTCTTAGGGTGGTGAATCTGTAGAATTCATTGACACAGACGGATGTGGAGACCAAAGTCATTGGGTATCTTTAAGGCGGAGATTGACACATACTTGATAGGTATGGGTGTCAAGGTTTATGGGGAGAAGGCAGGAAAATGGGGTTGAGAGGGAAAGATAGATCAGCCACGATTGAATGGCGGAGTAGACTCGATGAGTAGAATGGCTGATTCTGCTTCGATGACCCCCTTATAAACCCCTTATAAACCCCCTTCCCCTTGCCATCAAAGTACATTCTTCCCAACCCCTCCCACTCCACCTTCAAGAAAAATCTTATACAGGGCACATCTGATCATCTGTGAATGAATGGCTCCCTGTCAGAAGCACAAAACTGGAAAGCAACTTCTAAATCGTTCAGCTCAGTTAAATGCTCATAATGGTAAAATTCCTTAATGCATCTTCAGAGCCCTTTCTCTCCCCTCCAGAAATCCAAGCAGATAATACTGAGGCAAGAGAAAGCTAACTGCAGAACACCCAGCGCCTCTCTAATTACATTTTCATCAGTTATGCCTCATAATTTTCAAGAGGTATTTATGAACAAATTATCTGCTTGAGAACATTTTTACCTATTTCCAAAAGTTTGCTCTGTGGTGAATTCCCTCTGTGGCCTTAACACGGCAGCCAGACTGAAATAGATGGAGTGTGCAATGTGTATCCGTGTGATCAGATTGGTATTGAAGGCAAACACAACATTAACTCCTCTGTTTCATTTCTGAACTCCATTAGTCAAGGCATCAGACCTTTATCAAGTGGAGTTTTTTTGCCCAGGCTATTTCACACAGCAACAGTTGGCCTGCAAGTTTACCAAGTGCAGTTATTCCCCTTTTAAATTTAGAAACTACTCTTTCATCAAATCAAAAGTCAAGAAGTGTGCTTCTTAAAAATGCTTCCAGTTAAATTCTGTAAATGCCTCAAATGTGCCAAACCATGACCGCCCCCGACATGAGTAAGTCTAGACAAACACTTGTGGCATTCAACACTGTTCCAATCACTTGATGTCACCATCAATTTGGAAAAAATTCAATGGTACAATGATGCTTTTATTGTCACATGTGCAAACGCACAGTGGAATTTTGTCTTGCGTACAGCGCAGTACAGTATTCCTACACCTAAGCACATCCTCGATTAGCAAGTGCACAGAAATAGCCTACTGAACCCGCAATGCAAGAGGCACCATATTTTTGGGCCATTTTCAAAGTCCTCTGATTCTTATGAGCGGCGTCCAACCCAGGCAACTTCCAAGCTCCAGCGGGCCTCCAGCTATCACCTTCCTTGGACACGATGTCCCTCTCCTCGCCCATCCATCTTTGTGCCCTGGGGGAGAGCCTCCCGCAGCCGGCCATGAGGGTGCGGTAGCCCAGACCCCAGTTCCCTCTCCTCTCCTACCGGCCTCGCCTGTCACCAGCTCTATCCACACGGCTCCTCTGGTCTTCGGGGGAAGAGCAGGAACCAGCTCGGCGGCTTTCCCCCCTCCCCCCCACCTACCTCCCCCTCCCCCCCTACAGACCACGGTCTGCCCATCCTTGCATTCGGCCATTGGGAACGAGCACTGGTCGGCTCGGCAGCCCTCTCTCTGCAAGCCGCGGTCCGCCGGTTCCCCCGACCGGTGCCTGGCTTGGCCACATCCCCCGACGGTCTGCAGTCCAGTGGGTCCTCCAGGCAGTGGCCGGCTGGGTGGCTCTGTCACTCCGCCGGGTCCACCGACCAGTGTCTGGCTCTGCCACATCCCCCCCTCACCCCCACTGCAGTCTGCGGTCCAAGAGGGCTCTGTCCGAGCCGGCTGCCTGCCCCTTTTCCGGGATTACGTCCATGATCAGGTAATATTAGAAAGGGCCCGAGCGCTGTCCTCTAGCACCCTGGGGGATTTCCGGGACTGCTGGGTACCGCAGGGGGTGGAATGCAACCTCAACAAGGATTGTTATATGGTACACAAAATTGCTGGGGAAACTCAGCGGGTGCAGCAGCATCTATGGAGCGAAGGAAATAGGCGACGTTTCGGGCTGAAACCCTTCTTCAGACTCTGCAGTTCCCTTTTGAACACAAGGATTGTTATATAGCTGTTTAGTTTTCAGTATATTGATATTTAAGAATATTTGTTTTACCTTGTGTTATGGTGGTGGGTATTGTTTTGTATTATAAATATTATTCTTATAAATAATTGATTAAATGATTTTTGGTTTAAAAAAAATAGTCTGCGGTCCACCGAGTCCTCCGACCGGTGGCCGACTCACCGTCTCTCTCGGCAGATCACTTTGTGACAAAACACAGATGCTTCAAAACAAAAATATTCAGGAACATATCGTGGCCTCTCCTGGGTTCCAGCTGGAAAGCCAAACCTTGTGAGGCCCACATCTGCATTTCTAAAGGACCCAAATGGTTTCAGGCAGTGGTGCTCAGAAAAGAAAGGCAAAATCAGAATTATCGCAAAGCAGGTGGCAAATTGGTTGTTAATTTAACATATTCACTGTTAACTTAGCCATTTTCTGCCAGTCGATTGGGTTTAAAACCCCTAAAGCAAAAAGGAAACCTTCTATCATGTCCATCTCCAAAGACCTACAGGTTTGTCGGTCAATCGGCTTAGTATAATTGTAAATTACCCCAATGTGTGTAAGTGTAAGTGTGCGGGGATCACTAGTTGGCGTGGAGTCGGTGGGCCGAAGGGACCGTTTCTGTGCTGCATCTCTAAATTAAATCCGTTTAAATATCATCCATCAATGTTAAATATCCATGCGCTAATATTATAAACAGCAGTGCAATGGGCAATAATTTCTAGGCTTATAAAATTCTCCTCCATATGCCACAGCTTGGTAAATTGTCATTGTATACAGGATCTCAGCAAATGTAGTTAGCAACCAGCCACCAGATATGACACTAACTTAAAGGCAGGCAAATTGGGCAATTAATGTCACACAAACATCTGAACAGATGCATGCGGTTCCTTGTGTTGCATTTTTGAACAAAGCAAACAAATTTCACAAACAGCCAACAGTTGGTTCTTTCTTCAGTTAAATGGTTACATAATACACAACTGCTTGGGTGGAGGGTACATGCAACGAGCTGCCAGAGGAAGTGTTCAGAAAATACTATACAGCATTTGTAAGATAGTTGAACAGGTATATAGATAGGAAAGGTTTAGAAGAATATGGGCCAAACGCGGGTGTTGTGAGGCAAATGAAACGTTTACGCTACTCGTAATTTACTTCAAACTTTATTTAAGTTTTAAGCAACTCATTTCTGTAATAGATTACTTCAAAGCGTCTGGAAAATATCGCTGATTCCGCAGGCCTCGCCGGCCCGAGACCCCACACATGCGCACACCCTGGAAAGGCCCCGCACATGCGCACACTTCATTCTCTCCTCCTATTTATAAGTTGAGATGGTCAGGACGTTTAATATGTCTTGACCTGGGTGTCATGGTACACCAGTCATTGAAAGTAGGCATGCAGGTGCAGCAGGCAGTGAAGAAAGCGAATGGTATGTTAGCTTTCATAGCAAAAGGATTTGAGTATAGGAGCAGGGAGGTTCTACTGCAGTTGTACAGGGTCTTGGTGAGACCACACCTGGAGTATTGCGTACAGTTTTGGTCTCCAAATCTGAGGAAGGTCATTATTGCCATAGAGGGAGTGCAGAGAAGGTTCACCAGACTGATTCCTGGGATGTCAGGACTGTCTTATGAAGAAAGACTGGATAGACTTGGTTTATACTCTCTAGAATTTAGGAGATTGAGAGGGGATCTTATAGAAACTTACAAAATTCTTAAGGGGTTGGACAGGCTAGATGCAGGAAGATTGTTCCCGATGTTGGGGAAGTCCAGGGGTCACAGCTTAAGGATAAGGGGGAAATCCTTTAAAACCGAGATGAGAAAAACTTTTTTCACACAGAGAGTGGTGAATCTCTGGAACTCCCTGCCACAGAGGGTAGTTGAGGCCAGTTCATTGGCTATATTTAAGAGGGAGTTAGATGTGGCCCTTGTGGCTAAGGGGATCAGAGGGTATGGAGAGAAGGCAGGTACGGGATACTGAGTTGGATGATCAGCCATGATCATATTGAATGGCGGTGCAGGCTCGAAGGGCCGAATGGCCTACTCCTGCACCTAATTTATATGTTTCTATGTTTCTATGTTGATGACCGTCGCAGCACTGGAGCATCAGGAGATAACGGTGTTTCAATAGCTGGTGGTAAATATATTGTTTGGTCATCGACTTCACTCGTATTGTTATTTAGATTTTTAATTTTAGAATTATTATAGAAGTTTTCATAGGGGATGATGGGAGTGTTGGAGGAAGTTCTCGATTAATATTATCAAGGAGTGATGGAGCTGATGGAGAAGACGGACATGGTGCAAGGTCACGAAGTGAGACAGTTGACTGACGTCCATCCTGATACTTGATAGTTGCATAAGAAGGGTTAACATCAGTCAGTTCAACAGCATCAATAAAGGGCTCATTCTTATTTGATCGGACATACCGACGAAGCAACACAGGCCCAGGGCTGGTCAACCATGATGGCAGAGAAGTACCACTAGAAGAACTCCGTTTGAAGTTAAAAAAACGCTCATGTGGAGTAGTATTGGTAACAGTTGATGGTAGAGATCTGATGGAGTGTAATGCATCTGGTAGAACACATTCCCACTGCTGACCTGGTGTGTCATTTGACTTTAAAGCCAGTTTCACTGCTTTCCAAATGATTCCGTTATACCTCTCAACCTGACCTGGTCAAACCTATTTCCAATAGGATGATATGGTGTGGTTTTACTTGTTGCAATTCCTCTATTAGAAAGGTAGTCTTTTAAATCTTTTGACATGAATGAGGTGCCCCTATCAGAATGTATGTAACTTGGAAATCCACAGAATGAAAACAGTTGATCTAAACATTTGATAACCGTAGTAGCTGACATATTTGGACAAGGAAAAGCAAATGGAATCCCCGAATATTCATCAACTATGGTAAGTATATAAACATTTCGAGAGGAGGATAGTAAGGTATGTTTTTGGAATGAACATTGTAGAGTGCAGGCAGGTGGGACTAAGGGAAAAAAGTTGTTCGGCACGGACTTGTAGGGCCGAGATGGCCTGTTTCCGTGCTGTAATAGTTATATGGTTATATTATATGGTTATTGTGTATGTAACATATGAGTGATCCCAAGATGACAGCCCATTGTGAAGATCAGTGAGTACAGAAGAATGAGCAGAGGCACAAAATGCTTGAGTTAATGTATCCGGAGCAACATTATCCTTACTCAATTGAATAACTATATGCAGATAATTCAATCCTCCATTCATGAATTTTACTGTTTTTAATCTTCGTTCGTTTCCGATTATCCAGCATAAAAGCTATTGAAAGCTGATCTGTTATCAAAGTGCAGTGCTGGCGAGCAAGGAAATGACTCCATTTTCTCACTGCTTCAATAATTGCTGTAGCTTCCTTTTTGACGGGTGGGTGGTGCAATTCACTACCTTGGAGAGTACGAGACATGAACGCCACTGGTCGTCCTTGATTTAATGTTGCTGATACTGCTAAATCAGAGGCATCACGTTCAACAACAAAGGGGAGATCCTCATCGATGCCGTGTAATGTCGCAGATTCCAATTGTTTCTTTAAAGAAGTAAAGGCACCAATTGCTGTAGAGTCAAGGGGGGGAGGATTTTGCTCTAATCAAAGGTTGAATTTTGTCAGAAAAATTTGGTATCCATTTAGCATAATATGCAAACATCCCAAGAACCCTTCGTAGAGAGTTTAATGTAGCTGGAACAGGTACCTCTTGGAGTGGGCAGAGTCTTTCTGGATCAGGCTTGATTATATCATTTCCAACCCAATAACCAAGAATATTAATTGATGACACTGATGTTATTGACAGCCTCATTTAATGTTAGATTTTTAGAATGTACAACATCTAAAAACCGTTGTACATTTTCGTCATGTTCTGCTTGGTCTTTTCCTGCAATAGTTATAGTATCAAGATAAGGGAAACTTCTTTAAGGTTTTCCTGTTCAACAAGTTTGTCCACCTCTCTCTGAAAAACAGCCACACCATTAGTTACCCCAAAAGGAACTCTGCAGTAGTGGTATAATTTCCCATTTGCTTCAAACGCAGTGTATTTCTTCTCCGATTCTTTCAAAGGAATTTGGTAGTAAGCACTTTTTAGGTCAAAAGTCGAAAATATCTTATACTTAGCTAATGTATTGATAATCTCTTCTATACGAGGTAATGGATATGCATCAAGCTCCATGAACTGGTTTATAGTTTGAGAGTAATCAATGCAGAGTCTCTTTCTATGTCTCTCCAAGGGGTCCTTAACCACGACAACTTGTGCCCTCCAAGGGGAAGAGCTGGGTTCTATAATGCCTTCTCGTAAAAGATTAGTTACTTCTGTGTTGATAAAGTTTCTGTCATCTTTACTAAAATGACTTGATTTAATAGGAATTGGCTTGCACAGAGGATAAATTAATGAATACTGCAGGACATTCAACAGATGCAGCAGAAAAACACACAATACTGGTGGCTTTGACAATACAAGATCAGGCATAGTTCCTTCATACATTATTTGAAGTGATCTGTGCTGTTTCTGAAAATCCCGACCTAGAATTATATCGCTACACAAATTTTTCAAAATACCAAGACATACAGATTTATAACTGGTTTTGTTCAGAATAAAGTCTACAATACAAGATCCAATAATTTGAGTATTGAGAGTTGTCAGAGCCATTTGAAGGAATGTTAGATTTAGTCGAGACACAACTTGTTCACTTATAAAACTTTCTGAACTGCCTGAATCAAGTAGTACATTACTCTACGTAATCATATGCATCATAAGAGACAGAGCTTATTAATGTCCTGAATTTGTCTGGTGCATTGTCGCCACACTCATCAAAGAAGTTATTTAGTGTACGAAGCCAGTGCTTCCATTCCATTGCAGCAGTAAGTGAGTTGGGATCCAGATCCAAGCGTTGTGGTTTCAATAGTTTCTCCATCTCCATCTGAACAGGTATATAGATAGGAAAGGTTTAGAAGAATATGGGCCAAACGCGGGTGTTGTGAGGCAAATGAAACTTTTATGCTACTCGTAATTTACTTAAACTTTATTTAAGCTTTAATCAATTAATTTCTGTAATACATAACTTCAAAGCGCATGGAAAATATCGTTGATTCCGCAGTCCTCGCCAGCCTGAGATCCCGCACCTGCGCACACTCTGGAAAGGTCCCGCACATGCGCACACTTCATTGGGCAAATGGGACTAGTTCAGATGAGGCACCTTGGTCGGCATGGACGAGCTGGCTGCTTTGGAGATGGCATGAATGAAAAAATTAGCAGCATCTTCTGCATCGCTCAATCATCAATTATGACACAATCAATCTCTAAATGCAGTGCAATTCTAACACACAGACATCAATCCTTGAAGCCAATATTTGCTCTAAGTAGCAAGACTGATGAAAACTATAATACTGTAACATTGCATATGGTACTCTGTAATATATAGTTAGTTTAGTTTAGTGATACATTGTAGCAATGTTACCAAATTTTGAGATTTAAAAAATCAAGTCTGCAATTTATCCCATCAGATAAAGCATAAAAAGAAGTTTAATTTGACACCTAATTCACTTTCAAATCTCAAGTATTTAAAAAGTTACGGCCATTTTCATACTCGGAAATTAGCATCTTGTTCCCTATTGATTTTCTATGGACATAACAAAAAAGCTGTGATCGTGAACAGTCAAAAGCCCATAACTTTCTTAAAAATTAAGAGAACTGAACGAAATTTTCAGTTATCATAGATTGAACCATTCTGAAACAAATATAAAATAATCTTACTTGGATGACCTGAAATTAAAGCATATAATTAGTTAGTTACCCAATTGTAGCTAATTTCAAACTTCAATTACTAGATCTAAACATCTATCCATTTCTTAATAAATGATTAACATTTTTAAATAGCCTAAGTGTCCAAATAATATTCACAAATAATTCACAATAAAACATGATTTTTAAATCTCATTTACATTAATTTATAGGCCAAATGGAAGGAATTTAGTGTTCAATTGCTGTAAATTAAAGTCCATTTAAATCAGCTTTCTAGTGGGATCCTGTGAATGCGCTGGTTTAGAACGTTCACATTGCGGTAGATTTGTGCCCTCAAATGCCCAGAAAAATACTGCGGGATATAATGGGCCCAAAATTAGCTACTCGCAACATTAAACTTTGTATAAAGGGATCTTAAGAAGCCCTTTTTAACGTAAAAATAAACAGCTTACCTTCTATTATCCCCTGTATGAGATCCGGCCGGTTGCCGACCGTCGGGGGTTTAGAGGTTAATTTTTAAACTACTATAACAATTAGATAAAGCTCTTAAAACTAATAATAGCTCAAGCGACGGAATCTGCCAGCGAATTTTCGTTAATAATTAACTAGGCTGAACATCCTCAATTTGAACAGCCTAGAGAAAATCGCGTTTTAAACCCGCCCCCCTCTAAACGGCGCCAAAATCGCGCACACGGGCTGGGACAGATTTTCAGCGACGCTTCAGGTACGCTTTGCAACATACCTATACATTGCAGACACAGGTCCTTTGGGCCACTGAGTCCGCACCGACCAGCTCTCCCCGCACACTTCCCTGATATACTCTTACACAGACTAGGAACAATTTACATTTATACATTTGTTCCATATACCTACCACCCTTTGTGTGAAAGAAGTTGCCCCTCAGGTTCCTATTAAATCTTTCCCCTCTCACCTTAAACCTGTGTCCTCTGGTTCTTGATTCCCCTGCTCTTGGTATAATGCTCTGTGCATTTACCCTATCTGTCAAATGTACATAAATAGCCTTGATATTTGTTTGCACGTCATTTTGCCTCACATTTTAAAACATAATAGGTTAAATGATTGTAACTATGCTGTAAATCCAGTGAAACGACAGCTAAATCCTCAAATGTATTCCCATGCCGATAAGTGTTTTGAAAAGCTGTCTCAACATTTGAGTGACAGAAAAGTGGTCAAACAAAATTAGGCTGGAGCGAAAGCTATCTGAATTCTGTCACTGCTAAGTTGTACCAGACACATCAAGGAAGAAGCCTTAGAATGTTATTAGGAAGAGAATAGTTATCAATGGAGAAAACCAAAGTCAAAGTAGTGTATTTCAAAGCAGGCCAATCCTCTGAGTATCTTCGGCACTAAACTACCAACTTTTCTTGAAGATAGACACAAGACGCTGAAGTAACTGAGTAGGACAGGCAGATGCTGGAAAAATCGAAGGTAGACAAAAAATGCTGGAGAAACTCAGCGGGTGAGGCAGCATTTATGGAGAGAAGGAATAGGCGACGTTTTGGGTCAAGACTCGAAACGCCGCCTATTCCTTCTCTCCATGGATGCTGCCACCCGCTGAATTTCTCCAGCATTTTTGTCTACCAAAATGAACACAGGGATAAGCACAGAATACTTGAGCTGAATCATCAATTGGTCAGGTTTATATTTAGGTGTATTATTGTCACATGTACTTAGGTACATTAAAAAGCTTTTGTTTGCATGCTGTCCAATCAAATCAGGTGATGCTACGCATGGTTACATTTAAGCCAAACTCAACGTAAAATGGTAGAGTGAAGAGAAAGATGCAGGGTGCAGATTATAGTTCTCAGCAATGAGGTTGGTTGGAGAATTGATACTGTATCCGAGCTTACGGAAGGATCATTCATAGAAACATAGAAACATAGAAATTAGGTGCAGGAGTAGGCCATTCAGCCCTTCGAGCCTGCACCGCCATTTGATATGATCATGGCTGATCATCCAACTCAGTATCCTGTACCTGCCTTCTCTCCATACCCCCTGATCCCTTTAGCCACAAGGGCCACATCTAACTCCCTCTTAAATATAGCCAATGAACTGGCCTCAACTACCTTCTGTGGCAGAGAATTCCAGAGATTCACCTCTCTGTGTAAAAAATGATTTTCTCATCTCGGTCCTAAAAGATTTCCCCCTTATCCTTAAACTATGACCCCTAGTTCTGGACTTCCCCAACATCGGGAATAATCTTCCTGCATCTAGCCTGTCCAACCCCTTAAGAATTTTGTAAGTTTAGAAGTCTGACAACAGAGGGGAGGAAACTGTTCCTGAGTCTGGTGATGCACGTTCTGTGTTTTCTGCCTGATGGGTGCGGGGAGAAGAAGGAATGATCGGAGTCGGACAGGTCCTTAATTATGTTGGCTTTCCCAAGGCAGCATGAAGTGTAGGAGGAGTCGATGGTGGAGGGTCTGGTCAGTGTGATGGTATGGACTATATCCACAACTCTCTGTAGTCATGGGCAGATCGGTTCCCAAACCAAGCTGTGATGCAATAGACAAAAGACAATAGGTGCAGGAGTAGGACATTCGGCCCTTTGAGCCAGCACCTCCATTCAATGTGATCATGGCTGATCATCCCCAATCAGTACCCCGTTCCTGCCTTCTCCCCATATCCCCTGACTCTGCTATCTTTAAGAGCCCTATCTAGCTCTCTCTAGTATCCAGAGAACAAGCCTCCACCACCCTCTGAGGCAGAGAATTCCACACTCACAACTCACTGTGAAAAATAGTTTTCTTGTGTATCCTAGTATGCCTATAGTGTGATTTCTATAGTGTACAGTGCTTTCAGAAAATATTCAGACCCATTCACTTTTTCCACATTTTGTTATGTTACAGCCTTATTTTAAAATGGATTAAATTCCTTTTTTTTTTAATCATCAATCTACACACAATACCCCAGAATGAAGAAGCGAAAACAGGTGTTTAGAAATGTTTGCAAAGTAATTAAAAAGAAATAACTGAAATATCACATTTACATAAGTATTCCGATCCTTTGCTGTGACACTCAAAATTGAGCTTCGGTACATCCTGTTTCCATTGATTATCCTTGAGATGTTTCTGCAACTTGATTGGAGTCCACCAGTGGTAAATTAAATTGATTGGACATAAATTGGAAAGACACACACCTCTTTATATAAGGTCCCACAGTTGACAGTGCATGACAGAGCAAAAACAAAGCCATGAAGATGAAGGAATTGTCCGTAGACCTCAGAGACAGGATTGTGTCGAGACACAGGTCTGGGGAAGGGCATAAAACAATTTCTGCAGCATTACAGGTCCTGAAGAGCACAGTGGCCTCTGTCATTCTTAAATGGAATAACTTTGAAACCACCAGAACTCTTCATAGAGCTGGCTGCCCGGCCAAACTGAGCAATCGGGGGAGCTTGGCCAGGGAGGTGACCAAGGACCCGATGGTCACTCTGACAGAGCTCCAGAGTTCCTCTGTGTAGTTGGGAGAACCTTCCAGAAGGCCAACTATATCTGCAGTTCTCCACCAAACAGGCTTTTGTGTTAGAGTGGCCAGACGGAAGCCACTCCCCAGTAAAAGGCACATGACAGCCCACTTGGAGTTTGCCAAAAGGCATGATGAACAAGATTCTCTGGTCTGATGAAACCAAGATTGAACTCTTTGGCCTGAATGCCAAGTGTCACGTTTGGAGGAAACCAGGCACCGCTCATCACCTGGCCAATACCATACCTGGTGAAGCATGGTGGTGGCAGCATCATGCTGTGGGGATGTTTTTCAGCGGCACGAACTGGGAGACTAGTGAGGATCGAGGGAAAGATGAACCGTGCAATGTACAGAGAGATTCTTGATGAAAACCTGCTCCAGAGCTGGACCTCAGACTGGGGCAGAGGTTCACCTTCCAACAGGACAACAACCCTAAACACACAGCCAAGTCAAGTGGCTTTGTGACAAGTCTGTGAATGTCCCTGAGTGGTCCAGCCAGAGCCCAGACTTGAACCCAATCGAACATCTCTGGAGGGACATGAAAATAGCTGTGCATCGACACTCCCCGTCCAACCTGACAGAGCTTGAGAGGATCGGCAGAGAAGACTGGGAGAAATTACCGAAATACAGGTGTGCCAAGCTTGTAGCGTCATACCCAAGAAGACTTGAGGCTGCCGAAGGTGCCTCAACAAAGTAAAGGGTTTGAATACTTATGTAAATGTGATATTTCAGTTATTTGTTTTTATTTTGCAAATGTTTCTAAACACCTGTTTTCGTTTTTTTATTATGGGGTATTGTGTGCAGATTGATGATAAAAAAATGAATTTAATCCATTGTAGAATAAGGCTGTAACGTAACAAAATGTGGAAAAAGTGAAGGGATCTGAATGTTTTCTGAATGCATTGTATCTGTCGATGTTTGTAAATCATTGGGGACCTGCCAAATGTTCTCAGTGGGAAGTAAAGGCGTTGATGTGCCTTCTTGGCTGTTGCTTCAATGTGGTAGGTCCATGTCAATTGTTAGTGATATTTACACCAAGTAACTTGAAGCTCTCAACCATTTCCACTTAAAGTCATAGAGTGATACAGTGTGGACACAGGCCCTTCGGCTCAACGTGCCCACACCGGCCAACATGTCCCAGCTACGCTGGTCCCACCTGCCTGCGCCTGGTCCATATCCCTCCAAACCTATCCTATCCATGTACCTGTCCAACTGCTCCTTAAACGATGGGATAGTCCCTGCCTCAACTACCTCCTCTGAGAGCTTGTTCCATACAACCACCACCCTCTGTGTGAAAAAGTTACCCCTCGGATTCCAACTAAATCTTTTCCCCTTCACCTTGAACCTATGTCCTCTGGTCCTCGCTTCCACTACTCTGGGCAAGAGACTCTGTGCATCTACCCGATCTATTCCTCACATGATTTTGTACACCTCTATAAGATCACCCGTCATTCTCCTGCGCTCCAAGGAAATAGAGATCCAGCCTACTCAACCTCTCCCTATAGCTCACACCCTCTAGTCCTGGCAACATCCTCGTAAATATTTTCTGAACCCTTTCAAGCTTGACAATATTTTTCCTATAACATGGTGCCCGAACTGAACACAATATTCTAAATGCGGTCTCATCAACATCCTGTACAACTGCAACATGACCTCGCAACTTCTATACTCAATACTCTGATTGATGAAGGCCAAAGTGCCAAAAGCCTTTTTGACCACCTTATCTACCTGCGACTCGACCTTCAAGAGACCATGCACCTGTACTCCTAGATCCCTCTGCTCTACAACACTCCCCAGAGGCCTACCATTCACTGTGTAGGTCCTGCCCTTGTTAGATGTCCCAAAATGCAACACCTCACACTTCTATGTATTAAATTGCATCAACCATTCCTCAGCCCACCTGGCCAATCGATCCAGATCCTGCTGCAATCGTTCACAACCATCTTCACTATTTGGCGGTAGCGGGATAAAACTGGTGCAGGTGGTGAGGTTTGCCATGGGCTGTTCTAGCCTCCCATTCGTGCACCATATCCATCTGTCACCTCAAATTGTTAACCCGTTGCATGGAACTGCTAACCAGTCTGAAGAAGGGTCTCGACCCGAAACGTCACCCATTCCTTCTCTCCAGAGATGCTGCCTGTCCTGCTGAGTTACTCCAGCTTTTTGTGTCTATCTTGTGGCTATATTAAACCAGCATCTGCAGTTCCTTCCCACACAAGGAGAACAAATTAAGTTCCTTCACATGTTTTTGATATATCACTATTCCTTCATCATCACCAGGATAGGATTCTGGAACTAAATCCTCTGGGGGTTATTTTCATCAGAAGGAAAGTAGCATTTCAAGAAGGCAGTCATCTTCATCAGCCTGCATGACAATAATTGCTGGCATCTTCTGATATCCTTTCTCCTCCAACCCATAGAGTGGATGTAGGAGTTCACACCTTGAATCAAAACGCTTTGGATACTCAAGTACAAGCATTTAATTGTGTAATCTAGCATTATTTTCAATGTCATTGACTAAGGGGGATTAGCTTGTTTGTTTCAAATGGATTAGCAGCCCCTTCATGAAAGAGGAGACAAAGACATTTCATACAAGAAGCGGCATGCCAACATTTACCAAGGCTAATTTCAGACAAGCAACGGCATGCCAACATTTACCAAGGCTAATTTCAAAGCTTCAATGTAGTGAACCACTTCCCCGTTTGGTGATACGATGGAAGATTAAAAGCGGCTGCAACATTTTCCAGAACGGATTTAGTTCAACAGCATTTATTAAATATATAATTTTTGCTTCGGACATCTGGTTGTAATTTTCTGCAGCCTCACCATTTTGGAGTCACTGAGTTGTACAAGCAGATCTCTACCATTCAGCAACCATGTCAACTTCTTGACCCATCTACAGGATTCGCATTTAAGATAGACACAAATGTTGGAGTAACTCAGCGGGTCAGGCAGCATCTCTGGAGAAAAGGAATAGGTGGCGTTTCAGGTTGAGACCCTTCTTCCGTCTGACAGCTTCAGGTGACTTTTTCACCTGATCAGCAGGTGAGGGATCTGAAGAAGAAGGGTCCTGAACCGAAACCTATTTCTTTTCTCTATTCACCTATTCCTTTTCTCAACCTATTCCCTTCCTCCAGAGACATCAGCCAAGATATACCTGAATCTTGCCACCTATGCCTAATCTTATCTTCTTATTCATACAAAGGGACTTGCATTTCCAATCTAGCAGGATGTTCTTGGTGGTTATTAGTTACCAAAGTTTCTGTCAGCATTTTGAAGGTATTGTTTCCAGAGAACTTAGCATCCTGAGGTCATAAACCAATACAGCACGGAAACAACCAACATGCCCCATCTAAGATAGGCCCATTTGCCCCGAATTCATTCCTATCCATGTACCTGTCCAAGTGCTTTTTAAATGTTGTTATTATACCTAGTTCCTGCGCTACCTCAATCCATATACCCACCACCCCTTTTGTGGAAAGGTTGCCCCTCTGGTTCCTATTAAATCGTTCCTCTCTCATCTTAAACTAAGGCCATTTGTTCTTGATTCTCCAACCCAAGAGAAAAGAAAAACCTGTTCATTCATCCTATCCATTCCTCATCATTTTAAACATTCAGAAATCTGAACACTTTAAACAATTTTAATCTATTAAAACAAAACAATCGACCTCAAAGCAATGTTTAAGAAAGAACTGCGGATGCTGGAAAAATCGAAGGTAGACAAAAATGCTGGAGAAACTCAGCGGGTGAGGCAGCATCTATGGAGCGAAGGAATAGGTGACATTTCGGGTTGAGACCCTTTTTCAGACTGAAGAAGGGTCTCGACCCGAAACGTCACCTATTCTTTCGCTCCATAGATGCTGCCTCACCCGCTGAGTTTCTCCAGCATTTTGGTCGACCACAAAGCAATATTTAGTTGAAGCATCTCTTATGAAAGTTCACATGTTGCTAGTTACATTTGCAAGGATTGAACAAGTTGTTTTCTTCAGCAAAACTACTAAAGTAGGGAAAGATAGAATGTTTAAAAGTGTGTTCTATTTTAATGTTTCACACATAAAATAATCCCGTTACTATCGCTGCTTTGTAAATTGATTCTCTCATTATTTTTATAAGAATGCAGAATGGGGGCAAGGTCTAGACTGAAATGAAGGCACACTCTGTATATGTTCAGTCTTGCTGTCAACCTTGTAACTGCATCAAGGAGCCAGCGTACTAATAAATGGTATCCAAGTATGATACCTGTCAGGTGTCAAAAAGACAATAGGACTTTCATAAATCAGCAGCTGGCTCTCTTACATAAAACCACACACATCCTGTGTTGAATTTTGTCTTTTCAATGTTCAAATACGAATCAAACCACTCAAAATAGATCAGGGTTTGCATCTTCATTATTAGTGTAAGTTGCACGACTCACTGGTGAGTGATATCTTGGTGTAAATTGGTATGCAGAAGTGGATGGATTAAACTTATCTTGGTCCTGATTTAGGTAAAGTTTGTTCAATGGATCTAGCAAGACTATGCCCGTCTGACATTTAGATTGGTTCTGATCTAAATTACAGCCTCTGAAAGTAAATGTTGGAAGTTCTGAACAGCAGTTGCTACATATATACCGAGACACAGATAATGGGATTAAGAGGGATTAAGAAATGCAGAACTTTTGACTGAGTGAATGAATGATACTTTATTGTCATAGGTATTGTGAAAAGCTTTGTTTTTCATCCACCCTAGGCAGTACACTGTGTCGCCACGTGTCTGACATCGACAGAGTTACAAAAGTACCGAACAGTCGTATCTACTGCCTGCCATATGTGGCAGCACACCTTCCCCACCACCACCACCCGCTAGTTTCTCCTTCCATCTTGGCGTCCCCCCCCCTCCGGGTCCCCCCTTCATTCCAATCGTACTCTGTGCCCACCACCCCGCCAGGTCCACCTTTGTTCTCGGCAGCCCCCCCGCCGGGTCCCTCCACGACTCTTGCGGTCTACCTCGCTCTCGGCGACATGGTTCCCGCCACCGAGACTGAAGAGCTGATTTTATTACCTCTCGCATTTTTAAACACCTTTCAGAAACTGGGACTGCATCAAAGCATTTCGCAGGCACTGCGCTACTTGGGGTCACTGCTGTAATATAGGAAAGGTTAAGGAGTGGGCGAGATATTTCTCCTCAGCTCAAAAGGGCAAGTTACGGCAGTAATGCGCAGTGAGCCAATATAAACGTCATACACCGTCCCCACCCCTCCATCGTTCAGCAGCCTTGTTCTGTTATTGCTTCCTGTGGGCGTTGTGCTCACAAAGGTTTTATCATCTGCAACCCTGATGAAGATCAAGGCTGGGGAGGTGAGAGTCGGTGGGCAGCTGAGTTTTGCAGAATACGTGTGGGAGGTACTTCAAAATCTTAAAGGAAGCTTGAAGCAAGAGGATTCAAGAGAGTAAAGAGTGTTTTATTGTCATATGTCCCAGATAGAACAATGAAATTCGTATGTGCCTGTGCCTTTTGGGCGGCTACAGCAAAATTTTCAAAATGTTGAAAATGTTTTGGCGACAGTGGCAACAGTTTTTGCTGTCGTAGGTTGACGTAGGTGCTGTCGTAGGTGAATTCCATTAAAACTGGTCCCTGGCGTTCGCCAAAGTGGGACAGGCCCATTAGCAGCAGCACAACAGAATATGCAAACATAGAAACATAGAAACATAGAAATTAGGTGCAGGAGTAGGCCATTCGGCCCTTCGAGCCTGCACCGCCATTCAATATGATCATGGCTGATCATCCAACTGTATCCCGTACCTGCCTTCTCTCCATACCCTCTGATCCCCTTAGCCACAAGGGCCACATCTAACTCCCTCTTAAATATAGCCAATGAACTGGCCTCGACTACCCTCTGTGGCAGGGAGTTCCAGAGATTCACCACTCTCTGTGTGAAAAAAGTTCTTCTCATCTCGGTTTTAAAGGATTTCCCCCTTATCCTTAAGCTGTGACCCCTTGTCCTGGACTTCCCCAACATCGGGAGCAATCTTCCTGCATCTAGCCTGTCCAACCCCTTAAGAATTTTGTAAGTTTCTATAAGATCCCCTCTCAATCTCCTAAATTCTAGAGAGTATAAACCAAGTCTATCCAGTCTTTCTTCATAAGACAGTCCTGACATCCCAGGAATCAGTCTGGTGAACCTTCTCTGCACTCCCTCTATGGCAATAATGTCCTTCCTCAGATTTGGAGACCAAAACTGTACGCAATACTCCAGGTGTGGTCTCACCAAGACCCTGTACAACTGCAGTAGAACCTCCCTGCTCCTATACTCAAATCCTTTTGCTATGAAAGCTAACATACCATTCGCTTTCTTCACTGCCTGCTGCACCTGCATGCCCACTTTCAATGACTGGTGTACCATGACACCCAGGTCTCGCTGCATCTCCCCTTTTCCTAGTCGGCCACCATTTAGATAATAGTCTGCTTTCCTGTTTTTGCCACCAAAATGAATAACCTCACAGGGTGCAAACATAGTACACTTTAAACAATATAATTAACGAGTGAAAAAAAAGTTCAGTATTTGTATATATATATACACATACTCACAAATAAACCTCTATATATTCATGTATTTATGTATGTATGCACGCACGCGCGCGCACACGCACAAACGTACACGCAAAAAACACATGATTCAGGCATCGAACTTCATGGCGACAATTGGTGTCACCGATCCCATGACTTGTGAAAAAGTACACCTGCCAAGCCTGACCTACATTATTCACTGAAAAAAAAAATTGTCACACGAAGATCTGTGTGAGTGCTGTTGTCACTTCAGACATCCAAGCACTTCTTTACATAAGCACATCATAAACATCAAGGCCCCAGAAACTACTTGCCATGAGAACAATGTAATGCTCCAGACATTCAAGCAATGAAAAGATTCTAGTCTGGTCACTACATTTGAAATGCTTTTAGACAAATTTGTGCTTTTATTTATTTGCTGAAATTAATATATTAATATATATTTTAAATATCTATAGGCCAACGCATGAAAAGTTGCAAATGATGTTTATTAATTACAAAATCAAAGAGATCTGACAAAGGTTTCAAAATTATTTAATCAGGGTGCAAATAACATTTGAATCTGTCACAGATGTGAGCATAATGAATATTATATAATTCACCTCTTACGAAGCAGTGAGAAAAGGAAGCTAAGGATAGTAGAATTTGTCATTGTCAGGAGCGGAAGAGAATAAAATAAATTAGTATTTAGGATATGCACAGCTTGATCAACACTTATTAAATCCTACTTTGCCTATTTATACTTATAGATGAGCATGTGAATCGTTAATATAAAAAAGATGGAAAGGTTAATAGTGGGCCACAACATGGGTTCAAAGACCATGGTGCAGATAAGAGAATAGTTAAAGGAATAGGCGATCACACACTGTGAACCAGACTCATTACCTTGCTGCTCAAGGTGAACAGTAACTCAACTGGTAAGTGAAATTATGCAGCATTTAACACAGGAAAAGAAAGTCACCTGATTATCATTTTGTTTCAACAATTGCTCAAGAAGAAGAGAGGAAATGGCAGCCCCTTGATATACTTGTACCACAGTGCACGCCTTGAGACAACTGGCCTCATTACAATGCATCGTTTCCGTGTCTTTCAGGAGTTTGCCGATGCAGTGTTTCACCTGGTCACAGAGAAATTCAAAGAGCTAACAGACAATTTGACCTCCTCACATGCACGGCACAAGGTACTTGCAGGAATCGTAATGACCAGAGGTAAGGAAACTCAAAACCCTGAAGGCAATTTTTCATTAACACATAAGCGGTGCCTGGAGGATGTATTTTCCTTTTCTCTTTTGCAAACAAAAATACTCAATGTACCTGTATTGCCTTGCTGTTTACGGAGGGACAATTTTTGAAAAATGTATTATACCTCCGCAGTGGAGTTCCAGCACGCTACGAAAAAATGCAGGCCAGTAAAATGCATTGCCAAACATAATGCTGAATGCACCAAAATATGACTTTACTTCATATTACTTTGGGAATCTAAACATCTCAACCCATAAACAACAGAAACAATCCCTCAATAACATTTTCACTGAGGATAGAAATGGTTGATGATGGAGTAATGGTGAGCATTATGCCCAGAGCAGTCCAGCCTTTGGTGGAGGACAGTGGTGGTGATATCCTGAACACAACTAATTTAGCTGGTTCTGATGGAAATATTAATCAACACTCAATAATTATCTTTCAGTTTAGTTTACTTTAGAGATACGGGGCAGAAATAGGCCCTTTGGCGCACTGAGTCCACACCGACCAGCGATCCCCGCACATTAACACAAGCCTATGCACACTACGGGACAATTTACACTTATACCAAGTGTACAAACCCAAGCCAATTAACCTACAAACCTGTACGTCTTTGGAGTGTGGGAGGAAACCGAAGATCTCTGAGAAAACCCACACGGTCTCTGGGAGAAAGTACAAACTCCGTACAGACAGCACCTGCAGTCGTGATCGAACCAGGGTCTCCCGCTCAGCAAGCACTGTAAGGCAGCAACTCCACCGCTGCGCCACCGTGCCGCATAGTTATAAATTCAAACATGCAATATAAGTTCAGGTTGATGAATAGTTATCCCAAAATTAATGGTCCACTTATGCTTGGTTATCTGCCAGTGGTATAAATACCAATGGTGCTGAAATTTAGTCAATCCTTGCCCTGATAGATACCTGGTTGTGTCAAATCACACACTTGAATAAGGTTGCTGAATTTAGACCAATTAGCACATGCTTCCAGTTTGCTTTCTATTGCTGCTGCACTCTTCGTTTTGTGTAATGGCCATCATTTTCGATTAGTCTCGCAGCGTGGGAACAAAATACTCACGAGAAATGGCTAATGTTTTGCAGAAATAATGTTAAGTTGCCATAGGACTACAAAATTCATTCTGCATGTAACACCTCGCAGGAACAATCAGAGGCAAAGACAATGTTTAAGAGACATTTAGATCGGTAAGGCATAGGAGGATATGGTCTTAAAGGTGGCACAGTGGTGTAGCTGGTAGAGCTGCTGCATCACAGCACCAGAGACCAGGGTTCGATACAGACCTCGGGTGCTGACCGTGTGGAGTTTGCATGTTCTCTCTGTAACTGCACGTGATTTCCCCAGCTGTTCCTCTTTCCTCCCACATCACGTTTGAGGATATGCACGTTAGCAGGTTAACTGGCCTCTGTAAACTGCCCCCAGCACATATGGAGTGGGACACCATGAGGCTGGACTGAGAAGAATGACAATCACAAAATATTAGCCCTCCACCCCCCAAAAATATTCACAACATAAGAACACAATAAAGTGAAGGTGGAAAGGGGATAAGCTCCCACCAGCCAGCTCTGCCACTCAATAAGATCACGGTGGTAATTCTATAAATTGCATTCCGCTTCTGAGTTCATTGCCTTACCCACCTGGTGGTCACACAAGGAAATCAAAATAAATATAAAATAGTCACTAATAAATCCAATTTGAATCGGGTGAAAATGCGTTACCTAGTGAATGGTTGGAATATAGAGCTCACTATCAGAAATAGTGAATGCACATTTAAGAGAAAGCCGGAAAAACACAAAGGAATTTGGGCGCTCACGGTGGCGCTGCGGTAGAGTTGCTGCCTTACAGCGAATGCAGCGCCGGGGACCCGGGTTCGATCCCGACTATGGGTGCTGTCTGTACGGAGTTTGTACCTTCTCCCCGTGACCTGCGTGGGGTTTCTACGAGATCTTCGGGTTTCCTCCCGCACTCCAAAGCCGTACAGGTTTGGAGGTTAATTGGCTTGGTAAATGTAAAAATTGTCCCTAGTGGGTGTAGGATAGTGGTGTGGGAGGATAGTGGGCCGAAGGGCCTGTTTCCGCGCTGTATGTCTAAACTCTAATAGGGAGCTATAGTGGAGGTGGGTGCACAGCATGTCACGTGGGCCATGAGTTCCAGCAAAGGCAAGTTAGGTCATATGGCATGCAGTGAACATTCTGCGCAATGAAAATGTTGAAGAATGAATGTCCATTAGATGTGACAATGGCTGCTCTGTATCCATTTCACATGATCAGCTGCATCTATTAAGATGACTTGGTCATCTAATGGATGTTCAACCATGTATCCTGAAAGGTAGAGTATGTCAGCTGTACAGCCACCTAGATTGTCTGCATCTGGATACCGTACCATCTCTCACCGTTGATCAACAAGCAAATTGGACTGAACAAATGAAGAAAGGTTAGACATAAAAATTGGATATAGAAAGCTGGAGCAACTCAGCGGAACAGGCAACATCTCCTGAGAGAAGGGATGGGTGACGTTTCAGGTCGAGACCCTTCTTCAGACTGAGAGTCAGGGGAGAGGGAACGTCATCTATTCCTTCTCTCCATAGATGCTGCCTGTCCCGCTGAGTTACTCCAGCATTTTGTGTCTATCTTCAGTGTAAACCAACATCTGCAGTTCCTTCCTACACAAAGGTTAGACAAACTTGGGTTTTTTTCCAGCTGGGTATCGGACATTCAAGATATGACATTTTTTTAAATTAGCAGCTTGAAAAAAATGGTAGAACAAATCCTGGTTATTACAAAGATAGCACAAAGTGCTGGACTAACTCAGCGGGTCAGGCAGCATCTGAGTGACGAATCATGTCTGGATCCATCTTCAGACCTGTATTTCTAGAATCATTCTTTTAAATGAAATGGTTGGTGAAGAATTAATAAATGCAAAGATTATAAGGAAGAATCTCCCAATATCAGGAATGAAATTGCTCTTTATTAATTTGAACTCCTGCCCCTAAAGTGCACTTCCCGCTATCTAAAGGGCCTGTCCCACTTTCCCGAGTAATACACGAATTCTCCCAAGTTTTCCCCTTGACTCAAACTCGCAGAATGTTCGTAACGAGTCTGTAGGAGTCCGTGGGTAGCGGCTCATTATGCCAGCCGTAGGTACTCAGGGCATCAGGTAAGTCGGGACGTTTTTTCGAGCCACGAGTAAAAAGAATAGCCCCGAGTACCTAGGGCTGGCATAACAAGCTGCTACGATATAGCTACGGACTCCTATGGCCTCCTACGGACTTGTTACGGACATTCTGTGAGTTTGAAAACGCGGGGGAATTTGTGAATAACTCGGGAAAGTGGGACAGGCCCTTAAAGCTTTTGCCCCTCCAAGTTAAAACTGAATAAAATGTAGTCACTCTGGAGAGGTAGAGGAACAATGTTTACAGGGGAAGTAAATAAAAGCAGCAAGGAGTATAACTGCTCACTACAAAATTTGTTAGTACATTAGAAGTGTACAATAAAATGACAGTGAAAACTAAATAACAAACCAGATCCTCCTGGATGAGAAGAAAAGCGACAAATTCTATCCCAATGACTATAAATAAGAAAATGTCGTTTTTGTGGATTCTTGTATTTTTTTGACAGATGAGGAGTTTTACTTTGCTGCAAGCGATGTATTTTGGACCTTCCTGCTTGCATTTTTTCCTTTGATAACAGTGACAGATCACGAAGCGCTCATTGTCATCGCCCTGAATTATTGCCGACTGCTTTGCATTTCGCAAATCTCCCCCATTTCGTCATTTGCTAATCCGGCTGGAGTCCGGGAACTCCGTAATGACAAACATGTCTCCCCTGTCTGTGTTGTGAGTAATTAATCAGTGTTGTTTACCCGTGGCTATTGATACACTTCGCACAGCTTGGCAGCCCAGTGACAGCTCCAGTCGACGGATTCCAGCTAAATGTACTTGTTAGCCAAATGCGCTATCAGGCACTCAGCAAAAGTTACTGGAGCAACTGCGTGGTCATAACTTCACCATCGTAATTCAGACGAGAGAAGGATAGTTGGAACCCCGTAAAATCAAGTGACACAATCAAGTGGGCCGGCACAGTGGTGCTGCGGTACAGTTGCTGCTTTATAGCGCCAGAGACCCGGGATCGATCCTGACCACAGGCGCTGTCTGCACGTTTGTACGTTCTCCCTGTGACCGCGTGGGTTTTCTCTGGGTGCTCCGGTTTCCTCCCATACTAGGAAGACGAATAGGTTTGTAGGTTAATTGGCTTCGGTAAAATCGTAAATTGTCTCTAGTGTGTAGGATAGCGCTTGTGCATGGGGTGATCGCTGGTCGGCAAGGACTCGGTGGGCCGAATGGCCTGTTTCCGCGCTGTACCTCTAAAGTCTAACGTCTAAAGATTTAGGAGAGAAGATCCAGGGCAAGAAAAAAATCACAGAAGAAACTATTATTATCTTTTCTCTTTGTTTTTTCTTCCAAATGTGTTATCAGGAAGAAACTGTGTTCATAACGTCACCATCATATTTCAGACAGGAGAAGGAGTTGGACCTCTCATCCCTGTACATTTACACTGTACAATGTCACATTCATTCAAAGTATTCAAAGGTTTTTATTAGTCACATTCACATACACCGAGGTGTAATGAAGTGAAATGCTTTTTGCCATTTTGCAGTACACAAAAGAATACAGACATAACACCAATGAGAGTCTTAAACACAAAGAACATCCCCCCACAATGGTTCCCACCATGAGGGAAGGCACAAAGTCCAGTCCCCAACCCCAGTTCACCCATAGTCGGGCCTATTGAGGCCTCCACAGTTGCCTCCATGGAGGCCCGATGTTCCTGGCCGTTCTCGCCGGGTGGTGGTGCTCCGGCATCGGGAGAGTCCTCACAGCGGCAAGGGAACCCTGGAACGGCCGCCTCCGTACTGGAGGACGCGGCTTCCGAAGACGACAAGGCCGCGCCGGATGGAGCTCCACAACTGGCGATCTCGTCGCGAGATCCCAGGCTCCCGATGTAAAGTTCGGCGCCGCCGCCCGCAGCTGGCTGCTCCACAGTCCCGCAGCTCCGCGATGTTGTTCCCGGCGGTCTCAGCTCACCGGAGCTCCAGCGCGGCGACCCAGGCAAGGCATCGCCTGCTCCACGATAGCGCTCCAGCGCTGTGCCGCCGCCGAAGCCGAGGTTCTGGCGGTCCGCGACAGGAAACGCCGCTCCAGGCCCGCTGGTAGGCCGCGAGGACGGGTCAAAGCTGCAGCCCGGAGAAAAGCTGCCTCTCCGACCAGGTAGGGACCCTGAAAGGCAGTTTCCCCTCAAAGCATAACTATCCTACATAATTTTACTGGCATAACAGGAACATACATGCTTTAAAATAAAAACAATAGACACAGATATATGTTAGGTTAATTTGAAATTGGGAGTGATATAGTCGGAGATATTCTTCTTGGTTTCTGTGGCTGGAAATATTTTCAAACTATGATCGTTTACAAGTTCTCCAATCACTTCCCTGAGTTTAGGATAGGATGTCCAGTTAAGACCACAAAATAATTCATTAAATCCCTTGTACAAATTCAAGCCATTTTTCCCTTGAGGAAGTTCTCTGATTCAGTGACAACACATAAAAGAGGCAAAATGCGGAAATATTTTTTTAGTTTTAGTTTTGAAGATACGGCATGGAAACATGCACTGAGTCCAGGCCAACCATCCCTAGTTCTTCCCGTGACCTGTTCACACTGGATCTATATTATCCCACTTTCTTATCCACTTCTTACACATTAGGGGCAATTTACGGAGGCCAATTAACCTATAAATGACCCAGCACACCCTTAGAATGACAAGGAAGCTCATGTGGTCACAGGGAAAATGTGCATGCAAACTCCACACGGACAACACGCAAGGTCAGGATCAAACCCGGGTCTCTGGCGCTGTAACGCAGCAACTCTACCAGCCATCTAGTCAGATGAAAGTTGCGGGATGATTGAGATTGGATCATTTCTAGGTCAACATCAGCAGACGAGAATAGCACTCCCTTGAATGTGGTGTGGTCTTTCTTTAATGCGCTGATCAGGATGGAATTAGGATCTCATCAGGGGAAAAGCGGATATTTTTATACGTAGCTTTAGTTCCAAAGATACAGCATGGAAACACACCCATCGAGTCCATGTCAACATACTATGTTAACATACTTTATCATCCACTCCTTCCACATTAGGAAATAGGTCCTCATCAGACTCTGAGCACAATTTTTCCTGTTATTTTCGTGTGGAAACGACTGTGGCTTTCTCATCAAGTGACATGATTAGGGCCTAAGACCCATCGAGACCATGCTGACCTTCAAAAACCCATTTAGACTAATCCTAAATAAATCCTGTTTACTTATTCTCTCCCTTCCCCACTTCTCATCAACTGTACCCACATTCCACCACTCATTTCCACACTAGAAATAATTTACAGCCTGCCAATCCATAAGCTTTTGGGATGTGAGAGAAAACTGGAGAAAACTCACACGATCACAGGGAGAACATGCAAAGTCCATGCAGACAGCACACAAGGTCAGGATTGAACCCAGGTCTTTGGCTTGGTGAGGCAGTAGCTCTACTAGCTGCCTATTGACACCAGACAGTTTCCAAGGGAGGTAACTTTCCTATGGTTTAATCAATGTTTGGATGTGGTTGACTGTTCCTTTCAAATCATTAAAGCAATAGTTTTGTGAATGCAGAACTAGTCAAGGTATGGTATTTCACGTCGAAGTTAGTAAAGATCTCAAACTCAATGGCTGAAAGGATTGTGAAGGCAGAAACCATCTTCCCATTTGAAAGATCTTGAAGAGCCACAATCTACAGGACTACAGATCTATGTAGGAAGGTGAGATCAGGTTTCAATTGGAATAGGCACAATGGGCCAAATGATCTTCTGCGTTGTAGATATTCTATTGTTTCCAGTGTCAGTACCCTCTCCCGGGCCAATATCCTCAATATATGCCCCGAATTACACTCATTTATAGTTACTTTGCACAAGCCATGTTATTTCATGCCTGCCACCTGGGATGAGATTACCAGGCAGAGGAAAAGATTAAAGGATGTGTTCAGAGTTTCCTAAAGGCATGCAATATCCCAGCAGAAAAGCTCGGGCCAATGATCATTCAAAGTGGAGAAGGGATATTAAACGCTAGGGACAATTTACTATTTATAGAAACCAAATAACCTATAAACCTGCACATCTTTGAAGTGTGAGGAAACTGGAGCACCCAGAGAAAGCTTTAGCTCTTAGGGCTAAAGGAATTAAAGGTTATGGAGAAAAAAGCAGGAATGGGGTACTGACTTTAGATGATCAACCATGATCACATTGAATGGCGGTGCTGGCTCGAAGGGCCGAATGGCCTACTCCTGCACCTATTTTTGAATGTTTCTATTTTTGTTCTAAAACCCACATGGTCACAGGGAGAACATACAAACTCCGTGCAGACAGCACCCATAGTCAGGATCGAACCCGGGTCTTTGGCGCTGGAAGGCAGCAACTCTACCACTGCGCCACCGTGCCGCCCCCGAAGTCGTGGAGACGTAATGCCCCTTTTAAAGTGCACAGCTTCTTCTTCTTCTTTACATGAAGTACAATAAAATTCCCATCCACTATTTAGAACAGGCAGCCAGCTGAATAGTTTAGTGGCTGTTAAGCCACTAGAGAGATACAAAATGAGAGTATTCTTTCAGGCAGATCTAGATTGCCTCAGTTTCTGTCAGTTAGGCTAATGAGATCTTACAGAATACAGTAACCCAATGGAAACTAAACTCATTAGACCCTATTCTTTTCCATTAAAATTAACAAAGTCTAATCACATTGGAACTCAGGTTTCTAATAGTGAAAAACATTCCCCTGCATGTTTAATAAATCCCTTAATATAATATTATGTGCATTCATTTTAATACCAACTGCATTATTAATATTATTGGTATCCTCGGGCCATCTATTAACTCAACTATATCATTATCTCTTGTCATGAGAATGAATAATATGTAAATTGGTCCTGATCGGGTTAATCATAAAAATATTGAAACTTGGTGAGATAACTCTGTATCTTAATAAATCTACATGTAACAGTCCAGTTAACTTTGAAAAAATGTTTACCATGTGTCCTTCCCTAAGAGAACCCAAAACATCTAACTGGTTATGAATTTGGTTGTGGGGAGTAAATAGGTAACTGTGTCTGAAGAAGGGTCTCGAACAGAAACCTCACCCATTCCTTCTCTCCAGAGATGTTGCCTGTCCCACTGAGTTAACATAGAAACATAGAAAATAGGTGCAGGAGGAGGCCATTCGGTCCTTCGAGCCAGCACCGCCATTCATTGTGATCATGGCTGATCGTCCCCAATCAATAACCCGTGCCTGCCTTCTCCCCATATCCCTTGATTCCACTAGTCCCTTGAGCTCTATCTAACTCTCTCTTAAATCTATCCAGTGATTTGGCCTCCATTGCCCTCTGTGGCAGGGAATTCCACAAATTCACAACTCTCTGGGTGAAAACCTTTTTTCTCCCCCCAGTCTTTAATTCTAAGACTTTATTCTAAGACTGTGGCCCCTGGTTCTGGGCTCACTCAACATTGGGACCATATTTCCTGCATCTAGCTTGTCCAGTCCTTTTATAATTTTATATATTTCTATAAGAGAGCCCCTCATCCTTCTAAACTCCAGTGAATACAAGCCTAGTCTTTTCAATCTTTCCTCATATGACAGTCCCGCCATCCCAGGGATCAATCTCGTGAACCTACGCTGCACTGCCTCAATCACAAGGATGTCCTTCCTCAAATTCGGAGACCAAAACTGTACACAATACTCCAGATGTGGTCTCACCAGAACCCTATACAACTCCAGCATTTTGTGTCTACTTTCGAAATAAGGGATCATTGGAGCAGTCAGGAATTGAGAAAAGAGGCAAATTATATTTAATCCTGAATAGTGAATCCATCTGACGAGGGTGAACCAAGCGAGGGAATTGAAAATAAAAAGTTATGGCCATTTTCATACTCGGAAATTAGCATCTTGTTCCCTATTGATTTTCTATGGACATAACAAAAAAGCTGTGATCGTGTGCAGTCAAAAGCCCATAACCTTCTTAAAAATTAAGAGAACTGAATGAAATTGTCAGTTATCGTAGATTGAACCATTCTGAAACAAATATAAAATAATCTTACTTGGATGACCTGAAATTAAAGCATATAATTAGTTAGTTACCCAAGTGTAGCTAATTTCAAACTTCAATTACTAGATCTAAACATCTATCGATTTCTTAATAAATGATTAACATTTTTAAATAGCCTAAGTGTCCAAATAATATTCATAAATAATTCACAATAAAACATGATTTTTAAATCTCATTTACATTAATTTATAGGCCAAATGGAAGGAATTTAGTGTTCAATTGCTGTAAATTAAAGTCCATTTTAAATCAGCTTTCTAGTGGGATCCTGTGAACGCGCTGGTTTAGAACGTTCACATTGCGGTAGATTTGTGCCCTCAAATGCCCAGAAAAATACTGCGGGATATAATGGGCCCAAAATGAGCTACTCGCAATATTAAACTTTGTATAAAGGGATCTTAAGAAGCCCTTTTTAATGTAAAAATAAGCAGCATACCTTCAATTATTTGCTCTATGAGACCCTGACAGCTGCCGGTGGTCGCGGGTTTAGAGATTGATTTTTAAACTACTAAAATTATTATACGAGGCCTTTAAAACTAATAATAGCTTTTGCGACGGGGTCTTCCAGCGATTTTTCGTTAATAATTAACTAGGCTGAACATCTTCGATTTGAACAGCCTAGAGAAAATCGCGTTTTAAACCCGCCCCCTCTAAACGGCGCCAAAATCGCGCACACCCACAGCGACAGATTTTCAGCGACGCTTCAGGTAGGCTTTGCAACATACCTACTGCATGCTACAGAAAAGGTTCAATCCCATCAGAGAATGTGCGGAGAAGATTTGTGAGAGGCACAATGGTGCCGCGTCGACTGCAACTACCTCATAGCTACAACAATGCGGGTTCATTTAAGCCCTTGGGTGCTGTCTATGTGGAGGTTGCTCGTTCACCCAGTGATTGTGCATATTTCTCCTGGATATTCCAATTTCCTCCCTCATTCAAATGATGTGCCGTAAGGCAAGTTAACCGGCTATTGTAAGATTCCCCTTGGTGTAGGTAGCTGGTAGGTGAATCAATTTGATGTCAACATGTGAGAGAATAAATTACAGGGAAATTGGGTTATGCAGCGAATTATATTGTCGATAGGATTGCTTTGAGAGCCAGCATGGATTCAATGGGCTGATGCATTTCTTCTTTTGCTGTGAGGAAAATTTGGTGAGTTTGGATTTGTTTTCTGTGCACAAACGAAGGCTGAAGGGTGTTTTGGACAAATTATTGGCTGCTTAGACGAGCACAGAAGATCTACTTTCTTTATCCATTAACAATAGGTAGGGGACATGGATTTGATGAAGGAGTTGTGGGAAGCTGAGGGATTGTTTTATTTAGTTTAGTTTTACGTTTAGAGATACAGCACGGAAACAGGCCATTCGGCCTACTGAGTCCGCAGCGAACAGCGATCCCCGCACAACAGCGATCCTACACACACTATGGACAATTTACACTTACATCAAGCCAATTCATCTATGGAGTGAATTTACCTTTATGTCTTTGGAGTGTGGGAGGATAGCAAAGATATCGGAGTAAACTCACACAGGTCAGGGGGAGAAGGTACAAACTCCGTACCGACAACACCCATAGTCAGCATCGAACCCACGTTTCTGCGGCTGCAAACGCTGCAAGGCAGCAACTCTACCGTTGCGCCACCATGCCACCCAATTGTGTTTGATCCAGCAACTGGCAGCTGTCTGGAACTCACTGCCAGGACGTACAGTGGAGGTGGGAGCTCACTCCAGTCTTGAAGAGACCATCAGTCTGAAGAAGGGTCTCGACCTGAAACGTCACCCATTCCTTCTCTCCAGAGATGCTGCCTGTCCCGCTGAGTTACTCAGCCTTTTGTGTCTATCTCCAGTTTTGAAGATCTACTTTGATGACCACATGGCAACCTACAAGGCTGTGAGCCAAAAGCTAGGAGATGGAATTAGGCGAGCAAAGGTTAGTTTAGTTTAGAGATATGAATAATGAATGAATGAATAAGTTTATTGGCCATGTATTCACATACAAGGAATTTGCCTTGTTACGATATGGAAGCAGGTCCGTCGGTCCATCGAGCCCGCTCCGACCAACGACCATCCATTCACAATAAACCTATTTAATCCCACATTCTCATCCACTCCTTATACACGAGTGGCAATTTACAGAGGAAAATTATCCTACAAACCCACACACCTTTGGGATGTGGGAAGAAACCAAAGCACCCGAAGGAAACCCACGTGGTCACAGAGATAAAATGCAAACTCCACACAGACAACACCCGAGGTCAGGATCGAACTCGAGACTCTGTTGCTGCGATGCAGCATCTCTATCAGCTGTGCCGCTGTGACCAGCATGGATTCAATGGGTTGCATGGCCTCTTCGTGTTCCGTGAATTTCTATAATTCTGTGATTTAATTCTATTGTCAGAGACAGGGAAAGTGAAATTGCTGAGGCCGAGAATTCAATTCCTCCCTTTGTGACCATCTGTCTAGCAAACCTGACTTTTGCCACCTTGGAATAGATGGCAAAGCAGGCTGGTGACTACCTCTGTTCTTATTTTCTTATGGTTAAAATGTGCAGGTCATTAGAAATATAGAAACATAGAAAATAGGTGCAGGAGGAGGCCATTTAGCCCTTCGAGCCAGCACCACCATTCATTGTGATCATGGGTAATCATCCACAATCAGTAACCCGTGTCTGCCTTCTCCCCATATCCCTTGATTCCGCTAGCCCTTAGCGCTCTGTCTAACTCTCTTTTACATTCATCCAGTGAATTGGCCTCTATTGCCTTCTGTGGCAGAGAATTCCACAAATTCACAACTCTCTGGGTGAAAAAGTTTGTTCTCATCTCAGCTTTAAATGGCCTCCCCTTTATTCTTAGACTGTCGGCCCCTGGTTCTGGACTGCCCCAACATTGAAAACATTTTTCCTGCATCTAGCTTGTCCAGTCCTTTTATAATTTTATATGTCTCTATAAGATATCCTCTCATCCTTCTAAATTCCAGTGAATACAAGCCCAGTCTTTCCAATCTTTCCTCATTTGACAGTCCCGCCATCCTGGGGATTAACCTACATTGCACTGCCTCAATAGCAAGGATGTCCTTCCTCAAATTAGCATTGTCAAGAAGCAGTCTGTTTTTAATGAAACTCAGAATGCAAAATCAGACATTTAAAAACTGTTACTTTGACCACTTTAGTGAGCACCCTTTCATAGTCATAGTCATACAGCGTGGAAAAGGCCATTCGGCCCATCTTGCCCACACTGACCAACATGTCCCATCTACTCTACTCCTACCTGCTTGCATTTGGCCCTTTTCGCTCTAAACCTATCCTATCTGTGTGCCAGTCTAAATGTTTCTTAACATGTTAGAATTCTTCACAGATTCTGTGCTCATCCCTACCCCATCTCTGCAATGTGGAATACATGTTGCTTCTCTTTTTCCTGTTGTGCTGACGGGTCCTTGACCTGAAACATCAACTCTGTTCCTCTCCCCGTTGATGCCCTTTGGCCGGCTCAATGCTTCAAGCATTCTCTGCTTTAGTGTATGCAGACTTGGATCAACACTGTCCTATCCCTGGAACTAAAGTAGTGGCCATGCAGCATTAAAGTAACTTCATTACCAGTATAGTGAAAGGCATGACAAGTAAATGATAATTATGTTGACTGCTTTCATCATACAATGTCATGCCACTTGTAAGCCAGCGTATTTACTGCCATTCTTTCCTTTTACAAAGTCTCATGATCATCTTAAGTGATGAATGGGGCTAATTGTCCCTGAAATCACAAAGCTTTCATGCTGCTTGCCATTGGATGATTTCCCTGCAATTCTTCATGGCAACTTAAAAGCTATTGATCTTCCCCCTTCCCCATATAGCCATTGTGTTTTTCTGGATATGGATACTGTAAGCTATCTCCTATATTCTTCTTGTTCCATTGGAATGGTGGCGCAGCGGTAGGTTTGCTGCCTTACAGTGCCACAGACCTGGGTTTGATCCAGGCTACGGATGCTGTCTGTACGGAGTTTGTACGTTCTCCCAATGACCTGTGTGGGTTTTCTCCGGGATCTCTGGTTTCCTCCCACACTCCAAGGTTTGTAGGTTACATGGCTTTCTATAATTGTAAATTGTCCTTAGTGTGTGTAGGATAGCGTTAGTGTGCGGGGATCGCTGGTCGGCACGAACCCAGTGGGCCGAAGGGCATGTTTCCATGCAGTATGTCTAAACTAAACTAAACTAAACACTGCAAGAACCATTCCAACAGGCGCTTCTCCATTTCCTTGGATAGTCAACTCTTCTGCTCTGTATACAACTGATATTTCTCCCTGTTGAATATGATACATGCATGGAGAACCCTAGGAGTCAATGCTTAGACATTCATTTCCCATACAGAATTTAAATACCTTTAATAGAGTAATGGATGAAAGACTATCAAAAATTGCCAATGATAACAAGGTTAGATTCATAAATAACTCTAGGCTCATCAATTGTGAAGACAGAGCGAGAGATTTGTTGCTGCAATGATATTGGAAATCATTGTTAGTGAGTGTGAAATAAAGAGGTTATTGTAGAGGTACAAAATACTGACATTTTAAAATACACACAATTTTATCTACAGATATAGCATTATAAAATATCAGAACCGGATAGATCAGAAATAATTACTTCACATCGAAGGTGGATAATGTTCAGAGACACAAAAGACTACGGATGCTGCAATCTGGAAGAAAAAATCAAATTGCTGGAGAAACTCAGCAAGTCAGGCAGCATTTGTGCAGGAAATGGACTATCGACGTTCCAGGTGGGGACCTTTTCTCAGTCTAGACCTGAATCACCATCTTCTGTTCATTTCCCTTCACAGATACTGTCTGGCCTGTTGAGTTCCTCCAGCACTTTGGTTCTTTTTTTTGTTTAATGTTCAGAATGGACCGGTCAGGAAACACTCTGTGGCTGAAGACATCAAGCGTTACAAAATATTAGATAGATCAGATTTAATTACTTCACACAGAGGGTGGTGAATGTTCAGAGGAGACAGTGTTTTGAACAAAAGTAGCGAAACATTTAGTGTGTAATTGATCCAGGTATTGGTTCACATAGAAGCAGATATGACAGCAATATATAAGAGGTACATACACTATATGACTTGCTGAAGCAAAGTGGAAAGGTCACGTGGAGTTAGTGTTTGAACTAACGAGTGATTTATTTATTAAAACTGGTGCACACGAGGAGACCACTCAAAGCTGATCTACTGAATATGCCTTGGGGACGGATTTTATATTCTCAGATGACAAGTTACACAGAAATTTAACGAACAGTAAAACTAGGTCTTGATTACAGAATGGAGCTTACAGAAAGACCTAATTAGGTAACAAACAGAAGAAAATGATCATCCACAAGTCTAACTTGGTTGACAGTAGATCCAGATTTCTGTTACAATGGTGGATGCACGCTATAACATAATCAATTAAGTTCCTGAAACTTGGGTGTCATCACCACTGCATTCCATGTCTGTACATTTAGGCTTTGTCTGTGGTTCCCTGTCACCACATTAGCACAATCCACATCCCTATATACTAGTTATTAGCCCCCACTATTCTTTCCACGACAACCGCATTTAAACACTCTTCACCTGACTCTCTTTAGTTATTTGGACAGACACATTGAAAAGGAGAGAATAGCGGCACAGTGGCACAACGGTAGAGTTGCTGCCTTACAGCGCTTGCAGCGCCAGAGACCCGGGTTCGATCCCGACTATGGGTGCTGTCTGTATGGAGTTCGTACGTTCTCCCGGTGACCTGCGTGGGTTTTCTCTGACATCTTCGGTTTCCTCCCACACTTCAAAGACGTACAGGTATGTAGGTAAATTGGCTTGGTAAATGTGAAAATTGTCCCTAATATATGTTGGACAGTTTTAATATGTGGAGATCACTGGTCGGCATGGACCCGGTGGGCCGAAGGGCCTGTTTCTGCGCTGTATCTCTAAATAAATAAATAAATAAATAAAGGGTGTTCAGGCACATGGGAGTAGTTAGATTGGCATCATGGTCATTGCACACATGGCCGTGGGTTAAAGGACCTGTCCCTGTGCTGTACTGTTCTAAGGGCATAGGTGATGAGTAAGGGCCTGTCCCACTCACGCAATTTTTTTCGGCGACTTGCCGGCACCCGTCATAGTCGCAGCAGGTTGCCGAAAATGTTCAACGTGTTGCGGGCTGACACCTGTACGGTCGTGAGTAGCGCCCAAAGAGTCGTACCTTTTTCTGGTCCCCACTGGATTTTCACCAAGTTGAGAATTTTCGGCAACCTGCTGCGACTATGACGGGTGCCAGCACGTCGCTGAAAAATATCGCGTAAGTGGGGCAGGCTCTTTAGATATTTTGGTTTCCAAATCTGACCATCCAGAAATTCTGAAATTGTTTCCTCCAGTTCTACGCACTGGTATGTTCCATTACGTATGTTACATTATTCTGTATAATCAGCAAATAAGACTGATTTAATAGTGAAAATTTAAGATGCTGCAAAGACACTTTATTGACAACTTGAGGCAAAAATGTTAACATCTTTTCCCCCAAGCCATTACATTTCCTTCTGAGCAAACGTGTCTTTTAATGGTTGATTTTGATATTTCAACAATCTTATTTCTATTTCATGCTAAAGTTAGTAGAGGCATTAAGCTTGACATCATTGATATATTTTCCTATTAAGGCCATGTATATGGTTCTTGAGGAATGAAACGGGTGCTTCAGCTTCCAATATGGGATGGCATCTGATTGTGTGTCTGCTGGAAGTGGACAGGAGGTGGAAGCAGACGTTGAGGATACCAGGTCAACCTTGCACAATAAATATGGATCAGAACTTTTGTTGAAAGCCCCCTTTGTGACTTTCCTAGACTATGAATGAAGATAGCACAGATCATTGGTGGGCGCTATCAAAATGAAATGTTTTTATTCATAAAGTCATACAGCACAGGAACAGGTCCTTCGGCCAGCTCGCCCCTGCTGACCACGTTTTATAGACAAGTTGTTGAAAAAACATTTACCTGAGTGTTGGTTGGAGAGAGGTTTATAATACTCTTCCAGACTCCCAAACAGGGGCATCAAAGGTTACAAGAAGAAGGGGGTTGAGAGCAAACAATATATCAACCATGATCGAATAACGGAGCAGACTCGATGGGCCAAATGCCCTAATTCTGATCCTATGTCTTATGAACTTATTAACAGTGACAGCACATAGTGTCATAGTTAGACAGCATGAAAACAGGCCCTTCGGCCCAACTTGCCCATGCCAACCAACATGCCCCATCGACACTAGTTCCACCTGCCTGGGTTTGGCCCCTACCCCTTTAAGCCTATCCTGTCCGTGTATCTGTCTAAATGTTTCTTAGACAGTGTGATAAGAACCGCTTCAACTACCTCCTCCAGCCACTCAATCCATATACCTACTACCCTTTTGTGTTACAAAGTTGCTATTAAACAGCAGGTTCCTATTAAATCTTTTGCCTTAAACCTATGTCCTTTTGTTCTTGATTCCCCTATTCTGGGTAAGATACTCAATTCTCAATTGCTTTCTCCCCTTCCCGATCACTTCCACTCCTACCCTAGCCTCTGTAATCCCCAGGTACACAAAAAAGCTGGAGAAACTCAGCGGGTGCAGCAGCATCTATGGAGCGAAGGAAATAGGCAACGTTTTGGGCAGAAACCCTTCTTCAGACTGATGGGGGTGGCGGGGAGAAGAAAGGAAAAAGGAGGAGGAGGAGCCCGAGGGCTGGGGAAGGGGAGGAGACAGCAAGGGCTAACAAAATTGGGAGAATTCAATGTTCATGCCCGCAGGATGCAGACTCCCCAAGCGGAATATGAGGTGCTGTTCCTCCAATTTCCGGTGTTGCTCGCTCTGGCCAAGGAGGGGACCCAGGACAGAGAGGCCGGATGGGGAATGGGAGGGGGAGTTGAAGTGCTGAGCCACTGGGAGGTCAGCTTGGTTATTGCGGACCGAGCGGAAGTGTTCGACGAAGCGATCGCCCAGCCTCCGCTTGGTCTCACTGATGTAGATCAGCTGACATCTAAAGCAGCGGATGCAATAGATGAGGTTGGAGAAGATGCAGGTGAACCTCTGTCGCACCTGGAACGGCTGCTTGGGTCCTTGAATGGAGTCGAGGGGGGAGGTAAAGGGACAAGTGTTGCATCTCTTGCGGTTGCAACGGAAAGTGCCTGGGGAGGGGTTGGTACGGGAGGGAAGGGAAGAATTGACAAGGGAGTTACGGAGGGAGCGGTCTTTGCGGAAGGCAGGCATAGGGGGAGATGGGAAGATGTGGCGTATGGTGGGGTCACGTTGGAGGTGGTGAAACTGACGGAGGATTGCTTGTTGTATGTGACGGCTGGTGGGGTGAAAGGTGAGGACTAGGGGGACTCTGCCCTTGTTGCGAGTGGGGGGATGGGGAGAGAAAGCAGTGTTGCGGGGTATGGAAGAGACCCTGGTGCGAGCCTCATCTATGGTGGAGGAGGGGAACCCCCGTTCCCTGAAGAATGAGGCCATTTCAGATGCCCTGGTGTGGAACGCCTCATCCTGGGAGCAGATGCGACGTAGGCGGAGGAATTGGGAGTAGGGGATGGAGTCCTTACAGGAAGCAGGGTGGGAAGAAGTGTAGTCCAGATAGCCATGGGAGTCAGTATCCACTATAAGCCTACTGTAAACCCACTATAAACCGACATCCATTATAAACCTACTGACTCCCTCCTTAACTCCCTTGTCAATTCTTCCCTTCCCTCCCGTACCACCCCCTCCCCGGGCACTTTCTGTTGCAACCGCAAGAGATGCAACTCTTGTCCCTTTACCTCCCCCCTCGACTCCATTCAAGGACCCAAGCAGTCGTTCCAGGTGCGACAGAGGTTCACCTGCATCTCCTCCAATCTCATCTATTGCATCTGCTGCTCTAGATGTCAGTTGATCTACATCGGTGAGACCAAGCGGAGGCTGGGCGATCGCTTCGCCGAACACCTCTGCTTGGTCCGCAATAACCAAGCTGACCTCCCGGTGGCTCAGCACTTCAACCCCCTCCCATTCCCCATCCGACCTCTCTGTCCTGGGTCTCCTCCATGGCCAGAGCGAGCAACACCGGAAATTGGAGGAACAGCACCTCATATTCCGCTTGGGGAGTCTGCATCCTGCGGGCATGAACATTGAATTCTCCCAATTTTGTTAGTCCTTGCTGTCTCCTCCCCTTCCCCAGCCCTCGGGCTGTCTCCTCCCATCCATCAGCCCTCGGGCTCCTCCTCCTCCTTTTTCCTTTCTTCTCCCCGCCACCCCCCATCAGTCTGAAGAAGGGTTTCGGCCCGAAACGTTGCCTATTTCCTTCGCTCCATAGATGCTGCTGCTCCCACTGAGTTTCTCCAGCTTTTTTGTGTACCTTCGATTTTCCAGCATCTGCAGTTCCTTCTTAAACACTCTGTAATCCCCAGCTCTAAGGACCTACCACGGGATCACCACTGAAGGCATAGCAGACCAAAGCTGAATGAAATGTGTGATTGCGCTGAAACAGGCCACTTGGCACAACTGGTGCAAACTGTTCATATTCTGCACGAGTCTCAGCCCAATCTTTCAACTGATCTTTATGTTCCCCTTTAACTCTTCTATTCATTTAAACCCTAACTGATCAATTACAAAATCATTCCCTGTGGTAGCAAGTTCCACATTCTAAACACCCTTCCAAATGTAGAAATTTCTCTCTGTTTCATAACAATTTATTGATAACAATCTTGTGTTTGTATCCCCCAGTTTGGAGACTGTCTCGAGTGTAAACATTCTCTCCTGTCCAACTCATTTGTAATTTTAAAGACCTTTATCACATCTCTTTTTGGAAAGGTAAAAGCACTTATCTGCACACTCTCTTCGGAAAGCAGTAATCTCTGATCATTGTAATTATGTGCAATCACTCCAACTCATACGTTCTGCCAAACTACCTGGGAAGGCAACATATATTGCCACGGCATGTATAGTAGGCTGTGGACTAATTGCTAGTAAATAGGAAGAGTATAGATGAATACTGTGACCCTACGACTCAATTGTTTTGCACTGCCACCAACAACTTTGTCATAGAACGAATCAGCACAGAAATAGTCCCTTCGGCCCAACTCGTCCATGCTGACCAAGATGCCTACCTGAACTTGTCCCATATCTCTCTAAACCATTCCTATCCTTGTACATGTCCAAATGTCTATTAAACGTTGCAATTGTACCCACATCTACTGCTTCCTCTGCTTCCTCTGGCAGCACATTTCACATTTCCAGTACAAAAAAAGTTGCCCCTTAGGTCCCCTTTATCTCTATCCTCTTACATTAAATCCATTACACCTCCCTACCCCGGGAAAAATATTGTAACCATTTACCTTACCTATGCCGTTCATGATTTTAAAAACACCCCTCCGCTTCCTATGCTCCAGGGAATAAAGCCCAAGCCTTCCAGTCCCAATAATATCCCTGTAAATCTTTTCTGCACCCTTTCCAGTTTAGTGGCATGATTCCTATAGCTAGACAACCGGAACTGCACATAACACTCCAAATGCGGCTTTTCTAATGTCCTACACAGTTACCACATGGCATCCCACCTCTTATACTCACTGCTCTCACTGATGAAGGCAAGATGCCAAAAGATTTCCCCTCCACCCTGTCTCCCTGTGTTAGTATTTCCAAGGACCTATGAACTTCCACCCCTACATTTCTCTATTGTATAACACTCACTGGGACACTGTATAAGTCATAGTTACAGAGTCATACAGCATCGAAAGAGGCCTTTCAGCCCAACTTGCCTATGCTGACCAAGATGCCCCATCTATATTGGTCCCACCTGCCTGCGTCTTTCCTATCAATGTGCCTGTCCAATCCGCCGTGCCCTGAATTAACAACCAAAATGGCACACTTCAAATTATTCCAACTTAAATTCCATCTGCCATCGCCTTGGCCCATTTTCCCAGTTCATCTAGATCCTTTCATAATTTTAGGTAACATTTCTTACATCCACTCCACGACTAATTCTGGTGTTATCTGCAAACTTATTAATCATGCCATCTATATTCTCATCCAAATCATTAATATAGATGGTAATCACCAGTGCATCCAGCCAATTTTGTGTCCAATTGTCCAGCTGTTTCATGAAATCTTGTAATCTAACCTTCTAGACCAGCGTACCTTGCGGAACATTGTCAAAGCCCATGTAGCTAATGTAGTTAAGGTGTATAAAATCACGAGAGGAATAGATCGGGTAGAATCACAGAGTCTCTTGCCCAGAGTAGGAGAATTGTGAATCAGAGGACGTAGGTTTAAGGTTGAGGGGGAAAGATTTAATAGGAATCTGAGCAGTAACTTTTTTGCACAAAGGGTAGTGGGTGTGTAGAACAGACACAGCCAGAGGAGGTAGTTGAGGTATTTGAAATGTTTAAGAAACATTTAGACCGTTGCATGAATAGGATAGGTTTAGAGGTAGAAGTATGGGCCAAACACTGGCAGGTGGGAATAGTGTAAATGGAACATGTTGGTCGGTCAGTGCAGGTCAGGTCAACGAGCCTGTTTCGACACTGTATCACTCTATGACTATGTCAACTGCTGTCCCCTTTCTAATCCTCTTGGTCATCTCTTCAAAAAACACATTCAAATTTGTGAGACAATTTCCCGCACACAAAGCTGTACTGACTATTCATAGCTTGTCCTTGCCTTGCCAGAGGCTGATAGATCCCATCTCTTCAGTAGAATCCCGTTCAGTAACTTTCCCACATCTGATGTTAGGCTCAAACTGCCCTGTTGTTCCCTGGTTTGTGCTTAGGGCCCACTTTATATAAAAGCAAAATATTCTAACACCTCACCCATAGTTAACGATGATATAAAAACCTATGCCTGGGCCCCACCAATGTCTTCCCTAGCTTCCCACAGTGTCCTAGGATATACTTGGTCAGGCTCCAGGGATTCATCCACCTTGGCCAAGCAATGAGAAGTTCATTTGGAGAACAAAAGACCATGCTAATTCCATGAAACCCATGAAGTCCATGGGGTTGAAGTGTCAATGACAATGTAGATGCAGAACTAGCTTAAAGACAGAACGTAGAGAGTAGGTACTTGATGGTCAACATAGACATGTTGGGTCAAATGGTCTATTCTTGTGCTGGACGACTTTATGACTCCACAATCTATTATATCTGCAGATCATCCCCATTCTGTGATGTGAACCAGTACTTAGACATCACACACGCACACTGGCACAGGTATTGTTATCCCAATGAGAATAGCTTTCTTGCACAAATGATAAAAATGGCTCATAGTGTCATACAGCATGGAAACAGACTCTTCAGCCCAACCTGCCCACACTGACCAACATGTCCCATATGCACTAGTTCCATCTGCCTGTGTTTGGCCCATATCCTTCTAAACTTCTTCTCCATGTGCCTGTCTAAACATTTCTTAAACAATAGACAATAGGCAATAGGTGCAAGAGTAGGCCATTTGGCCCTTTGAGCCAGCTCCGACATTCAATGTGATCATGGCTGATCATCCCCAATCAGTACCCCGTTCCTGCCTTCTCCCCATATTCCCTGACTCTGCTATCTTTAAAAGCCCTATCTAGCTCTCTCTTGAAAGTTTCCAGAGAACCAGCCTCCATGTACCTGTCTCAACTACCTCCTCCGCAGCTCGTTCCAGACACCCACCACACTATGTGTGAAATAGTTACCCCTCAGGTTCTTACTAAATCTTTCCCCCTTCAGCTTAAACCTACAGTATGTCCTCTGGTTCTCGATCCCCCTAATCTGGACAACAGACTCTGTGTGTCTACCCGATCTATTCCTCTCGTGATTTTCTACACCTCTATAAGATCACCCATCATCCTCCTGCACTCCAAGAAATAGAATCCTAGCATGTTCAGCCTCTCCCTATAACACAGCTCCATGTGTCCTGGCAACATCCTCGTAAATCTTCTCTGCACCCTTTCCAGTTTGACAACATCTTTCCGATAACATGGTGCCCAAAAACTGAATACAATACTCTAAATGCAGCCTCACCAACAGTTTATACAACTGCAAAATGACCACCCAACTTCTATATTCAATACTGACTGATGAAGGCCAATGCGTGCCAAAAGTACGTTTTACCACCCTATCTACCTGTGATCCCACTTTCAACACACTACTTACCTGTACCCTTAGATCCCTCTGCATCAGTCTAAATGTTTCTGTAGTACATGGGAGCTGCGATGGCACACTCCTATTTTGCGTCATTCATTCTGGAGTATGTGACAAAGAAAATTAGGAAAAGCTTGAAAAATATACTTCACATAGAAAATTTGAAGTGAATCTGGAACAGTTGCAACCTGCAAAGTTTTGCTTCTTATCTACAGTTACGAACCCTGCCGGTAAGGCCAGGCCAGTGTCTGGGTCAAGGTACAAAAAAAAGCCACATTATAGGAATAAAGGTTTGTGTCATGAAAAACCCCAGTTACTGCAGCTGCACATAAACCACAGAATCTTAGACTACATGCACAATATAAATTTTAAATGGCTGCCCGCCATTCTAATTATTATGAATTATAAATGATTCCACCCGCCTTCAATAGAGATGAATTGTCCTTTCACTTTCCATTTCGGAATTTCAATCCTTGACCTCTGCCTCGCAGGACAACCAAAGTTAGAACTCAAGAAATAACCTTACCCAGCATTTATATAATCGCTGCAACACAGATGTGGCGGACCATTTAATTTAGTCCCCTTTCTGCATTTTTTTTGATAAGTTTTGACAGGTTTAATTACACAAGTTATTTTTAACATCTCATTTAAAAAGGCAGGCTTTCAAATGCCCATCGTCCTCTCCTGCGCTGCAATTTAGTTCCGTCTGAATCTGTCGCCATCCACCGCGGACCCTTTGTTGGAAGTGACAATCACCGTCTTTTGGAATGTGAATAGGCAGATACTCGGCAAGGCAGGCAGGACAAAGGAGCTGTCTTTTTTTTTATTCCTTACGAACGTACAGCTCGCCACGGCAATCTCATTGTTTTTTTCTCTAAAAAGAAACGGGGAGAGAATTATTTTGACAATTCGCAAAAAATTCAAGTGCGGTTCCCCAAAGCATTAATGCCAGGCTGACTGTCACAGGTAGAGCAGTCTGATATGACTAACATTAAACTTTCCAATTGCCAAGCATGCAGTTATAACTTAATTATGCATCTTAACTCCAGTCACTTAATTTAAGGCAGGCCAAATTAATGGTGTTCCACTGCTGTGAATATGCACACCGAATTCATTCATCATAATTCACAGATCCCTACTTTCTGATTGTGTGAAAAACCCTTAAGGTGATAAGTTCATAAGTGATAGGAGTACAATTTGGCCATTCGGCCCATTAAGTCTACTCCGCCATTCAATCATGACTGATTTATCTCTCCCTCCTAACCTCATTCTCCTGCCCTTTCCCCATAACCTCTGACACCTGTACTAATCAATAATCTATCTATCTCTGCATTAAAAATATCCACTGACTTGGCCTCCACAGCCTTCTGCGGCAAAGATTTCCACAGATTCACCACCCTCTGACATTTGTCAGAAATTCTCCTCACCTCCTTCCTAAAACAACGTCCTTTAATTGTGAGGCTAGTCCCAGACTCTCCCACTAGTGGAAATTTTAGCTTTACGTCTGTGGATCTGTCTAAGTGTAAATAGTCCTCGGAGCTAGTGGTGGCCATTGTGCTTGTATTGGCTATATTGGGATTATCTTGGCTCATGCCTGATGTTTGAGGCAGGCACCACTTTACATTCTGTTGGACAGTGGACGGCTGACAAATGCTGACTCAGCATTAATATAGCTACTAGCAGGCTAAAATTTAAACTTAAAAAAAAAACAGTGCTGGAGTAACTCAGTGGGGCAGGCAGCATCTCTGGAGTACATGGAGAGGTGACATTTTGAGTCGGGACCCATCCTCAGACTTAGCCTTCTCCTTTTGTTAAAATTACAGCAATCTTTTTACCATAATTGCACTGCACTGGTACCAGTGTGCATTAAGTCAAGTCAAGTCAAGTCACATTTATTTATATAGCACATTTAAAAAACAACTCTCGTTGGCCAAAGTGCTTTACATTTGTTATAAGAATAGCACAACAAAACAAACTACATACATATATACATGTAGCCCTCACTCAGAGGACGTCAGGAAAGGCTTGGGAGTATAGATAAGTCTTTAGTCTTGACTTAAAGGAGTCGATGGAGGGGGCAGTTCTGATGGGGAAGGGGATGCTGTTCCACAGTCTGGGAGCTGCAACCGCAAAGGCACGGTCGCCCCTGAGCTTATGCCTAGACCGCGGGATATTCAGCAACCCCAAGTCGGCCGATCTGAGGGGCCTGGAGGTGGAGTGGTGGGTGAGAAGACTTTTTATGTAGGTGGGGGCAAGCCCATTGAGGGCTTTGTAGACATGGAGGAGAATCTTGAAGTTTATACGGAACCGCACAGGGAGCCAGTGGAGAGAGGCCAGGATCGGGGTGATGTGGTCCCTTTTTCAGGTGCCCGTCAGGAGTCTCGCTGCGGCGTTTTGGACCAGTTGCAGGCGGGACAGGGAAGATTGGCTGATGCCAGTGTAAAGGGAGTTGCAGTAATCTCGGCGGGAGGAGATGAATGTGTGGATGATCTTTTCCAGGTCATCAAACTGGAGGAATTTGTTTTATTTTAGCTATCGTCCGAAGCTGAAAGAAGCTAGCTTTTACCACAGCATTGACTTCTTTGTCAAATTTCAGTGCTGAGTCAAATATCACGCCAAGGTTTTTGAAGTGAGGTTTGAGAAGTGGGGTAAGGCTTCCAAGGCTGCCTGCTATCATTTTGATTGAGTCCGAGGGGCCGAGAAGGATGACCTCAGACTTACTCTCGTTTAGTTGGAGGAAGTTCTGGGCCATCCAACACTTTATATCCTCGAGGCAGTGGGTAAGGTTAAACAGATTTGATTGGTTTTTGGGCTTCAGGGGGAGATAGAGTTGGGTATCGTCTGCGTAGCAACGGAAGGAAATGCCGTGCCTTTCAATGACTCGGCCTAAGGGGAGCATATACAGGGAGAAGAGAATGGGGCCAAGGATGGAACCTTGTGGAACCCCACAGCAGAGATTAGCTGGGGAGGAGAATGAGTTTCCTATGTTAGTCGAGAAGCTCCTACCTTTGAGGTAGTAGATGAACCATCTCAGGGCAGTGCCATCAATACCAACCCCGTACTGGAGACGGTCAATTAGGATGGTGTGGTCGACAGTGTCAAATGCTGCGCTGAGGTCAAGAAGGAGCAGGATTGCACAGTCGCCGGAGTCAACGGTGAGCAGTTGGTCATTGTGTACCTTCAACAAGGCAGACTCTGTGCTGTGGTGAGCCCTGATTGGAAAGTTTCCAGGATAGTGTTTTGGTGCATAGAGCATTTGGAGCATAGAGCAAACCACAGATCACTATCTAAATGTGTACGAAAGGAACTGCAAATGCAGGTTTAATACCGAAGATAGACACAAAATGCTGGAGTAACTCAACGGGACAGGCAGCATCTCTGGAGAGAAGGAATAGGTGACGTTTCGGGTCGTGAAGGGTCTCGACCTGAAATGTCAACCATTCCTTCTCTCCAGAGATGCTGTCTGTGCCGCTGAGTTACTCCAGCTTATTGTGTCTATCTTCAGGTTACTTATCTAATCCACGATACCCATGATATTCTGTGAGATTAAAATTGGCAGGGACGATGTGAATGTAAAATTAGCTCAGGGGCAGAAGGCAGATTGATGTCCCTAGGAACTCCAGATGCTGGTTTACAAGAAAAGACACAAAGGGACAGAGTACCTCAGCAGGTAAAGCAACAACTCTGGAGAACATGGATGGGCAATGTTTGGGTCAGGACCATTCTCCGGACTGATTGTGGTAGGTGTGGGGGGGAGGCAGAAAGCTGGAAGAGTGGTGGGGCAGGGCAAAGTCTGGCAAATTACAGGTGTACAGAGCTGAGGACTTTTTGACTGGTAGATGATTGGACAAAAGCCAGAGATTAAAAGACAAAAGGTGATGAGATAAGGAGACGAGGGGAGATGCAGTGCGAAATGTGAAGCTAGAGGAAGAAATATAGGTGGAAGAGGACAGGAGGTAAGGGAAAGGGAGAAATGGGTGTGCATCCATCTGGGGCAAGGGCAAGAAAAGGGGAAGAGAGACAGAGTGTGATGATAGTTTGTCAGAGTGAAGATCTGGTTTTCCCAATGATATCCAGGATTTGTGTTTTTGGACAGATACAGCACTTCTGAAATATAAGTTTCATTCATTTTCTTTTGGAAGGTGAACATAATTTAGTGCCCATTTCTACTTTACCTTGCAGATGGGATGGTAAGCTGCCATCTTGAACCATAGTAGTTCTTGTAGTGTGCAGGCATTCCCTTAATGTTGTTGGGAAGGGAGTTCCAGGATTTGGGGCCAGTGATGTTAAAGAAACATCCGTATTGGGTGAGAGGACCCAGCAATAGGTGGTGTTACCATGGGCAAGTTGTCCTTCTCAATAGGGCCTATTCTTTGACTATATTCTTCAGAGATAAAGCCCTTCAGCCCACCAAGTCCATGCCGACCAACAATCATCCCGTACACTAGAACTATCCTACACCCCAGGGACAATTTACAATTTTACCGAAGCCAATTAACCTGTACATCTTTTGAATGTGAGAGGAACCCAGAGCACCCAGGCGAATCCCATGTGGTCTTGGGGAGAACATATAAACTCCGTACAGAGAGGACCCAGAGACTGGATCGAACCCGGGTCTCTGGTGCTGTAAGGCAGCAACTCTACCGCTGTACCACTTGGCCTCCCCGTACGTTACGGAGTACTTATAGTGGAACTACTTATAAAGTTCCCAGAATACTCAAATCGCAGTAACTTGGAAAATAATGTCAAGGATTGCTACGGACTTCTGAAACACCCAAACAGACTAATGGTGGAGAATTAATCAGCAAATCACAGTGTGTGGGACATAGATGTTACTACCACAACCCACTTTCAAAAACAAATTCATAAATGGGGGCGGCACAGTGGTAGAGTTGCTGCCTTCTGGTGCCAGGGACCCAGAGTCGATCCTGACTACGGGTGCTGCCTACGAAGTTGGTACATTCTCCCCATGGCCGCATGGGTTTTCTACGGCTACCCCGGTTTCCTCCCACACTCCAAAGGCGTACAGGTTTGTTGGCTTCAATAAAATTGTAAATTGTCTCTAGTGTGTAGGATAGTGGCAGTGTATGAAGTGGTTGCTTGTCAGCGCGGACTTGGTGGGTCAAAGCGTCTGTTTCCGCGTAGTTTCTCTATCAACCTTCTGCTGCTGTTCTTGTGGTGAAGGGGCTTCCACAACGTTGAATTTCTGGAGCAAAAAATGAAGTGCTAAAGAAATGTCCCCACCTGAAACATCATCCAAAGTCTAGGGCCAGACAACTTGTCCTCAGGGCAGCACAGTGACGCAGCTGGCAGAGCTGCTGCCTCATGCCTCACAGTGCCAGGAACTCAGGTTCGATCCTGACCTCGGGTGCTGTCTGTGTGGAGTTTGCACGTTCTCCCTGTGACCTCCGGGTGCTCTGTTTTCTATCCACAATCCAAAGACATGCAGGCTTGCAGGTTAATTATCGCTGTGTGTATTGTCCCTTGTGTGTATGAAGTGGATGAGAAACTGGGATAACTTAGATCTAGCGTGAGCGATGGTCAGCGCGGACTCAGTGGGCCGGGGGGCCTGCTTCCAGGCTGGATCTATCAATTAATTGATTCCCTCCACAGAAGCTGCCAATTCCGCTGAATTCCTCCAGCACTTTGCTATTTGCTTTGCTTCCGGCATCTGCAGTTGAATTGAATTCCAGCATTTAAGAACTAATGACAAAGAAGGAACAGAGGTTCCAAGTCAGGGTGCTTTACAACCTGAATGAGACTCTGGAGGTGGTCCCAGATGACGTACTTGATGACCTACCAGATGACCTCTGCTTGACCTTCCTGCTGGTAGTTGTGGATTTAGGGGGTGGCCACACCAACTTGCTACAGTGCATCTTGTCCACTGAACTAGGTTGCAGCACTGCAGAATTCAGAGTTTCACACGTCTATGAATTCGGCAGCACCGCGTCCCGGTTCAGTGAAGCCCAGTTGCCGTTATTCTTCCCTCCACCGACTGGAATAAAATCCACTTCCACCTCCTCTAACCAGCACTGTTAGATGCTGCCTCAAATCGCCGGGGACCAGGGTTCGACCGTGACCTTGGGTACTGTCTGTGCAGAGTTTGCACGTTCTCCCTCTAACTATGTGGATTTCCTCAGGATGCTCCGTTTTCCTCTCATGTCCCAAGGACGTGCAGGTTTGTAGGTAATTGGCCTCTGTAAAGCGCCCCACATGTGAAGGGAGTGGATGAGAAAGTGGGATGACGTAGAACTAGTGTGAACGGGTGATCGATGGTCAGCGTGGACTCGGTGGGCCGAAGGTCCACTTTCCGTGCTATGCTGCTTCACTAAACCGAGTTCAAGCCGACCAGTGATCCCCATACACTAACAAGCACTATCCAACATATGAGGGACAATTTACAATTTTACCAAGCCAATTAACTGACAAACCTGTACTTCTTTGGAGTCTGGGAGGATACAGGAACACCTGGCGAAAACCCACACAGTCACAGGGAGAAGGTACAAACTCCATACAGACAGCACCCTTAGTCAGGATCGAACCCAGGTCCCTGGCGTCGTAAGGCAGCAACTCTACCGCTGCGCCACTGTGCCGCCCTGTGAACTCGAATGAATCACTGGTTAGATGGCGTCAAAACTGAAAACTCAATGTGCACTCATCACCTCCGCTGCTTGGTGTGTGCATAAAACCTTGCTCAGCTTGAGCCGGACTCTCGGAGTGAGAGAGTAAGTGGAAGCTCGGTGTCCTGGTTGCTGCAAGTGGTGCAACAAGAGGTGTGGATGCCATCTACAGGGCTGAATCCTCAACTGAAATTCAGCTTCCTTTTATCAGCAGAGTGTAACGTACACTCAACACTATTCCACACACGGGACAATTTACATTTATACCAAGCCAATTACAAACCTGTACGTCTTTGGAGTGTGGGAAGAAATCTCTGAGACCTTGGAGAAAACCCACACAAGTCACGGGGAGAACACACAAACTCTGTGCAGACAGCACCCGTAGTCGGGATCGAACCCGGGTCTCTGACGCTGTAAGGCAGCAACTCTACTGCTGCACCACCGTGTTTTCCAGTGTTGAGAATCCTGAATTCTGAGAATTCTGGTGTTGATGTTCCGTATTCATCCCATCTATTCCCAATTTTGTTGCTACTTGTTGCACCAGTGTGCTGCTCTGAAAACTAAAAGAGATAAGGTAATTAACTGTAAACTTTTGCTGAGTGGCTCGCTTGAGCTTACGGCCAACCTCAACACGCTTTTAAAAAACAATTTTCTTCTGCTGTTTCCCCTTACAGGTCTAAACATGAAGGATGCCCAGGTTGTTGCCCTATCAACAGGGACAAAATGTATAAACGGAGAATACATTAGTAACCAGGGTCTAGCCCTAAATGATTGCCATGCTGAAATTATTGTACGGAGATCTTTAGTTCGTTTCCTTTACTCTCAGCTGGACCTACATTTAAGGTAAACAAAGAAAAAAATCATTCTCCTCATTCTTCATCTTAACCCTTCACCCTACCATTAACTTCAAAATTATGCCGCAGCCTCTTCAAGGCTCCACAATTATAATCTTCTCTCTGCATTCACAAACAAGGCCATCTATTGTTTGGATGAACCACGTTCAAAGTATATTGATCCCATCTAATCCCAATTTTGGATAGGTTTTAAATGTAAACTTAAAGTAATGTTGAGGAATGAGTTAAAGTAATATGATGCACTTCAAATACAAAGTATGATTTTGCTTTCTGTGCTAATTTAGGCAGTAAATTGACAACATACATCGAGCACCCTTATATTCAATTGGCATAGATGATGAAACAAACTAGTAAATAAGTATTTTGAAGATTTATTTGCTATTTCACTCCATATGGCCTGTGGTTGCGATCTGGGTATTTCCCCCAAACCCAGAAACGACCCTGCAGTAGGAGCGGCACGGTGGCGGTAGGGTTGCTGCTTTCCAGCGCTTGCAGCGCCGACGAATCAGGTTCGATCCCGCTACGGGTGCTGTCTGTAGGTAGTTTGTACGTTCTCCCCGTGACCTGTGTGGGTTTTCTCCAAGATCTTTGGTTTCCTCCCACCCTCCAAAGACGTACAGGGTTGTATGTTATGGTATGAATTTGCTTGGTATAAGTGTAAATTGTTCCAAGCGTGTGTAGGATAGTGTTAGAGTGCGGAGATCGCTGGTTTGTGCCGACTCGATGGGTGGAAGGGCTTGTTTCTGTGCTGTATCTCTAAACTAAACTAAACTAAACCAAACCCTCATCTCACCACTCCCTCCCTCTCCTTCATCCCCAAAATGGCAGTCACTGTAAACAGCTCTCATGTAGTCAAGGAGCCTTTCAACCTCAGTTTATAAATTTCACATCAGAGTAAGAATTATCTGAACATAAGCAAACATCTAGCCCGAAGCAAACCCTTTTATTAAACCAGAACAGGATTCTGATGGGTTGAGGTGAGGGTGGTAGAAGTTTCTTTCACCCTGCACCATGTCCCTGTATTGTGACTTTATTAAATAAGGCAGTACTAGCATACCGAAGTACCACCATGACCAACCCAAATGACAATTGATTTAAGAGAATCAGTCTGCAGTAGGTTCTCGACCCGAAACGTCGCCCATTCCTTCTCTCCAGAGATGCTGCCTATCCCGCTGAGTTACTCCAGCATTTTGTGTCTCTCATTGATTTAAGAGAAGGTTTGCCTTCTGATTTACATCATACCAGGAAGGAAGTATCCTTAAGCTGCATATTTTAGGCTGCATATATTTTGTGCTGGAAGGGCCCTCAAACCAAGCAAACTAAAAGCATCAAGACAGGAAACTCAAACCCTGTGGATTCCTTTAGACACTGCCTGCTTGGCAACAGGACTAGACATAGGATACAAAGGTGGACTTTGGAATTTTTATGGGATAATTAATTCTGTTTTGAAGGATTTCTTTGTAGTCCTACTGAATCAGTCCACTGGGCTGGTGCCTGTCAGACTGGGATTTATTGAAATACACATCTAATCCCTTTATTTTAAGTATCCATGTGGTCTTGCCTACGTGTATATCTAATGCCAAGGAATCAGAAATTCTATTTCAATGCCTGAATGAAGTGTAATCTAGAGGATGCCAGTAAAATAAACTGATTGAATTAGACGACATGGAAATCCTCCAAAGGCAGAATTAGATGTTGAAATTTCCAAACCACATCCACTTTATTCTCATACAGACCACATTCCAAAACTTTGTGCCGTATTCTATGTTTTAAATATGCCCCTTGTCTCATTACATGCAAGTCTAATATCAATGTAGCGAGGTGCCTGTTCATTTAATGATTCAGACCTAAATATATGAAGTCTACAAAAGTTATTTATCTGTGTTGTCACATGAGTTTAAACATTGATTTTGCCCAGGTTGTATCCCAGGGAACCCGGTTGTTTGTGATCTATATTAACAACTTGGATGGAGGAGGTACGATTATTATGTTTGAAGACAACATTGGAAGTGTTGAGGATATTGAGGAAGTTTGTATGAGACCCCAGCAGGATATAGATGGTACTAAAAGCTGGTGCAGGGTGTTATCAGATGAATTTAACGAGACAAGGCACTTTGAGATGTCAAATAGGAGTAGGACAGACACAGTACTTATTGAGACTATGAGGAAAGGCACAAAAAGCTGGGGTAACTCAGCGGGTCAGGCAGCATCTCTGGAGAGAAGGAATAGGTGATGCATATTGATTTCTCTCATTTCAGGTAGCCCCGGCATCCCCTCTCTCTCTCTATCCCTCCCCCACCCAAGTCGCACCAGCTTCACATTTTCACCCTACAACAGCTAACAATGGCCTGTTTCCTTTATCATCATTACTTTTTTGCATATCTTTCATTCATTGTTCTTTATCTCTCCACATCACCGTCCATATCTCTCGTTTCCCTTATCCCTAACCAGCCTGAAGAAGGGTCTCGAACTGGAACGTCACCATCCCTTCTCTCCAGAGATGCTGCCTGTCCCGCTGAGTTACTCCAGCTTTTTGTGCCTATCTTCAGAACATCACCCATCCCTTCTCTCCAGAGATGCTGCCTGACCTGCTGAGTTATCTCAGCTTTTTGTGTCAATCTTCAGTGTAAAACCAGGATCTGCTGTTCCTTCCCACACCTGTTGAAGCTCTGTGGAATGTGGATGAACCGAGGGACCAAGGAAGGAGTTCGGAGACAGAGGGGCATATTGCACAGGATGGAGGAAATTGGGGGGAAGGGATAGTGAGGAGTCTTCTTCTTGCGTTTGAGGCAGCAGAAGTTATGTAACGCCCACATCAACGCCCAGGCCAGTTAGGCCTTCCGCATTCAGTTGCAGCAGGGTGATGCCATCCGGTTCGACATCCGTAGGTGCCCGCCCTAAGAAGGGCGCATGCTCCGGGTTGGCGCCAAGCCGCGGCGACCAAGGTTGCATTAGGGCTGCAAGCTGCGGCGACTGAGGTTGCATTATTCCTGCCGCTGTAGCTCTGGCGGGTGTCGTTCGCCTGGCTGAGGTCAGTTGACAGGGCTCACCACGGGGAGGTCGACAACATGAGCCCCAAGGTGAGGGGTGACTTAGTGGGCAAATTAAGGGGGGAATAATGAGGGGATTGGGTAGATCAAGGGAGGTGAAACTGAGAAGGTGATTATACAGCGCAGCATTGGATAATGGGGCCCAACAGGCTACAAGTGGCTCATTTGGGTCCTGTACCACAAGCAAGCGACTGGGCCATTTGCTCAGACAAAAAGCAGCAACTAGCACCCAGGTGCCGAGATATTCTTATCAATGTCAATCGTCGGCAAAGGGACTGATTTGTAAATCAATCTGCACCTGTCAGTGAAAATAAGTACAAATCACAGCTGGGATCCGTCAAATCGCATATGCTTCCTGACATGCTGCAAAGCTAGTTCTTGCTTTAAGTTTGAATGAACCAAAAAAAGGTCAGAATTCTCCAACTTTAAATTCATTCCTGTCAACATCAGTGGTGCCTGCAGCATATGATGATGTTACCACTTCCACGAACAGTGATAGATCATAGGACAGCACAGGACATCAGCCATCGCACATACTGTTGCATATAATCCTCCAGCATTTTTGCCACCTCCACCGAGATCCCACCACGAGTCACATCTTCCCATCGCCACCCCTTTCTGCTTTCCGCAGTGACCTTTCCCTCTGCAACTCTCTGGTTAACTTGTCCCTTCCCACCCAAACCACCCCCACCCCCGGTACTTTCCCTTGCAACCACAGGAAATGCAACACCTGTCCCTATACCTCCCCCCTCGACCCCGTCCAAGGACCCCAACCATGTTTTCAGGTGAGGCAGAGGTTCACTTGCACCTCCTCCACCCTCACCTACTGTATCCACTGTTCCAGGTGTGGACTCCTCTAGACCAAGCGCAGGCTCGGCGATTGTTTCGCTGAACACCTCCGCTCAGTCTATCTAAACCTACCTGTTCTCCCGGTTGCCAAACACTTTAACTCCCGCTCCTATTCCCACACTGACCTTTCTGTCCTGGGCCTCCTCCACTGTCAGAGTGAGGCCCAACGCACATTGGAGGAAACAGCACCTCATATTTTGTTTCGGCAGCTTACACCCCAGCGGTATGAATATTGTCTTCTCTAACTTCAATTAACCCATGCTTTACCTCTCTTTCTCCATCCCTGCCCTTTCCTAATTATCCAACCAGTCTGACAGTCCCCCTGATTACATTTTATTTCTGTTTGTTTTGTTTTGTTTTCACGTTCTGCTAGCTAACAATGATCAATTCTACAATTTCCTTTAAACTCATCTCTTTTGATGTCTCGTTTTCACACCTTACCCTTCCTTACATCTATGTCTCCCTCTCCCCTGACTCTCAGTCTGAAGAAGGGTCTCGACCTGAAACGGCACCCGTTCCTTCTAACCAGAGATGCTGCCTGTCTCGCTGAGTTACTCCAGCTTTTTTGTAAACCAGAATTTGCAATTCCTTGTGTCTCCACTGTTCTGACTCTTCGCTGAAGCCTACTACCATGATGCTACTATGATAACTTCATTACTCTATTTTAATTCATGAAAGATTCAACAATCTATGACCCATTTCTCCTTTTAGCAAGTTTTTTCCATTGTGCGCTAACTGATTTATTTTCAAGAAATAGACCATAAATTCTCTGTCCTAATTTAGTTTAGTTTAGTTTAGATGCAAGATGCTGCAGTAACTCAGCGGGACAGGCAGCATCTCTGGATAAAAGGAATGGCTGACATTTTGGGTTGAGACCCTTCTTCAGACCTGAAATGTCACCCATTCCTTCTATCCAGAGACGCTGCCTGTCCCGCTGACTTCCTCCAGCATTTTATGTCTATCTTCAGTGTAAACCAGCATCTGCAGTTCCCTCCTACACATTTAGTTTAGTTTAGTTTAGTTCAGAGATACTGCGTGGAAACAGGTCCTTCGGACCACTGACCATGCCGACCAACGATCACTCGTGCAATATTGCTATGGGACAATTTACAGAAGCCAATTAAGTGAAATGTGGGAGGAAACCGGATCACCCGGAGAAAAACCACAAGGTCACAGGGAGAACGTACAAACTCCATACAGACAGAACCCATAGTCAGGATCCAACCTGGCACTGAGTGCAAGGTGGCAGCTCTACCACTTTGCCATCAAATTCTTCATTCATTTCTCATGATGAGGGTATCGCTGGCAATAAATTCCGCATTTATTGCCCATCCCTAATTGCATTTTAAAATGTTGTTGGTCAGCTGCCTTCATGAGTCCTTCTAGTGAAAGTTCTCTCACACCTTGGTGGGAGAGGGAGTACCAGCATTATCTGGGACTGATCGGTTTCCTCGTAGATCAATTATCATTGCATGTGTTCTGCTTTGGTGACAAGCTGTGCCTACAAATCAGTAAACGAGCGATGGAATAATTCAGACATGGAGAAAAGGAAATTCAGCACAATAATGGTTGAAGGATAGATAGGATTGAATAAGAGTGAGTGCAAGAAAGATTTGTTCCAACAGTGGCACAGCAGGTAGAGCCACATCCTCACCGCGACTCAGGTTTGATCCTGACTTTGGGTGCTGTCTGTGTGGGGTTTGCACGTTCTCCCTGTGACTGCGTGTGTTTTCTCCGGGTGCTCCCGTTTCCTCCCACATCCCAAAGACGTGCGGGTTTGCAGTTTAATTGGCCTCTGTAAACTGCCCCTAGTGCGTCGTGAGTGGATGAGAAAGTGGGATCACGTAGAACTAGTGTGAACGGGTGATCCATAGCCAGCGTGAACTTGGTGGGCCGAAGGGCCCATTTCCATGCTGTGTACTAAACTGAACTAAACTAATAACGGGAGTTTTGAAGAGGAGATGATGAAAATGCGTTTTAAATGAAACCATTTCACTCTATGCTACATTTTTCTATGATACAATTAAGTGCAGGGTGGCCTCTAACACCTTTTAGTTAACAGTGCAAGGACCTGCAATTGGGTTTTCCCAGGCCTGCTCCTGTAGGATGGAAATTGGTGCGTGGGTTCAGCTGACCTCTATTGGGAGGTGAGGGGATGCATTGGAAATCACAAACAGCATCAAATGACTTTTTTCTTCCCGCATCTGAGTGAGTGACGCGAAACGTTCTGTGGATAAGCAGGTTGCCGTGGCAACCTCTCCGAGGCTCAGAACAGCAATTTTCCAGCTTCCGCTTTCTCAGAAATGTGCATTTAATTTCACAATCAGAGACATACTCGTTTGCACATCAACAATTTCTGGGGCAAATATTTACTGTGGCAGCCATCCTTGATGACCTACAAACTTCAAATTGGAGCAAATAGGGACTTTCACCAAGATAAGACACATTTATTTTCCGTAAACTGAGATTAATGCATGGAATCAAAGTATTGAATAGTCTGTAAATACTGCATTCCCTCCTTAACTGGTCTGTCAATGGCAAAAGCTTTTTTAGAATAAATTGCCCCTTAATCGCATGTTCCACAGTGGATGAAAGAAATCGCCTTTTTCTGCAATAAGCAAATAGTTGGAGAATAAATGATTTACAATTCTATTACTATTTATATGCAGCCAATTGAGGCATATTTCATGGTGAGATCACTATTGAGCATAAAAAGATTTGGAAGTAATTTTAGTGCTGTCAATAATTGAACAGATTGAAAAGGGTAGGTGGCAATTCTAACGTAGAGGGACTGAAAGGAAGTATATATATGGACCAACTTAGAACATCTGCTGCTATAGGTAAAGGCCAAAGCTTTACCCTTTCCAACTAGTCTCTCTGTGAGTGCAGCTTCATCCAGTTGATATGGCCAGTGATTCAATCCACAAACGCCTATACAGTGGGGCCAATCTATAAGCAGGAATACATTCACGCAAACCAACTTCCCATCTATTGACTCCATCTACACTTCACGCTGCCTCAGCAAGGCCACCAGCATTATCAAGGACGATTCTCACCCCGGACAATTTAAAAGACATTCGGGCAGGTACATGGATAGGAAAGGTTTAGAGGGATCTGGGCCAAAGGGCCTCTACTACCTTAGAAGGCTTAGGAAGTTTGGCATGTCCCCAACAACTCTCAGCAACTTCTACAGATGCGCCGTAGAATGCATTTTAACGGGATGCATCACAGCATTGTTTAGGAACTTGCTCCATCCAAGACCGCAAGAAATTGCAGCAAATTGTGAACGCAGCCCAGACCATCACACAAACCAACCTCCCTGCCATTGACGCCATTTATACCTCACACTGCCTCGGCAAGGCCAGCAGCATAATCAAGGATGCGTCACACAACTGGCCACTCCCTCTTCTTCCCTCTCCCATCAGGCAAAAGGTGTGGCAGTATGAAAACACACACCTCCAGACTCAGGGACAGCTGTTATCAGGCAACTGAACCATCCTACCACAACTAGAGAGCAGTCCTGAACTACTATCTATCTCATTGGAGACTATTTTTAATCAGACTTTACTGACTATCATGCGTTATTCCTGTTATTCCCCTTCCACAGCCAGTGCAGTACGAAGCAGATGATCTACTTTTCACGCCGAACTTCCCAGATGAAGTTTAGCCTGAAAGCTTCCTGGATCATTCCCAGCAGCTGAACTATGCCACAGGTTATGGTTTGCAGCACACTGCAGCAGCAATTGCAATTTGATGGATATTCTCCATTCAAGGAGTGAAGTATCTGAAAATACTCCATACTTTCAGTGCTCAGAGCATAGAGTTGTGCAACAAGGAAGCAGGGCCCCTTTGGCCCAATACATCCACGACAACGTTTTTCGTATTTCATTGGTATTTCTTAGTGCCGTATTATTTACTGTATAAATAGATTGTGACCTCCCAACATGAATTACCTTGCACTTGTTTACATCTGCAAGTGCTCTGTCCAACTTTCCATCTAATCTATATCTTGCTCCAGCCTTAAATAACCCCACTATCCATAATACCAGCATCTTTCATGTCACCCATAAACTTACTGATTGTACCTCCTGCATTTGCATCTCAGATTATGAAATTCATTCCGTGGATGTCAATAGTATTGAATTTTGCTGCACTGTTATGTATCACATTTAGCGCTCCTGACCAGTTAGAAACCTTGAGCCATCTGAATTCTTGAGGTATTTTCAGGATAATGTTCTGCAGCAAAATGTCTCCAAAGCAGCAAGGAGTCGAGACACGTGACATTACAAGAGTGCAATGGGATCCTGATCCCATTGGGCAGAGGAATGGCAGATGAGTTTAAATTCCGATAAATGTTGAGTATTGTATTTTGGTCAGACAAACCAGGGCAGGACTAGCACGGCAAATGGTAGGGCCAAGGGAAGTGTCATTGAACGCAGAGACATAGAGCTATAGCTACACAATGCATGGAAAGTGATGCCACAGGTGGACAGGATGGTGAAGAAGGAGTGTAGCAGAACAGAGACCTGAGGATGCAGGTAAAGGGCCTGTCCCACTTGGCAATTTTTTCGGCGACTGCCGGCATCATTGACTGACGTATCAGGTCACCGAAAAATACGCGGCATGATGACGTAAGACGCGCGGTGTTTTTTCAAGTGTCGCAACATTTTTTGGTTCGAAATGTTCAAAATCTTTTGGCGACACTGATATGACACCGCAGTCGCCGAAAAAATCGCCAAATGGGACAGGCTCTTAAATAGTTCCATGAAAGTGTGACACAGTTAGGCAGGGTGTTAACGAAGGTATCTGGCAACATGCCTTCATTAGTCAGGGTGTTGAGTATAGCATTTGGGATGTCATGTTGCTGCTGTTCAAGACGTTGGTGGGGCCACTTTTGGGGCCCTGGATGCAGTTCTGGGCACCCTGCAATACGAAGGATGGCACTAAACTGAAAAAAGTGCAAAAAAGATTTATGAGAATGTGACCTGTCCACTTTATCTATGTCCCTCATGACTTTAAAAATCTCCATAAGCGATGAAAGAACATGAGCGGACGACACAAAGCTGGGTGGCAGTGTGAGCTGCTAGGAGGATGCTATGGGTGTATTGGATAGGTTGGGTGGGTGGACAGATGCATGGCAGATGCAGTATAATGTGGATAAATGTGAGGCTATCCACTTTGGTAGCAAGAACAAGAAGGAAGATTATTAACTGAATGGCGTAGGAAGGAACTGCAGTTGCTGGTTCAATGGAATCAAGGGATATGGGGAAAAAGCAGGAACATTCTGATTCTGGATGATCAGCGATGATCATATTGAATGGCGGTGCTGACTCGAAGGGCCGAATGGCCTACTCCTGCACTGACCTATGTTTCTATGTTTCTATGTGGCGAAAAATGGTACAAAAAAAAGAAAAGGGAGGATGTTGACCATACTGGATGGTCTGAGTTATAAGGAGAAGCTGGATAGGTTAGGACAGCCACATCATTGACCATACAATGCTTTGGGACATACTGAGATTTTAAAAGGCGCTATGTAAATGCATAATCTTCCACCACATGCCTTGCTGCAGCTGCTGCGGTGCCATTGGCATTAAAAAGCCTTTTTGATCTGATCAGAAAATTCTGCCGTCCTAATTCTACCTTCCCAGCTCAATAGTTAATAAAAGCCTGACAGTTCCAGAGCTTTGAGCTGACAACCAGCAGAGATACGTTGAAATGGTGATGGCATTTACGCTGAACTTTACCTCACACCTTTTCCTCATGTCAACAGCATCCCCGTTATCAAACCAGGCTTTGAAGATGCAATATATTGCAGCAGCTTTGTTTGCAGAGCTGGGGGTGGGGTGGACTGATGTATTATGTCGTGGCAATCTGTTGTTCAAATAAAGCCCTGCTTCCAAGTCACTGATTTCCCCTGCAGGCACTCCACTGAATTAGAGCACAGCATGCAAGCTGGAAAGCCCACTGCTCAACTGAAGGGGCGTAGTTGGATGTACCCAATTTCTATCACAGAGTGACTAACAGTGCTGTTAAGTTGCATTGCGCTGCGCTTGCAGCTCTCAGCCACATTCCATGGGTCTTCCAAGGTGGGGGGGGGGGGGGGGGGGGGTGGGGGGGGGAGGATTAAAGAGCTGGAGGCAAGAATACGATCTCGATCAAAAACGTCACCCATTCCTTCTCTCCAGAGAAACTGCCTGTCCCGCTGAGTTACTCCAGCTTTATGTTTCTATTTTCAGTTTAAACCAGCATCTGCAGTTCCTTCTTACATAAAGACCAGTATGAATCAGGGCCGACAACAAATGACGCCAGGCAAGGTGGTGCCCTGGTAGCCCCATTGTTGGGTAGGGAAGACACGATCTCAAGAGGGATACAATGTGGCGAACTGTGGAACTGTTTTAAACGGCTCGTAGAGGAAGGGGACAAGGGTGGAGGGGAGGTCTAAATCTTTCTCCAAACTCAACCACACATTAAATATTAAACCTGCAAATATGCTATTTTGCAGGCAATCCAGAAGAAGTTCACTGGACTAATTCCTGGGATGAAATGGTATTCCAATCACAAAAGATAGCTGTGTATTCATTGGATTTTAGTTGAATAAGAAGTGATTTTATTGAAACATATTTAATTCTAAGGTGGTATGACTGGGTAGATATTGAAATGTTACCACTAATGAGAATGAGGAGATATAGTTACATTGTGTGTGAACTGTTTTTCTCACAGAGGGTGGGGACGATTGTGGAGGCTATATCACTGGAGGTATACAAAGAGGTAGATACGTTTTTGAAATATCAGGGAATTAAGGGCTATGGGGAACTGGCACAGAAAAGAGATTGAGGCCTGGGGCAGATCTTATTGAATGGCAGTGTGGGTTGGAGGTGCCTGGTTGCTTATTCCTGCTCCTCCTTTTCTTTCCTTCTTATGCCACATGCCAGAGATATTAAGCAAGTTATCCTGATCTGGATAAAGTGCTGAGCAAGACCAGGACAGCTGGGCTTGAGTGGATGGACCTGACCAGATCCTACACGGTGGATCAGAATGCACATGCAACCCAACCTGACCCAAAGCCGACACATAAAGTTGGGTTCCATCAGGCCCAAGTCCATCAGCCTGACTCTGCATCCAAACTTGAGCTCCATCTCAGAGTCTAGAAAAGCGACATGCATAGGGTGGCACGGTGGCACAGCGGTAGAGTTGCTGCTTTACAGTGCCCGAGACCCTAATTCGATCCTGACTATGGGTGTTGTCTGAATGGAGTTTGTACATTCTCCCGGAGGTAGACAAAAGTGCTGGAGAAACTCAGCGGGTGCGGCAGCATCTATGGAGCGAAGGAAATAGGCAACGTTTCGGACCGCAACCCTTCTTCAGACTACCTTCGATTTTCCAGTATCTGCAGCTCCTTCTTGAACATTATACATTCTCCCTGTGACTACGTGGGTTTTCTCCGGTTTTCTCTGATTTCCTCCCACATTCCAAAGATGTACAGGTTTGTGGGTTAATTGGCTTCAGTAAAATTGTAAAATTGTCCCTAATGTGTAGGATAGTAATAATTTACGAGGACCGCTGGTCAGCGAGGACTTGGTGGGCTGAAGGGCCTGTTTCTGCGCTGTATCTCTAAACTAAATTTCGATAAGGACAAGTTGGTTTAAATCATTAGCGCAAATTATAGACTTTACATTATAGTCATGCTTTGATAGAAGCAGCACCTCAGTACAATGAAGTACCATTCACTGACCATTTTTTCACACAAAGTGTAGTTGATATCTAAAATGAGCTGCTAGAGGAGGTGGTGGAGACAGGAAAAGTAACATTTAAGAGGCATCTGGACAGGTATTTGAATGAGCAAGTTTAAAAAAATAGAAATAAAGTATTGAGATGCAAAGAAAGTCATGAGAGGAGGAGAGAATGAAAGGGGGATTCTACAATAGTATGGAAGACAGCAGAGATTAAGTAAGTGCAGAGCAAGGTCGAAGGAGAGGCTATGGTGACACAATTGATTTTTTACTAAACTGATAAGCCAGAGGTGGAAACAAAGAACTGCAGATGATGGTTTACAAAAAAAAGACACAAAAGTGCTGGAGTAACTCAGCGGCTCAGGCAGCAACCCTGGGGAACATGGATAGGTGCCGTTTTGGTTTGGACCCTTCTTCAGACATTCAGTGTCTGAAGAACTTAAGCCGCAACTAGGGTTCTGAAATTTGGACAATAAGAATGGATGATAAACACCAGAATCCTGGGGGTGGAAAAGGACAAATTAATTGGGATAATGGGAAGACTAAATGGAAATAGCATGATTATTGTCTGAAGTTAATGTCAAACCTGGAAGGTTGAAGCATGTGTTATCACTGAGGCCGCTAAGTACGTCCTGTTTTTTATAATTACCATTACAATGGACAAGGCTTTGCTATCCTGCAGAAAAAGCCTTTGTTGATTGTCAGCAAGAAAATGTTAAGGCTTCCTTTTTATGTTATGTGCATTGGGATGGACACTGACTTCACAAGCGGCAGCAATGATCAAGCACATCATAGTGTTTTGAATAGTGTCAGCTTTGCTGTGCTCCCACACAGAACATGCTCCCACATCTTAATAAATTCATCATCTTTAATGGACACTTGTCATAGAACCAGAAAGGCCAGGTTAGCAAGTTGGACAAGCTTTAAGTGTTCAAGAAGGAACTGCAGATGCTGGAAGATCGAAGGTACACAAAAATGCTGGAGAAACTCAGCGGGTGCAGCAGCACCTATGGAGCGAAGGAAATAGGTGACGTTTTGGGCCGAAATCCTTCTTCACACTGATCAGTCTGAAGAAGGGTTTCGGGCCGAAACGTCACCTATTTCCTTCGCTCCATAGATGCTGCTGCACCCGCTGAGTTTCTCCAGCATTTTTGTGTACCTTTGGACAAGCTTTAAGTTTAGGGTAAACAAAAAATGCTGGAGAGACTCAGCCGGCGAGGCAGCATCTATGGAGAGAAGGAATTGGCGATGTTTCGGGTCGAGACCCTTCTTCAGACTGAAGCGTTTTTTGTTTACCTTCGATTATTCCAGCATCTGCAGTTCTTTTTTAAGCCTAAAGTTTAGTTCAGATACAAAATGCTGGAGTAACTCAGCGGGACAGGCAGCATCTCTGGAGTGAAGGAATAGGTGACGTTTTGGGTCAAGACCCTTCATCAGACCAGTTTAGTTGCGTTCAGTTTATTGTCACATGCACCAAGGTGCAGTGAAAAGCTTTTGTTGCGTGCTAACCTGTCAGTGGAAAGACTATACATGATTACAAAGACTATACGTGATAAAGGGAATAACATTTAGTGCAAGATAAAGTCCAGTAAACACCGATTGAAGATAGTCCGAGGGTCTTTAATGAGGTAGATAGCAGCTCAGGGCCTCTCTCCAATTGTTGATAGGATGGTTCAGTTGCCTGGGAAGAAACTGTTCCTGGAACTGGAGTTGTGTGTTATCACACTTCAGTACCTCTTGCCTGATGGGAGAGGGGTACCTTTGCCAGCATGGACGAGTTGGGCCGAAGGGTCTGTTTGATTGCTGTATTACTCTATGAATTTGTGACTTTACGACAAGGATCCATTGATAAATAGATGATGAATATATAAGATCCAGCTGAGGGAGTACAGGTGCAGCAAAGCTGACACTATCGAAAACACCACAGTATGCTTGATCATTGCTGATACCTGTGAAGTTAATATTTGTCCCCCTGCACGTGACATAAAAAGGCAAGCTCAACATTTTCTTGCTGACAATCAACAAAGGCTTTTCCCGCCTGTCCAAATGTCTTTTAAACGTTATTGTACCAGTTCCAGCCATTTTCATCAGCCATTAGCTCGTTCCATATACGCACCACCCATTGTGTGAAGAAGTTGCCTCTCAGGTCCCTTGTAAATCTTCTCTCTCTCACCTATGCCTTTTAGTGTTTGATTCCCCTACCTTCAAATAAAGACTCTTCTGTTTAAACCAGCATCTGCAGTTCCTTCCCACACACGCTGTCTATCTATTATCTATTCCACTCATGATGTTATCACTTCTACAAGGTAACCTCTCATCCTCCTGCACTCCAGAGAATAATGTCCTAATCTGCCCTAACCTCTCCCAATAACTCAAGGCTCTGAGTGCTGACAATATTCTGATAAATCTTCTTTGTCCTCTTCCAGTTGTCCACTGTCAGAGTGTGGCCCAGCGCAAATTGGAGGAACAGCACCTCATATTTCGCTTGGGCAGCTTACAACCCAGTGGTATGAACATTGACTTCTCTTTCAAGTAACCCTCTCTCCCCATCCCTCCCCCTCCCAGTTCTCCCACCAGTCTTACTATCTCCGACTACATTTTACCTCTGTTTGCTTTGTTGTTACCTTCTCCCAGCTAACAATGATCTATTCAACATTTTCCTTGATCTCCATTCAATTTGACCTATTTTCACACCTTACACTTCCTTATCTATGTGTCTCCATTTCCCCTGACATCAGTCTTAAGAAGGGACTCGACACGAAAGTTTGCGGATGACACTAAGCTGGGGGGCAGTGTTAGCTGTGAGGAGGGTGCTAGGAGACTGCAAGGTGACTTGGATAGGCTGGGTGAGTGGGCAAATGTTTGGCAGATGAAGTATAATGTGGATAAATGTGAGGTTATCCATTTTGGTGGCAAAAACAGGAAAGCAGACTATTATCTAAATGGTGGCCGACTAGGAAAAGGGGTGATGCAGCGAGACCTGGGTGTCATGGTACACCAGTCATTGAAAGGGGGCATGCAGGTGCAGCAGGCAGTGAAGAAAGCGAATGGTAGGTTAGCTTTCATAGCAAAAGGATTTGAGTATAGGAGCAGGGAGGTTCTACTGCATTTGTACAGGGTCTTGGTGAGACCACACCTGGAGTATTGCGTACAGTTTTGGTCTCCAAATCTGAGGAAGGACATTATTGCCATAGAGGGAGTGCAGAGAAGGTTCACCAGACTGATTCCTGGGATGTCAGGACTGTCTTATGAAGAAAGACTGGATAGACTTGGTTTATACTCTCTAGAATTTAGGAGATTGAGAAGGGATCTTATAGAAACGTACAAAATTCTTAAGGGGTTGGACAGGCTAGATGCAGGAAGATTGCTCCCGATGTTGGGGAAGTCCAGGACAAGGGGTCACAGCTTAAGGATAAGGGGGAAATCCTTTAAAACCGAGATGAGAAGAACTTTTTTCACACAGAGAGTGGTGAATCTCTGGAACTCTCTGCCACAGAGGGCAGTCGAGGCCAGTTCATTGGCTATATTTAAGAGGGAGTTAGATGTGGCCCTTGTGGCTAAGGGGATCAGAGGCTATGGAGAGAAGGCAGGTATGGGATACTGAGTTGGATGATCAGCCATGATCATATTGAATGGCGGTGCAGGCTCGAAGGGCCGAATGGCCTACTCCTGCACCTAATTTCTATGTTTCTATGTTTCTATGAAATGTCACCCATTCCTTCTCTCCAGAGATGCTGCCTATCCTACTGAATTACACCAGCATTTTGTGTCTATCTTCGGTTTAAACCAGCATCTGCAGTTCCTTCCCACACCTCCTATTTTAATGTAATCTATAAATGGTGGAGAGATTTTGACTGAGTATGAGTTGAGCCAGCATTCACATCAACAGTTTTGTAAAGTGTACGGTTGTGAATGGAAAATTGGAAATGCTGCAGCTTTGAAAAGATCACCATCACAGGTACTCAGGTGTAACTACCAAACCCGTTCACACTGTGCCATTCATAGCTTTTACAGCTCATCCCTAGTGATGTACTCCTTTTCATTCTCGAAAATTTAAACATTATTGCTTTTACAACATAAACCAGCACGTAAACCTCTTCTTACTGACTATTGCGACAGCTCACTTAAATAAGTACAATTTATGAAGCATATCCTCACCTTCCTTACTGTATATGCTGAATATTAAAGCAATACCAATATCAATGATATATAACACACCTTAAAGTTAACAATCTACTCTTAAGCTGCAAGGCAGCATTATAGACAGTGGGTAGTTTTCTGTATACTCCTCAGAGTAAATATTCATCTTTAGTACTCCCAATACAGACTTACACACAGGCATTTTTCTGCCTGAAGTACTAAAAATGAAAATCTATCCTCATTTCCCTGATAATTGGAAAACATTGGACCATATGCTCAGAGCCAAAGCAATTGTGTACTGCTTCAAAAATAAATAAAATAAGCAACTGTGATCAGATAACAGCATCACACTTAAACCTGATTAGCACATTCAGAGTCCAATGTAACAAATTATTTTTGTGATTCTTCATCCGTTTCCAGGGTTCAATGAGATTTCTTACCATTGAGGCTTCCTTATATTGAAATCTGGTTCCAAATGCTTGTTACATAGAAGCGTGGTTGATTTACTGTAAGTATTGAGCTAAAGATGAGAAGCAATTTTTCTGATCTATCCGTCTGTTTATAGATCTACCTTTGTGTGTGGGCATCGCTGGGATTTATTCCCTGCCCTCTTTATCCTTTGCGAAAGTGGTTCAAGCAGGTACAGACAACATTTAAAAGACATTTATTTAGTTCAGTTTAGTTTAGTTTAGTTTAGAGATACAGCGCAGAAACAGGCCCTTAGGCACACAGAGTCCGCACCGACCAGCGATCTCCGCACATTAACTCCATCCTACACACATGGGACAATTTACAATTTACAGAAGCCAAATTAGTCAACAAACCTGTATGTCTTTGGAGTGTGGGAGGAAACTCAAGCACCCGGGGAAACTCGGTTACGGGGAGAACGTACAAACACCATACAGGTAGCACCCGTTGTTAGGATCGTACCTGGGTCTGTGGCGCTGTAAGGCGGCAACTCTATCGCAGCGCCACCGTGCCGTGCCATATGGACATGTGGACAGTTACAGGAATAGGAAACATTTGGCTAGTTCTTAGGTCTGGATTTGTTATTGTCACGTGTATTGAGGTACAGTGAGAAGCCTTGTCCTCCATGCTATCCAAACAGGTCAAATATACTACGCTGGGCCAAATGGGAGCAAATGCAATTAATTTAGATGAACATCGTTGGTATGAATGAGTTGGGCCGAAGGGCCAGATTCCATACTGGTATGTACCATACCAAGATGGCGGCGCTGGCTTAACAGCTGCGGCCCACCTGCAGTCCGTCTGTTTTTTTCTTTCGTTTTGTTTCTTGTCATGTTTTAGTTAATTTTGTTTTATTAAGTTGTGTATGTGTGTGGGTGGGGTGGGAGAAACATGCTTTGGTCTCTTCCTTCGGGGGATGCGACTTTTCTTCGGTCGTATTCCCCGTCTCCGTCTGAGCCGAGGCCTAATGGCGGAGCTGGCGGCATCGGAGCTGTAGCAGCAACAGCAGCAGCAGCGGAGACCTGACTCGGCCCCGAAGCTGTAGCGGCGGCAGCAGCAGCAGCGGAGATCTGACTCGGCCCCGAAGCTGTAGCGGCGGCAGCAGCAGCAGCGGAGACCCGGCTCGGCACCGAAGCTGTAGCGGCGGCAGCAGCAGCAGCGGAGACCCGACTCGGCCCCGAAGCTGTAGCGGCGGCAGCAGCAGCAGCGGAGACCCGGCTCGGCCCCGAAGCTGTAGCGGCGGCAGCAGCAGCAGCGGAGACCCGGCTCGGCCCCGAAGCTGTAGCGGCGGCAGCAGCGGAGACCCGGCTCGGCACCGAAGCTGTAGCGGCGGCAGCAGCAGCAGTGGAGACCCGGCTCGGCCCTGGAGCTGTGGCGGCAGCAGCAGCAGCAGCGGAGACCCGGCTCGGCCCCGAAGCTGTAGCGGTGGCAGTTCTATGACTATATGATGTAATCTTCTTAACTTATTTGACAATTCCAAAACAAAACCAGATTTCAGAGATTTCTATTGTATGTTTTGCCATTTCTTTCATCCTGCTGTCTTTTTTCCCTCTTATTCTAAATCAGCACTTTTTCCACCGTCTCTTTTTTTCTCTCTTGCCTCTTAAAATTTGTTTGACTCCATTACTCACCATTTTCTTCTCTGCCAATTCCTCTGCTTCTCTTTCTACCATTGATCAAGAAGATAAGCCAGTAATATTATAGACAATAGACATTGAAACATCGGGGATGTAACATCAACATACATGATCACTGCAATATCATTTCATCATTCCAGCAATTACTTAATGTGGCTGATACAGTATAACCAAAACCTTCTGCTCTTCTTATGAGCAGTAAATATGAATATCTTGTTTGCAGGTCTGACCCACCATTTTGTTTTGAATGAGGAGTATCACTGAGTGATTAGAAACATAGAAAATAGGTGCAGGAGTAGGCCATTCAGCCCTTCGAGCCAGCACCGCCATTTAACATGATCATGGCTGATCATCCAGAATCAGGACACTGTTCCAGCTTTCTCCCCATATCACTTGATTCCATTAGTCCTAAGAGCTATATCTGACTCTCACTTGAAAACATCCAGTGACTTGGCCTCCACTGCCTTCTGTGACAGAAAATTCCACAGATTCACAACTCTATGGGTGAAAAAGGTTTTCCACATCTCAGTTCTAAATGGCCTACCCCTTATTCTTAAACTGTGACCTCTGGTTCTGGACTCACCAAAAATGGGGAACATTTTTCCTGCATCTAGCCTGTCCAATTCCTTCAGAATTTTATATGTTTCTATAAGAATCCCTTCTCATCCTTCTAAACTCCTTCTGATTAAACTAATCAAAGCTTGAAATTAACATTTCCATTGTGTTTAGATTCTATTCTTCTTGCACCATAGATGTGCATAAAATCCTTCTAGAAAGCAATCAGTAATGATCAATGTTTCAGGAAAAATGGTACTTCCATATATTAGATGATATATGATCGGTGTCTCTTGGACTGAGATATTGAGTTGAATACATTGGAACTGAATACATTTTATTAGCCAAATATGTATAGATACAAGGAATTTGCCTTGGTGCTTTGCAAGCAAGTAACAGTGGACATTTAAAAATAAAACATTATAATTTAAACATGTGAAGAATGAAATAAAATACCAGAGCTAAAGGAAGCTACAGACTTTTGGCTGTTGAGTAGAGCTACTGCTCGTGGAAAAAAGCTGTTTCTATGTCTGGCTGTGGCAGCTTTGACAGTCCGGAGTCGCCTTCCAGAGGGAAGTGATTCAAAGAGTTTGTGGCCAGGGTGAGAGGGATCAGAGATAATCTTGCCCGCTCGCTTCCTGGCCCTTGCAGTGTACAGTTCATCAATGGAGGGAAGGTTGCAGCCAATAACCTTCTCTGCTGATCGGACGATTCACTGTAGCCTCCAGGTGTCGTGCTTGGTGGCTGAGCCAAACCAGACCATGATGGAGAAGGTGAGGACAGACTCTATGATGGCTGTGTAGAATTGGACCATCATTGCCTGTGGCAGATTGTGCTTCCTCAGTTGCCGCAGGAAGTACATCCTCTGTTGTGCCTTTTTGACTGTGGAGTCGATAGTAGCCCCCAATTAAGGTCCTTGGAGATGATGGTTCCCAGGAACTTAAAAGACTCCACAGATGTGACTGTGGTTAACCTGAAGCAATCGAGTCACACAGTTCCCGGGCAAAGCCTATAACAATTTAACAAGTTTTATGGTTATCTCAATCACGAGCTGGCTGTGGAATCAAATTGGTATTCAACCATAAAACAAAAATTCTAACACTTCAAAAGTTGACAAGAAAGTGCCATGGGATGAATATTTTGTGGATGAGAAAAGTACAATTTCAATGCAAGCTATTTCCTCAGAATGAGCCCACACAAAATCAGACGACATTTCTCCCGGACAGCACATAACAGGAACTAGTTGGAAGTTGACAACTCAGACAAAGTAAAATGGTGTTGATTGAAATTGATGTGGTTCAAATTCCGCCCCTGTCACAGCTACTCCCCTCATCCCCTCCCACACGCTGTTCTTGTTCATCTCCGACTCACCCTCCCTCCAACAACTAGACAGCAGTCCTGAGCTACTATCTACCTCTTTGGTGACCCTGGGACTATCTTTGATCGGACTTTACTGGAGTTTATCTTGCACTAAACGTTATTCATGTTATCCCCTTTATCATGTATCTGTACACAGTGAATGGCTCGATTGTAATCATGTATTGTCTTTCCGCTGACTGGTTAGCATGCAGCAAAAGTATTTCACTGTACCTTGGTACACGTGACAATAAACTAAACTAAACTAAACTACACTAAACTAGACTCTTGCCTGATGGGAGAGGAGAGAAGAGAGAGTGACCTGGGCGAGACCCCTTGATTATGCTAGTGGCCTTGCCGAAGCAGCGTGAAATGTAAATGTAGTCACTGAAAGGGAGGTTAATTTGCATGATGGTCTGGGCTGCGTCCACAGCTCTTTGCAATTTCTTGCGGCCTTGGATGGAGCTGTTCCCAAAAAATGCTGTGATGCATCCCGATAAAATGCTGTCGACAGCACATCTGTAGAAGCAGATGAGAAGCAATTGGGGACAAGCCAAACTTCCGAAGCCTAAGGAAGTAGAAGCGTTCGTGGGACTGTAGTTTGGGAAATACTGGGACTCATGTTTGTTCCAGTATTGTCTTTTGGCATTTAGAAACATAGAAAATAGGTGCAGGAGGAGGCCATTCGGCCCTTCGAGCCTGCACCGCCATTCAATATGATCATGGCTGATGATCCAACTCAGTATCCTGTACCTGCCTTCTCTCCATACCCCCTGATCCCTTTAGCCACAAGGGCCACATCTAACTCCCCCTTAAATATAGCCAATGAACTGGCCTCAACTACCTTCTGTGGCAGAGAATTCCAGAGATTCACCACTCTCTGTGTGAAAAATGTTTTTCTCATCTCAGTCCTAAAAGATTTCCCCCTTATCCTTAAACTGTGACCCCTTGTTTCTGATGGCTTTGCGAAAATGATAGAGAGCTTTCTTGTACCACGCGGGATTGTTTGACTTGTATGTTCTGTGGTCTCGGCCTTCACCGTTCACCCATGGCTTCCTGTTGTCTTCTTCAGCACATGCTACTCGGTGCACTTGCTGATGAAGTCAGTCACAGCAGTGGCGTACTCATTCAGGTTGGCTGCGGAATCTATGAATAGGGAGCAGTCCACGACTCAAAGCAGTCACATAGGATGCCATCCCCGTCCGCAGACCAGCATTGGACAACTTCTGCACCAGATCTTCCTGCTTCAGTTTTTGTTTGTAGGCAGGGGGTGGAAGCACAACTCGGTGTTTTTTATGAATGTGTAGCAGTGGTTGAGGGTGTTCTGGCCCTGGTGGGACCAGAGATGCACCCTTTAATAGTACACCCTTGATTGAAGACCCCAGATGCAATGACCAAGGTTTCGAGTGCTCCGTGCAGTCAGTTCCTGACTCTTTGAATGTTCAAACAGCACACCAGAAAGTTGGAGGCAAAAAAAATCAACTATGCTGATTGCAGCACCCAGTGCTCTTATCCATGACCTCAATGAGTCAGGCTCAATGCAGGGAGCATTACTCTTCAATATTCACCCTTTGTGGATTTAATGATTAGCGATTAGAAACATACTTATGATCTGGTCCCTGTCTATTTCCTTTATAACAACCAAATAAAGGGAATGATCTCAAATAATTTCCACAACAAAAGCTGCCGATTTTATCTCTTTAACCTCATTGTTAAATCAACAGAGGGTGCGTGAGAAATGGACTTCTTGTGAATTGGAGAATGTTGTCGTTGGTCAGGAAAATACATTAGGAGCTAAGGGAGAAAGGGATTTTTGCGAATCACTTTTTGTGAAAGTAATTTCAATTTGTTACTCTTGATATGTAGCAACATTCATATTGTTTTTTTCCAGAAATACATTGCCCAAAACATAAATGAGAGGAAGCGTATTCGCCATTGATTTTTAGAACAACACGGTGGCACAGTGGTAGAGTTGCTGCCTCACAGCACCAGAGACTCAGGTTCGATCCTGAATACAGGTGCTGTCTGTTTGACATTGACTTTGTGACCGTGTGGGCATTAATTTGGTTTAGTTTGGAGATACAGTGTGGAAACAGGCTTTTCGGCCCACTGAGCCCACACCGAACAGCGATCCCTGCACATTAACACACGCAAGGACAATTTACACATTTACCAAGCCAATTAACCTACAAACCTGTACGTCTTTGGAGTGTGGGAGGAAACCAAAGATCTCGGAGAAAACCCACGCGGTCGAACATACCAACTCCGCACAGACAGCACCCGTGGTCGGGATCGAACCCGGGTCTCTGGCTCTGCAAGCGCTGTAAGGCAGCAACTCTACTGTTGCTCCACCATGCCGCCCCTTCACGTGTTCCAGTCTTCACCCACACTCCAAAGACGTACAGGTTTGTAGGTTAATTGGCTTCTGAAAAAATTATAGAAAATGGTCCATTGTGTGTAGGATATTGTCAGTGTACAATGATCACTGGTTGGCACGGATTCAGTGGGCCGAAGGGCCTGGTTCCGCACTGGATCTCTAAACTGAGCTAAAAACTAAGATTAACATCTCAGGTAAAGTCTTACTGATAATGGTGAGCGAGCAAGATTTTAATTGTACTTGTGGCAATAAACTTGACTTAACTTAAGGAGGGGAGTCACCTTGAAGGCTACTGCATTACATTTGTTTAAATCATTATTTGGAAAGACCTGCTGTAATTGAATTTGAGCCACACCAATTTCAATCCACACCATTTTACTTTGTAACTTCAAACTTAACTTGTGCCTGAGTTGTCTCTCTGGTGCTGGGAGTGAGTGAGCAACTTTGCTCAGCCCAGCCAACCCCCCTACTGTTGCAGCAATGTGCGCGAGTGGTGGGGAGGGGGTTTTTGTGGGGTTGGGGAGAGAAGGGGCAGGGAAATGTCCCGTTCTCATTCGGTAGACAACGCCTACAGCCCTGCAGCAGCTGGCAAATCCATGCCCCCCCCCCGGCAAACCATTCCATCAGTCTCCCAGACACTTGTCTGTATGTACGGGATGTGCATAACTCAGATGCCCGTAGCTCAGAGAGGACCTGACTCTTTTTTTTAAATCTAGTCATAGGACGTTATTCATTTTTCTTTCTTTTTACAAAAGGGATCGACTGAAAGACAAATTAGCAATTGATTATCATAGGAGTAAAAGTGTTCTGAACACAGTATAGTTGTACCTTAAGTACTCTATCATCAGAAGGAAATAGCAGGGTCAAATGTCTATGAAGGATCTGCAGATGTTGGTTTACACCAAAGATAGACACAAAAAGCTGGAATAACACAGCAGGTCAGACAGCATCTCTGGAGAATAGGAATAGGTGAAGTTTCGGGTCTGATGAAGGGTCTCGACCTGAAACGTCACCTATTCCTTTTTTCCAGAGATGCTGTCTGACCTGTGGAGTTACTCCAGCTTTTTGTGTCTGTCTAGGGTCAAATGTCTATAGTAATTTACATTTTCACATCTTGTATGAGTTTTAATTTTCTGTGGAGTTGTAACAGCCAACTCACACCCTATGCCATAGTCATATAGCCAGGCAGCATGGAAATAGGCCCTTCGGCCCAACTTGCCCATGCCAACCAAGATGGCCCATCTACACCAGTCCCACCTGACTGCATTTGGACTATATCCTTCTAAACCTTTTCTGACCATCAAACAAGCATCAGATGAGATAGTTAGGCTGATGACAAATAGCTTCTTTATTTCTCTGAATGTTGCAGTGGTTTAAACTGGGAACTTTTTCTCAAACTGGAAAGGGTTAACAGAAAGTGCTAACAGGCGTAGTTCATGAGTGCTTATCTTTGATTGTGCAATTTGTAATCCATTGATATACATCTGTAGTTCTTTCACCAGAGATTTCACCCGCTGTCGAGTTCAACTTAGAGAAAGTAAATTTAGCATGAATTGATTTTGCTATTCAAGGTGTCTGTGGTAGCTGAGAAATCAGGCTTTTAATGGATTCTCCTCAGGTTTACCACATTTCTTTGAACTCAGAAAAACAGAGATAATGAAAATAAGCCAAGGACTATTTTTTCACAATGCAACAGTGGGCAGTTGTATCATTTTATCTTGTCTAAAAAATGTATAGAGTGATAGAATGAGGTCACTCCATCTGAATTAGCTCTTTGAAAGAGCCACGCACAGGGGAATCGAGAGCCAGAGGACATAGGTTTAAAATGAAGGGGGAAAGATTTCATAGGAACCCGAGGGATAACTTTTTCACACAGAGGGTGCTGTGTGCATGGAGCGAGCTGCCGGAGGAGTTAGTTGAGGCAGGTACTATCGCAACGATTAGGAATCATTCAGACAGGTACGTGGATAGGACAGGTTTAGAGGGATATGGGCCAAACACAGGCAGATGGGGCTAGTGTAGATGGAGCATGTTGTGTTGGTGTGAGCAAGTTAGGCCAAAGGACCTGTTTCCACGCTTTATGACTATGATTAGACTCAAACCCTTGTACCTCTCTCCTGGCTATACAGAATGAAACAGAACCCAACTGGACAGAGTGTACCAACACCTAGAAATTCACCGCTATGGGTTCAGTGTTTCAGTATATTGCATTCTGCTTCAAAATTCATGTCTGGAGACAATACAATTGAGGCAGCACAGTGGCATAGCTGGGATAGCCGCTGTCTCACAGCTGCATAGTCTCAGGTTCGATCATGACCTTTCGGTGCAGTCTGTGTGGAGTTTGCATGTTCATCTTGTGACCGCATGAATTTCCTCTGGATGCTCTGGTTCCCTTCCACATCCCAAAGACGTGGAAGGAAACCAAGGAGAGACCCAGAGGAAGGCCTGGGTTTCCAGGTTAATTGGCCTCTGTAAAGAGAAATGCCATAGAACTAGTGTTAACTAGTGATCGGTGGTCGGTGTGAACTCGGTGGGTCGAAGGATCTGTTACCATGCTGTATCTCTAAACTAAACTGGACTAAAGTGCAATGTAACAAAGCCATTCAAAAGCCCTATGTCTAGGACCATAAGAATTACTAAAGAAGTGAAAAGCACAATGTGCTGGAGTAGCTCAGCAGGTCAGCTAGCATCACTGGAGAACATGGATAGGTGACATTTTGGATTGGGATCCTTCTTCAGTCTGACTTTTATGCAAATGGCACCTGCTTAGACAGGACATCTTGGCCTGTTTCAGTGCTGTACAACTCTATGACTCCAAAAGTTGAGTCTGAAGAAGGATCCTGGCCCGAAACCTCATCTATCCATGTTCTCCAGAGATGCTGCCTGACCCACTGAGTTACTCCAGCACTTTCTGTCCAGCATCTGCAGTTCCTTGTTTTTATATTCAAGTGCCCATCTTGTGCAACAGAGTTGGGATGTATTTCAATACCAGGGATTTTTTAAATTACATCAAGACCTATTGTGGGACCTTTTAGAGATTTAAATGCCAAGAAGCAGGAGCAAATCCAGTCCAACAGCAAATTGGTCAAAGACTAACAAAGAAAAATGAGTGACAAGTCTGATATTTATGAAGCCTGACGATGAAATCGGACACTTCTGTGTGATAGTCAAAAGAGGTGAAATATGTAACCACTCTCACCGATTAAAGCGGATAGCGGTGTGATCCAACACCAGGCACCTTTAAGAAGTGCTGAGAGAGTGTGTATATTCTGCAGTGGCAGCCAATCTCTCTCATCAATGTCTCACTATATAGTGATGTCCCTTTTCAGCAGAATTTAAAAAGGGTAATATCATAGAATATTGAACGTTGAAACATTTTTTGGTCAGGATATTTTAAGTATAGTAGTTGGGACGTTATGCTGCTATTGTAGAAGATGTTGGTGAGGCCACATTTGGAGCATTGTGTTCAGGTTTGGTCACACTGCTAGAGGAACGGTGTCATCAAGCAGGAAAGAGTGCAGGGAAGATTTCATGAGGATGTTGCCAGGACTTGAGGGGCTGAGCTATAGGGAGAGGTTGGGCAGGCTAAAACCTCATTCCTTAGAGCACAAGGTGATTTTATAGAGGTGCATCAAACAACGACGGGAATAGAAAGGATGAATGCACAGAGTCTTTGATCCAGAGTAGGGGAATCAAAAACAAGAGGACATACAGTATGTCTAAAGTGAGAGAGGCAAGATTTAATACGAAGCTAAGGGGCAACTTTTCACTCCGAGGATGGTGGGTTTATGGAACAAACTGCCAGAGGAGGTAGTTGAGGCGAGTGCAATAATAATATTTAAACTACACTTGGACAGGTAGATGGATAGGAAAGGTTTAGAGGGATATGAGCTAAATGCAGACAAATGTGGCCAGTTTAGATAGGGCATCTTGGTTGGCATGACCTTGGGCCTATAGACCTGTTTCCATGCTGTATGATTCTATGACTCCAAAGGTACAGGAACAGGCCCTTCAGTCCACATTGTCTGTGCTGAGCATGAGGCCAAGTTAAATTAATTTCCTCCATCTGCATGTAATTCATATTTCTCCATTCACTGCATATCAATGTGTCAGTTTGGAAAAGGGTCCCGACCAGAAATGTCACCTGCCCATTTCCTCCACATATGCTGGCTGGACCAAACAGTTTCTGTTTGGCCTCCAGTGCAAGACGGAATAGCGTCTCCAATTTGGATTAAAGCCAATGAGGGTTACACAATAATGGTTATTTAAGAATACTAACTTAAGCTATAAAGTTCAGGAGCCACCTAATGCCGCAGTTACCTTGCAAGGACAATATGAATGCTGTGGAAAAAGTTTATTTAATTAATGTTAAATTAATGTGGGACACCGTGGGGTGGCAGAGTGGTGCAGTGGTGGAGTTGTTGCCTTACAGTACCAGAGAGCCAGGTTTGATCCTGACTACAGGTGCAGTCTGTACGGAGTTTGTACCCTCTCCTTGTGACCGCGTGGGTTTTCCCCGGGTGCTCCGGTTTCCTCCCACACTCCAAAGACGTGCAGGTTTGTAGGTTATTTGGCTTCAGTAAAGATTGTAAATTGTCCCTAGTGTGTAGGATAGTGTTAGTGTATGGGGATTGTTGGTCGGCGCGGACTTGGTGGGCTGAAGGGCCTATTTCCTCACTGTATCTGTGTATTAGCATAAAGATAGAGACACAAGAGACTGCAAATGCTGGAATCTTGAGCAAAAAACAGACTGCTGGAGGAACTCAACAGGTCAGGCAGCCTCTGTGGAGGGGAATTGATGGACGACATTTCTTCCTGCTTGAACAAGGGACATTTCTCTCAACTGATGCTGCCTGACCCGTTGGGTCTTTCCAGCAGTTTTGGTTTTTTACTTCACATAAAGGTAGTTCCGCAGACCATCAGTTGAAGTGAGATAAGCGCCCCTTGAAGTAGTCAGCAGGTCAGGCAACATCTGAGAAAAGAGGACACAGTTAAGGAGTAACTCAGCAGGTCAGGATAGGTGATGGTAAATGAGACTGAAGAAGGGTTCCGACCCGAAACGTTACCTCTCCAGGGATGCTGCCCGATCAACTAAGTCACTCAAGCTCTTTGTGTCCTTTTTTTGGAAACCAGCATTTGCAGTTCCTTATTTCTACATTCTGGGAAAAGATGAACAAGATTAGTGCATCAGGTTGGTGGTAGACACAAAATGCTGGAGTAACTCAGCGCGACAGGCAGCATCTCTGGATAGAAGGAATGGGTGACGTTTCAGGTCAAGACCCTTCTTCAGACTGTCTGGAGACCTGAAACGTCAACCATTACTTCTATCCAGAGATGCTGCCTGTCCCGCAGAGTTCTTCCAGCATTTTGTGTCTATCTTCAGTTTAAACCAGCATCTGCAGTTCCTTCCTACACATATCAGGTTGGTTGCAGAGATTTATTTACAAGGATCAAGTCTACCGCAAAGGCAGAGAATGAATCCAATACATATCCGAGAAGCAGAAATGTCTTCCTGGTAAACTAACAGATCGCTGTTCTTCTCACCACACAAAACAAAAACATAACCAGTCACTGGTTTGATATTTTCTGCCATGATACAAATTCAAAACAGGCCTGTATTATTATCATTTGGCCCATTAATATAGAACAGTTTAGCAACCATAAAGATTCCTCAATTAATTTGACCTTGATGAACCAAGTCCATATATAATTGATTTGACTTAACGTGGATGACCTTATGTAAAGCCTAACGTACATACTACAAGATTATCATTTGCATTGCAAGGAAAAGGTGAAAAATTACACTCGGATCACCCAACATAATTTCCCCCTCACTGAAAGTAGATAGATAGATAGATAGATAGATAGATAGATAGATAGATAGATAGATAGATAGATAGATAGATAGATAGATAGATAGATAGATAGATAGATAGATAGATAGATAGATAGATAGATAGATAGATAAAGAAGGCGTATTGGCCTGCATCATTGGTCATGGCATTAAGTTTGAGACAGAAAGTCATGTTGCAGCTTTATGAAACTTTGATGATGTCTCATTTGGAGTATTGTGTGTTGTCCTGGTCATCCCATCATAGCTTTTGGAGAGGGTGCAGAAGACGGGCGCAGGCTGCATTGGAGGGTATTAACTGTAAGGAAAAGCGGGATAAACTTGATTGTTTTCGCTGGAGTGTGGAACGCTGAAGGAGACCTGCTGGAAGTTAAAAAAAATGATGGGAGAGATAGGTAGAATCGACTGTCAGAATCTTTATCCCAGGGTAGAAATGTCAAATAGAGAGGGCAGAGCTTTCAAATGTGAAGGGGAAAGTTTCAAAAAGATGTGTATGGTTGTTTCTTTCACGCGGAGATTGGTAAGTGCATGGAACGCACTGCCAGGGGTGATGGAAGGAATCAGGGAAGTAACACAATAGTGGTGTTTTAAGCGGCTTTTTGCTAGGGACATAAATATACGGGGAATGGAGGGATTTGGATCATGTACAGACAGAAGGGAATAATTTAATTTGGCGTTATGTTCGACGCAAACATCATGGGCTGAAGAGTCTGTTCCTGTGCTGGACTAATCTACGTTCTAACAATCCTATTTGAAAATCAAATGTGGGAAATCCAAGAGGTGTGATTCAGCAGATGTTGGAATCTGGAACAATGGAAAACAAACATCTGGTGGAACTCTATACCTCCTCCCTCGACTGTGTCCAGGGACCCCGACAGTCCTCACAGGTTAGGCAGAGGTTCACTTGCACCTCCTCCAACCTCATCTACTGTATCCGTGGTTCAAGATGTGGACTCTTATACATCAGCGAGACCAAACGCAGACTGGGCGATCGTTTCGCGGACCGCCTTCGCTCAGCCCGCCTGAACTAACCTGATCTCCCGGTTGCTGGACACTTTAATTCTCCTTCCCAATCAAGTTCAAGTTCAAGTTCAAGTTAGTTTATTGTCATGTGTCCCTGTATAGGACAATGAAATTCTTGCTTTGCTTAAGCACACAGAAAATAGTAGGCATTTACTACAAAACAGATAAATGTGTCCATATACCATGATATAAATATATACACACATGAATAAATAAACTGATAGTGCAAATAACAGAAAGTGGTGGGTAATAATCAGAGTTTTGTCCGAGCCAGGTTTAATAGCCTGATGGCTGAGGGGAAGTAACTATTCCTGAACCTGGTTGTTGCAGTCTTCAGGCTCCTGTACCTTCTACCTGAAGGTAGCAGGGAGATGAGTGTGTGGCCCGGATGGTGTGGGTCTTTCATGATACTGCCAGCCTTTTTGAGGCAGCGACTGCGATAGATCCCCTCGATGGAAGGAAGGTCAGAGCCGATGATGGACTGGGCAGTGTTTACTACTTTTTGTAGTCTTTTCCTTTCCAGGGCGCTCAAATTGCCGAACCAAGCCACGATGCAACCGGTCAGCATGCTCTCGACTGTGCACCTGTAGAAATTAGAGAGAGTCTTCCTTGACAATCCGACTCTCCGTAATCCTACACAGACTTTCTGTCCTCGGTCTCCTCCATTGTCAGAGTGAGGCTAAACGCAAATTGGAGGAACACCATCTCATATTTCGCTTGGGCAGCTTACAGCCCAGTGCTATAAATATTGATTTCTCTCACTTCAGGTAGCCCCGGCATTACCTCTCACTCTATCCCTCCCCCACCCAAGTCGCACTAGCTTCTCATTTTCACCCGACAAACAGCTATCAATGGCCTGTTTCCTTTAACATCATTACTTTTTAACATATCTTTCATTCATTGCTCTTTATCTCTCCACATCACCGTCTATATCTCTCGTTTCCCTTATCCCTAACCAATCTGAAGAAGGGTCTCAACCCGAAACGTCACCCATTCCTTCTCTCCAGAGATGCTGCCCAACCCGCTGAGTTACTCCAGCTTTTTGTGTCTATCTTGTGAAACTCAACAGGTTGAGCAGCATCTGTGGGGGGGGGGGGGGGGGGGAGGAATTGTCAACATTTCAAGCTGAGGCCTTGAATCAGGACCAGAAAGGAAATGCAAGAAATCTAATGCTTAGTGTTTTCATCTTTTGGTTTATATGTTATGTGACATTTTACTTAGTTTAGTTTAGAGATGCAGCGCGGAAACAAGTCCTTTGGTCCACTGAGTCCGCCCCGACCAGCAATCTCTGCTCGTTAACGCTATCTGACACACACTAGTGACAATTTACAATTTTACCAAGCCAATTAGCCTTCGGAGTAGGTCTTTGGAGTGTAGGAGGAAACTGGAGCACCGGAGAAAACCCACGCAGGTCACGGAGAGAGCGTACAAACTCCGTACAGACAGCACCCATAGTCAGGATCGAACCTGGGTCCCAGGCGCTGTAAGGCAGCAACTCTACCTCTGCGCCACCATGATGCTCCTTCTTGCGCTCTGAAGAAGTGACCTGTAACAAATAAAAGGCCAAAAGCCCATAGAATTTACCAGAGGGAGGATATTTTCCAAAATAAATAGCAAGCTGTAAATAAATTAATTAAGTTACAGCTACTGCGCAAAATCTGTCAAAATTATCACACTAGGTGTAACTCCAACAATTTGGATAAGCTTCTCTCCATGAGAACCTAATGCAGTTTACTTATTGGCAATTCATTTAGTTATTGCTCTGATCTTTAATCTCTGTGTTTCCAAAAGTAAACAGCCAGATGACTGGGAACGTTCAATCTTTGTCCATCAAAAAGAGGGAGGCTACAAGCTGAAAGAGAGTGTCCTTTTCCATCTGTACGTCAGTACTCCACCTTGTGGAGATGCTCGCCTGAACTCTCATCGAGAAGCGAGGGCTGAATGTAAGTATAAAGATGCTTTATCCGTGTGGGATGTACACAAGCCTTTGTATAATTTGGAAATGCATAAAAGCCACAAATTAAACATGGACTGTGGAAACACTGTTACCACTTCCTGTTATATAGACTAATTGTCACGTACTGGGGTACAGTGAAAAGCTTTTGTTGCATGCTAACCAGTCAATGGGAAGACAATATATGATTACAATCGAGGCATCTACAGTGTACAGAAACATGATGAAAGTAAAAACATTTAGTGCAAGCTAAAGTCCTGTAAAGTCCGATTAAAGATAGTCCAAGGGTTGCCAATGACGACTAGTCTCGACCCGAAACGTCACCCATTCCTTCTCTCCAGAAATGCTGCCTGTCCCGCTGAGTTACTCAAACACTTTGGGTCTATCTCCAATGAGGTAGATGGTAGCTCAGCACTCTCTAGTTATTGATTTATCTAGTTATTGTTGATCTAGTTGTTGATGGAGTAGTTGTGATTAATCATTCATGTAAAAAAATGTTGGCTTTTCATATCAGTTATTTTGTAACTATCTAGTGAAATTCCCACCTAGATTAGCAATTTACTGTCACTTCACACGGTTTAATTATTTCCCTTAAATCCATTGTAACCAGCTGTTTCTTTAGCTCCTGGTAACAAAATGTAATTTAATTAATTCACACATTTCAAATATATTTTCTCTAATTGTGCTTGGAAATATCAAACCACGCCTTTTTTCTGCTAAGGTTGGCCAGAGTTAACTCAACAACTGATTGATTAGTTGTAATAAATTAAGAAAATATGGAGTTTGAAGGTATTTCGGGTTTGTAATCCTAATTTGTAGTCCACCAGAATAAAATGGCAGAAATGTTAAAATAGAAACACATTGCTTACAAGATGCACATTAATAAATAATACACTTGAAATGTCTCTTCAAGTAATTTACACACATTCAAGGGAAAGGAAATATTCATCATCCATCATTGTACAATGTTATTGGATTTGTTGTATTTTGTTTAGTATGCAAATTAAACCCACACATCGCTCCAGGGAAGGAACTCAATATGGCTAACGACCCCCAGAACAATTAGTGTGCCTTAGAACTCTCGGTTCCCTCCTGGGGATCCTAAAATCCTTCAGTGTTTGGTCCAAGGAAACAAACAAGTGTTATCCCCAAATTTCTACCAATGGCTCTCACTATCCTACACACTAGGGACAGTTTACAATTAACAGAAGCCTATTAACCGACTAACCTGTACTATTTTGGAGCACCAGGAGAAAACACACGCAATCACAGGAAGAACTTACAAACTCCGTACAGACAGCAGCCGTAGTCGGGATGGAACCCATGTCTCTGGCGCTGTCAGGCAGCAACTCTACCAATGAGCAGCCCCACCCACGCCCCCATTTGGAGACTTTTCTTCACACTTTGCGCCAAGACTTCAGAGCTCGGGTTGAAAGCGGTATTTTGTCTTTTCCAGTGCAACACAGCAAGCCATTGATCAGGAAAGTCCGGGGACATCTCAGAACGAAGATTGAGTCTGGAGAAGGCACCATTCCCATCCGGTCCTGCAACCCCATCCAGGCATGGGACGGGGTATTGCAGGGAGAGCAGCTACTGACCATGTCCTGCACTGACAAGATTAACAGGTAAAAGACACGGGCTGGAACACTTAAGGGCCTGTCCCGCTTAGGCGACTTTTTAGACGAGTGCAGGAGACTGTGCTCGCCTCATGATCGCCACATGGTCGCTGGTGGTCTCTGGTGAGTCTCCTTCATGGTCGCGAGAAGTTCCCGCATTCTGGGAACTAGTCGCGGCTTCAGTATGATCGCCACAAATTTTTCAACATGTTAGTCGTCATGGAGAAAATTGATAATCCTGGATTTCATTGTAGGTTCAGTTGTAGTGGGGTCGCCATGTAGTTATGGGTAGTCAAGGTAGTCGTAGGGAGTTTTAGTTAATCGCCTTTGCTGACCGGGCATTTTAATTGGCTCAATAGGGGGAAGAAAAAGTAAGCACGAGTTTTCAGAACCAAGGAAAACCGACCGGTAATGTTAAATGCCCGCCAAACTTCACAGCGGTGTATCTCTGGCTTATTAAAAGTTGGCTGGCTTCTTAAAAGTGTCTCCACTCCTTCTCCCCTCCCTCCCCACCTCCCCCCTCTTTTAAAGGACTTACCGTACACTGTGCTAGCCATCTTAACCTTAGTGTTCATTGCGGTGTGTGTCTGTATCAACTTGGCTTTGCACCGTGTGAATTTCAGACAGCGCTCCCCCGCTTTCCCTGGCCCCCGCCTTTGCGATGTGTTTGTGTGTTCCACTCTGACAGTCGCCGTTCCAGTTCCCGGTTTTTCAGGCGAGTGCCGCGAACTTGACAGTCACCGGCAGTCCGCTGAAAAATCACTCAAGTGGGACAGGCCGAAGTGGCAGCCTCCTCACAACTGCTGTTCCATGGACCTCCTCTGATATTTGGTTCATTGCACCAATACATTTTATAATTTCAGCTGCACAGCAAATCATAATACATGCAGTAGTTCTCCAGTAAAGGTTTTCCATTTGCTGAGACTCTAATGTGCTTTGTAGAAATTCAAATATCCTTTAATCATGAGCTGATGGCATTGCATTTCTACTGTTGCTGGTTAACATATATTCAAAGACTGGAAAGATCAACGTCAAGAGGCTGTTCACCTAACAATGTCGTATGGGTAATGTGTGACATTGGAGGGAGAGAAAGAGAGAGTGTGCACATTTATGGCTGATGCCATGAAAGTCTTTACACAATATCATTTCACCCTCCTTAATTGACTGTCGGTAGAAACATCTCTCCTGCAACCTCACCCTGCTGTACAAACCCCCTCATTTTTTATTTAACCTTGGAAGCAAGTATGGAAGTTATCTTCACAGCCTAGTTAAATGTAGTTGTTTGTGTTTTTTAATAATGTTTTTAACTGTGTATATGTGGGGGGCGGGGGGAGGGGGAAACTTTAAAAAAATCTCTTCCCTGCACGGGAGACCCGACCTTTTTCCTGTCGGGTCTCCGTTGTCGTTGGGCCCTAGCACCGTGGAGCGGCCTCCAGCCTGAACGACCTGGGGCTTCCAGTCCCGGAGCCGCGGAGCTGCGGACTTACCATCGTGGGGCTGGCCGGCCTCGGAGCGTGGGGAGCGGTGGTGACTCGCTGCTGCGGCCCGACCACGTAGCTCGGAGGCTCCAGCTGCAGCCGCAGGTCCGGTGGACTGTGACATCGGGAGCTCGCGGGTCCGGGTGGGAGACCGCTTTCCGGAGATCCCGCAACGCGACTTCTCCAGCCCATGTCGCGGGGTTGGAACGACCCGGAGCGGGGCCTTACATCGCCCGGCGCGGCTTTAACGGCCGCGGGACATTCCAGCGCCCGCCGGGGGCTCCAACTTGTGACTTTTGGGCCTGGAGCGGGGCCGTACATCGCCCGGCGCGGCCTAAAATAGCCGTGGGACTTAACATCGCCCGCCTGGGGCTTCAACAACGGGAGAAAAATGGTGCAGGGGAGAGAAAGACTTTGCCTTCCATCACAGTGAGGAGGAGATTCACTGTGATGGATGTTTGTGTAACTTGAATTGTGTGTGTGTCTTGTAGGAATTGTCTCTGTTTGTATGGCTGTGGAAACTAAGTTTTGTTTGAGCCTCACTGAGGTTCAAATGACATGTAATAAATATTCAATATTCAATATTCAGCACCATACAGTACGGAAACAGGTCCTCCGACCACTGAGCAAAACACAAAGTGCTGGGGTAACTCAGGCAGCATCCGTGGAGGGAATAGATAGGCAACATTTTGGATCGGGACCCTTCTTTGGACTGAATGACCGTTCTTCATTCAGTCTGATGAAGGGGCCCTGACCTGAAACCTTGCCTATCCATTCCCTCCACCGATGAAAAAAAAGACACAAAGTGCTGGGGTAACTCAACAGGTCGGGCAACATCTCCAGAGAACATGGATAGGCGGCATTTCAGGTTAGGACCCTTCTTCAGATTGATGCCTTCTCTACAGATGCTACCTCACCTGCTGAATTTCATCAGCACTTTGTGTTCTACACAAGATTCCAGTATCTGCAGTTCCTTGTGTCTTCTTTAATCACTGGGTTTTACGCCAACCATCACGCACCCATTTGCAGTATTCTGTTCCCCACTAGATTGAACCCTCACACCTGGAGAGGCGAGGCAGCAGCTCTACCAGCTGCACAGTGGCGCAGCAGTAGAGTTGCTGCCTTACAGCGCCAGAGACCTGGGTTCGATCCTGAGTGCAGGTGCTGTCTGTACGGAGTTTGTACGTTCTCCCTGTGACCCCGTGGGTTTTCTCCGGGTGCTTCAGTTTCCTCCAACACTCCAAAGGCATGCAGGTTTGCAGCTTAATTGGCTTTTGCAAATTGTCCCTAGTGTGTAGGATAGAACTAGTGCATGGGGTGATTGCTGGTCAGTGTGGCCGAAGGGCCTGTTTCGGTGGGCTGAAGGGCCTGGTTCCACGCTATATCTTTAAACTAAACTAAGCTAAACTAAACTATGTTGTATCCATGATGCAAGTCACCAAGGATACAGAGTGCCGTCCATGCCCGGGTGGTGTTAGAGAGGGACAACGCACTGTCCACGGGCACCCTGGGGGATTTCCGGGACTGCTGGGCACCGTAGGGGGTTGAATGCATCCTTGACAAGAAGTGTAAGATAGTTGTATAGTAGTTTATTTAGTATATTTGTTTGTCTTGTATGATGGTAGTGGGTTCTGTTTTGTTTTATTGTATTGTAAATATTATTTTTAATAATTCAATAACTTTTTTGATTAATAAAATGTTAAAAATTATATTGATTTAAAAAAAAAAATGTTTTTAAAGGATGCAGAGTGGAATGCCCAACAGAGTAATAATGGCAGAAGCTTTGTATCATTCCACAAATAACTCGAGTCCTAGTTTGTGGGAAGGTAATCATAAGTGAGTAAGAAGGAACTGCAGTTACGGGTTTACACCAAAGATAGACACAAAATGATGGAGTAACTCAGAGGGACAGGCAGCATCTCTAGAGAGACGGAATGGGTGATGTTTTGGGTCGAGACCCTTCTTCAGATTGAGAGTCAGGGGAGAGGGAGACACAGAGATCTGGAAGGGTGAGGTGTGAAAACGAGACATCAAAGGAGGTGATGGTCCAGGAAAATATAGAATAGATCATTGTTAGCTTGGGGAAGGTGACAACAAAGCATACATAGATACTGGAGGACAGTCAGACTGGTCAGAGAACTAGGATGGGGGAGGATGCTTCATTGTCACCTTTCCCTAGCTACCAATGATCTATTCTACATGTTTCTTGAACCTCATACCCCTTGATGTGTCATTTTCACCCCTTCCCCATGCATATCTCTGTGTCTCCCTATCCCCTGACTCATTCTGAAGATGGGTCTCGCCCTGAAACATCACCCATTCCTTCTATCCAGAGTAATCATAAGTGTATTCTTGTCAGATTGGATTATGATGGGCTGAATGATCTTTCCCTTTTTTAGCATCCATGCAAAGATCTGCTGAAGGTGAAGATAGCCATCCACCTCTAGGACGTGCTCACTCTTTCCTCCGCCTTCCCTAATTACTGCCTGTCAATTATCACACATAATCAAAGACTTTCACCAGGGAAATGTGATAAATCTCAACAGGATGTCAAGGTCTGCGGAGCAAACTAGCAATTTAGCGCTGATAAGCTGAGTGAGCAGGGAGGAAGTTTAATAGTCAGCGTGCGTCAGTGAACAAGGTCAGAGCAAGAAACCATGGTAAAGTGATAAAAATTAAGGGCACTTCATCTGAATGCATAAAGCATTCACAATAATTTGACTACATTTAGACACAAATTGAGATAAATGGTTTTGACCAAATAATCATTGGATAGAAATGGTGGCATGGTGACCAAGGTTGTGACATAAATCTTCCAAGGTATTTGATACATGGGAAGGACAGATAAAAGAGGAAAAAAGTTGGTGAGTTACCCCGATAAGTAATGGTGACATAATGTCACCCGAGGTGAAATATTTCGGTTTAGGATTTTCAAAAAGTACGCGTTAAAATATGAAATGACAAAGGACAAAATACACAGGTCGTAGTTTATAGTCTACCTTCCAAGTGCAAGAGAAATAATCAAGAAAGAAGACATAAGTAAAGGAAAAGCCGTCATCTCAGATGTCTTTAATTTTTAGATCAAGTGTTGAAAGTCGAACATGAAGAGACTATACACTTGGAAGAGTTTCCTGGAGCAATGTGACAATAGTTGTAGAAACTTAGACCTCTCTTACACAAATGCCGATGCAAGGTTGTTTTCCTAAATCGGGATTCATGATAAAGTTAGATTTTGAGGAATATGGGTCAAAGATGGTTATATTGAATTGTGGTGCACATTAGATACAATTGCAATCAATTGCTGAAGAGACTAAATAGATTACTGTTGTTCTTTTGCTCCTGTGTCATAGAGTCTTACAGCGTGGAAGCAGGCCCTTCAGCCCAACTTGCCCGCACCAGCTAACATGTCCCATCTACACTAGTCTCACCTGCTTGCATTTGGCCCATATCCCTCTAAACCTGTCCTATCCATGTACCTGTCTAAATGTGGAACCAAGCAAGGACAGGATAAATTTGGATCCTGTGTAATTTGACAAAGTTAATTAGTAATCTCATAGTAAGGAATCCCACAATTGAAATACTTAAATCTATGTAGCACAGCTGCAAACCATTTTACCATCAATGTCTAAGAAAGAACGGCAGATGCTGGAAAAATCGAAGGTAGACAAAAATGCTGGAGAAACTCAGTGGGGGAGGCAGCATCTATGGAGCGAAAGAATAGGCGATGCTTTGGGTGGAGACCCTTTTTCAGACTGATGTGGGGGGAGGGCGGGAAAAAGAAAGGAAGAGGCGGAGACAGTAGGCTGTGGGAGAGCTGGGAAGACAAGGGGAAGGAGGGAGAAAGTAAGGACTGCCTGAAATTGGAGAAGTCAATGTTCATATCGCTGGGGTGTGAACTACGCAAGCGAAATATGAGGTGCTGCTCCTCCAATTTGCGGTGGGACTCACTCTGGCCATGGAGGACGCACTGGACAGAAAGGTCAGATTCGGAATGGGAGGGGGAGTTGAAGTGCTGAGCCACAGGGAGATCAGGTTGGTTAATGTGAACTGAGCGGAGGAGTTGGGCAAAGCGATCGCCAAGCCTGCGCTTGGTCTCACCGATGTAGAGCAGTTGACACCTGGAACAGCGGATTAAATAGATGAGGTTGGAGAAGCTGCAGGTGAACATTTGCCTCACCTGGAAAGACTGCTTGGGTCCTTGGATGGAGTCGAGGGGGGAGGTAATGCGACAAGTGTAGCATTTCCTGCAGTTGCAAGGGAAAGTATCAAGGGAGGGGGTGGTTTGGGTGGGAAAGGACAAATTGACCATGGAGTTACGGAGGGAGTGGCCTCTTTGGAAAGCCGAAAGGGGAGTAGATGGGAAGATGTGGCCAGTGGTGGGATCCCTTTGGAGGTGACAAAAATGTCAGAGGATTATCTGTTGTATGTGACGGCTGGTAAGGTGCAAGATGAGGACAAGGGGGACTCTGTCCATGTTACGAGTGGGGGGGATGGAGAGTGAGAACAGAGCTGTGGGATATAGAGGAGACCCTGGTGAGAGACTCATCTATAGTCGAAGAGGGGAACCCCCGTTCGCTAAAGATTGAGGACATCTCCAATGCCCAACATTTCATCCTGGGTGCAGATGCAGTGTAGACGGAGGAATTGGGAGTCAGGGATAGAGTCCTGACAGGCAGCAGGGTGGGAAGAAGTGTAGTCCAGATAGCCATGGGAGTCAGTGGGTTTGTAGTAGTTGTTGGTCAGTAGTCTGATACCTGCGATGGAGATAGTGAGGTCTAGAAATAGCTATGTTACAACATTTTGAGATTTTAAAAATCAAGTCTGCAATTTATCCCATCAGATAAAGCATAAAAAGAAGTTTAATTTGACACTTGCATATCTTCAATATTAAAAAAGTTATGGCCATTTTCATACTCTGAAATTAGCATCTTGTTCCCTATTTCTTTTCCATTGACTTAACTCAAAAGCTGTGAGGACAGTCAAAAGCCTATAACTTTCTTAAAAATTATGAGAACTGAATGAAATTTTCAGTTATTATAGATTGAAGCATTCTGAAACAAATATGAAACAATCTTACTTGGATGACCTGAAATTAAAGCATATAATTAGTTAGTTACCTAATTGTAGCTAATTACAAAATTCAATTACTAGATCTAAACATCTATCCATTTCTTTAGAAAAGGTTTACATTTTTAAATAGCCTAAGTGTCCAAATAACATTTATAGGCCAAATGGAAGGAATTTAATGTTTAATTCCCGTAAATTAATTGGCATTTAAATCATCTTGCGAGTGGGTTTTTGTGTAACGCGGTCGATTGGAACGTTGCGGTTGCAGTGAATTTGAACCCCATATCGGCAGGAAAAACACTGCCGGTTCGTATGGGGCCAAAACCACATTTTTGCCAATGAAATTTGGATTAAAGTCATCCTAAGAAGCAAGTTTATATGTAAAATAAACGACTTACCTTATCTTTTGTCTCCTATGTAGTAATGGTGAATTGTGGTGAATTAGCTATTGGATTTCCCAGTTGTTCTCATCAATCCAATTACTGTACTTATTTCATTGGCGAGTTTCATTTTCTGTATAACTCATTAACACGTAGCGCACAGCCAACAATCGACCGTTTCCTTCATCATCATTACTTTTTTTGCATATTTTTCCTTCATTTGCTCCATCTCTATATCACCATCAATAAATCTCTTGTTTCCCTTTCTCCTGACTCTCATTCTGAAGAAGGGTCTTGACCCAAAACGTTACCTATTCCTTTTCTCCAGAGATGCTACCTGACCCGCTAAGTTATTCCACCTGTTTGTGCCTATCGTCGGTTTAAACCAGCATCTGCAGTTCCTTCCTACACACAAGCCAGTCCTGATGTTTTTTTAGAGAATTCAAGAACTTCCTCATAGATGCATGTTATGGTGGAAGTCAAGGTAGTCCAGACACTGTTGACTCTCTGTAGCTTCTGCTGGTTAGGAGACATCTGATTCTCTGTGAGGCTCTGACTGAGAAGAGTTGACCTTGCCATTGCCTTGAGATATTCAATGTAGATTTTCCTGGAACAGCCTTCCATTGTCACTGGTTTTGAGTCTGGTGCAGATAACAGTGCAGATTAGGCCATGATCGGTCTGCCATGGCTCGACTCATTTACAACATTGGAAACGCAGACCATAAACTGGACAAAGCTGATGATTTACTGCAGCAAAGATTCCCATTTCCCCCACCTGTATCAAAGAGGACGGCTAAATGTTGGATCGTTACTGTTGAAGGGAAATAGAGAGAATCCATGGAATTAAAGGCCAGTGAGCCTCACACCAGTGGTAGGTAGGGAAGCTATTGGAGACGATTCTATGGAATAGGATTTACTCCTATTTGCAAGAAAATGAGTTAATTGTGGATAGTCTGCATAGCTCTGTACAAGGCAGATCACGCCTTACTAAATGGATCTAATTTTTTAGTCATAGAGTGATACAGTGTGGAGACAGGCCCTTCGATACAACTTGCCCACTCTGCGCAACATGTCCCAGCTACACTAGTCCCACCTGCCTGCGTTTGGTCCATATCCCTCCAGACCTGTCCTATCCATGTACCTGTCTAACTGTTTCTTAAATGGGTTAGTCCCAGCCTCAACTATGTACCTCCTCTGGCAGCTTGTTCAATACATCCACCACCCTTTGTGTGAAAAAGTTACCTTCCAGATTCTTATTAAATCTTTTCCCCTTCACCTTAAACCTATGTCCTCTGGTCCTCGATTCCCCTGCTCTGGGCAAGAGACCCTGTGCATCTACCCGAATTTTCCCTCTCATGATTTTACACACCTCAATAAGATCACCCCTCATCCTCCTGTGCTCCAAGGAATAAAGTCCCAGCCTGCTCAACCTCTCCCTATAGCTCAGACCCTCTAGCCCTGGCAACATCCTTGTAAATCTTCTCTGTACCCTTTCCAGTTTGTCAACATCTTTTCTATAACATGGTGCCCAGAACTGAGCACAACTCAGAAGGGCCTGTCCCACTTTCATGACCTAATTCACGATCTTTTTTACCCGTGGACATTTTTCATCAGGCTAAAAACGCCTGATGAAAAAACGCCGTGACATACTTGATGCCACGAGTGCCTACGACTAGCATCACGACCTGCTACGACCTACCTACGACCTCCTACGACCTCATGACGACCATGCTGCGAGTACGAGTCGAGGGCAAACTCAGCAGAGGTTGTGAATTAGGTCATGCAAGTGGGACAGGACCTTAAATGCGGCCTCACCAATGCCTTACACAACTGCAACATCACCTACCAACTTCTATACTCAAAACATATTTTTTGACTAGGTGATGAATGTTATTGATGTGGGTAGGGTGGTTGATGTTGTCTACATGTATTTTGGTAAAGCAATTGATAAAGTCCCACATGGGAGGCTGATCCAGAAGATTAAATTGCATGGGATTAACAGTGACTTGATCGTATCCATTCAAACCATGCTGACTGATGGAGGACAGGGGCAGACTGGTGGTAGAAAGACAATATTCAGGCTGGAGGTCTGTAACCAGTGGAGTTCCGCAATGTAGACAAGTGGGTCAGTAAGTTTGCAGATGACACAAAGATTGCTGGGCTGCGACTGTCAAAGTTTGACTGGATCAGGGGGGTATACACAGTGGAATATACATCAGCGACAGAAAAGTGTAGACAGGTGCAAGTGTAAGGTGTTGCGCTTTGTGAAATCAAATGTAAGGGCAGAATATACAATTAATAGCGCATTCTCCAACAGCATTGATGTACAAAGGAATCTTGGGGTTCAAGTCCATAACTCCCCCAAAATGGCAGCACAAGCAGGTAGAGTGATAAAGAAGGCATGCTGTAAACTTGCTTTTATAGTTCGGGGCATTGAGCATAAGAGTCATAAAGTCATGATGCAGCTTTATATGACTTTGATTGGGCCACATTTGGAGTATTGCATGTGGTTCTGGTCACCCCATTACAGGAAGGACAAGACGGCTTTAGAATGGATACAAAGCGTACGACATACGCTTATCCAATTCAAAACATTACATAGACTATATTATTCAAAAACTAAATTAAATAAAATCTTTCCTAATGTTTCACCAATCTGTGATAAATGTCTGTGTCAAGAAGCTACCATATCGCATTCTTTTGTTTTTTGTACAAAAATCCAAAAATTCTGGTATGGAATATTTGATATTTTTTCAAAATTAATTAAAATAAAACTGGTACCAAAACCAGAATGGATCATTTTTGGAATATCGGAAGGTATCCCTGAATTAAACGTGTATCAGAAGAATTTATTCAATTACGGGCTAATAATGGGAAAAAAGCTCATACTTAAATTCTGGAAAAATGCGCCCACACCAACAATAAAAATGTGTTTGAAACATTACATCTGGAACAGATGAGATTTCTCTTAGCAGGTAAAGCAGACCAATTCCAAAAGACGTGGTCTACGTTTATGGACCTATTACAAGCATGAGGTGCAATAGTAATTTTTAAAATAAATAAATAAATACCTGGTATCAGGACCTGGCAATGGGAGGTAAAACAACAAAAACAGATTTGGTTGGTAGTCCCCTTTCTGCGGAGTTTAATGTTATAATAGAGCGATTGTCCCTACTTTCTTTTTCTTTCTTTTCTAGGGTCTACTTTCTTACTTTACTTCCTTCTCTAACTTCTTTTCTAAGGGGCTTTCTTTTCCCAACACTCTCTTGCACTTCACGACTCTTGCGCACTTTCTTTACTTTCCTTACTTCTATCTTTTTCTTAAAGCTCAAAAAAATGAAGCGGTACAAAAAATGTATTAAGATATATGTGTTGTGTATTATTGTAATTTACCGTACTTCTAATAAAAATAATTTTAAAAAAAAAAGAATGGATACAAAGAAGGTTTACCAGATTGATGCCTGGATTAGGGTGTATTAGCTATAATTAGAGATTGGACAGACTTGGATAGTTTTCTCTGAAAATGCCGATTGTTGCGGAGAGACTTGATAAAGAGTATGAAATTATGAGAGGTATAGATAGGGTGGACAGTCTGAACCTTTTTCCCGGGTTGGAATATTCAAATACGAATGGACAGAGCTTTAAGGTGAAAGGGGCAAAGTTTAAAGGGGATGTAAGGGACAACTTTTTTACACAGAGGGTGGTATTCGCCTGGATCACACAGCCTGGTGTCGTGGTTGAGGCAGTTCCAGTTTTAAACATCTGAAAAGATTGTAAATTACTGAGCCTGTTATGTTTTTAAATATACTTATTTAATTATGAATCCCAATATTTTTGTGTATGACTTGGTTGCTCATCAGGCAACTTCACTAATTAACACTGGAAAATATGTGAACTAAATTAGCAGATTGTCATGCTTCTGTGACCTGCCCTACAAAGGCGGACAAAGTAAACCCACTTAAAACGTACATTTGACTGTAATTGAAGTCAACTAAATAATGCTGGTTATTAATATGCCCCTCTTTTCATTTTAATATGATTGCCCTAAACTTGGTTAGAGAAGCAGTTAATAAGACAAGACTCAGACATCATGCTAAATAACAAGTGCGCTTCATTGAAAAGCTCTTCGGGGTATTGTTCACAGACAACAATAAACTAGGCTGTTTCATCTGACAATGGTGACCTTATCTGCCTTATGCAGACGACACTGGTTTTCCAAGACAAGGTTGTTCCTACCTGCTTTATACAGACAATGCCAAAGTTGGCTGCTTCATTTCAGGTGCTGTTGAATCGGTCTGTTTTATCTCGACAACTTCGTGGTTCAGGAAAGTGAGCTTGTTTGTTTATTGCCAAACATTGATAAACCTGTCCCCTCTATGTAGATGACAAAGTGCTTGCCTCTCGTATTCACTGACACTGATTGTCTCTCAAGAAGACATTGATTTTATTTGCATTATCACAACTTTAGACATTAAGGCTTTAGACTTTAGAGGTACAGTGTGGAAACAGAACCTTCAGCCAACCGAATCCGCTCCGACCAGCGATCACCGCATACACACTAACATTATCTTACACACCAGGGACAATTTTACAATTTTACCAAAGCCAATAGTAAGATTAAATGAGAACTTACCAGTTTGAAGTTTGATCTTGATTTTATGAGGAGTTACGATGAGCGATTACGTGAAGAAGGCCGTCATCCCACTTGGCGCGTCATACTTCAAAGCAGCGGTGTGGAATCACAGAAACAAGTAGTTGACCATGAACCTAGGAAGATTTTGAGAACTGGAATTACCGTATGACCTTGATAATATGAGGGTGGGAACGGTGGGCATGTAATTGCTCATCGTAACTCCTCATAAAATCAAGATCAAACTTCAAACTGGTAAGTTCTCGTTTAATCTTACTATTTTACTTCGGAGTCACGTGAATGACTACGTGAAGATTTCAAAGCTCTGTGATTTCACGCCGGAAACGAATCCATGCGTAACACACTGCTTGAAGTGACCATGGATGAGTGAAAAAAGATTCATGCATTCAGACATGACTTGGTTTGTTATGCTGATGCTTGTTCATCCAATGAAAATAATAGCGACCCCTTTCATCCAGAGGAAACTATTAACAGTCAAAAAATAGACTTAGCAAATACCCCCGATTTGGCAACGGGTTGTATTAAAAATTGGTAAAGTATGTTCGTTTGACCATCCTGCTGCTGCTAGGATGTGGTCCAAAGTAACGTACATAATCCTATGAGCTGATGTGGTAGCAGCCCCGGTGGAGTGCGTGTTAAAATATTAGTATTGACTCCTGCATTCACCAAACTCCCGTTTTACCACCTGAAGATGGTAGAACTAAACTTGTTATGAAATTTATATATATATATATTTCTTCCACAAAACAATGTTTCGTTTGGGGCCTTAAGGCTCTAAGTGATCTAGACGTATTGTTGTGAATGTGTGACCACACATTCCCGAAGGTCCATCGGGTATGCCATGAAACTGTATGTACCTCACGCCTGATTAGCTCTGGTTTATTAAATCAAACATAATATATTATGTTATTAACATATGTAACCACCCTGTCCAGTCGTAATGCATGTCATGACTGGACCTGTTGCACTGAGGCCAGTGCCATGAGGATTATTACCTTTTGAGAGCCGGCTTGAGATAAGGATGTAGCTGGAGCCCCCTGCTGAAGTAATGTTAACATTATGTCATGTCCCATACTCCCATGTTGCTGGGCCTGGGAGAACTTGTGTTAAGATATCCTATATAATTCTGGATATCAGAGGGTGAGGCCCGACAGAGTGGGTTCCACTTGCTGCAGCAAATATGATGAGAAGCACGTTAGCACCGTTTAATGGCACTGTAACTGAGTATTGTCAAAGACTCATATGAAATTAACTCTAGTACATCAATTATTCGTGCTGTATAGCATGTAACATGTGTATTCAGCTAAAACCGTTTCCCATCTGCTGAAGTGGAGATGTGCTGCCTCATTTTTGGTGCTATCCTGCATTCTGCAGTGAGCACTCCACGGATTTGTCTGACAACCCTACCGCAGGAAATCATCTCGGAGTCTTCAAGTCAATGACTTGATGTATCATGCAGACGCTGGTCTCCCGAGTCACAGGCTGTACCAGCAAGTTTTATGCTTTGAATACCCATATAGGTTCTGTATAATTCCCTATATTAGCAGGACCATGGCTGCATATGTCAGTCAGGCAGATTGAGGCCTGAAGCGGTGTCTTGTTGGATAAATTGCAAACCCCACAAATATATCGATATTCGGTGTTCCATCGAGCCAAAATGACATTAAATACTTTGTAGTCCAACATTCATCCTGTGTTTCATAGATTTCACATGGGATAGTAGTTTCAAAATAAGATTAGGTAAATATCACAGGATATTTAAACTTCATAGCACCCATGTGACTAATATATGCCACCCCCATAGTGTATCAACTTGGAGTTGAGCATGCAGATTGTGCACATTCTTACAATAACCTTTAACGTATAGAATGCACCGAGTTATAGGTAGTTGATACCAATTACTGAAAATTGGTACTTATGCAACCCGCATCCACCTCCGTAACTGGAGATGGCATACCATAATTCTCATCTTTGAGCACTAGTATCAATTGTAATACTAAGTATACCCGACCAAAAATACTGGAGCAATGCTGAATACTGCCACCATTGTGATTTTGGTAGCTTCAGCTGAGAATAGCATAGGTTTATTTGTAATGACCTATATGGTACTAGAGAGGTTAATTCTTTGCATGTTTTAACTTCAGGAAATGCAAAGCCCAATTTGAACCGCTGCTACACAGCTGCTATATTGTCAACTACATCTTGATGAAATAGAAAGCTGCTTAATAACCAACGAGGTTGTTGCAGGCTTCTGTTAATTGCATCTCTTGCTCCAGGGCGGAATCCCTTGTTAGTTGATAGTTAAATGTTAATCCAATAATCGGTAGTTCTGACTGGTATCAACTTTAAATTTAATTGGATGGGTGGGACCCTGATTCTTCAAATATAGTTTGGGCCTATAACAGTTAATTTTAGCAAAACCCAGCGTTTAACATCATTCCAGATAAATGATAACTAATGTTCTTGAGCTCTGAGCAGCCCAAGCTCCGTTTGGAAATTTGGTAAATAAACCTGGGAACTGTAGTTAGCCTATTTTGCAACGCTTTAACTGTTATTATAGCCCCATCCAGGTAAATTTCAAATATCTCTGGCGATTCCAGTGAATGGGAACTGCATAGCATGCATCTTTGAGATTGATGCTTGCCATATAGCTCCTATAAAACAGTTGTTAGACCATAACAAAATTTACTATAATGACAGTCTGTACTGCACATATGAGTTAAACCTGGATGAAGTGACATCCTCCATCTGTCACCTGTACTGAAAGGCAATCCTTCCCATCATACTGGGCCTGCCTCAAAGACAACTCCGGTCCCAATTCCAAGTCTGCTTGGAACCTATGCATGTTGTGCAGTAAAAGTAATCACATGTTATTATCTGTTTTTTAAAACCAGATCTGAAATTCATGTTATTGTCATTTTGAACAAAACACACAAGAGTAAAATTACCAACATGTAACTGGTCCACAATCCCTTGGTTCAGTAAACCCAGACCCACCTACCTCCATGGCTACCGGTGGTCTTGTGGTAAGCCCAAAGACCGCTGATGCGGGTTCCTTTTCTCTCCTTGATTGGGGAGTAGGACTGGTAGGGAGTGTGGATTCCATGTTTCTCTTGACCTCTGCTTGGGTCTTGGTCTGAAAACCTCATCATACTGAGCCTGCCTTGTAAGACAATTCAGATTCAGATTCAACTTTAATTGTCATTGTCAGTGTACAGTACAGAGACAACGAAATGCAGTTAGCATCTCCCTGGAAGAGCGACATAGAATATGATTTCAATAAATAAATCTATTTACATGCATACAGTCATAGTGTTTTTCCTGTGGGAGGAGTGTCTGGGGGGGGGGGGGGTGATTGGCAGTCACCGAGGTACAGTTTTGAGTAGTGTGACAGCCGCAGGGAAGAAGCTGTTCCTGGACCTGCTGGTCCGGCAACGGAGAGACCTGTAGCGCCTCCCGGATGGTAGGAGGGTAAACAGTCCATGGTTGGGGTGAGAGTAGTCCTTGGCGATGCTGAGCGCCCTTCACAGACAATGCTTGCTTTGGACAGACTCAATGGAGGGAAGCAAGGAACCGGTGATGCGTTGGGCAATTTTCACCACCCTCTGCAGTGCTTTCCGGTCGGAGACAGAGCAGTTGCCATACCATACTGTGATACAGTTGGTAAGGATGCTCTCGATGGTGCAGCGGTAGAAGTTCACCAGAATCTGAGGAGACAGATGGACCTTCTTCAGTCTCCTCAGGAAGAAGAGACGCTGGTGAGCCTTCTTGACCAGAGTTGAGGTATTGTGGGTCCAAGAGAGGTAATCGGAGATGTTGACCCCCAGGAACCTGAAGCTCGAAACACGTTCCACCTCCGTCCCGTTGATGTGGATGGGGGTGTGCGTGCCGCCCCTAGACTTCCTTTTTTTTTTTGAATTGCCTTTTATTTGTCATCCAGACCGAAGTCTGAACGAAATTTAAGCAGTCATTACATATAATACAATACAATAAAAAACAACAATAAACACATATTAACATCCACCACAGTGAGTCCACCCAACATCTCCTCACTGTGATGGAGGCAAAAGTCTTAGGGCTGCAGTCTCTTCCCTCCTCTTCTCCTTCTGCGCTGAGGCGATACCCCCCGGGCGATGTTAAAACCTGTCCTGCGGCTCAAACACCGCGGCCCGGGGTAGTCTACAATGAGCTCCTTGGTCTTCTTGGAGATAAGGGCCAGCTGGACCTTCTCCCTATAGGCCGACTCATCGTTGTTGCTGATGAGGCCAATCACCGTTGTATCATCTGCATACTTGACGATGGTGTTAGTACCATGTACAGGTGTGCAGTCGTAGGTGAAGAGGGAGTAGAGGAGGGGGCTCAGCACACAGCCCTGTGGGTTCAGGGTGAGGGTTGAAGAGGTGTGCTTGTCTAACCTAACAGACTGGGGTCTGTTGGTTAGAAAGTCCAGTATCCAGTTGCAGAGGGAGGGGTCGATGCCCAGGTTACTGAGTTTGGTGATCAGTTTAGAGGGTATAATGGTGTTGAATGCTGAGCTGTAATCGATGAACAGCATTCTTACGTAAGTGTCTCTGTTGTCGAGGTGGGAGAGGGCGGAGTGAAGTGCCGTTGAGATGGCATCCTCCGTACTCCTGTTCTTGCGGTAGGCAAACTGATAGGGATCCAATGTGGGGGGTAGGCAGCCTTTGAGGTGTGCCAGCACCAGCCTCTCGAAGCACTTGGTGATGATGGGAGTAAGTGCAACTGGGCGGAAGTCGTTGAGGCTTGCCGCAGTGGAGTGTTTTGGCACCGGCACGATGGAGGTAGTTTTAAGGCACGTGGGGACAACTGCTTGGGCAAGTGACAGGTTGAAGATGTCAGTCCAGACGTCTGTAAGCTGCGCAGCACAGGCCCTGAGGACGCGCCCGGGGATGCCGTCAGGGCCAGCAGCCTTACGTACATTAGTCCTGCTCAGCGCCACGTACACGTCGTAGGGGGTGAGTGTGAGGGGTTGGTGATCAGCAGGGAGCACAGCCTTGATGGCTGTCTCTAGATTGTCCCTGTCGAAGCGGCCATAGAAGTGGTTAAGCTCCTTAAGGAAGGAAGCGTCGCTGGATGTGGGGGTGGTGTTGGTGGGTCTATAGTCTGTGATGGCCTGGATGCCTTGCCACATGCGTCAGCGGTCGGAGTTGTTGTTGAAGTGCTCCTCAATCCTGAGCTTATGGCAGTGCTTGGCCTTAATTCTGGCCATAACTCTGAGTCTGCCTTGAAAGACAACTCTGATCATATTTCCGTGCCCAGCTTCAGTGAACCGCTTACCCCCTATGGAGGTGTGGGGTGTGTTGTCGCCTACTGATGAAGCTTTGCTTGTCGTTGGTACCTTGATTAGTCCAACAGCTTTTTTCCTTCTTCTGGTCTTACCTGAAGAGAGGATTCGGCAGCTGGTTTCTCCAATGTCACCCTGATAGCGCTGTTCCCTTGCCGGCACTTGTAGCGTGAGAACTCTGGCCTCTTCCGGGTATTCTGCCAACGGCTGGAGACCAACTCTTCTGGTAGCAAACCCTTTGTTTGCGAGTACTCTTGAGGCCATATGCATGTGCTTCAGTATGTTCATACTTTAAATTCGAGATCAGTTACCTACTGATCACTCACACTCCCCTCCACAAAGAGTGAGTTTTGTAGGCAGCCCTGAAAACAGGTGCTGCCGCAGGCCCCTGAGGATACCTGCGCTGACATGGCCCCTCCAGCGGACCTAAATGAGATTCTTGCTTTGGGTCAGACTGAAACTGACCGTGGATGCTCCTCTCCTCAGAGCAGGAGACATTTGTGCAGCCCTGAAACAGGTGCCGCTGCCTGCGGGTTCTCCATAATACCCGGGCTGATAACTCCCTCCTTTGGAGTATATCATTGTGGAGCACCTCTCCATCAGGTGCTCCATGTGGTTTTGAACGTTTAAACACGTTACCCATGTAGGAGGTAATCCTCTCCATCCGGAATCCTCCTGGTCCGACTTGTTTGCGGGCTTTCTCCTTGCGCTCCCTTCATCAGAGCGAGAGATCAAATAGTGGCTAACCCTCCAATTGGGTTTGCCTAGGTACTCCTGGCCCGTTTTGTTTTAATGAATGGGCCTCTACCCTGCACTCCCCTCCGAAGAGAGGAGATATAATTTAAATGGCTAACCCTCCAAATGAGTTTGCCTGGGTACTCCTGGCCCGTATGTTTAAATGTATGTGTTGTGTCTTCGTGTTTGATCTCCTGATAATAAACGACACAATTCAGGTTGTTTCAGTTGCCTTATTGTACTCCTTTATTCAGCTCCTTTGTCTGTGTGGCGTAGTAATACTGAAAGTGCTTACATACCTAATCACAGTGTGTGTGTGTGTGGTGAGTGTGCCTGATACAAAGTAGTGCAGGAGGTTGGGACTGCTACAATGAATATGTAGCATATGTAACATCCCCCCTTTTCAAAAGAAAGGAACAAAAATTAGTGACACTAGAGGATTGCCAGAGCGAGGGTGGCAATCCTGTAGCAGATACCGTGGGATTATTCTGCCCACATTCATGGCATTCTGCTTTCTACTATACTACACAACAAAATATATAATGGCAGCTTGTTTTCTTTCAGGTAGTGCGTAGCCAGTCAAGAGTCATGTCTTGGCGTGACTTGTCCCTTCCAGTGCTAGCGATAAAGCGCTGGGGGTAAGATGTTGCTCCTGGATCTAGTAGATCTGGTTGTTGCCTGCAGTGTTGCACTCGATGTATTGGTAACTTGTTGAGTTGTTTCCTGGCCATTGGTTGGTGCTGGTTGACTATATGACTCACTGGTAGCAGTTTGTGAGAATGTGTTGTCATCAATGGCAGGTGTTGCTGCTGCTGTGGGTGGTGTCCTAGGAGTTGCTGGTGTTGTCTTTGGAGTTGCAGGTGTTGACATTTCAGGTGTCGGGCGGATGTGAATTCTGTTTCGTCTCAACTGCCTGCCCAGTTCTGTCTCTATGATATATGATTTTGGGGTTCCAGCCCTGCTGGTGATTTGTGCTGGGGTCCATTTCTTTGTTGTTGGATCCTGAGCATGTACGTTTTGGCCTTGAAATAGTTCAGGCAAGTACTGTGCATTTTTGTTGTATTGTTTCAGCCCCTCCTCCTGGGCAGCTGCCAATTTTGCCCTTGTTTCTTCTTGGTCGATAGGGGGTTGGATTTTGCTTGGCAGGGTGGTTTTGTATTTCCTGCCATTTAGCATTTCTGCAGGAGACTTCATGTCAGCCTTTAGTGGAGTTGCCCGTAAGGATAAAAGTGCCAGGTTTGGATCCTCCTTTGCCTCTCGGCATTTTATTAGTGTTTTCTTGGCTGTCTGTACTTGCCTTTCAATAAACCCATGGCCCTTTGGGTAATGTGGTGAAGATGTTGTGATTTTGAACCCGTATTCGGTGGCTAGCTCTCTGAATTCCCGAGATGTGAATTGGGTTCCATTGTCACATACGATCTGCTCAGGTATTCCTTGCTCTGCAAACAATCCTCTAACAATTGACACAATTGTTTTAGCTTTCAAGTCCTTTACGTTTCTCACAAATGGGAATTTGGAGTAGTAGCAGGCCATAATCAAATACCATTGCTGGTTCTCTGTGAACAGGTCTGCTCCGATGGTTTGCCATGGCCGGCTTGGGATATCACTGGGTGTCATTTCCTCCTTCTGTTGTGAATTCCTGTATTTTTGGCATATGTGGCATGTAGATACCAGCTTTTCTATGTCCTTGTACATGCCTATCCAGTACACAGCGGATTTAGCACGGAGTCTGCACTTTTCCATTCCTAAGTGTCCCTGGTGGATCTTTTCGAGGATTTCTTTTTTCATGGACTTGGGTATGATGATTCGTGATCCGGCCATCAGGACTCCATTCTCTACCGAAATATCATCACGGATGGTCCAGTATTCGCGGAGGAGAGGCTGAACTTGTTGTCTCTGTTCTGGCCACCCCTGTATTACCATTTGGGTGAGGAGCTGGAGTTCTTCATCTCTGGCTGTTTCCTCTTTGATCTGTTCCAGCTTCACGCTTGTCACACTCACAATGTGGTGGATCTTTATGCTCAGCCTTCCATCTCTTGTTTGTCATGTGTTGATAGTCTGGATAGGGCGTCAGCTAGCAGCAGGTCTTTTCCTGGCTTGTATCTGATGTTGTAGTCGTATTGCTGTAGCCTCAGTAATAGTCTCTGTAGTCTGGCTGGTGCTTTGGTGAGGTTTTTTTTTTCGATTTGTTCTAGAGGGCGGTGGTCTGTTTCAATGTCGAAATACCTTCCATATAGGTAAGTGTGAAATTTCTCGCAGCCATAGACTACTGCTAAGAGTTCTCTCTCTATGTTTGCGTACCTTGATTCTGTAGGAGTGAGTGCTTTGGATGCATACGCAATAGGTCGGCCATTTTGTATCAGTACTGCTCCAACTCCTCTCATGGAGGCATCAACTTGGAGTGTTACAGGTTTCTGTCTGCCATAGTACTGCAGGATCGTTTCTTTGCTGATGAGTTGTTTTATTTTCCCAAAATCTTGGCTATGTGAAGCACACCAATCAAATTCAGCGTCGTCTTTCATCAATTCACGGAGATTTGCTGTGTGATTAGCAAGCTTAGGTATGAAGGCTCCCATGTATTGTATGAGCCCTAGGAAACTTCTTAGCTGTTTCTTGTCTTTGGGTTCCTCCATGTGGTTGATAGCATCCACTTTTGTAGGGTCCGGTTTCACTCCTTCTGCAGAGTAAATCAGTCCAAAGAATTTGCACTCCCTTTCTTTGATTATGCATTTGTCTGCATTGAGCTTTATGCCGGCTCTTCGAGTTTTTTCCATAGCCTCATGGAGGTTGTAATCATGCGTGTTTTCATCTCTGCCGTATACTTGGATATCATCTGCTATCCCGATTGCCCCTTTACAGCCTTTGTATGTTTCATCTATTTTCCGCTGGAAGACATCTTGACTCACCTTCAGCCCGAATGGGAGCCTGTTGAATCTGAATCTGCCAAATGGCGTGTTGAAAGTGGTGAGCATTGATGACTTTCGGTCTATTTTGATGTTCCAATATCCATTGCTAGCATCCAGCTTGCTGAACACCTTGGAACCGGCCAGTGCTGGTGTGATCTCTTCAAGGGTTGGAGTTGGATAATGGTCGCGCTTCAATGCATTGTTCAGATCCCTGGGATCAAGGCATATCCTTAGTTTTCCGTTTGGCTTTTCTTTGACAACAATTGAATTTACCCAATCAGTTGGTTTAGTTATTGCTGTGATGATGCCCTTTTTTTCCATTTCGTTTAGTTGTTCCCTTAGCCTCTCTTTCAGTTCAAGGGGAACACGGCGGGGTGGGTGGATCACTGGTTTCACACTGGGGTCTACTGTGATATGGTATTCGTATTCCTCAAAACAACCAACGGTATCGTCAAAACACTCTGGGTACATGTCAATCAATTCTTCTTTGTTCCTGATGGCGGCCGGTTTTTGATGGGTATGTTTCTGTCAATTCTGCAGGAGTTTGTCTTGATTTCATGGTTGATTGACACAATCTTCAGTCTTTGGCACGTGTTCAGGCCGAGAATAGCAGGTCCTTTCGATTTAGTGATGTAGAAGGGGCATTTCACTTCTTTCCCTTTGTATGTTCCTGCTATGATTGTTTTGCCTAGCTGTGGGATTATGGAACCTCCGTATGCAGCTAGGACTACATCGCTACTTCCAAGGATTCCTTTCCTGACGCTGCCATCTTTTGTCATGTGTTCAGCGAATATCTTTCCGTAAAGATTGACTGGTAAGATATTGCTCTGGGCTCCAGTATCAATTTTGAGCCTTAGATTAATCGTTGTTCTTTTCTTTCCCACTTTTTTCTGTAGTTGTATTATAGTATATGCTTCATCTCTGTTGCTATGTGGTTTGTTGTTTCCCATTTCGTGGACGTCAATGGTCCCAACGGAAAGGAATTCTTCCTCAGAGGTATCTGAGGTTATCTCCTCTTCCTGTTGGACGTGTGCGTGTATTTGTTTCCTTCTCGTATTTCTATCGTTCTTTGACCATTGCTGCTTTGGCTTGGTGCTGTATGATTTTGTTGACCTACACATTTTCTTCCAGTGGTTAGGCCTCCCACAGGAGTTGCAGGTAGTCCCGTATGCTGGGCACTCCCTGCGATCATCAAATGCATGCTCTGTACCGCAGTTCCAGCAGCTTCTTTGGCTTGCTTGTTTGTTTGCATGCCTAGAAAATGTCTGCTTTGGAGCCTTTAAGGTGGAGCCAGGGTCACGTTTTGAGAGAGCGTCTATATTCACTCTGGTGCTGCTCTGAGATGAGCCAACTTGAAGGCAGAGGGAGGACATTTGTTTCCTTGTGGCTTCGAAAGCTCTGGCAGCATCTACGGCGTCTTTTAGGTTGAGGGTGTCTTTCCCTATTAGGGACTTTTGGACCTCTTGGTGGGCGCACCCCCATATTAGCTGGTCGACAATTCTGTCATCTTCATCACCAAATCTGCATTTCTTGGCCACGTTCCTTAGTCTCGACAGGAAAGTGTCGGTTGTTTCTTGTGGGTCTTGTCTTAGCCCTTGGAACTCATACCGATGGATTCTGTGGTTTGATTTGGGCTCCATATGGTTCGCAAACCTTTCAAGGACTATTCCCGGATTATTGCAGTCGGGCTCTGTTAAGCTCCAACTGTTAAAAATGTCTAGACCCTTCTCCCCGAGCCATAGTAAAATATAACTGACCTTCTCTTCATCTGCAGTTCCTTTCAGGAAGCTTTTGAATGCCAGCTGGCTCTTTTGTTTGAATTTCTTGAACGCCTCCACCACATCATCGGCGTCCCAGTTCATCGTAGGGTGGAGGCTCATTGCTGCTGTGGAGGCCGCCATCTTGTGTTGTTAGGCGGGTGCACAAAAAAAATCAATTTCTCTGCAGCCGCTGTTCCTAATTCCCAATAGCGATTCACAATAGCGCGTTTTTTTACTCGAAAGTCACCGCTGCCACCATGTTGTGTCTTCGTGTTTGATATCCTGATAATAAACGACACAATTCAGGTTGTTTCAGTTGCCTTATTGTACTCCTTTATTCAGCTCCTTTGTCTGTGTGGCGTAGTAATACTGAAAGTGCTTACATACCTAATCACAGTGTGTGTGTGTGTGGTGAGTGTGCCTGATACAAAGTAGTGCAGGAGGTTGGGACTGCTACAATGAATATGTAGCATATGTAACACGGAGCATCCAAAGAAAACCCACATGGTCACAGGGAGAAAGTACAAGGTAAGTTTGTACAGACAGCGCCCACTGTCATGATCAAACCCTGGTCTCTGCAACTGTACTGCTGTGCCACTGTGCCGCCCAATCCATTCTTCCCTGCGTAAATGATTTTACCATGAGAGCATTTATTACCCACCAATGAGACCGAAGCTGCATATATGCCAGGTCAGGGTAAGACAAGCAAGCCACTTTACAGAAGGATCTATACAGGTCTTCGTTATGTTGTTGCCAGTTCAATATTTGGCAGTGCTTTTATTTACGTCAGTTTCACCATTCTTGGTGGTGAGGTTTAGGAAAAGGTACTAGTCCTGTATTACTGTAACCATCTGGCTCCTCCTCCACTGACTCTGAAGAAGGGTCTGACCCGAAACGCCACCCATTCCTTCTCTCCAGAGATGCTGCCTGTCCCGCTGAGTTACTCCAGCATTTTGTGTCTATCTTTGTTTTAAACCAGCATCTGCAGTTCCTTCCTACCCACTCTTTATACTGAAATAACTCAGCAGGTAACGTAACATCTCGAGAGAACATGGATAGGTAACGTTTCTAGTCGTTACCATTTTTGGATGGGTCCCGACCTGAAACATCACCTAACCATGTTCTCCAGGGTTGCTGCATGTCCCACTGAGTTACTCCAACAATTTGTGTGTTTTTTGTATAAACCAGCATTTGCAGTTCCTTGAAGATAGACACAAAATGCAGGAGTAACTCAACGGGTCAGGCAGCATCTCAGGAGAGAAGGAATAGATGACATTTCAAGTCGAGACCCTTCTTCAGACACATGATGGTTGTACTGGCACTGAAATCAATGTCGACCATCTCCACTGACATCTCTACTGTGGCTGAATAATGTTCCATGTGCAGAAAGCACATGTGCAACAAGGCAAGCAGGTTATCTGAGCATCAAACTCCCTCCTGCAACTTACACAAAATAAAAAGAGTTGGAAGCAATGGTGCCTTTATCTCTCCCTCTTCCCCCATCAAGTGGATTGCTATGGTACTGGAATAGCACTTCTTCCTAAATCCCACCACCAGGAATGGTGAAGCTGACCTGAACAAAAGCCTTGTCAAATATTGAACTGCCAACCAACATAATGAAGATCTGATTAGTTCATTGCCTTGGAAATATATTGCCATTCCTCATATTCCGCTTAGGTAGCTTACAACCCAACAGTATGAGCATTGAAACCTCCAATTTTAGGTTGCAACCCACTCCCCCATTTTTCCCTCCGTCTCTTCCCTCTCCCCCAGGCAGACGCACACCATTATCCTACCCCACCCCTCCCCTTCCCCTATCCACATTGGCTTCCATATCCCTTCCTTTGGCTTCACTTGCACTCCTTTTCTCTCCATATCTTACTCCTTTGTGTCTTATTTTCATCTCTGGCCTTTGTTCACCCATTTGTCAATTAAACTCCATCCCAATTCACTGGTATTTACTTATCGCTTGCCAGGGTTAAATCTCCTCATGATTTGTCCATTTCTTTTCCAGCTTTCGCTCCCCTACTACAATCAGTCTGAAGAAGAGTCCCAACCCAAAACGTCACCTATCCTTTCATCCAGTGGTTCCACCTGACCTGCTCAGTCATCCCAGCACTTTGTGTCTTTTTTTTATAAACCAGCATCTGCAGATCCTTGTTTTGCCTGTCCTTCTGTGGTTAATATTCTGGACTTCCCTGTCTATTAATATGTCAACAATTCAGGAACAAGGCCCATCACTTGCTCTGGACATTTAGATAAGGGCCGCTAAGGCAGACTTGCCTTTATTGTCTATTACCTAAGAAATAAATAATTCTGAGCAACCCATTTTGTGTAATTTTATGACAACAACAAATAAGCCGACCAAAGCCATCAGCACATTGATCATTGTCAAAGACATTTCAACTATTTACTAGCTAGTTTTATAGGAAGACAATATGCCATTAGTAATTCACATTGGTTGTCCATCATCCTAATATGGGTAAAGTGAATAATCCAAGTTAATTGAAACGGTAAAGTTAGAATGAATTAATAGCTGAACTAAAAGTATAACTGAAATTACAGACAAAAATAATTTATTACTAGCTAAAACCACACTAGTATTTTTCCAAGAGGAGGCACAGAATAATAGAAATGATTGCAAGTCAGTGATCGCAACAAGACCTTCTAATGATGATTGAATTGCAGCAGTGAAGCTCAGATAGTTTCTAACAGTTACTTGATTACTGAGTTTAAATTACTGCCTGTAATCATTCCATGGTACCTCTTATTTTTAGGTAAAATATGTTGTTATTTTTACGAGCATTCTCCAGCTCATTCCAGGAATCTATGTGGGCGCAGGTTCCATGCTGGTGATGCCATTTAGACTGAAAGGCTAAATAGCTTTGCGATCGCATTATATATTGAATGAGAAAGTCGATCAGCAGGTGCTTCTGTATCTGCCTGACCAGGCTGAAATCTTTGAAATATTTGGGTTTATCCAGGATAGCCTCTAACTTTGTATTGTTAAATGCCCCTGCATATGCTCTTCTATTTCTGAATTGTGGTAAGATTCACATTGTTTGACCTAATTATTTCTACCATCCTGATCCACTGCTCAAAGCCCTCTCATGAAGTTATAGGGAACGTCACTCTTAAGTTTACATTTAGCTTTATTAGTGTCATGTGTGCCGAGGTATAGTAAAACGCTTTGTTTGGCATGCTATCAAATCAAATCAGATAATGCTATGCATAAATACAATCAAGCCAAACTCAAGAAGTACAATAGATAGAACAAAGGGAAGATACAGAGTTTAGAATCTAGTTCTCAGCATTGTAGCAAATTGTAGCACATCAGTTCCATAGACAGAGTACAATGTCCATAATGGGGTGGTGGTGAATCAGATAGTATCCTAGCTTATGGAAGGAAGGAACGTTCAGAATCCTGAAGGGCCTGTCCCACTTGGCGATTTTTTCGGCGACTGCCGGCATAATTGACTGACGTATCAGGATCACCGAAAGATTTTGAACATTTCAAAACCCAGCGGCGACAAAGAAATGTTGCGACACTTGAGGAGACAGCGCGCGTCAATACGTCATCGCGCAGCGACTTTTTCAGTGACCTGATACGTCAGTCAATGATGCCGGCAGTCGCCGAAAAAATCGCCAAGTAGGACAGGCCCTTGATAAAAGAGGGGAAGAAGTTGTCCCTAAACCTGGTTGTGCGTGCTTTCATGCTTATATACTTTCTACCAAATGGGAGCTGGGAAAAGAAAGGAATGACCGGTGTGAGACAAGTCTTGGATTATGTTGGCCTATTTTCCGAGGCAGCGGGACGTGAAGACACAATACGATACAACACAATATGATAGGATAAAACTTTATCCATCCCTGGAGGGAAATTGGTCTTCCAACAGTCACAACACACAACAAGGTACGCGAAAAACTTGAAATTAAAAGTGAAAAAGAAAAAAACAAGCGACTGTTGTCTGGCTGCAGTGTGCACAGCGCCTTCACCGGAACAAACAAACAAACACAGACTTATCCCCTGGGCAGAGCATTCTAAACTAGAGTGCCCCCCTCTCCTCCACACCAGGTCCCCCTTTGTTCACCCACCGTCCCACATGGCAGTCCCCCCCCCCCCCCCATGCCAGCGATGGAGTCCCTGGTGGGGACTCTGGGCTATGTGATGGGCTGGGCTACACCTACAACTCTCTGCAATTTCTTGCATTCTTGGGCAGAGCTGTTCCCAAACTAAGCTGTGATGGGGACGAGTCAGAGTATAGAAGTGAGGTCGACCGATTGACCAAATGGTGCCAGCACAATAACCTGGCTCTCAACACCAGCAAAACCGAGGAACTGATTGTGGACTCTGGAAGGGATAGGATAGGGACCCACAATCCCGTTTATATCAATGGGACGATGGTGGAAAGGGTCAAGAATAAATTCCTGGGCGTGCATCTTTCCTGGTCCCGGCACACTGATGCAATTATAAAAAAAGCACATCAGTGCCTCTACTTCCTGAGAAGATTACGGAGAGTCGGTATGTCAAAGAGGACTCTCTCGAACCTCTACAGGTGCACAGTAGAGAGCATGCTGACCGGTTGCATCGTGGCTTGGTTCGGCAACTTGAGCATCCAGGAGCGGAAAAGATTGCAGAAAGTTGCGACCACTGCCCAGTCCATCATCGGCTCTAACCTCCTCATCATCGAAGGAATCTATCGCTGTCACTGCCTCGAAAAGGCTGCCAACATCATCAAGGACCCACACCATCCTGGCCACACACTCATCTCTCCGTTGCCATCAGGTAGAAGGTACAGGAGCCTGAAATCTGGTACAGCCAGGTTAATGAACAGCTTCTTCCCCACAGCCATCAGGCTATTAAACTCGCCATCAAACAAACTCTGAACTATAACAGCCTGTTCCACTTTATCTGTTTATTTATGTGTATATATACAATCTATGTTATATAGACACACTGAACGGTTCTGTATTTATGCATGCTATATTCTGTTGTGCTGCTGCAAGCAAGAATGTCATTGTCCTATCTGGGAAACATGACAATAAACTCTCTTGACTTGATTTGACTATGCAACCCGACAGTATGCTTTCTATGGTGCATCTGTAAAAGTTTGATAGAGAAACTGGAGACATGCCGAATCAATCTCCTAATCTCGTAAGGAGACATTGGTGTGCCCTGGCAGCACTGGCAGCCAGAGAGGGGCTGTGGACCATTGTGTATGACTCAGACCCAACAGTCCATTGTGCAGAAGCAATGTATAGGTAGAAACTGCAGATGCTGGTTTACACAAAAGGACACAAAATTCTGGAATAACCCAGCTGGTCAAGCAGCATCTGTGGAGAAAAGGAATAAGTGACATTTCGGGTCGGAACCCTTCTTCAGACCGAAAGATAAAGCTGGGGGGTAGGGAAGCAGAACTAATAATCTTTTTAAAAGAGGCAATACAAATTCTCCTCCCAAAAAAGCTAAGGGAGATTACTAAAACCAAATGTTTTAGTACGGAGACCATTTACATAAATCTGAAGAAGGGTCCCGACCTGAAACGTCACCCATTAATCTTCTCCAGAAATGCTGCCTGACCCGCTGGGTTACTCCTGTGTCTAGCTCAATTAAAGATGTAGGTTTCAAGGAACATCTCCTCAGGAAGAGGATGTAGGAATGCAGAGTGCCATAGGGAGAGAATTCCAGGGTGAGAACATGAATGTTAACAATTTCTCTCTCCACAGATGCTGTCTGGCCAGTTGAGTATTTCCACCATTGTCTATTTTTATTCCAGTGTTTAGGGCCTTAGCATCTGAAGTCGCAGCTGCAGAATGTGGAGCATTCAAAATCTTGGGAAGAGTAAGTGCCGAAAATTTGACAGCCTTCTCCACTATCCACAACTCAACCAGTTTTGGTGTTGCCTGCAAACTTACTAACCAACCCATCTACATTTGCGTCCAAGTTATTCATATTTATAACTAACAACACAGGTCTCAGCATTGATATCTGCAAAACTCCACTGATCATAGACCTCCAGCTCGAACAATGTGTAGGAAGGAACTGCAGATGCTGGTTTAAAGCGAATATAGACACCAAATGCTGGAGTAACTCAGCGGGACAGGCAGCATCTCTGGACTGAAGGAATAGGTGATGTTTTGGGTCGAGACCCTTCTTCAGTCTCACCCCGAAACGTCACCCATTCCTTCTATCCAGAGATGCTGCCTGTCCCGCTGAGTTACTCCAGCATTTTGTGTCCATCTGCTGCTAGAACAACTCTCTTCCACTGTTTTCTGTGGGTAAACCAGTTTTGAATCCAAACTACCAAGTCACCTTGGATCCCACGATTCTTAAACATCTGGATCCGTTTACCAAGGGGGACTTTATCAGATGCCTTATATAAATCCTTATATACAACATCCAGGGCACCTACCCTCATCAATCATCTTTGTCGCCTCCTCAAAAACTCGATCAAAAGTTCATAAAACATAATCTGTCTCGGACAACTTTGGTAACTGTCTATAACATGCCATTCTCATAGAGACATAGCGTGATACAGTGTGGAAACAGGCCCTTCAGCCCAACTTGCCCACACTGTCCAACATGTCCCAGCTACACTAGTCCCACTTGCCCACGTTTTGTCCCTATCCATCCAAACCTATCCTATCCATGTATCTGTCTAACTGTTTCTTAAGCATTGGGTTAGTCCCTGCCGCAACTACCTCCTCAGGTAGCTTGTTCCATACACTCACCACCCTTTGTGTGAAAAGGGTACCCCTCAGATTCATATTAAATCTTTTCCCCTTCGCCTCAAACCTTTGTCCTCTGGTCCTCGATTCACCTACTCTAGGCAAGAGTCTCTGTGCATCTACACGATCTATTCATCTCATCTCTTCCAAATGCTGGTAAATTCTATCCTGAAAAATCCAATAGCTTCCCTATCAGTGAAGTGAGGCTCACCGGCCGATAATTTCCTGGATTATCTCCACTTCCTTTCTTTAACAAAGGAACAGCATTGGCTACTCTCCAGTCCTCCAGGACTTCACCCATGGCGAGAGAAGATCTTCATTGATGCCTTTGGTTTCTCCTCCCTTGCTTCTCCCAATATCCTGGGATAGATCCCATCAGGCCCCATGGATTTATCACCTTAAGGGTCCTCAAGAGACCGAATACCAACCTCTTTCTTGATCTCAAACAACCCTATCATATTGGTATATCCAACACAGATCTCTCTATCTTCCATGCCTTTCTAACTATCTATAAAACTAATAGAAAAAGCACTGAGCCAGTGCCCAGCTCAAACTCCCTTCATTGTTGTGTGACAAATTTATTTTCTAATTGGTCTGATTAACAGATGTAAAGTCGATCTAATTAGCATAATTGTCAGCTCTTTCTCTTTTTGGCATGATGAATATGCCCTTCAACTTCCATAAGGAAAGGGTTTGCGAATTCTGACTTACAAAGGATTATTTGTCTTCTTTTTCTCATTAATTAACTTAATCAGCCCATGCAATATAGAGCTAATTGCCATAGTTGATGGGGGTTTTTTTAAATTGTTCAACAAGTTAAAAATAAATTTGCAACTAGCTTGATCTACTGTCTGGTTTTCAAGTTAACATTCAATCATGTTCAGTTGGTATCAGATGAGCCAATCAAAGGCTTTGAAACATGGTTCCAGCCTGGTGGTTGTTCTTCTTTCCAAAAGTTCAATGAATGTCATCAAGAAATCAAGGGGATGTCTTCCTTGATCTAATAGAGTCACACAGAGAGTCATAGAGTTACATAGCGGGGCAACAGGCCCTTCAGCCTAAATTGCCCATGCCGACCAAGATGTTTGATCTTCATTGGTCCCACCTGCTTGCATTTGGCCCTTATCCCACTTAAGCTTTTACCCATGTACTTGTCAAGATGTCCTTTAAATGTCCTGAGAATAGTTTGAGTAGAAAGGTCCTTGGTGATTTCATCTATAAAGTTGGACTTTAGGAACTCTAGATGTTCTCCCTCATGTAAGGAAAGTTGGGAATGTGACAGAGTTGTACAAGATCATATATTAATTTGGTTGGGTAAATAATAGGAAACATTTCCATTCGCATGTGTTTCAAGGGCCAGTGGAAGCTCATTTTAACTTTTTGGACAAAAGATACAAGGGAAATGCGAGGAAAATGTTTATTTGCCCAATGATTAATCAGAATGTGGAGCTGACTGCCGAGAAGATTAGTGGAAATCAAGTGGAGCTATCTAGTTGGAATTGGATTGGCACTTGAAAGGAAATGAATTTTAGAATCCTAAATTTAAACAAAGTAAACTGAAGAGATGTAAAGATTGAGTCGGCTATGACAGGAAAGGTTACTTGAAAGGCATGTCTGACATTTAAGGAATAAAATGTTGCAACAGTTATAAGAAGATAAGAATAGGGCATGATCCAAAGAGTCAAATAAAGTTGCCAGATAAATTAGCAAGCCTAATTTATGGCTGTGGGGGCCACATATGGCTTATGTGTGGGGAGCGGTTTAGAAATTACAAAGATTATTAAGAGAGCAAAAACAGAGTATCAGAGTAAACACATTATAGATTCCACAACTATGTAAAACTATGTAAAAAGATTAGTGAAGATAAATGCAGGTTCCTTTCAGTCAGAAGTGGGAGAATTTATAATGGGAAACAAAGAAAGGGCAGAGTAAATAAACAAATGATTTAGTTCCAACTTCACAGAAGAAGACTCAATTAACTTCCCAGAAATGTTAGGGAACAAAGAGTGAAACAAAAAGGAGAAATTAGAAGAAATTAGTATTGATTAAAGAAAGTGCTGGATGAATTAATGGGACTGAAAGCAGATAAATCCTAGAGTACTAGACAAAGTAGCCAAGGAAATATTGAAAGAATGGACACATTGGTTGTATTCATCTATAACTCTACAGATTACAAAGTGGACCCTGCAGATTGGATAATGGCAAATGTGACCCCACTATTTAAAAAAGAAAGGAAAGAGAAAACAGAAACGCAGCTAAACAGTTAGCCTGTCGCTGCTAACAGAACCAGCATGGAAACAGGGCCTTCCGCCCACAGAGCCCACACCAACCATTGATTACCCGTTCACACTAATTCAATATTATCCCATTTTCAGATTCAGATTCAGATTCAATCTTTATTGTCATTGTGCAGTGTACAGTACAGAGACAACGAAATGCAGTTAGCATCTCACCCAGAAGAGCGAACATAGAATAATGAGCGGTAAAATATATATATGTACAAACAGTAGTAGTAGTGCAATTTTTCTGGGGGAAGGAGTGTCCGGGTGGAGGGGGGGGGGGGTGACTGGCAATCACCGAGGTACAGAGTTAAGTAGTGTAACAGCCGCAGGGAATAAGCTGTTCCTGAACCTGCTGGTCCGGTAACGGAGAGACCTGTAGCGCCTCCCGGATGGGAGGAGGGTAAACAGTCTGTGGCTGGGGTGAGAGCAGTCCTTGACGATGCTGAGCGCCCTTCGCAGACATCACTTGCTTTGCACAGACTCAATGGAAGGGAGTAAGGAACCGGTGATGCGTTGAGCAGTTTTCACCACCCTCTGCAGTGCTTTCCGGTCGGAGACAGAGCAGTTGCCATACCATACTGTGATACAGTTGGTAAGGATGCTCTCCATGGTGCAGCGGTAGAAGTTCACCAGAATCTGAGGAGACAGATGGACCTTCTTTAGTCTCCTCAGGCAGAAGAGACGCTGGTGAGCCTTCTTGACCAGTGTTGAGGTATTGTGGGTCCAAGAGAGGTCATCGGAGATGTTGACCCCCAGAAACCTGAAGCTGGAAACACGTTCCACCTCCGTCCCGTTAATATGGATGGGGGTGTGCGTGCCGCCCCTAGACCTTCTGAAGTCCACAATGAGCTCCTTGGTCTTCTTGGAGTTAAGGGCCAGGTTGTTGTCAGCGCACCATGCTGCTAGGAGCTGGACCTCCTCCCTATAGGCCGACTCATCGTTGTCGCTGATGAGGCCAATCACCATTGTATCATCTATATACTTGATGATGGTGTTAGTACCATGTACAGGTGTGCAGTCGTAGGTAAAGAGGGAGTAGAGGAGGGGGCTCAGCACACAGCCCAGGGTGAGGGTTGAAGAGGTGCGGTTGTCTGACCTAACAGACTGGGGTCTGTTGGTAAGAAAGTCCAGTATCCAGTTGCAGAGGGAGGGGTCGATGCCCAGGTCACCGAGTTTGGTGATCAGTTTTGAGGGGATAATGGTGTTGAATGCTGAGCTATAATCGATGAACAGCATTCTCACGTAGGTGTCTCTGTTGTCGAGGTGGGAGAGGGCGGAGTGAAGTGCCGTTGAGATGGCATCCTCCTGTTCTTGCGGTAGGCGAACTGATAGGGATCCAAATTTGACACCAATCATTTCTCATCCACTCTCTGCATGCTAGGGGCAGGTTACAGAGATCAATTAACCTACAAACCCGCACGGCTTTTGAGATGCGGGAGGAAACCCACGCGGTGGCAGGGAGAACATGCAAACTTCACACAGACAGCACCTGAGGTTAGGATCAAACATGGATCTCTGGTGCTGTGAGCAGTAGCTCTATCACTGTGGTGCCTTTTAATAGTAGTTAAAATGCTCGTCTATTCTGAAGGAGATGATAACAGGACACTTAGAAACGACTATTTGGATACATTCAATGTGGATTCATAAAAGGGAATCATATTCATCAGACCTACTTGAGTTTTTAAGGATTAACTGATGAAATAGATAAAGAAAATGGTGTATTTGGATCTTCAGAAAATCGTTATCAAAGTCACATATGTGTAGAATTGAAGGACATGCAATAAGGTACATATACTGGGTCGGATGGTAACTTGATTAACAGACAGGGAGCAGGAGAGAACGAATGTTAGGATACCAGGTGGTAACTAATGGGACACCAGAGTTTAATATCTTAGACCCAACTATGCAGAATATTTATCAACAATTATCATGAGGCAATCAATTGAAACAAATTGGCAAAAAAAACCCAGTATAGAATCATTAACTTGGAGGAGGCAAAGAGGCTTTAAGTGAATTATTTGATCGGACTAAATAAGCAGGTACAAGGCTGATGCTGCTTAATGACGATTAATGTCCACTTCTCTACGTAGACAAGGTAGAAAGCCAGAGTATTTCTTAAATAATGACAGGTTGGAAAATGAACACCAGTCACTGAAGGTAATCATTCAGGTGCAGCAACCGGTTAAGATGTCAAATTGTATGTTGTCCTTTGTTGCAATAGATTTTGCTTTCAAGAGTAAGACTGTCTTACGATGGTTATACAATGCCTTGGTGAATTCCGCAGATTCACAACACTCTGGGTGAAATAAGCTTATCCCTTATTCTTAAACTGTGGCTCCTGGTTCTGGACTGCTCCGACATCAGGAACATGTTTCCTGCCTCTAGCGTGTCCAATCCCTTAATAATCTTATATGTTTCAATAAGATATCCTCTCATCCTTCTAAATTCCAGTGTATACAAGCCCAGTCGCTCCATTCTTTCAACATATGACAGTCCCGCCATCCCGGGAATTAATCTTGTGAACCTACGCTGCACTCCCTCAATAGCAAGAATGTCCTTATTCAAATTTAGAGACCAAAACTGCACACAATACTCCAGGTGTGGTCTCACCAGGGCCCTGTACAACTGCAGAAGGACCTCTTTGCTCCTATACTCAACTCCACTTGTTTTGAAGGCCAACATGCCATTTGCATTCTTCACTGCCTGCTGTACCTGCATGCTTACTTTCAGTGATTGATGAACAAGGACCCCCAGATCCCATTATACTTCCCCTTTTCCTAATTTGACACCATTCAGATAATAATCTGCCTTCCTATTCTTGCTACCAAAGTAGATAACCTCACATGGATCCACATTAATCTGCATCTGCCATGCACCTGCCCACTCACCCAACCTGTCCAAGTCACCCTGCATCTCATAGCATCCTCCTCACAGTTCACACTGCCACCCAGCTTTGTGTCATCTGCAAATTTGCTAATGTTACTTTTAATCACTTCATCTAAATCATTAATGTATGTTGTAAATAACTGCGGTTCCAGCACCGAGCCTTGCGCTACCCCACTAGTCACTGCCTGCCATTCTGAAAGGGACCCGTTAATCCCTACTCTTTGTTTCCTGTCTGCCAAACAATTTTTTCTCTGTGTCAGTACCCTACCCCCAATACCATGTGCTCTACTTTTTCCCACTAATCTCTTACGCGGGACCTTATCAAAGGCTTTCTGAAAGTCCAGGTACACAACATCCACTGGCCCTCCCTTATCCATTTTCCTAGTTACATCCTCAGATGGGGACAAGTTGTAAAAAACAAACAGATTTCTTGACACAAAATAGAGAGCACAGCCTCAGAATTAAAGGATGCACCTTTAGAAAGGATAGAGTGCATGTGGAAAGGATGTTTCCGCTAGTGAGAGAGGGGGAGTCTAGGACCAGAGGCCACAGCCTCAGAATAAAAGGATGTGCCTTTAGGAAGGAGATGAGGGGGAATTTGTTTAGCAAGAGGGTGGCGAACTTGTGGAATTCATTTCCATAGACAGCAGTGGAGGCCGTCATTGGGGAATTTTAAAGTAGAGATTGATAGGTTCTTGATTAGTAAGGGTGCCAAAGGATACAGGGAGAAGGCAGGAAAATGGGGTTGAGAGAGAAAATAGATCAGCCATGATCGAATGACGAAGGCTTAATGGGCCGAATGGCCTAATTCTACTATCACTTATGAACATTTTGAACAAAAGGCAGCAAGGGGTATGTGGAATGAACGGGATATGGCGCCAATATAGAGGATTAGCAATGATTATATTGAATGTGGAGCAGGTTCAAAGGGCCCATGTATCACTGTATCCATGAATGTCATTGAAAACCATACTACACTTAAAGAATATCTGTGCACTTTTATCCACTGAATTAATTACCATCTCAAATAATTCAATTGATTTCATGAGGTATTTTTACCCATACTGCTGTCACTTTCAAATTTATTTATGATTGTCCACTTGGTCAATCGCTCTGACCCTCGGTACACGTTACAGAATACAGAAGGGTATGTAGAACTGTAACCTAGTATTTATCGAATTGAATCACACTGGGTTAGAAATAAACTATGGGAAGGGGAAAAGGGATAAATCATTGTAGCCGTACTTCAGGACTGATTGTTTTTTAGATCTTGGGCCAATGCTTGGCTCTGATGGAATGTTGCAAACATTGTGCTATTGTTAATATCATCCACTGTATTTCAAAGGAATCATATTGTACATGTAGCACTTCAGTTTCCAAGATGCATAACAAAGCAGCATCTGAATGCTGCTCTATGTGTCGTTCCAGCCCAGGATCTGTATAGAATATTACAACACTATTTACAATAGTCTGAATTCAATCAGAAGTTCAAAGAGGCAATTCTCAACGACTTGGGTTTTCATTGTATCCCGGTACATGTGATGATATTAAACCAATACCAATATCCTGGTCCTTTAATAAAGTTTCTTTATTAAAGGAGCTTTAACAAACTCAAGATGGATCAGGAGCCTTGCAATCCCACCAGCACAATCAATACAACAACGGCATCCAAAAACACACTAACTTCAGGATGCAGTTGCTTATTAATATGAAAACTGGGATCCTGTAATAGAAGAAACATTCTGATAGCTATTGTACTACTGATCTATATGTAGACAAGAGTGATATGGAGAAAATAATCCAGTGCCAGGAAAAACTAGAAAGTCATAGAGTGATACAGCGTGGAAACAAGCCCTTCGGCCCAACTTGCCCACACTGGGCCAACATGTCCCAGCTACACTAGTCCCATCTGCCCGTGTTTGGTCCATATCCATCCAAACCTGTCCTATCCATGTACCTGTCTAACTGTTTCTTAAATGCTGGGATAGTCCCAGCCTCAACTACCTCTTCTGGCAGCTTGTTACATACACCCACCACCCTTTGTGTGAAAAACATAGTCACAAATATTTTTTTCTGCCACTTTATGTTCATTTGCTGTTGAATTCCAGTCTCAGTCAGCCATTAGCACTAACCAAACCTTTTGCAGGGCACAGATGGCATAATTGTCCAGGGAGAGATTGGCAGAATTTATCCATCAGCATCTGCCAGACATGTGTACAAGAAGTGAAACTTAATGCATTTATCAGTGAGAATCATCGACAATTCTCACAGAAGAGCATTTTTGCGCAGAGATTTTATTTATTATGCGCAGCACGGTGGCGCAGCTGTAGAGTGCTGTCTTACAGCGCCAGAGACCCAGGTTTGATCCTGACTACGGGTGCTTGTCTGTACGGAGTTTGTACGTTTGCCCCGTGACCTGCGTTGGGGTTTCTCTGAGATCTTCGGTTTCTCCCACACCCCAAAGGCGTACAGGTTTCTAGGTTAATTGACTTGATGTATGTGTAAAATTGTCCCTGGGGTGTGTCGGATAGTGTGTATGTATGCGGGGATCGCTGGTCGGTGCAGAATCAGCCTATTTCTGTCTGTGTCTCTAAACTAAACTAAACTAAAAATAGATTTGAATTATTCGTTAAGTCTCAAAGTTTTCAGGAAGAAAGGCTTGTAGGAGTCAAGAGTGTTTTATTGTTATATGTCCCAGATAGCCTGTCCCATTAAATTCTTACTTGCAGCAGCACAACAGAATATCTAAACATAGTACACTGTAAACAATATGATAAATGAGAAAAAAAATGTTTAGTGTGTGTATATATACACACACACACACATTAGTACACACACAAAGGCAGTGACTCCGGTAAATCCCTTCGATGGTGGGGAGGTCAGAGCTGGTGACAGACTGGGCAGTGTTCACAACTTTTTCCAGTCTTCTTCACCCCCTGGGCGTTCAAGTTGCCGAACCGGGCCGTGATGCAACCAGTCAATGTGCTCTCTACTTTACACCTGTAGAGGTTCAAGAGAATCATCTCTGACAAACCGAATCTCCGTAATCTTCTGAGGAAGTAGAGGCATTGATGGGCTGTCTTTATAGTGTGGGTGTGGGTCTCTGTCTTTATAGTGTGCTGGGTCCAGGAAAGATCTTCAGAAATATGCACGCCCAGGTATTTGACGTTTTTGACTCCACCTTCATCCTGTCGATACAGACAGGTTTATGGGTCCTCGTCCTTCCTCTTCCAAAGTCCACAATCAGTTCCTTGATCTTAGTGTAATTGAGAGCCAGATTGTTGTGCTGGCACCATTTGATCAGTCGATCGATCTCACTCCTATACTCTGATTCATCACAGTGATTGAGGCAGTGCAGCGTAGGTTCATGAGATTGATCCCTGGGATGGCGGGACTGTCATATGAGGAAAGATTGAAAAGACTAGGCTTGTATTCACTGGAGTTTAGAAGGATGAGGGGGATCTTATAGAAACACTCCACTGCGGCAAGCCTCAACGACTTCCGCCCAGTTGCACTTACTCCCATCATCACCAAGTGCTTCGAGAGGCTGGTCCTGGCACACCTCAAAGGCTGCCTACCTCCCACACTGGACCCCTATCAGTTCGCCTACCACAAGAACAGGAGTACGGAGGATGCCATCTCAACAGCACTTCACTCCGCCCTCTCCCACCTCGACAACAGAGACACCTACGTAAGAATGCTGTTCATCGATTATAGCTCAGCATTCAACACCATTATACCCTCAAAACTGATCACCAAACTCGGTGACCTGGGCATCGACCCCTCCCTCTGCAACTGGATATTGGACTTTCTAAGCAACTAACTAGTCTGTTAGGTTAGACAAGCACACCTCTTCAACCCTCACCCCGCGTTCCACAGGGCTGTGTGCTGAGTCCCCTCCTCTACTCCCTCTTCACCTACGACTGCACACCTGTACATGGCACTAACATCATCATCAAATATGCAGATGATACAAAGGTTATTGGCCTCATCAGCAACAACGATGAGTCGGCCTATAGGGAGGAGGTCCAGCTCCTAGCAGCATGGTGCGCTGACAACAACCTGGCCCTTAACTCCAAGAAGACCAAGGAGCTCATTGTAGACTTCAGAAGGTCTAGGGGCGGCACGCACACCCCCATCCACATTAACGGGACGGAGGTGGAACGTGTCTTAAGCTACAGGATTCTGGGGGTCAACATCTCCGATGACCTCTCTTGGACCCACAATACCTCAACACTGGTCAAGAAGGCTCACCAGCGTCTCCTCTTCCTGAGGAGACTAATGAAGGTTCTGAAAGCATTACAGGTATATTGTTTCGTACTGCATATACGATTCATATTTTTTTTTCCGGTTTATCAAGTTTTTATGTGTAATGCTGACAATGTTTGTTGAGAGTACGAGGTCATATAGGTCCTATTTGACATCGTACTCTCAACAATGTCACGTGTGTGACATGTTGGGTTCACTTTGCAAAGAATGGGCCATTTACCAGTTACTCAGGCTGCCACCGTTAATTCCACGGGCATGGCTTTGTTTCTGCAATAGGGTTTTTAAATTCGGACCAAGTTGATTGTGATGGACATTTCCACCATTTGGTGGCTTGAAGGTCCTCAAAGTGGTGATTCTGACAGATCTTAACCAAGTTCTTACTGCCACATAAAGCTGGCTGTAAGAAAAAGAATGTTCAGCAAATTGGCAACGGTGAGGGAAGGTAATGTCAGCAATTGAAGTGTCAGAGTGAAACTATAATTGGTGCTCTACAGAGACCAGTGAGGGATTGACAGATGCACTTGGAGTGCTGCAGAGGAACCATAAACTCGCATTATACCAAATATACTTGAAGCTAAAAGAAAAACTCAAAGTGCTTTGTGCTCTCCAGTGCACTCGTCCCTCACCTCAAGTACTGCCACACAATATGAGGAGCGTCCAAAGTATGAAGTGCACAATGCTGCCAATTGGACATGAAAAGTCATTGACTAAATAAAAAAAGACAAGGCATTCTGGAAATCGTGTACTCAGGAGAAGTGAATTGTCCTTGATTCCAGAGGCAAACATTTAACGATGTCTTACTGGTCTCCTTATATATCGGTTGAAGTACTCACACCAAACACTTCAGTTCAAGTTCAACTTCAAGTGAGTTTATTGTCATGTGTTCCTGATAGGCCAAAGAAATTCTTGCTTTGCTTCAGCACACAGAAAATAGTAGGCATTTACTACAAAACAGATCAGTGTGTCCATATACCGTAATATAAATATATCCACACATGAATAAATTAACTGATAAAGTGCAAATAACAGATAACGGGTTATTAATAATCAGAGTTTTGTCCGAGCCAGGTTTAATAGCCTGATGGCTGTGGGGAAGTAGCTATTCCTGAACCTGGTTGTTGCAGTCTTCAGGCTCCTGTACCTTCTACCTGAAGGTAGCAGGGAGATGAGTGTGTGGCCAGGATGGTGTGGGTCTATGATGATACTGCCAGCCTTTTTGAGGCAGCGACTGCGATAAATCCCCTCGATGGAAGGAAGGTCAGAGCCGATAATGGACTGGGCAGTGTTTACTACTTTTTGTAGTCTCTTCCTCTCCAGGGCGCTCAAGTTGCCGAACCAAGCCACGATGCAACCGGTCAGCATGCTCTCTACTGTGCACCTGTAGAAGTTAGAGAGAGTCCTCCTTGACAAACCGACTCTCCGTAATCTTCTCAGGAAGTAGAGGTGCTGATGAGCTTTCTTGATAATTGCATTAGTGTTCTCGGACCAGGAAAGGTCTTCAGAGATGTGCACGCCCAGGAATTTGAAGCTCTTGACACTTTCAACCATCAACCCGTTGATATAAACACTTGATGCAACACTTGGTGCCATTAAGCCATGCTAGAAGATGTGCTGGGCACATATGCATCAAAAGACATTTGGATATTGACAATACGTTCCCTTTAAGGCCAACTCTTCTCCCGGCCACAGCCAAGTCCGATTAAAGGAGGGAGAGAGAGAGATTTTCCAAACCCTTTTCTAACATCATTGAATCCTCTTTTTATCATTGCAGATTGTGCCGCAGTGTTGCAGTGGAAGAGGAGCGCAATGATTTTTAAATACAGTGGGTTTATGGCATGAAAGATAAGGGACCAAATGGGCATTACTTTAGGAGTGTAATGCATTGCAAAAGACATGTGCCTTTCAACGCTTCGGAAGCATCACACCAGCCAAACTGCCCCAGCTACACAAGTCGTACTTGCCAGCATTTGGTCCATATCCCTCCAAACCTGTCCTATCTATGTACTTGTCTCTGTTTCTTAAAGGGCCTGTCCCATTTGGGCGCAATTTACGCAACATCCAACAAATTGGTTGGCGTGTCATGACGCGCGCATGGTGCGTGGTGAGGCGTGGTGGCGTCTGCAGTGACGCACGGTCACGTGCGGCACCCCAGGATTTTGTGAGGCTCAAAATCCTCGCCAGCTACCTGCGTGACGTATCCCTTGCGCACGCTGACGTACTGATGGCGTACGCTGATATACCGATGGAGTACGTGTAGCGCGTGGTGACGCACGGTGACGCACGAACATTGCCTATGCTAATTTATTATGCATCAATGTCCGTAACCATGTACCACCCTACGCCGTCGGCGCGCCATTTGTGCGTCATTTAAGCGCAGCACCACGTGATCACCTAGGTATAAAGCCCGCGAAGTTTTGAAAAATTTTCACCCTAGTATCTTTGATTTTCACTGGGAAAATCCTTGCCACGGAGATCGGACTAAGTACGAACGACATGGCAAATGGCTCCCAAAAGAAGCAGGTCCCTCAAGAGCACTTGGCGCGCGACTGTCGTACTGCTAGACGATTTTCGCCAGTCTGTCGCGCGTCAGTCACTACTGGCCTGTCGCATAAATGATCCGCATATGAAGCCCAAGTGGGACAGGCCCTTTAATCTTAGGATAGTCCCTGCCTCAACTACCTCCTCTGGCAGCTTGCTCCATACATCCACCACCCTTTGTATGAAAAAGTTACCCCTCAGATTATTTTCCCCTTCACCTTAAACCTATGTCCTCAATTCACCTACAGGTACAATGAAAGTGAAACTGGTTGTGTTTAGTTACATGTACAAATCACGGCAAGTTCTCTGCACTGCAGTTTCCCAATAACGTACAAAACCTCTAAACAATACCTCATAGCAAAAGGATTTGAGTATAGGAGCAGGGAGGTTCTACTGCAGTTGTACAGGGTCTTGGTGAGACCACACCTGGAGTATTGCGTACAGTTTTGGTCTCCAAATCTGAGGAAGGACATTATTGCCATAGAGGGAGTGCAGAGAAGGTTCACCAGACTGATTCCTGAGATGTCAGGACTGTCTTATGAAGAAAGACTGGATAGACTTGGTTTATACTCTCTAGAATTTAGGAGATTGAGAGGGGATCTTATAGAAACTTACAAAATTCTTAAGGGGTTGGTCAGGCTAGATGCAGGAAGATTGCTCCCGATGTTGGGGAAGTCCAGGACAAGGGTATGTTTAAGGATAAGGGGGAAATCCTTTAACACCGAGATGAGAAAAACTTTTTTCACACAGAGAGTGGTGAATCTCTTTAACTCTCTGCCACAGAGGGTAATTGAGGCCAGTTCATTGGCTATATTTAAGAGGGAGTTAGATGTGGCCCTTGTGGCTAAGGGGATCAGAGGGTATGGAGAAAAGGCAGGTACGGGATACTGAGTTGGATGATCAGCCATGATCATATTGAATGGTGGTGCAGGCTCGAAGGGCCGAATGGCCTACTCCTGCACCTAATTTCTATGTTTCTATGTTTCTAAAGCTAAGTGGGGAAGTGTGATGGAGCTGCCCATAGAGTACAATGAGCTAGTAAATGTAAATCCTGTACATTCACCAGGGGGATGTGTGGGTGGTGTTATGTATGGACTCTCCCAGCAAAATACAAAGTAATTCTTATTTTCACCTCTAGCCTTTGTCACCCATCTGCCAACCAACCCTCTCTCTCACTTGTCTCTATCTATCATTGAAGAAGGGTTTTGACCTGAAACGTCACCCATCCTTTTTCTCCGGAGATGCTGCCTGACCACTTGAGTTGCTCCAGCACTCTGTGTCTACCTATCATTTGCCAGGCTTGGTCCCACCCCCACCTTTCTTTATCAGCTTTCTCCCCCCACTACTCCAATTAGGTCTGAAGAAGGGTCCCGACCCGAAATGTCAACTATCTATTCATTCCCCAGGTACTGCCTGATCCACTGAGCCCTTTTCAGCTCAATATTCCAGCAGAAGATAGACACTGGAGTAATTCAGAGGGACAGGCAACATCTCTGGAGAGAAGGAATGGGTGTCGTTTCGGGTCGAGACCCTTCTTCAGACTAGCTAGGGAAAAGAGAAACGAGAGATATAGACGATGATGTAGAGAGATAAAGAACAATGAATGAAAGATATGCAAAAAAGTAACAATGATAAAGGAACCAGGCCATTGTTAGCTGTTTGTTGGGTGAAAACGAGAAGCTGGTGCGACTTGAGTGGGGGAGGGATGGAGAGAATATTCATACGACTGGGCTGTAAACTGCCCAAGCAAAATTTCGCATTCCCTCTTTTGCGTAACTAGTCTGAAGAAGGATCTTGAAGTGAAATGTCACTCATTCCTTCTCTCCAGAGATGCTGCCTGTCCCGCTGAGTTACTCCAGCTTTTTGTGTCTATCTATGATTTAAACCAGCATCTGCAGTTCCTTCCTACACATTTCCTCCTACATATCCTTAGACCATGTCCCACAGATGAGCATCGGGCCACAATCTCGCAGATTTACTTCAATATTTCGGCATCTGTACTTCCTTGTATCTACAAGAGAAATCTGTTTATCTTGAAGCTCTGGTTGAACAAATACAACTCCCTCCTTCACATTCTGATGCACACGAGACCCTTCCAAAAGTGATCGAATTGAAATGCCTTGTGCACACCCCCATCTCACAGAAAGTTAAGTCAGTCATTACAACTCTTACATGACCTGCTAGCAATGGGGTAAGTGTGATGCCCCTGTCCCGCTTAGGAAACCTGAACGGAAACCTCTGGAGACTTTGCGCCCCACCCAAGGTTTCCGTGCGGTTCCCGGAGGTTGCAGGTGGTTGCCGGAGGTTGCAGGAAGTGGAAGCAGGCAGGGAGACTGACAAAAACCTCCGGGAACCGCACGGAAACCTTGGGTGGGGTGCAAAATCTCCAGAGGTTTCCGTTCAGGTTTCCGTTCAAAGTTGGACAGGGGCATTAGTTACTGCCAGTCAACCTCTCTGGGACTGAAAATTAATCGCTACAGCTGTGGAATGTAATTTCTTTAGGTTTTAGCTGTTGTCATTTATTTAAAACTTTGTATTGTAACTGGGATAGATTTTTTTTAACGGTGAGAGGAGGAGAGAATGCTTTCTCCTAGGTACCGCCTATAACTCTTGTTCCCCTTTTCCCCAACTCCCGATCTGAAGAAGGGTCTCGACCCAAAACGTCCCCCATGCCTTCTCCCCAGAAATGGCTGCCTGTCCCCGCTGAGTTAGAATAGAATAGAATAGTTTCTTTATTGTCATTGTAACATGAACCATGTACAACGAAATTGTAAAATGTCAGCCAGTCAGTGCACCATTCAAACATTTCTAAAAGCTAACGATACATACAAAGTAAAATATTTAAAAAGATAAACAACTAAAATAAATATCATAAAAATAGCACGCATAAACGCCCAGCCCTACATCCTTCTGTCGATTTCATGTATGTATGTATCGCCCCTGCGTTCCTTGGCGGCTACATTTAGTGCCTTTATAGCAGTGGGGTAAAAACTGTTTTTAAGTCTGTTTGTCCTTGTCCTTGTAGATCTGTACCGTCTGCCTGACGGTAACAGTTCAAACAGGGAGTGTCCGGGGTGGGAAATGTCCTTTATAATACTCTGGGATTTTTTGATGCAGCGGGAACTGTGTAAGTCCTCCAAGGTAAGTAGAGGGCACCCGACAATCCTCTGGGCGTTGTCAATGGCCCTCTGGAGCGCTTTCCTCTGAGCCGCTGTGCAGCTGGTGTACCATACGCATACACAGTTTGTTAGGAGGCTCTCAATGGAGCACCGATAAAAGGACAGCAGCAGTCTCTGAGTGATGTTATTCTTCCTGAGCACCCTCAGGAAGTGCAGTCTCTGCTGGACCTTTTTCAGCAGCGCAGAGGTGTTCACGCTCCACGTCAGGTCCTCCTCAATATGGATTCCCAGGAAGCGGAAATCCGCCACCCTCTCCACACAGTCCCCTCTGATAATTAATGGTACCATGTCCGTTTTATTCTTCCTGAAGTCTATTATTATCTCCTTGGTCTTTAAGGTGTTAAGGAGCAGGTTATTTTCTCCACACCACACTGTCAGCTGCTCCACCTCATCCCGGTAGGCGTACTCGTCCCCCCCGGAGATGAGTCCCACCACCGTAGTGTCATCCGCAAATTTGACAATGGTGTTGCTGTGGTGGGCGGGGATGCAGTCATGTGTGTAGATGGTGTAGAGCAGGGGGCTCAGCACGCAGCCCTGTGGAGAGCCGGTACTGAGGCTGAGGGCCGTGGATGTGTGATGGCCCACTCTGACTCTCTGGCTGCGACCCGACAGGAAGCTATTTATCCACATGCAGGTGGAGTGTGGAAGTCCCAAGTCCCCCAGTTTGTCCACCAGTTTGTGGGGAAGGATTTACTCCAGCATTTTGCGTCCATCCACGTAAAATGAACTCTTCTTTCACTGGAGCTATTGACTCTCACATTTATTTGGGATTAAATACAAGTCTATCATGGATTAAAGTACAATTATGCAAATCATCTTGCCAGAGTGCAGCAAGCATTTCCCAGAGGCAGTAAAATGGACTAATTGTTTCTGTATGAATATCATCTTCAATTTGATGCGAGCTTTCAGACGGGTATTTAAGTAGATGAAAATGTTACCTTAACGACCCACACCGGCAGACAGCTACCTCCCTCAGTCACTAATACCAGATGGTTGCTTTTTCTTGCATGATATTAAAAGATGTTTCTAATTCACAGTATTGATTCTGCTGCTGAGTTAATGTGTGGAGTGAATTGTTCTGTTTGAGAAAATTACTGCAGGAGCTTTATTTTATGGTGATTTGTGTCGCCAGTTCCAAAAAACAGATTGCTCTCCAGGTACAGAACATTGCCTTTAACAGTCTGTAATTATCACAAAGTATTCTCTGTTAATTGACTGATTCAGGAAGCTAAATATAATGACTACTTATTAATCATGAAAGGACATGTACAGCGGCAAGGCAGCTGCAATAATTGCACTAACGATGGAGAAACGTTAATTAATGAAAAGAACAATGATGTAAAAAATTAGGTACATAATGTTTAGCCACTGATTTAATATGCTTTGGGAACTCATTAGTGTGTGTGGCATCAATGAGGTGCTGGAGATAGTTACCAGGTCCACACTGTGAACCTCATGCCAAGAGGCAGGAGGCAGTCATAGAGTCTTACAGCATGGAAACAGGCCCTTCAGCCCAACTTGCCCATACCGACCAACATGTCCCTTCATTTGGCCCATGTCAGTCTAAACCTTATCCTATCCATGAATCTATCTAAATGTTTCTTAAACATTGCAATAGTACCTGCCTCAACTACCTCCTCCGGCAGCTCTTTCCAAACACCCACTACTCTTTGTGTGAAGAAGTTACCCCTCAGGTTCCTATTGAATATTTCCCCCTCACCTTAAACCAAAGTCCTCTGGTTCTTGATTCCTCAACTCTGTGCCAGAGACTCTGTGCTTTGACCCGATCTATTCCTCTCATGGTTTAGTACCCCTGTAAACCCCATTCTCCTGCAGTCCAAGACTGCTCAACCTCTGCCTATAGCTCAGGCCCACAAGTCCTGGCAACATCGTAATAAATCTTCTCTGTACCCTTTCTAGCTTGACACCATCTTTCCTTTAACATGGTGCCCAAAACTGAACACAATACTCTAAATGCGGCCTCACCAACGTCTTATGCAACTGTAACATGACCTTCCAACTCCTATACTCAATGGATAGACACAAAATGCTGGAGTAACTCAGCGGGACAGGCAGCGTCTCTGGAGTGAAGGAATGGGTAACGTTTCAGTACGAGACTCTTCTTCAGACTAAGAGTCAGGGGAGAGGGAGTCTAGAGATATGGAAGGGTAAGGTGTGAAAATGACAGATCAAAGCAGATGTTGTCAAGGGAATGTAGAATGGTCCATCGTTAGCTGAGGGGAAGGTGACAACGCAGCATTCTATCAGTAATATTTAATATTTAATATTGCATGTCAGGATGACAGTAAAACTAGTCGGAGAACTAAGATGCTAAGGGGGAGGGACAGAGAGAGAGGGAGAGCAAAGGTTACTTGAAATTAGATAAATCAATATTCATACTGTATACTCAATACTCTGACTGTTGAAGGCCAAAGCCTTTTTGACCACCCTATCTACCTGTGATGCCACTTTCAACGAACTATGTACCTTTACTCATAGATCGCTCTACTCTACAACACGACCCAGAGCCCTACCTTTCACTGTGCAGGTCCTGCCCATGTCAGTGCTCCCAGAATGCAGAGTCGCAGGCCTCCTATTACTGATAGAATGCTGCGTTGTCCAGTCTGAAAAGCAATCTTGCAGCATCATCCTCAGCTTCCTTCCAATTTGCTATCCATTCAGCTTGAATACCATGGGAGATAATCTTCCAGAGCAGCCTATCATGCTTTAGAATGCTTTACTGAAATCCATGTATACAACATCTACAGCTCTGCCTTCATCGACCTTTTTGGTCACGTCATCAAAAAACAATCAGATTCGTGAGTTACGACCACCAACGTACAAAACCATGTTGACTACCCCTAATCAGCCCTTGTCCATCTAAATGCATGTATATCCTATCCCTCAGAATACTCTCCAGTAACCTTCCGACCACATATGTTAAGCTCACTGGCCTGTAGTTTCCAGCCTTTACCCTGCAGCTCTTCTTGAATAGAGGCACAACATTTGTCAGCCTCCAGTCTTCCGGCACCTCTCCTGTATTTAATGACAACTCGTACATTTCAGCCAGTTTCCTGCAATTTCCTCTCTAGCTTCCCACAGTGTCGTCAGATACATCTGATCAGGCCGGGGAGATTTGTCTACCTTCATACACATCAGGTGACTGTAATACTGACTGCTCTCAAGACACTTCCAGTGACTACCCTAAGTTCCTCCGTCCTCCTATCTTTCTCCGCAATAAAAACAGAGGAGAAATACTAGTTGAGGACTTTGCTCATCCCCTGTGGCTCCACACAGAGTTGACCACCTTGATTCTTGAGGGGTTCCACTCACTCTCTGGTTACCCTTTTTCCCTTTATGTACTTATAAAATCTATAATCTGTTCATCATTTATATAAATGATTTTGATGAGAATGTACAGAGCATGGTGAGTAATTTTGCAGGTTTCACTAAAATTGATGGTATAATTGACAGTCAAAAAGGGTATAAAAAAGTACAGTGGGTGTAGGCTTTGGAAAGGCAAATAATATTCATTTTGGATACATGCGAAGAGTTGCATTTTGCAAAGTCAAACCAGAGTAGGTTTTATGGTGAATTGTAGGACTCTGGGGAGAACTGTGGGACCTCGAATTACAAGTGCATTGTTCCCTAAAAGTGGTGTCACAGATAATTAGCAGGATGGTAGAGAAGGAAAAGCAGACCAAAGATAGACACAAAATGCTGGAGTAACTCAGCAGGACAGGCAGCTTGTCTGGAGAGAAGGAATTCCATCTCTCCAGCGATGCTGCCTGTCAAACTGAGTTACTCCTGTATTTTGTGTCTATCTGTGGTAAAGATGGTGTTTGGCACACTGGCCTTCATTAGTCAGGGCATGAGTACAGGAGTTGTGAAGTTATGTTTAGCTCACCCTGCTTCGTGAACGATGTCATATATCTGGAAAGAGCACAGAGAACATTTTCCGAGAGTGTTGCCAAGACTCGAGTGCATGAGTTATACAGATAGGTTGGGCAGGCTAGGACTTTATTTCTTGGAGCATAGAAGGCTGAGGGGTTAACTTATAGAGGTGCATAAAGCCATGAGTAATATAGATAAATTAATTCATGCAGTCTTTTCTTCCCAGGGTTGGGGAAAAAAGAACTAGAGGCCATAGGTTTAGGATTAGAGGGGAAAGATTTAAAAGACACGCAAGGGGCAACCTTTTTACAAAGAAGGCGGCGGGTATATAAAACGAGTTGTCATTGAAAGTGGTTGAAGCAGGTACAGTAACAAAGTTTAAATGACGTTTGGACAGGTTTTGAGGGATAAGAGCAAATGGGACTAACTTAGATGGGCATCTTGGTCAGCATAATGAATGGAGCGACTGGGCTTGTATTCAATGGAATTTAGAAGGATGAGAGGCTATCTTATAGAAACATATACAATTCTTAAGGGATTGGACAGGCTAGATGCAGGAAAAAAAATTCCCAATGTTGTGGGAGTCCAGAACCAGGGGTCACAGTTTAAGAATAAGGGGTAGACCATTTAGGACTGAGATGAGGAAAATCGTTTTCACCCAGAGAGTTGTGAATCTGTGGAATTCTCTGCCGCAGATGGCAGTGGATGCCAATCCACTGGTTGTATTCAAGCGAGAGTTAGATTTAGCTCTTAGGGCTAACGAAATCAAGGGATATGGGGAAAAAGGTACTGATTCTGGATGATCAGCCATGATCATATTGAATGGCGGTGCTGGCTCAAAGGGCCGAAAGGCCTACTCCTGCACCTATTTTCTATGTTTCTATGGTTCTAATAAGGGGTTGAGCCGAAGGGCTGTTTCATGAAACATGGGACATGTTTCAGGGACATGAAACTGTGACTCTCTAACTAACCTCATCTAACCCCTCTGACCTCAGTCGTAATGCGTCTTGGGATATAGTTTCTATAAAAGGACCACCTGCTTCTGTAGTTGTAAAGATGAGAATTAATGTATCTTGAGCTATTTTTGACCCAAGGGACATATTACAGCTCTATTTAAACAAATGTAAAGATTATTATTGGAAATCTGGCACAAAATGTAATCTCATAACAATTGATGGCAGCACATTTATAAATGTTTCATAGCTAATGTTTATTAAAAATTAATAACCCATGTTGCACAATGTTATTGCATTTATAATCTGCTTGTATGTTATGGCTTCACTGAAATATTGCAAATTATTTCAGCGATATAACATTGGGTTCATCAAAAGATATTAACAATTTATTGTGATATTTATCTCTACAAGATGTTCCCACACTGTTTGAAAGAAAATGAACTAAATGTACACGGACACTTAGACAGCTTTATGAATTGTTAATGCTCACAGTGATGGCTGCCAGCACAGGTTTATTTTACTTTCATTAGATTATGTACAAGTTCATTCAGAATGGAAGGGTCTTTGCAACAATCTCAACAGTGCAGTCAGTGGTGGTGTTCCTGTACTAATAATCCAGAGATTCAGAATAAGAATTCAGAGAACTGTGCATGGAGTATAAGAATCAGTAAGTCATGTTGCGGTCTGTAAAGGGCCTGCCCCACTTACGTGTCCTAGGCACACAAATTCTGCGACCTCGTGGTCGCGTTGAGCCGCGACGGTCCCGCGAAGGTTGTACGCGATTTCATGCGCACGCACAGCCACCTGGAGCGCGTGACATCATTTGAAGATGGACACAAAATGCAGGAGTAACACAGCGGGACTGGCAGCATCTCTGCAGAGAAGCAATGGGTGACGTTTCGTGTCAAGACCCTTCTTCAGTCTGAAAGAAGGATCTTGACCCGAAACGTCATCCAATCCTTCTCTCCAGAGATGCTGCCGGTCCCGCTGAGTACTCCAGCATTTTGTGTCTATCTTCAATTTGCAAGGAATGGAGTGATATGGATCACGTGCAGGCAGATGAGATTAGATTATCGTGGCATTATGTTCAGAATAGATATTGTGGGCTTGGGCCTGTTCCTGTAGTACTGTTCTATGTTCCATTTTCTAGAACATTATTTTTTTTTGAGGTTTCAGAATTCGAATTTTATCATCAATATCTGGATGTAAAATTACGGCATCTGTATATATTGTCATCGCACTCTCAGATTAACTAATTGATGCCCAGAATTGCAGATCAGCAGCCCTAAAGTGACCTGGTCTGATCTTAGTCTAGTTTAGTTTAGAGATACAGCACGGATACAGGCCTGATGGCCCACCGAGTCCACGTGAGCCAGCGATCCCCGCACACTAACGATATTCTACACACACCAGGGACAATTTTATAATTATACATTGCCAATTAACCTACAAACCTCTACTCCTTTGGACTGTGGAAGGAAACCGGAGATCCCAGAGAAAAAACCCACGCAAGTCACTGGGAGAACATACAAACTCCATTCAGAGAGCACCCGTAATCAGGATTGAACCTGGGTCCCTGGCGCTGTAAGGTAGCAACTCTACCGCTACACCACCATGCTGCCCATCTGTGACACTATCAAAGAAACATTCAGCTCAGAAGGAGACCAGGACGGCTATTACATTTACGTTAGTTGATTAAAAACCATTCCGAATAATCCCATCTCACGGCTCACAGCTTTAGGTTAAGGGAGATCAATAGCTCATCCACTTTTAAAAGACATTGAGAAATTCAGTCGCCACTAGGTTTCCAGGCAGTGGATTCTACAAACACACTTCCACTCTGCAAACATAAACCTGCCACTTCCCTCTTCTTCAATCTCAAATCTATTGACTGAGGGAAAAAGTCACTCTCCCAGGCCTTCCCATAATTGTATACAAAAGAGTATATTTATATTAAAATATAACAACAATGAACTGAAGACGCAGTTTTATATCAAAGATAGACACAAAATGCTGGATTAACTCAGTGGGTCATGCAGCATCTCTGGAGAACATGGATACGTGATGTTTCAGGTCGGGACTCTTCAGTCTGAAGACATATATTTATATTCTTCTGCTCACAACCTCATAAGTTCATAAGTCAATAGGAGCAGAATCAGGGCATTAAATTTTAAATTTCTTTATTTATATAGCACATTTTTAGTCAACTTGCATTGACCCCAAAGTGCTTCACATAATTACATCCACACACAGGCAAAGGTGGGTGAAGTGTCTTGCCCAAGGACACAACGACAGTATGCACTCCAAGCGGGATTCGAACCAGCTACCTTCCGGGACCATCGTTGGGACCATCGAGTCTACTTCGCCATTCCATCGTGGCCGATCTATCTTTCCCTCTCAATCCCATTCTCCTGCCTTCTCCCCATAACCCTTGACACCCATACTAATCAAGTATCTGCCAATCTCCGCCTTAAAAATACGCAATGACCTGGCCTCCTCAGCCATCTGTGGCAATGAATTCCACAGATTCACCACCCTCCGACTAAAGAAATTCCTCCTCATCTCCTTGTTCCGGACAAGCTCGGCATTCCTAATCTCCCCTCGTAAATAAAATGTTACAATCGTTTGTACATCTCCATTCAAACTTGGACGGCACTGAGGTATTGCAGTCCTGTGATTTGGACCCAACCTAAGCACAGTGGTGAAAGAATGGCCGAGTAAGTGTCTTTGATGGCTCCAGCATCATTCCCTAATCTTATATTTTTGCATCAACCAATATAGGAAAGAATTCCACATGCTTCTTAACTATCGTTGCCTGCTACCTTTAAGAATCTGTGCGCTTACACTCTATTCCTCCGCTAGGGCAGGGAAGGTGGGTGGTGGGTGGCTGGAACTGCTGATATGGGTGGTGTTGGAGGTAGATGTGATAGTGGCATTTCAGAAGCTTTTAGATCGCCACATGGAAATGCAGAGAAACACTCTGTACATGATACGGATCATGTCCAGAAGGTTGAGATTAGTTTATCTTGGCATCATGTCCAGCACCAACATTGCAGGCCAAAGGAAGGAATGCAGGGGGGGGGGGGGAATAGGTGCATCCAGGTGTGGCACAGGGGAGAGGTGGGGGAGGAAAGGTGGGGTGTGGGGGTGGAGGGGTTGTTAGAGGTTACCTAAAATTGGAGGATTCGATGTTTATCCTGTTGATTTGTAAGCAGCACAAGCAGAATCCCTATCCTTTTAAGCCACAATATTTGACTATCAGTGAATGTCCACCCATTCCCCCACCCCCACCTTCTCTGCAACCCAAACTGCTTTTTCTCTGCTGTTCTCATTCTGGGTGTAGAGTTCCAGATCTGAAACATGGACCATCTCCCTTCCCGCAGATGCTGCTTGACCTGCTGGGTGTTTGCAGCATATTCTGTCTTTAACTCTACATTAAAAGTGGGTGTAATAGCAGAAGCGATGCGACAAGACAGTAATGTCACATTTAACCTGACCTTGGATGCAGCATCACCTCTTTCCCAAAGTTTCCAACCTTTGCCTTTATTCAGAGAGACGTACACCATGGAAACAGGCCTTTCAGCCCTCTGAGTCCATGCTAACCCTCAACCACTCATATACACTGATTCAACATTAATCAATATTTTTATTCTCCCCACATTCTCATCATCTCCCTTCATGTTTTATCATTCACCCACACATTTATATTGGCCAATTAACCGACCAACATGCACATCTTTGGGAGGAAACCAGAGCACCTGGAGGAAACCCCTGCAGTCCTGAGCTACTATCGACATCATTGGAGACCCTCGAACTATCTTTAAGCTGACTTTACAGGAGTTTATCTTGCACAAAACATTATTCCCTTCATCATGTATCTGTACACTGTGGTTGCCTCAATTATAATCACGTATAATCCTTCCGCTGACGAGTTTGCATGCAACAAAAGCTTTCCACTGTACCTTGGTGCACATGACAATAAACTAAACTAAACTTCACTAAACTAAACTAAATAGAACAGCCACAGGGAGAACATACAAACTCCACATTGACAATTCCCAAGGTCAGGATTGAAACCTTGTCTCTGGCGCTGCGACACAACAGCTCTGTGAAGTACACCACTGTGCTGCTCAAGGCCGCGATTGATACATTTTTAGGGGTCCAAAGAAATTCAAGAATGTGGCTACAGAAGTCAAATTAAGATGGATCCTCCATCAGTACCTTACTGAATGTCATGTCTTGAATACATGGTCTAACCCTGTTTCTACTTCATGTTTGGTGATTTGGACAGCACTGTGACACAGCTTGTACAGCCACTGAATCACAGCGCCAGAGACCCGGGTTCGATCCTGGCCTCGGGTGATGCCGTGTGGAGTTTACCCGTTTGCCCTGCGACCGCATGGGTTTTCTCCGGATGCTCCGGTTTCCTCCCTCATCCCAAAGACGTGCGGGTTAGTTGGTTAATTGGCCGGTGTGAATCGTCCCAAGTGTGTAGGTGACGGGTTGAATCCAAGTGGAATTGATGACAATATGGAGAGAATAAAGTTGGATTAGATTCTGGTAGGGTTAGGGGTGGAACAGTGGCACAGCAGTAGAGATGCTGCCTTAAAGTGCCAGACCCGGCTGTGATCCTGACCATGGGTGCTGTCTGTGTGGAGTTTGTATGTTCTCCCTGTGACTGCATGAGTTTTCTCCGGGTGCTCCGGTTTCCCCCCTCATCCCAAAGACGTGCGGGTTAGTAGGTTAATTGGCCGATGTGAATCGTCCCAAGTGTGTAGGTGAGTGATAGATTCCGAGGGGAACTGATGACAATGTGGAGAGAATAAAGTTGGATTAGATTTGTGGCGGGTTCATGTGATGGGTGGTTATTATCAGCAGGGACTCGGTGGGCCAAATGGCCTGTATCTCTCTCAACCTCTATTTCTCTATCTATCCAAACCACCAACAGACAAGAGAGAATTGCTATGTCATTTGATATTCGGACGCTGCCTCTAAATTTTTGATCTCCATCCCATTGGATTGGTTTTGATATGTAATATCTTTAGCCTTTCTGCTCTTTTATTTAATTCCCCAACCCAATTAACACCACTGGTCACAGATTTTTCGGGTGCATTTGAACAAGTGTGTGTACTAGATTGCTCGTAGCCAACAGCTCATTCATCACTTCATTGCAGCGAGCGGCAATTAGGGGTCGAGAAACGAGCTGCGCCAGATGAACTACAAGTCCACACGCAAAGTGGTCAGCTGGGAACAATCTGCTCGAGGCCCCTGTTTGGAAGAAACACATCCGAGCACGGAGAAATAATTCCAAAGGAGATGCAAGTCAGGGGCATTTCTTCCCAGCTGTTATCAGGCAACTGCGTCATCCTAAAGGGCCTGTCCCACGAGCACGCGACTCCATGCGGCAAGCTCGACCGAACGTGGTCGCTTGAGTCGTACGGCCTCGCGGGACCGGTCCCACTTCGATCGCCGGAGCCGTATGGAGTTGTGCGGAGCTGGTCCTGACATCGCGCGGGGCTCCGAAAAACTGATCGTGTTCAAAAATTCCGCGCGGCAACGGCCTGCCGCCCCGCAGCCGCCTAGACGCCGTACGCACCGCCTCGACGGGCGTGCGGACTTCGCTCGAACTTCACGTCACTCACTCGACCTCCGCTTCCGGTTTGGTCGCGCCCGCCGCATGCAGATCGCATGCTCGTGGGACCGGCCCTTAACCCAAACTAGGGAGCAGTCGGGATCTACCATCCACCTCATTTGGAGACCCTCGGACTATGTTTAATCAATCTTTACTGGCTTTACCTTGCACTAAACGTTATTCCCTTGATCATGTATCTGTACACTTTGAATGGCTCGATTGTAATCTTGTATGGTCTTTCCGCTGACTGGTTTGGGCGCAACAAAAGCTTTTCACCGTACCTTGGTATACGTGATAATAAACTAAACTAAACTCGTTTCCGCAGAGGTTTGTGAACTCTCTCGTGCTTACAACTATGTTTCAGGTGGAACGTCATGGGAACCCAGGGATCACTCCTGAGCCACTTCATCGAACCCGTCTACCTGCAGAGCATCGTGCTGGGGAGCACACATCGCATCGACCACCTTTCCCAGGCAATGTGCCGACGATTGGACAGTATCGACCAGCTGCCACCACCCTACCGCTGCAACCAGCCTCTCCTCAGTGGTACGTGATCGATCAGTCATACGGATACCCGCACCACCGCACCACCACACCACACCGCTCCATACCTGCGGTGCAAACCAGCAGTCTCAGTAATAGCTGCACCGCAGGCAGAGTGTAACAATTTGTCCTCACAAGTGACTCAAAACCCTGAGTAAAAGGGCAGTGGCAGATGGAGCAGCGGTAGAGTTGCTGCCTTACAGCGAATGCAGCGCCGGAGACACGGGTTCGATCCCGATTACGGGCGCTGTTTGTATGCAGTTTGTACATTCACCCCGTGACCTGCGTGGGTTTTCTACAAGATCTTCGGTTTCCTCCCACATTGCAAAGACGTACAGGTTTGTAGGTCAATTGGCTTGGTAAAAGTCCCTGGTGGGTGTAGGATAGTGTTAATGTGCAGGGATCGCTGGTCGGCGCGGACCCAGTGGGTCGAAGGGCCTGTTTCCATGCTGTATCTCTAAACTAAACTAAGCTAAACTAAAACACAAGAATGCCTGGAGAACTCAGTGGGTCGGGCAGAGTCTGTGGACGGAATGGGACAGGCGACATTTCGGGTCGGGACCCTTCTTCTTCAGCCTGACCCACCCAGTCCCTCCAGCACTGTGTGTTTTGCTTGCGATCCCAGCATCTGCAATCTCTTGTGTCTCTCTGATCCAAACCCGTTTGTCAGTATTATTAGCATCAAGCAGTGTATGAAGGAACTGCAGATGCTGGCTTCTTCCGAAGATGGACACAAAATGTTAGAGCAACTCAGCAGGTCAGCCAGCATCTCTGGAGAAAAGGAATAGGTAATGTTTTGGGACAGAACCCTTCCTCAGGCACCTCAAGAAGGGTTTCGACTCAAAGCGTCATCTCTTCCTTTTCTCCAGAGATGCTGCCAGGCTCGCTGAGTTACTCCAGCATTATGTGCCTGTCATTAACTTCAAGCAGCTGGGCATCTATCTGTTACCAGGCTGGTGTAGTGTGCAGGGATCGCTGGTCAGCGCAGACTTGGTGGGCCGAAGGGCCTGTTTCCAGGCTAGAAAATCTCAACTAAGCTAAACTCTGAATCTAAGGTCAAACCCCTGACTGGCAGCCCAGTAACGTAACCATCACAATTCAATTCCACACCCAGAGTTTGTGGCCCATAAACGTTTGAGTCCAAATTCTCCCGTCATCACTGTTTTCTAGATCAGTTTCACTTCTTGCATGATTGCCATTACCCACCCAGACACAATGTAGTTCCCTTTTACAGGGTCCAGGTCAGTTTTAAGTGACATACAACAACAAACGCCCCTTTGGCATTTTGCAATACACGCCAACTGATGTCTGCAACCTACAAAGAAATTGATTGCTGCTGAATGCAAACAGAAATCTTAATAAGCAGCAGCAGCAGGTCTATGATGTTCTGGAGGCAAGCATGATGGTGTATTAATATATGTAACTTAGCTGCCTCACTGACCCAGGGACCCAGATTCAATCCTGACCTTGGTTGCAGTCCCAATGGAGTTTGCACGCTCTTCCTGTGACCAGTTTAGTTTTTAGTTTAGCTTAGTTTCATTTAGTTTAGTTTGGAGATACAGCAATGAAACAGGCCCTTCAGCCCACTGACTCCACGCCAGCCATCGATCACCCGTATACTAGTTCTAAATTATCCCACTTTGGCATCCTGCAAATAAGCACGATTTTCAGAAGCCAATTGACCTACAAATCTATATGTCTTTGGGATGCGGGAGGAAACCGTGGCACCTGAAGAAAGCCCATGCGGTCGCAGGAAGAACATATAATCTCTGCACAGACAGCGACCGTAGCCAGCATCTCCGGCGCTATGAGGAAGCAGCTATGCCGCAGCGCCACTGAGCCACGGTGACCTAGAGCTGCTCACGTTGTCCCTCGCACTCCTAAGGCATTCTTGGAAATTAACTGAACACTGTAGAGTACTAAGATAGACACAAAATGCTGGAGCAACTCAGCGGGACAGGCAGCATCTCTGGAGAGAAGGAATGGGTGACGTCTCGGGTCGAGACTCTTCTTCAGACCGAAGAAGGGCTCGACCCGAAACGTCACCCATTCCTTCTCTTTTTTTAAAAAATATTTTTATTTATTAGAAGTACAGTAAATTACAGTAGTACAAGCCAGATATATCTTGCATTACATTTATTGTACCCCTTCATTTTTTAAATAGAAATAAAGAAAGTAGAGAAAGTGAGAGAAAGTTGTGTTCGTGTAAAAGAGTGATCAATTTTAAAAAAACCCTTTAGTTAGGGAAAAGAGTTAAGAAATAGACCCTAGAAAAGAAAGAAAGAGAAAAAAAACAAGAAAAAAAACAAAAGCTCTATTATGAAAACCGCGCAAAAGGGATATACCAACCGTATTTTTCCTCCCCCTTTACCAGATCCTGACACCATTTCTTTTTTGAAGTACTGATGCACCTTATTCTTGTAGTAAGTCGATAAATGCAGACCACGTCCTTTGGAAGTGGTCTGATTTGCCTGCAAGGTGGAGTCTCATATCTTCCAGGTGTAATGTTTCAAACAACCCATTCCTTCTCTCCAGAGATACTGCCTGTCCCGCTGAATTACTGCAGCATTTTGTGTCTATCTTCGATTTAAACCAGCATCTGCAGTTCTTTTCTCCACTGCAGACTACTACCTAAATGGCAAAAAAGGAACAACAAAGAGATGATGTGCGTACAGGATAGAATAAGAGCTGCAGGGAAACAATGGGATGAGAAAGGGACTGATAGGATTGCTGTACTGGCTTAGAGCCAATGGGCTGAATGGCCTCCTATGTTTTAGATAATGAAATGGGAAGGAGTTAATCACAATCGCTGCACCTGTTTTCAGGGACCATCCAATTTTGCTCCCCACCTTTGACCCATGATAAAATTAAAATAAAGCGGTTTCATTTTTATGCCTCTACTTTCTAACACATGCACTCTGCTGCTGTACTACGTATATCTCTCTATTATCTTTAAAATGTCAGTCATTAAGTTCTTAATTTAAGTTTAATTCGCATTTTAAAGATAATTGCTTACTTGGACGGAAGCCAAATTAATGAATCATTGGCACTTGAGTAGAGCACACAATTTGCAATATTAAGCATCGTGGCTTTCTAATATTGCATTGAAACAATGGGAAAAAAGTCAGGAGTACATTAATTTAATGAATTGTGGTTCCATTTTAATTTGGTTTCTGTGCATGCTTTATTAGCAGTAAATGTTGTCAAAACTCTTTGGAATATTTAAATTGACTGACTTTTGTCACTGGATTTTCCATCGATCAGCAGCAAAATGTATCCTCCGGCCTTGTAAGTGTCACCATAGACGGGTGATCTGGTGTAGTCTGCTGCCCGAAAGAACGGTAGCATGGTGGCGCAGCGGTGGATTTGCTGTCTCATAGCGCCAGAGACCCGGGTACAATCCTGACTACGAGTGCCATCTGTACGGAGTTTGTACATTCTCCCCATGACCTGCGTGGGTTTTCTCCGGGATCTCTGGTTTCCTCCCACACTCCAAAGACGTACAGGATTATGGGCTGATTGGCTTGGTGAAATTGGAAATTGTCCCTAGTGTTAATGTGATGGTGTTAATGTGTGTTTGTGTGCGGCGATCGCTGGTCGGCGTGGACTCGGTGGGCCGAAGGGCCTGTTTCCGCGCTGTATCTCAAAACTAAACTAAACTAAATATTGTCACTGAGAGTGGAAATAGGCCCTTCGGCCCACAGAGTCTGCACCGACCACATTTATACTAATAATGATTTACACTGCAGTAATCTCATTCTCCCTGCGTCCCCACTAACTCCATTCAGATTCTACCACTCAACTAGACTCAACTAAGCTGAATTTACAGTGGCCAATTCACCTGGTGGGGTGGGGGGGGAAGGGGGCTGAAATGTGAGCTGTAAGGAGAATGCAAAGAAGTTCCAGTATGATTTAGACAAGTTGGTTGATTGAGCAAATGCAGTTTAACATTAGCAAGTTGCATTAGCAAATGCAAATGTAGTTATCCACATTGGTTTAGTTTAGAGACTAAACTTAACTCTCCTTACACTTGCACCCTGTCCCACACACACCAAGGACAATTTTACAATTATACTGATATAAACTTAAAGGTCTGTTTCCATGCTGTATCTCTAAACTAAACTAAACTGGTCACAGGGAGAACCTGCAAACTCCACTGAGACGGCAACCAAGGTCAGGATTGAATCTGGGTCCCTGGATCAGTGAGGCAATAATGCTACATTACATATATTAGTACCTGATCCTGATTGCCTCCAGAACATCAATTAGCCTACAAACCTGTACGTCTTTGGAGTGTGGAGGGAAACCGGAGATCGCGGAGAAAACCCACGCAGGTCACGGTGAGAAAGGACAAACTCCGTACAGACAGCACCCGTAGTCAGGATCAAACCGGGGTCTCTGGCGCTGTAAGGCAGCAACTCTACCGCTGCGCCACCATGACGGTTCTAAAACTGATGGGCAGATTATTACCTAAATGGTGACACACTGGGAAAAGGAAGATTGCATCAAGACCAAGGTGTCTTTGTACACCAGTTCCCACAAATGTTCAGGGGCAGCTAGCAGTTAGGGAGGTGAATGGTTTGGTCTCCATTGCAAGAGGATTTGAGTGCAGGAGCAAGGATATCTTGTTGCAGCTCTACATGGTCTTGATGGGACTCCATCTGGAGTTTTATATACACCTTACATGCAGGATGGATGTTCTTGCTGGGAGGGTGTGCAGCAAATCTTTACTTGGCTGATTCCTGGAATCGCACGACTGACACATGAGGAGAGACTGAGTTGGTTACACCAATATTTTCTGGGCTATTGAGGATTTCATTGAAACTTCTAGATTTCCTAATGGATTAAATGCAGGCCATATTCTGAGCCTTGGGGGATATATTCAGAACTAGGGTCAAAAGATATTTCTTCACCCAAGGGTGGTGAACGTTTGTGATTCTACAACTACAGAAGGCAGAGGAGTCCATGTCCTTACATATATTGAAGAAGGAGATTCCTTCATGTTAAAGGTATCAAGGATATGGGGAGAAGATGAAACAGACAGTGAAGCAGATGATCAGCCAAGGATGTATGGAAAGGTGAGAGAGGAGCAAAGGGCCAAATGACTTAATTCTGCCCTTAATCTTTGTGCTTCCATGAAAACATTTACATTTATCCTTCATAGGCAGACTTCTCCACATTAGGTTAGAATGAATAGCGGCAATGACAAAAAATTGAGATAGTTAATATCTCGACAGCAATTAGCAATGAAAAGATGGTATGAGGTCAGTTTAGTTTATTGTCATGTGTACCGAGGTACAGTGAAAAGCTTTTTGGTGCGTGCTAACCAGTCAGCAGAATACATGACAATACATGATTACAATTGATGCATTTACAGTGTACAGCTACATGATAAGGGAATAACATTTAGTTCAAGTTAAAGCCAGCAAATCTGATTAAGGATAGTCCGAGGGTCAGCTAAGAGGTAGATAGTAGTTCAGCACTGCTCTCTGGTTGAGCTGGTTAATATATTGACAGCAGTTAGCAATGAAGAGATGGTGAGAGGTCTAAGGGAGACCAATCCACAAGCTTCAGATGGCTACAGATATGGGCTCGGAGATGCAGGGGAAGCAGAGCTGGGCTTGGAATTAACAGAGATGGAAACAGAGGGAAACTCAGCTGAGAGCTAATTGTTCAGATCGGACAGTTTAGTCTAGTTTGGTTTAATTTGTACACTGTGGACAGCACAATTATAATCATGTATAATCATGTACTGAGTTACAGTGAACAGTCTTTTTGTTGCCTGCTATCCAGTCAGCAAACAGAATATACATGATTATAATTGCGCTGTCCACAGTGTACAATGCAGGCTAAAGGGAATAGGTAAGGTTTACCTGAGTGCCAGGTAAAGTTTGATTAAAGATAGTTCGAAGGTCTCCAATGAGGTAGATGGGAGGTCAGAAGGGACAGTCAAAAAGGATTGTGAAACATGGCAAGGGATAAGACTGCAGTTTTGGGTCAGTCTGAAGAAGGGTCCCGACACGAAATGTTACCTATCCATTTTCTCCAGAGATGCAGCTAGGAGCAGAATTAGGCCATTCGGCCCATCAAGTCTACTCCGCCATGCATCCTGACTGATCCATATTTGTCCTCTCAACCCCATTCTCCTGCCTTCTCCCCATAATTCCTGACACCCTCACTAATCAACCTTACAAAGCTTATGATCCCACTGAGCTAACCACTGCCCTCAATAAGTATATTACTGATTTTTTTTTTAATTTATTTGGACTGAAGCCAAATTAAACACTGAAAGCAGTCTGGAGATATTAAGCTCCATTGCTTTCTAATGTTGATTGGGAACAGCACAAGGAAAACCAACGTTGAATGATGCTTGAGTGAACATATACTTTTGTACATTATTTGTTCTGGCATTAAGAACTGCATTGACAATTTATGTTACTTCATTTGGTAGATTCTTGAATAATTTCAGGAAATTGAAGATAAAATGTAGAAATGACAAAACGTGACATTTTAAATAAAAGTAACGGCATGTTAGCAAGTTAACACTCATTAACTAACGAAACCTCATTTGTAGCAAATATATAAATTTGCCATTCATCGCCAAACCACATAATTTCTTAGACGAAGCAATAAAAAAGATAAATAGGGAATAAAGTATGGGAAGTTCCTTTCCCACACATTTAGGTGATAGAAGCTAGTCCATAGAAACATAGAAAACAGGTGCAGGAGTAGGCCATTCGGCCCTTCGAGCCTGCGCCCCCATTCAATATGATCATGGCTGATCGTCCAACTCAGTATCCCGTACCTGCCTTCTCTCCATACCCCCTGATCCCTTTAGCCACAAGGGCCACATCTAACTCCCTCTTAAATATAGCCAATGAACTGGCCTCAACTACATTCTGTGGCAGAGAATTCCACAGATTCACCACCATTTCTCATCTCGGTCCTAAAATACTTCCCTCTTATCCTTAAACTGTGACCCCTTGTTCTGGACGTCTCCAACATCGGGAATAATCTTCCTGCATCTAGCCTGTACAACCCCTTAAGAATTTTGTACGTTTCTATAAGATCCCTCCTCAATCTTCTAAATTATAACGAGTACAAGCCGAATCTATCCAGTCTTTCTTCATATGAAAGTCCTGCCATCCCAGGAATCAGTCTGGTGAACCTTCTCTGTACTCCCTCTATGGCAAGAATGTCTTTCCTCAGATTAGGAGACCAAAACTGTACGCAATACTCCAGGTGTGATCTGTACAACTGCAGTAGAACCTCCCTGCTCCTATACTCAAATCCTTTTGCTATGAAGATCCATGATGATCACGCAAGCCCTGATTTACCTGCAAGTGTTCCTTGTCTCAGAGGGTGTCTCTGTTTTATCCAAAGACAAGTTTAGTTCTTGCTTTAACGAATCCAGAGAACAACAGCCTCCATCACACAATGTCCCAGCCTGCTCCCGACCTACCGCCAATTTCTGGGAAAAATGGAAGACATAAATAGCAGTTTAGAATCACACTTTTGATATTTGATGAAAAATACCAAACTATAACAATACATCTCCAGACACCATCTAGTCAGTCGGACAATTTAGTTTAGTTTAGAGATACAGAGTGGAAACAAGCCCTTCGGCCCACTAAGACCGTGCCAACCATCGATCACCCGTAGACTAGTTCAGTGTTATCCCACTTTCACATCTTACATACTAGGGGGAATTCTGGAAGTCAATTAACCATATAACCATATAACAATTACAGCACGGAAACAGGCCATCTCGACCCTTCTAGTCCGTGCCGAACACGTATTCTCCCCTAGTCCCATATACCTGCGCTCAGACCATAACCCTCCATTCCTTTCCCGTCCATATAACTATCCAATTTATTTTTCAATGATTAAAAACGAACCTGCCTCCACCACCTTCCCTGGAAGCTCATTCCACACAGCCACCACTCTCTGAGTAAAGAAGTTCCCCCGCATGTTACCCCTAAACTTCTGTCCCTTAATTCTCAAGTCATGTCCCCTTGTTTGAATCTTCCCTACTCTCAGTGGGAAAAGCTTATCCACGTCAACTCTGTCTATCCCTCTCATCATTTTAAAGACCTCTATCAAGTCCCCCCTTAACCTTCTGCGCTCCAAAGAATAAAGCCCTAACTTGTTCAACCTTTCTCTGTAACTTAGTTGCTGAAACCCAGGCAACATTCTAGTAAATCTCCTCTGTACTCTCTCTATTTTGTTGACATCCTTCCTATAATTAGGCGACCAAAATTGTACACCATACTCCAGAATTGGCCTCACCAATGCCCTGTACAATTTTAACATTACATCCCAACTTCTATACTCAATGCTCTGATTTATAAAGGCCAGCACACCAAAAGCTTTCTTTACCACCCTATCTACATGAGATTCCACTTTCAGGGAACTGTGCACAGTTATTCCCAGATCCCTCTGTTCACCTGCATTCTTCAATTCCCTACCATTTACCAATTAACCTACAAACCTGCACATCTTTTGGAATGAGGGAGGAAACCGGTGCAGTCCGGAAGAAAGGCACGTGGTCACAGGAAGAACATACAAACACCGTACAGACAGCACCCGAGACCAGGATCGAACCTGGGTCTCTGGTGCTATAAGGACACTGACCCGAAATGTCGTCTGCCTATTTCCTCCACAGATGCTGCCAGACTCGCTGAGTTCCCCCAGCACTTTGCTTTTTGCTAAAACATAAGAAAAAAAGGAGCAGAAGGAGGGTAGTTGGCCCCTCGGGTCTGCCCCAGTATTCAATGTGATCAAGGCTGAATGGCCCAGCCCAGATCTCCTCTTCTGTCCCAGTTCCCCCGAGCACTCAGTTTCCTGATTTTTTTTAAATGTCCCGACATCCTCGTTAGTTTAGTTTAGTTTAGAGATACAGCACGGAAACAGGCCCTTCGGCCCACCGGGTCCGCGCCGCCCAGCAACCCCTGCACATTAACACTATCCTACCCCCACTAGGGGCAATTTTTTTACATTTACCAAGCCATTTAACCTACAAACCTGTATATCTTTGGAGTGTGGGAGGGAACCGAAGATCTCGGAGAACGTACAAACTCCGTACAAACAGCACCCGTAGTCCGGATCGAACCTGGTCCCCGGCGCTGCAAGCGCTGTAAGGCAGCAACTCTACCGCTGCGCCACCATGACCGCCCTCTTAAAATACCCCCAATATCTAACTTCCACACATCTCCAGGATAGAGAATTCCAGAGATTCACCACACACTGTGAGAATAAATTCCCATGTACCCCTGTATTAAGTGACTGGCCATAATCTCATGTCAACTCATTCAAGAGTCAAGAGAGTTTATTGTCATGTGTCCCAGATAGACAATTAAATTCTTGCTTTGCTTCAGCACAACAAAATATAGTAGGCATAAATAATACAGAACAGATCAGTGTGTCCATATACCATTGAATATATATATATACACACATAAATAAGTATATAAAGCATATATAAGCATTCAACATGCTTCCAGTATCAGAAACACATTGATGTCCCCGCTGGTATTTAATCTTTCAATAAGATCTCCCCTTATTCTACTAAAGTCCACAGCACACAGATTTACTTTCTTTACCCACTCATGATAGGATAACCATCTCATCCCAAGAATTAGCCCAGTGAATCTCTTTTGAACTGCATCCAAAGGCAATATATCCTTTCCTAAATAGAGGAGCAGAGACGGTACAGTAACTGTAGGTGATACTTCACGCTCTCCAATTGCATCCTGTACGATTGCAACAATACGATCCTATTCCAACCCATTTGCAAGAAATACTAATATTGATTGATTCAGGATGGAAAAAAGGCCCTTCGACCTACTACATCCGCGCTGACCATCGATCACCTGTTCACACAAGTTCTATGTTATCCCACTTCCACACCCACTTCGTACACACCAGGGACAATTTGCAGAGACCAATTAACCTACAAACCCGCCGCATTTGGGATACGGGAGGAAATCAAAGCACCCAGAGCAAACCCATAAGGTCACAGGGAGAACATGCAAACTCCGCAGAGGCAGCATCCAAGGTCAGGTTCGAGCCCAGGTCTCTGGCGCTGTGAGGCAGCAGCTCTACCAGCTAAGCCACTGTGCCAACTGCTTTCCTAACCATTGGCTTCACCTGCCTTCTAATGTGTTGCGATTCACGTACAAGGACACTTTGATCTCTCTGTCATTCACTCATCTGCAATCTTTCTCCATTTAGATAGCAGTCTGCCTTCAGATTTCTCTCCACAGCAGTAAACTCAACCTCACTCAACTCCATTTGCCACATTTTCACCCACTCACTCAACCTATTACTCAAGACTAGGACAGCACGGTGGTGCAGCGGTAGAGTTGCTGACTTACAATGCCAGAGATCCAAGTTCAATCCTCACCCTAGGTGCTGTCTGTCCAGAGTTTGCACGTTCTCCTCGTGACTGCGAGGGGTTTCCCTGGGTGCTCCGGTTTCCTCCCACATTCCAAGGACGTGCAGGTTTGGAGATTAAACGACTTCTGTAAATTATCCCTAGTGTGTAGGATAGAACTGGTCGGCACAGATTCGTTGGCCGTGGGGGGGGGGGGGGGGGGGGGGGGGTGGGGGGGGGGGGGGGTGGGGGGGGGGGAGGGCTGTTTCTTCGCTGTATCTCTAAACTAAACTATCTGTACCTTTTCCAGCTCTTTTCCAGTTTTCTTCCTCCTATTACAATCAGTCTGCAGAAGAGTCCTGACCTGAACCATTGCCTTTCCATGTTCTCCATAGGTGCTGCCTGACCCGTTGAGTTACTCCCTCACCTTGTATTCTACACAAGATTCTAGCATCTACATTTCCTTATGTCTCCCAGCTATATCTTGTCGCAGAATGCAAATATCCTCATTGTAACATGCCCTCCCACCTAGTTATATATGATCGGCAAACTAAGATACAAAAAGTACCACCAAAATCCCTTTGCAGTTTGCAGCTAATTTTCAACACTGCTGTCTCATGGACCATACAGTTCACACAGTCAGTGGCCCTGTTTAAATACTGAAAATAACGGGTTGTGTGTGTTAGCACAATTTCTAGCCTCACTGTCCAGAAGTAATGCTTACACAAACAACTCATCCTTTATTTTATTGCTTTTTGTTATCTGTACTAATGGAAAATACATGTCCTGAGGGAGAAAAATATGATGGGGGGGAAAACAGAAACCAAAAAGCAGGGCGTTGAAGGGGAGAATCAGGAAAATAGACTTTAACCTCAACTGGAATAAAAACAAAATACTGCAGATAGCCATAGAAAAAAGACTGTTTGGTCTTTCAAACCGCTCTGCCATTCAGCGTGATCATAGATGATCATTCGTTCAATATCCTGTTCCAGCTTTCTCCCCAAGACCCTGATCTCTCCAGCCCTCAGAAAAATATCCATTTCCTTCTTAAACATGTTTCAAAATGTTACTTCATTTGCCATCTATGGCAATTAATTCCACAAGCCTCCTCTCTTTGGATTAAGAGATTTCTGCTCTTCCGTCCCAATTGCTTACCCCTTGGTCCCCTAGTCCCAGACTACGCATTTAGCCAGGCAGCGCCTGTGGAGAGAAAGTGAGAGGGCATGAAGACAGAAGCATACAGAGATAACATTTAATCAAGGGAACAGTCAGACTGGTCGGAGAACTAAAAAGTGGATGTGATATAGGGAGTGGGAGGGATCTATTCTACATCCTTCTTGTTCGTCATTCCCTTCATCTCATTTTCACACCTTACTCTTCCTAATCTCTGTGTCTCCCTCTCCCCTGACTCTCAGTCTGAAGAAGGGTCTCGACCCGAAATGTCACCCATTCCTTCTATCCAGAGATGCTGCCTGTCCCGCTGAGTTACTCCGGCATTTTGTGTCTTTCTTCGAGAAAAAGTGAGAGTTGAGTTTAGTTTAGATCAGATTATTGTTGTCATGTGTACTGAGGTACAGTGAAAAACATTTGTTGCATGCTAACCAGTCAGCGACAAGACTATACATGATCACAATCAAGCCGTCCACAGTGTACAGATGCATGATAAAGGGGGGAACGTTTAGTGCAACAAAAAGTTCAGTAAGTCCGATTAAAGGTAGTCCGAGGGTCTCCAATGAGGTAGATCAAAACTGCACTCTAGTTGGTAATGGGATGGTTCAATCGCCTGATAACAGCCGGGAAGAAACTAAGAGAGAGAGGGGAATGGTTATTGTTTCAAGTCATTCACATTTCATCCAGCACAAGATTAAGTAGTAATCAAACACAATTTAAAAAATCCGGATTTAGTCAATATATGCATGCAGTTTGACAACCCAAAGTTCCACCATATCAAGTCCACGTATATTATTCCCTTCCGTCACCACTGACCAACTATTGCAGATCAAACTGAAATGGGTCGGGGGAGGGGTTGGGGAGAAAGCTGGAAGAGAGGAGAGACAGGATGAAGTGTGACAGGTGGATGCAGATGAAGGGGAGTTTCGATAGGCAGACGGTTGGACAAATGCCTGCGATGCAAAACCAGAAGGTGTGAGACAAAAGGATTGAAGTGTTGCAAATTGTGAAGACAGAGGAAGGAATGGAGGGGGAGGGGGGGGGGGGGGGAGAAATAGATGCAAGTCCAATCAAGGCAAATCAGGGAGAAGGGGGGGGTGTAGAAAAAGGGGGGGGGTGATGGGGGAAAAGCAGAGATTTGTTAGAAGTTATCCAAAATTGGAGAATTCAATGTTCACATCATTGGTCTTTTTACCTCGTCACTGTTCTGTTTAGGAACAATCGTCTCCTGTTATTCATCTCACTTCTCCTTTTTCTCTCACCTCCCACAATAAACACACGGTGTATATGGATGGCGCTAACTCTATCATTCCAGGATACCAGCTGATTGAATTTCATCCATTTCGATCTTCTCCAGGATGGGTGGTGCAGGCTCATCACAATAGCCATTCTATGTTGCAACTTGGTGGTAACATTTTCATGCAGTCCATTTATTTCTTTCAGGAGCAAAACACAAAGTGCTGGTGGAACACAGCAGGTCAGGCAGCATCTGGGGAGGGAATGTTTGAGTGCAGTCCGAAGAAGGGTCCTGACCCAAAATATTGCCTGGCCATTACCTCCCCAGGTGCTGCCTGACCTGCTGAGTTTTTCTGGCACTTGGTGTTTTTGCTCCTGAAAAAAATACATGGACTCCATTAACATGTTGCAACCAAGTTGTTACATAGAATGGGTATAGTGATGAGTCTTGTGGAATGAATCTTGGTGCTGTCCCACACTCCAGCAAACAGCTATAGAACTATATTCCATGGAAGGACGCAGAGTGTTGGAGAAACAGCATCTCTGAAACAATTACTTGGTATGTTATTTGTTACATGTACCAAGGTAGATCAGAACACCTATCACTATACACAATACCTCAACACTGGTCAAGAAGGCTCACCAGCATCTCTTCTTCCTGAGGAGACTAAAGAAGGTCCATCTGTCTCCTCAGATTCTGGTGAACTTCTACCGCTGCACCATCGAGAGCATCCTTACCAACTGTATCACAGTATGGCATGGCAACTGCTCTGTCTCCGACCGGAAAGCACTGCAGAGGGTGGTGAAAATTGCCCAACGCATCACCGGTTCCTTACTCCCCTCCATTGAGTCTGTCCAGAGCAAGCGTTGTCTGCAAAGGGCGCGCAGCATCGTCAAGGACTGCTCTTACCCCAACCATAGACTGTTTACCCTCCTACCATCCGGGAGGCGCTACAGGTCTCTCCGTTGCCGGACCAGCAGGTTCAGGAACAGCTTCTTCCCTGCGGCTGTTACAGAACGTAACTCTGCATCTCGGTGATTGCCAGTCACCCCCCCCCCCCCCCCCCCGGACACTCCTTCCCCCCAAAAAATGGCACTATTGCTAATGTATGTACATATACATATTTTGCTGTTCCATTATTCTATGTTCGCTCTTGTGGGTGAGATGCTAACTGCATTTTGTTGTCTCTGTACTGTACACTGCATAATGACAATAAAGATTGAATCTGAATCTGAATCTGAAGCACTTAGATACATCTTAGATAACATCTCAGATACAGTACAAATGTATAGCAGCAGTACACTGAGACAGTATACAAGAGTCGCCAGTTTTGGTGCCATTTTCAAGTCACACTTTGCAAGTGCAGGCTTACATGGATAGGTGATGTTTCCGGTCGGGACCCTACATTCCATTTCTACATTTCATGGACTATCTTATTCCACATACTTGTACATGCAGTTTGCGTTGTTATAAAATGGGCAATTATAAACCCACTGGGCAGCAAGACATTCCTTCCGTGTGGCATGAAGGAAATCGAAGGTCTCAGCGCTTGTTTTCCCAGTCGGCTGAGGCAGGTTTACTGATTGTGTGTGTGTGTGTGTGTGTTGGTGTTTCTGCAGGGGTCAGTAGTACCGGCCTTCGTCAGCAGGGAAAGTCTCCGAGCTTCAGCGTAAACTGGGCACTGGGTGACCCCGACATCGAGATCATCAATGCTACCACAGGAAAAGGGGACCTGGGATGTTCCTCCAGACTCTGCAAACGTGCACTTTATTCCCAGTGGACAAAGCTTTACGGCAAGGTAAATATTACGTGATGTTTGTCGCTGCCCTGCAATTGACATCGGCATGAAATATTTGCAGCAATAAAGGAGAGCTACTGGAGGAACTCAGTGTGTCAGGTAGCATCTGTGGAGGGAAATGGACAGTCAACGTTTTCTTGCACTACGGACTTGAGGTCTTGCATTATCATGGTTACCGGGGATTACTGTTAATATTTTATTGCATATATTTAAATTTGTGTTATTGAGCTAATGGCCCTGTTAAGATGCAGCAAAGAAGAATTGCCTTGTCCCTTTACTGGTACATATCACAATTAAACACTCTAGATGCCTCATCCCTGCCACAGATGCTGCCTGACCTGGTCAGTTCCTCCAGCAGCTATCATTTCCTTTTTTGCAACATATTCCAGCATCTGCAGCCTCAGGTTCTGGCATTAAGCATTTTTCTGTCACTTACTCTATTATAAATGGGCCTCAGGAGCACCGAGGCCCAGTAAGACCTTGAGGTGCAGTTCTCTCATTCTCTGAGAGTGGCTGGCGCTACAGTACATGTGGATAGTGTAGAGTAAAATCCACTTGGTATGCTTGCCCTCAAAGGCCCAGACATTGAGTATGAGTTGGGATGTCATGTTGTAGTTGCATAAAACAGGAGTCAGGCAGCATTTAGAGTATCGTGTATAGTTCTGGTTGCCATGCCACAGGAGGGATGTGAGGTCATGTGGTCATAGTGATAGGAGTAGAATTAGGCCATTTGACCCATCAAGTCTACTCCGCCATTCAATCATGGCTGATCTATCTCCCCTTCCTAACCCCATTCTCCTGCCTTCTCCCCATAACCTCTGACACCTGTACTAATCAAGAATCTATCTATCTCTGCCTTAAGCAGAGAGCAATAGATAAAGTGCAGAAGAGATTCACCAAGATTTTATAAGGAGGGCTGTAGGCTGAATTTATCATCTCCAGAACATAGCTGAGGGGTGACCTTATAAAGGTTTATAGAACTATGAAGGGCATAGATAGGAACGTTTGTCAGAATCTTTTTGCCAGGGTTCAATTGTGCTTTATATGTCACATATGCAACTGAACAGTGAAATTATTTTTGCTGATATTACACATGCAGCCGCAGCCTTGTTTTGGCACCATTATTCAAAGTCTAAAGGTCGGCCAGTTCGATCCTGACTATGGGTACTGTCTCTATAGTGTTTGTACGTTCTCCCTGTCACCTGCGTGGGTTTCTGCTTGGGCAGCTTACAACCTCACGGTACAAACATTATATTCTCCAATTTTAGATAACTAACTCACAAACAGCACCCCCTCCCCCCCTGCCCCTTACCCCTCACCCCCTCCCCCCTGCCCCTTACCCCCCCACCCCCTCTCCCCCCCCCCCATCTTTCCCTTCCTCCCACCGTTCTTTCCCCTCTCTTCCCTGCAACCAAATGGATGCGCAAGCATTTCTCCCTGCCACCCCCGCCCCCCAGTCCCCTTTCAGCTAGATCTCTTCCTCCGGTTTCATATTTTGCAACTCTTCTATCCTAATCATTGATATTTTATCTTTTCATCTCTAGCTTTAGTCCAACCATCTGCCAACCAACCAACCACCTCCCCCCCCCCCTCCCCTCCCCCCCCTCCTCCCCCCCCCCCCCCACCTCCACCCCCCCCCCCCCCCCCCCCCCCCCCGATCAGGTCAACATTCCAAGCCATTGAGCTGACAATTGACACCGTCTCTCCTTCCACAAATATTGCTCAGCCTACCGAATGGTTCCAATATTTACTGTTTTGTACTGATTCCAAAGCCCCCATCGGTGGTGTAAAAACAATTGGATTTCACGGTAAGCACTCCGATGCACTCTCAAAATCACATTGGCATCTGTGAGTTAATTACGTGAACAAAAGCAGAGAGATCCACGATGAAGGGAGCAATGGTGGATGTTCATATTCGTATTAGCATCTTCAATTAAGTTGGTTGGATTTCATTTAAGTTTGGAATGAATGAAGGTTGGCAGAGAAAAGCGCAAATTATTTGCACTACGTGAGAGAGCAGATTTACTGTTGAGAACTCCAGTGTACAAATGTTTTTAACAAAACAGCTCTGTATTTGGCATCAGATTTCACCACTATTGGCAACACAGCATAAGGCTAGATAATATTGTTGGCAGTGTAAAGAGACAAGGATTGTGAAATTCCTTACAGGATTTACTATAATCCTGCTGTAATTCTGGTGGGAGGTCAACAAAGCCAACATGGAAACAGCATAAACGGCTAAAAATAACAATTTATGATGTTCAAGAAGTGTAGCAAGTTGCTCATTGAAATGATATCAGGACTACTCTGGAGATCCCTCTGAATGTCCAGATGTCAACATGTTTAACCCACCACCTATACATGTTATTTTGGTAAAGATACTAATTTATTCAAAAATGCACGCACTGATTAATTAACATTTATAATGACAACAGATCATCAGATAAAGCATATGATCTTTTTGTACACATGACTTCACCTTCCTGGTCTTGAGTCTGCATCTATCTTAAGGCCCTGTCCCACTTTCCCCGAGTTACTCACGAACTCTCCCGAGTTTTCCCCTTGATTCGAACTCGGAGAATTAGGGTAACAGCCATTCGTAGGTACTCGGGGCTATTTATTTTACTTGTGGACATTTTTCAACATGTTGAAAAAACGTCCCGACTTACCTGATGCCCCGAGTTCCTACGGCTGGCATTACGAGCCGCTACGAAACATCTACGGGCTCCTACGAGCTTGCTACCGACATTCCCTAGTTCGAATCAAGGGGAAAACATATATTTCATCCTATAATGAGCTGTTCACCTCAAAACCTTCTGTTCATTCCACAATCCTCGATTCTGATCTGTGATTGCTGATTTGTCTTTTGATTTTCAGTTCATTGGTCTCATGGTTCCCTGTTGAATCTACTAATCTTTGATTCTCTGTGATCCTCACTGAAATACCTCCTTTGGTTAAACCCGTGACTTACATTATGACTGAATGAATTGGGCGGCACAGTGGTGCAGCAGTAGAGTTGTTGCCGCACAGCACCAGAGACCCAGGTTCGATCCTGACTATGGGTGCTGTCTGTGCACAGTTTGAACGTTCTCGCTGAGACCGACTGGGTTTTCTCTGGGTGCTCCACTTTCCTCCCACACTCCGAAGATGTACATGTTTGTAGGTTCATTAGCTTTGGTAAAATTGTAAATTGTCCCTCGTGTGTAGGATAGTGCTAGTGTATGGGGATCACTGGTCAGCGCGGACTCGGTGGGCCAAAGAGCCTATTTCTATTTTTTTTAAATATTTTTATTAGAAGTAGTGTACAATAATATAAGGCGTGCATAGCGAATTACATTTCATGTACAACTTCTTATTTGAAATTTAATAGTAAAAAGAAGAGTAAGAAAAGCAAGAAATAGAGAGAAAGAGAATATTATATAAAGTAATGATATTGTTAGTCCGTGAAAAAATAGAGAAAAAGAACCAATAAAGCTATATAGCTCGAAAGAGAAAACAAAAAGGAGAGGTGAAATAAGACAAAAAAAGAATAGTGAAGAAAAAAAGAGGAAAAAAAGAAGAAATTGACAGGGATATACCTACTGTGTATCTTTACCCACCCCTCCCCGGTTCTGAAACGGTTAATTTCTAAGGTTGTGTTGCACCACATGCTGGTAATAAGTCGATAAAGGGAGATAAAGGTCTTTAAGAATTGGTCTGATTTGCCTGATAGGATGAATCTCATATCTTCAAGATGTAACATTTCGGACATGTTTGAAATCCACATTTTGAGCGTTGGAGTGGGTGCATTTTTCCAGAATTTAAGTATAAGTTTTTTTGCCGTTATTAGGCCATAATTAAGGAGACATCGAAGAGTCTATTTCCGCACTGTACCTCTCAAGTCTAAAGTCTACAGATTTTTGCCAATAGTCTTTAACATCCATCAGAATGCAAGCGATAGGAGCAGAAGTAGGCCATTCAGCCCTTCCAACAAGTTCTACTATATATCAAGATCATGGTTGCACTATATGTATCTCCCATGATTCGTTTAATATACATAGATTTTTTTTTTAGTGTTCAGTAACTGAGCCTCTGCAGCTCTCTAGAGAAGAGAGTTCCAAAGTTCAGTGCTTTCTGAGTGAAGAAATATCTCCTCATCTCAGTCCAGAACAATGTACCTCTTATTCTGACACTGTCACCCCTAGTTCTAGACTCCCTGGTCAGGGGAAACATCTTCCGAAGCTTCTTGGGATTTTATAAGTTTCAGTGGGACCTCCTCCCACTCTTCTGGACTGCAGAGAATGTTGTGATCAAAGGCCGAAACACCCAGTGACGTTGAGGTACACAACTGAAGATGTGTCTGATTGTTAGCAAATTCACCTAGCGGTCATAACCAAGAATGTCAATTGTAGTGAAACCTTAGGGATTGTAACACCCAGTCCTACTAATCAATCTAGGCCTCAGCTACCGATCTCTCCTCATAACACAAACCCGCCATCCCTGGAACCAGACTAGGTTCATTATGCTCCCTCGATGGTAAATCCATCAGTTTCAGGTGACAACTACAAAATTGTACACCATGTTCCAAGGGCAGTCTCACCAAGACCCCAACCATTTCCTTATGACTACCTTATATTCAGACCTCCAAACTGTCTTGTAATAAAGGCTGACATTGCTTGCTTCACCAGTATGTAGCAATGTTACAACATTTTGAGATTTTAAAAATCAAGTCTGCAATTTATCCCATCAGATAAAGCATAAAAATAAGTTTCATTTGACACCTAATTCACTTTCATATCTTCAGTATTAAAAAAGTTATGGCCATTTTCATACTCGGAAATTAGCATCTTGTCCCTATTGCTTTTCCATTGACTTAACACAAAAGCTGTGATCGAGGACAGTCAAAAGCCCATAACTTTCTTAAAAATTAAGAGAACTGAAAGAAATTTTCAGTTATTATGGATTGAAGCATTCTGAAACAAATACTAAACAATCTTACTTGGATGAACTGAAATTAAAGCATATAATTTGTTAGTTACCCAATTGTAGCTAATTACAAAATTCAATTACTAGATCTAAACATCTATCCATTTCTTAAGAAAAGATTAATATGTTTAAATAGCCTAAGTGTCCAAATAACATTCACACAAGAATTCACAATATAACATGATTTTTAAATCTCATTGTCATGGATTTATAGGCCAAATGGAAGGAATTTAGTGTTTAATTCCCATAAATTAATGGCCATTTAAATCAACTTGCGAGTGGGTTTATGAGGAAAGCGATCGTTTGGAATGTTGCGGTTGCGGTGAATTTAAGCCCCATGTCGGCAGGAAAAATACTGCCGGTTCGTATGGGTCCTAAATAACCGTTTCGCAACGTAAAATGTGGATTAAAGGCATCTTAAGAAGCACTTTTATACATAAAATAAACGGCTTTCCTTTACCTGTCCCGTACGTGAAATCCGTCCCCGTTGTCGGCGTTGACGGCTTCAGAAGCTGATTTTTAAATGACTCCAGCGCTGAACTTGTCGGGCGATTAAAAAAAAAATTCACAGAACGGCCGTCGGAACAATTCTTCAGCAAAAGCTTGCACTCCAACAAAATATAATCCAGGACAGGTAGGAGAAAAAACAAATGTTAACCACGCCCCCCCCCCCCCCCCCCCCCCCCCCCTCAAAGGCGCCAAAGTCGCGCACACGGCCAGTGGCAGAACTGCAGCGCCGCTGAAGGTAAGTTTTGTAACATACCTACAGTATGTTCATAAGTGATAGAAGCAGAATTAGGTCATTCAGCCCATCAATTATACTCCGCCATTCAATCATGGCTGATCTATCTTTCCCTCTCAATCCCATTTGAAGCTATGACCTCTGGTCCTAAACTCTCTCACCAGTGCAAACAGTCTCATCACATCAACTCTATCCAGGCCTTTCACTGTATTTATGAAAGTATGTTGACTTTCAGTGGTTTGTGCACGAGGACATAGTGGTCTCTTCGAACGTCAGTATTACCAATCTGTCACCATTTAAAAATATATATTTAATGTTTTGTGCAATAAACGATTTCACATTTTTACATTATATTAAATCTGTTATGTTCTATTCCATTACCTTGGCATGTCCATTTCCTTTGAAGTCACTTCATGTCCTTCCTACTACCAGGTCATCTAGCAAACTTGGATATATATTGTGTGTAGGGAGGAACTGCAGATGCAGGTTAGTATGGTGGTCAGGAGTTATGGGGAGAAAGCAGGAGAATGGAGTTAAGAGGGCTAGATAGATCAGCCATGGGTGAATGGCATAGTAGGCTTGATGGGCCGAATGGCCTAATTCTGCTCCTATAACATGAATTTATGTTCTTTATACCAAAGATAGACACAAGTTGCTAAAGTATCTCAGTGGGTCATGCAGGGGAAAATAGATCAGCCATGATTGAATAACAGAGCAAAATTGGGCCATTTGGCTTATGATCTTATGGTCTTATTGATGGAAATTCTGCATACACAGCCATGCTCAAATATTAATGAGCCTGAAGAAGGGTCCCTACCTGAAACATCACCCATCCTTTTTCTCCAGAGATGCATTTGCAGTTCCTTTCTACACACTGATGGGTCACGGGTGGAACTCTTCAGCCTTGCATGAAATTCCTCATTCAACATCCTTTCTTCTTTAATAAAACGTAGTTTATTGGATTTGCACATTAACAACTACAAATATACATCCCCGAGGGAACCTATCAGTACTTTAATAAATGCCACAACGAGGTTTCCTTGTGATAAGAATTTCTTCGGCGTAGTCAGTTTAGAGAAAATTATTTCCGACAACCCATAAGTGATACATGCACTGCAGCCCCAAAGCAAAGGCATCAATATTCCCTGCATAAAACCTTATTAATATTATCAGAAATCCTCAAAACTTGCAGCCTGAAGCTCTTCAACTCAATTTAAATCCCTTGAAATTTCCTTTTACATTATAGGCAATTTCTTCCTTAGTTAAATGTTTTACAAATGCTCTTTTAATAAAGTTTCATTGTAATTGCAACAGAATAATGTTTCATAAGTATATGATACTTGCTCAAGTGTTTCCAGAATGTAAATTGTTTTACTGTTTAATTTTAACTATATGCTGATGTGGTTACTATCATTGAATTGAATTGAATTGAATAAATTTTATTAGCCAACTACAGTGGCTTGCAAAAGTATTCATACCCCTTGAACTTTTCCACATTTTGTCACGTTACAACCACAAACGTAAATGTATTTTATTGGGATTTTATGTGATAGACCAACACAAAGTGGTGCATAATTGTGAAGTGGAAGGAAAATGATATATGGTTTTCAAATTTTTTTACAAATAAAAAACTGAAAAGTGTGGCGTCCAAAAGTATTCAGCCCCCCTGAGTCAATACTTTTGGTCTCATCTGACCAGAGCACCTTCCTCCACATGTTTGCTGTGTCCCCCACATGGCTTGTGGCAAACTGCAAACGGGACTTCTTATGGCTGTTTTTCAACAATGGCTTTCTTCTTGCCCCTCTTCCATTGAGGCCCGATTTGTGGAATTCACGACTAATAGTTGTCCTGTGGACAGATTCTCCCACCTGAGCTGTGGATCTCTGCAGCTCCTCCAGAGTTACCATGGGCCTCTTGGCAGCTTCTCTGATCAATGCTCTCCTTGCCCGGCCTGTCAGTTTAGGTGGACGGCCATGTCTTGGTAGGTTTGCAGTTGTGCCATACTCCATTTTCGGATGATGGATTGAACAGTGCTCCGTGAGATGTTCAAAGCTTGGGATATTTTTTTATAACCTAACCCTGCTTTAAACTTCTCCACAACGTTATCCCTGACCTGTCTGGTGTGTTTATTGGGCTTCATGATGCTGTTTGTTCACTAATGTTCTCTAACAAACCTCTGAGGGCTTCACAGAACAGCTGTATTTATTCTGAGATTAGATTACACACAAGTGGACTATTTACTAATTAGGTGACTTCTGAAGGCAATTGGTTGCACTGGATTTTATTTAGGGGTATCAGAGTAAAGGGGGCTGAAGACTTGCACGCCACACTTTTCAGGTTTTTATTTGTAAAAAAATTTGAAAACCATGTACCATTTTCCTTCCACTTCACAATTATGCGCCACTTTGTGTTGGTCTTTCACATAAAATCCCAATAAAATACATTTACGTTTGTGGTTGTAACGTGATAAAATGTGGAAAAGCTCAAGGGGTATGAAAACTTTTGCAAGCCACTGTATGTATTCATACGATGAATTTGCCTTGGTGCTTTGCTCGCAAGTAACAGCACGATATACAGTAGACAATTAAAAATAAAACATGTGAAGAATGAAATAAAATACCAGAGCAAAAGGAGGCTACAGACTTTTGGCTGTTGAGTAGAGATACTGCTTGTGGAAAAAAAAGCTGTTTTTATGTCTGGCTGTGGCAGCTTTGACAGTCCGGAGTCTCCTTCCAGAGGGAAGTGCTTCAAACAGTTTGTGGCCAGAGTGAGAGGGGTCAGAGATGATCTTGCCCGCTCGCTTTCTTGCCCTTGCCGTGTACAGTTCGTCGATGGGGGGAAGGTTGCAGCCAACAACCTTCTCGTTTGATCAAACGATCCGGGTGTCGTACTTGGTGGCTGAGCCAAACCAGACCATGATGGAGAAAGTGAGAACACTCTATGATGGCCGTGTAGAATTGGACCATCATTGCCTGTGGCAGATTGTGTTTTCTCAGCTGCCGCAAGAAGTACATCTGTTGGGCATTTTTGACTGTGGAGTCAATGGTGGCTTCCCATTTAAGGTCCCTGGAGATGATGTACCAAGGAACTTAAGTGACTCCACAGATGTTGTTGATGGTGAGTGGGGGAGGGATAGAGGAGCTCTCCTAAAGTCTACAATCAATTCCACTGTCTTAAGAGCGTTGAGCTCCAGGTTGTTACGAAGGCACCAGGACGCCAGCTGTGTCACTTCCTGTCTGTAGGCAGATTCTTCCCCATCCTGGATCAGTCCAATCAGGGTTGTGTCGTCCGCAAACTTGAAAAGCTTAGAGGAGTCTGTGGAGGTGCAGTCATTAGTGTAGAGAGAGTAGAGGAGATGGGAGAGTACAAATCATAACCATAATCACAATCATAATTGTAGTTTATTAGCCAAGTATGTTTTGCAACATACAAAGAATTTGGTTTCCCCTACAGTCATAACAAAAAAGCAACAAGACACACAACTGCATAAAACTTGACATAAACATCCACCACCGCGGCTCCTCCACATTCCCCACTATGATGAAAGGCAATAAAGCCTTACAGTATCTTCTTTCTCCCACGGTCGGGGGAGTCGAACCATCTGCCTCCAGCGATCGAGCTCCCACGTCGGGGCAGTCTAAGCTCCCGCATCGGGGCAGTCGAACTCCTGCCGCTTGGAGTTCCCGAAGTCGGTCGCTAACCAGGGATCATGAGCTCCGTGATGTTAAAGTTCGCAGCTCCTGCAGGTTGGAGCACCAAAGGCCGACCCCTGGCAAAGGGATCGCCCGCTCCGAGATGTTAAAGTCCGCGGATTTGGAACTCTAGAAGTCCCAGCAAGAAGCCGCCAACTCCACGATGTTAGGCCGCAGTGCGGACGGAGTTACGACACGGAAAAAGTTGCATCTCCTTCGAGGAAAGAGATTTTAAAGTTTCCCCCACCACCCCCCACATAATATAAAACTAAAGAAAAACTAAAACACAAAGAAGGAAAAGACGAGGACAGACCGTTAGCGAGGCAGCCATCCTGTGACGCCCCCTGGTGGTATTTTGAGAAGTTTTGAAAAAAATCTAAGCTACTCAAAACATTTAAATCCTGGTGTAATTAATTGAGAGGGAACTATTCCTGCTCTAGTTATTGATCTGATATTTTGGGAGGTTCCCATATAGAGCAGATTCTTCCTCAAAAGCATTCTGCCAAAATCAGGATTTTAATGATTTTAGCACCAACCCAGCAATATTGTGCATGGCGTAAAGCCTTTACATATGAACATAAAAAATAAGAGTAAAAATAGGCACTTTGGCACTTCAGGTCTGCTGCACTATTTGTTAGGTCATCGCTGATCTTTGACAATACCCATTTTCCTTCTGTAGCTCTGTTTCCGTATATCCCTTATTTCTCTTCACATCCAGACATCTATTAATATCAACAGCCTCCAGTGGCAGAGAATTCCAATAGTTCACCATTCTCTGTGTGAAGAACTCCTCATCTCAGTCCTGAACCAACTATCCGTTATTTTGACACTGTGACTGTTCAGCCAAGGTTCCTCTATAATAATAATAATAATAATAATAATAATAATATATCTTTTATTGTCATTGCACGTCAGTGCAACGAGATTTAGTGTGCAGCTCCACTGATGTACAAGAAAGGTAAATAAATACAATACATAAATAAACAAGCTGAATTGATTGACGTGACCATCTGAGGGAGACTGTCCAAAGGGCCATGTAAGAATTTTTGAAGCTTTGGTGAGATCTTCTTTCATTCTTCTTAACACAAGAGAGTACAGGTCTGGTCTGCACAATGTCCTCTCATTCAGCAAACTCACCGTCATTAGAACCAGCTGAGGGAATCTTCATTGTACTCCCAATTTGTCCCACTTTTATGGTAACAACACCAAAACTGTACGCAGTACTCCTGATGCGATCATCAAGTCCCATATCCTCTCATATGGGAATATCAGGGTTCGCTGCATCTGCATGTTGGCTTTCAGTAACTTGTGTACAAGCACACTTAGATCCATTTGAACATCTGCACAACCCACAACTCTCATTCAATAGAAACATGATGGAACGTCATTTGTCATTGTGAAGTTGGAGGTAGGGATGGCAACCCTGCAGGTCGAAACCCTCCCCCCTCTCCCTTCCTCCCCAACCCAGGCCCCCCTTTCCCACCCTACCCCTCCCCTGTGCTCCACCTGGACTCACACCTATCCCCCCCCCCCCCCTCTTCCACCTACATTCTGTCCTCCAGACCCGCAATTCACAACTCTTCAATCCATTTATCTCACACCTTCTGTATTTTCACCTCTGGCCTTTGTCCACCATCTGCCTATTAACACCCCCCCCCCCCCCCCCCTCACCTGTATCTAGCAATGTTAAAAATCAAGTCTGCAATTTATCCCATCAGATAAAGCATAAAAAGAAGTTTAATTTGACACCTAATTCACTTTCATATCTTCAGTATTAAAACAGTTATGGCCATTTTCATACTGAAATTAGCATCTTGTTCCCTATTGCTTTTCCATTGACTTAACTCAAAAGCTGTGATCGAGGACAGTCAAAAGCCCATAACTTTCTTAAAAATTAAGAGAACTGAAAGAAATTTTCAGTTATTATAGATTGAAGCATTCTGAAACAAATATGAAACAATCTTACTTTGATGACCTGAAATTAAAGCATATAATTAGTTAACCTACTTGTAGCTAACTACAAAATTCAATTACTAGATCTAAACATCTATCCATTTCTTAAGAAAAGGTTAACATTTTTAAATAGCCTAAGTGTCCAAATAACATTCACACAAGAATTCACAATATAACATGATTTTTAAATCTCATTGTCATGAATTTATAGGCTAAATGGAAGGAATTTAGTGTTTAATTCCCGTAAATCAATGGCCATTTTAATCATCTTGCGAGTGGATTTTTGTGGAACGCGATCGATTGGAGCGTTGTGGTTTGCGCTGAATTTAAACCCCATATCGGCAGGAAAAACACTGCCGGTTCGTATGGGGCCCAAATCAAGTTTTCGCAATGTGAAATCTTGATTAAAGCCATCCTAAGAAGTAAGTTTATATGTAAAAATAAACGACCTACCTTGCTTTGTCCCGTACGTGAGGTCAGATCCTTTCCGTTGCCAGCGTCGACGGCGTTAGAAGTCGCTTTTTATTTTAGTCCAGCGCTGAAATTGTCCCGTGGTTTTTTTTTTTTAATTCCGAGAACGGCAGTCGGAGCGAATTTTCAGCATTAGGTAGAAGCCCGAGAAAATATATCGCTAACAGGCAGGAGAAAATGGCATGTTAATCCCGCCCCCCTCCTCAAAGGCACCAAAGTCGCGCACACGGCCAGTGGCAGAACTGCAGCGCTGCTGAAGGTAAGTTTTGTAACATAACTACTGCCAGGTTTTGTGCTGCCCTCCATTCTTCCAGCTTTCCTCCCCTCACCTACAATCAGTCTGAAGAAGGGTCCCGACCCAAAATGTCACTTATCCATGTTCTCCAGAGATGCTGCCTGACCCGCTGTGTTATTCCAGCACTGTATCTCTATTTTTGTAAATCAGCCTCAGCAGTTCCTTGTATCTACATCTTCCTGTATTGTTATGATTCTGCAATTCAACTGCAATTCATGTAGATATTTAATGCCTCTTCAATGTTGACTGCACTGCTATACAATGGTCACCAATGTAAGTTCGCCAACACAATAGATGATAGACAATAGACAATAGGTGCAGGAGTAGGCTATTTGGCCCTTCGAGCCAGCACCACCATTCAATGTGATCATGACTGATCATCCCCAATCAGTACCCCGTTCCTGCCTTCTCCCCATATCCCCTGGCTCCGCTATCTTTAAGAGCAAAACCACTTTAAATGCATTTCCTTCTAGAAGTTTATTTCTGTCACCGGATTGCAGGAACATGGGTTGCTATTTTAGATAATCTTCTCTGTGGTTTTGTATGATTTATCTATTCTTTTACTCGACAGGTGTAGGATTTAATGAAGCTATGAAGGGCTAGAACTTTGATCCTTAATAAAGAAAACCCCTTTTCTCTCCCAGAAATTTGTTTGCAAACGTCCATAACACATGCAAAGTGAATATACATTGATCAAAATACTGTATGTGAATTAAGTTAAAAATCTAATGTCGATTTAGCTCCAAGATGGAAAGGGGATAAGATTTGAATTATTTTTGAATGGTATTGGTTTTATTAATGACATTGCCAGGGGCACTTGTACACTATCTTAGTTCAGGTTAGAGGTTAAACAAAATCAACACAGTCGAAATTCAGCTCCCTCTGGAGCTGCTACGGAAAATATTAGTTACTGTGCTGTATTTAATTCTTCAGCTCACAGCCCGAAACACACGAGGAAACCTCACTCCACAGGCATTGGGCAACTTGGTTGTAGTTATAACGAGCATTCTGTGTTCTATGGATTTCCTGCAGTTCAGAATACACAGCATACACCGTATATACAGTTAGATAGTTGGATAAAACTTTGGCTTAGGGCTTGGTTTTCTTAGTTGAGCGCTTCTCCTGGTGTTATGGTGTTGCATGGACCTTGTGTTTTAATTGTAATTCACGTGTGAACATCATCACTAGTTAGTGACAATCAATATCTTCATCAGCACAGATTTTTTTTTTTTTTTTTTTTTTTTTTTTTTTAAGGAGGCTGAGGTCATTTAATATCTGCCAACCCCTACTGTGCAGTGTCTACCATTCAGTGGTGGCCAGTGCTCTGTTTTTTGCTGTGGCCTGTTGGGGAGATGGCGCCCGTATAGCGGATAAAAACAGACTGGACAAACTAATCAGGAAGGCCGGCTCAGTGGTCGGGGCTGAGCAACGAACGGTCCAGCAGGTGGCAGAGGCCAGAACTCTAAATAAACTAGGTTCTATAATGACAAACCCCACTCACCCACTCCATGCCCTGAAGGTGATCAAGAGCAGCATCTTCAGTCAGAGGCTGATTGCACCAATGTGCAAAACGGAGAGATACAGGAAGTCCTGTTTACCAGCTGCTATAAGACTTTATAATGCGCATAAATAATTGCACTTTTTTTAAATTAATTGTATTTTAACTTGTATTTTAATGTATTTTAACTTGTTAAGTATGGAAGCAATTTAAGGAAATGTGTGGTGTTATGTTTGTCTTGAAGCTGTCGTGGCACTGTAATTTCCTGAAAAGGATTATTAAAGGTATAATCTATAATCTAAATCTAAAGGATGCTGTAGTTACTTGCTATTATTAATTTCCCTTTTTCTTTCCCCTGCTGGTTGGTCAAAAATTCAAAGCCTTGCAAACCAGTTTTATATATAAAACATTTAATTATTGTTATGTGAGCGAAAAGAATGGAACATATTCTTAAGAGGTCTCAAAGTGTTTGATGAGGGCAGTACAGTTGATGTTGTCTACTTGGTCATTGATAAGGCCTTTGACAAGTGTGTAATGGGAGGGGGGGGAGGGTGAGGTGAGGTATGGATAGTGGTGGAAAAAAGAAGAGGCTCGGTTGCCTGGAGTCTTGGCCAATATTTGCGCCATTCTCTACACCAAGGGTCGGCAACCTACGGTCCCCGGGCCGAATGCAGCCCGTAACTCAAAATCATCCGGCCCGCAGGTGAATATTTTTACCCATAATCATCCGGCCCGCCGAGCACGGCCGAGCTCTGGCTGTACGGCATCCTGCGCAAAGCCGCCAACACGGTCGCGCACCTTCTGTGAACATGTTTAAGATAAAAATGCAGATGCTGGAAAAATCGAAGGTAGACAAAAATGCTGGAGAAACTCAGCGGGTGAGACATTGCATGATGCTGCCTCACACGCTGAGTTTCTCCAGCATTTTTGTCTACCTTCTGTGAACATGTGATTTGATGCCTGCCATCCGGAATGGGGGCGGGATCCATGTGTGCACGTGATAGATGTGGCCCGCCATCCGCTCACAGACATGCGTCCCGGCCCCTATGCAGAACAAGGTTGCCGACCCCTGCTCTAGAGGAAGGAATGGAGGTGGAAGGGGAGGGTGGAAACCCTTCCTCCCAATCCAGGCCTCCTTTCCCAGCCCACCCCTGAAACTGATGGAACAGATATTCATTGATCATCAGCTTGCATTTTATTGAGGACTTGCTATGTGCAAATTGGCGATCAGGTTCCCAACATTGCAATATGGTAACACCCAGGGTTCACAAAAGGTATTATACACATCTTCCTATCACACAAAAAAATCAGGAGATGCATTCCTGACATTGGTGGAATTTGGAGTCCAGACATTCTTAAGAATCTGATATCCCCCCCTATTATCTGTAATATAATGCCAGTGAACTGTTTATTTTATAAAATGTTGATAAAAGATTATCGCATTGGCTCTTTCCTAAGATATCATCCACAATGGGTCGAAAATGAGTATCTTTCTTTCTGTCATTGTACATAAAGTATTTTTAAGTTGAATTATCATTGAATAGTCACAAATGCCGGAGTAAGTCAGCGGGACAGGCAGCATCTCTGGAGAGAAGGATTGGGTGATGTTTTGGGTTGAGACCATTATGCAGGGGACAGAGACTCTGGAGATTTAGGCTAAGGTGTGAAAACAACAGATCAAATCAGATGATAAGGAAATGTAAAACGGTTCATCATTAGCTGAAGGGAAGGTGACAACGCGGCATACAATCAGTAAAATTAATCAGAGGGAGAGTCGGAGCACTGAGGTGAAGGTGGGACGGAGAGAGAGAGAAAGCAAGGGTTACTTAAAGCTAGAGAAATCCATATTCATACCACTGGGTTGTATTTATTTTATGAAAGACACTGCCAGGGGACAGTTGTACACATCTTAGCTCCATTCAGAGGTTAAACAAAATCTTCAGAGGAATTTCAGCTCCTTCTGGAGCTGCCATGGAAAATATTGCCTGCCTGAGATCTTGGGTGCTGTCTGTGTGGAGTTTGCACGTTCTCCCCACGACCGCATGGGTTTCATCCGGGTGCTCTGATTTTCTCCCACATTCCAAAGACGTGCAGGATTGTAGGTTAATTAGCCTCTGTAAATTTCCCATCATTTGTAGGGAGTAGATGAGAACCTGGGATAACATATAACTTGTGTAAAGGGTTGATGGATGGTCATCATGGACTCTTTTGGCCGAAGGGCCTGTTTCCATGCTGTATCTCTAAAAACTAGACAATGTCCATTATCTCCTTGGCTTCTTCCTTCAAACCCCTCAAAAGCAGATTATCAGTTCCTGAATGTTAATTGATTCTCTCCCATTACTTTTTCCAATATTCGTGTATTATTAATTTTAATTTGTTTAAGCTCCTCATTCACTGCACACCTGTAACCTATTTCCAGAAGCTTTTCTGTATTTTCTTCCACAAAGAGAGACACTAAATATTTAATTTCTCTGACATATTCTTATCCTCCGGTGTAATTTCTCCTGTCTCAATATGTAAAGAAGACACATTAAGTTTTGCAAGTCATTTTCTCCATTTTACATAACTGGTGACATTTTTACACAAGGAACTGCAACTGCAGGTTTGCAACAACAAAAAAGACACAAAGTGCCGGAGTAACTCAGCTAGTCGGGCAGCATCTGAGGAGAACGTGGATAGGTAACATTTCGGTTCGGAAGAAAGATCCCAACCTGAAACGCTGCCTATCCATGTTCTCTGGAGATGCTGCCGGACCCGTTGAGTTACTCCAGGGCTGTAACGGCAATTTCTAGATTTTTCAACGTCCAACTTTAAATTACTCGTCGCACTCACTGATAGCAAAAACGAATCTTCCAGTCGTTGTTTCTTGATTAATTGGTCTTTTATTGAAGTAATACAAACAAAGAAATAATTCACAACTTTCCTTTCTTACTAACGGTTTCATCCGTGTTGTATGTAGTCGTGTGAGTGTGTTCTTGTAAGAATGTGGCGTTTCATGGTACAAAACTGTTTTCTCACCATCACTCGAGGCGAAACCAACCTCCCAATCTATGAGTCTGCGCTTGCCTTCTAAAATGTAGACACTCCCCTTCTATGCATATAATCCCACCCACAAGTTAGGAAAAAGATACAGAAATACTAACAGTAACTAACTCAAGCATAAATGGCTCCTTCAAGGGCTTTGTGACATTTCCATAGTGTTTGTTAAGCTTCTCACAGCAGTGCTGTCATATTCCTCTTTCCATTTCCTCAACCTCTTTGCCCAACACGGTACTGTTGAGAGAAGGAATGTGTGTATCTCAACCCGAAACGTTCCCCATCCCTTCTCTCCATAGATGCTGCCTGTCCCGCTGAGTTATTTTGTGCTTATCTTCGATTTAAACCAGCATCTGCAGTCCTTTCCTGCATGGTACTGTTGGCACATGAACTGAAACCCATTTCCCCACCGCGAACTTTATGCCACACATTCCACTCTTTGACCCAATGCCAATTTCCCCACAGCTCGATTTAGTTTTAGTTTTATTGAAAAGCTTTTGTTGCGTGCTAACCATACAACGGAAAGACAATAATATTTGAAGGACCCATACCCGTATTGCCTTCCACTTCAGTTTGTTCATCCCTGACTGTAATTACCCTAGATGCCGACCAACATTACGGACGTAAGGGACACTTTACATTGGAAGTACTTCAACCCAAGTTGTGGGGGTAAGGTCTGGTGTAGATCAGCTTTATGACACCGAATGGCAGGAGGGGCTTGAGGGGTCGAGTGGTCTACTGTTCCTGTTCTCCGATGGGCTCACATTCTTCCTTTAAAGTCAATTTGGTGAGAAGGGCAGAAAAGGGGCTTGAGTCTTTATACCCACCTGCCAGTGTAACATTCTCATCCACAAGGAGCAGACCCAGAGACACAGTCTCTCATCTGTACTTTGTTTTCCCCAATCTTTGCAACGGGATGTGAGCAATTCCACAAGGATTAATTTAGTTTAGAAGATAAATACAAAGTGCTGAAGTAACTCAGCGGGTCAGGCAGCATCTCCAGAGAAAAGGGAATAGGTGACGAATCGGGTTGGAACCCTTCTTCAGATTCCACAAGGTGCTGGAATAATTCAGTGGGTCAGGCAGCATCTCTGGAGAAAAATGATGGGTGATGTTTCAGGTCAGAACCATATATTGACATATGTTTAGTTTAGTTTATACAGCATGGAAAGAAGCGCATTAGCCAGTCACCGAGTTCACCGAGTACGCTAGTTCTATCCTACACACTGGGGACAATTTTACAGAAGCCAATTAACCCACAAACCCACACATCTTCGGAGAGTGGGAGGAAACTGGAGCACTCGGAGAAAACACACGCGGTCACACAGAGAAAATGCAAACGTCGTACAGGCAGGAAAAGGATTTGAGTATAGGAGCAGGGAGGTTCTACTGCAGTTGTACAGGGCCTTGGTGAGACCACACCTGGAGTATTGCGTACAGTTTTGGTCTCCTAATCTGAGGAAAGACATTCTTGCCATAGAGGGAGTACAGAGAAGGTTCACCAGACTGAATCCTGGGATGTCTGGACTTTCATATGAAGAAAGACTGGATAGACTCGGCTTGTACTCGCTAGAATTTAGAAGATTGAGGGGGGATCTTATAGAAACGTACAAAATTCTTAAGGGGTTGGACAGGCTAGATGCAGGAAGATTGTTCCCGATGTTGGGGAAGTCCAGAACAAGGGGTCACAGTTTAAGGATAAGGGGGAAATCTTTTAGGACCGAGATGAGGAAAACATTTTTCACACAGAGAGTGGTGAATCTCTGGAATTCTCTGCCACAGAAGGTAGTTGAGGCCACAGTTCATTTACTATATTTAAGAGGGAGTTAGATGTGTCCCTTGTGGCTAAAGGGATCAGGGGGTATGGAGAGAAGGCAGGTACAGGATACTGAGTTGGATGATCAGCCATGATCATATTGAATGGCGGTGCAGGCTCGAAGGGCCGAATGGCCTACTCCTGCACCTATTTTCTATGTTTCTATGTCTACCTGTGGTGAGGATCGAACCTGGGTCCCTGGTGCTGTAAGTTGGCAACTCCACCACTGCGTCACTGTCCTGTCCAATTCGGTGTGTGAGGAAATGCAGCCCGCTTCCTGAGAGTGTAGCGTGGAGGCGACTCAGCGTCCCCCTCTTGTCAGCCGGCTCATTCACTGTTTTTGTTTTTGCTCTCCTCCGCAGCTCAGTACACGAGCCTCCAAGCTCCGGGGAACGCCGCCCGTGTACTGCGAAGCCAAACTGGCAGCTGAGACGTACCAGGCTGCCAAGCAGCAGCTGTTTAAAGCATTGCAGAAAGCCGACCTGGGCATGTGGGTGAAGAAGCCCCCGGAGCAGGATCAGTTCCTGCCCGCTGCATAGACACCATGGACTGTCGTAATCAAAGTGAACCTCAGCAAAAGCAAATTCTAAAACAAAGTCAACGCTAACCTCAAAATCTCCCCATTTCTTCGGAAGACAGCTCCCATAACCATTGCCTCATCTCACCCTGCTCCCCCCCTCGTTACAACAGAAAATGCTCATCACTGGCTCCACTGACAACAATCTGCCTGATGGAAGCCTCCAGTTCTCAGAGCTGTAGCTGGGCATCATTCACCAACAAAAGGCTGGCCCAACAAAAGACCCGACATGAAGTCTGAGGGCAAGCATGAATTGTAAAATCAATCCTTCATCTATCTATTCCTGCGAAAAGGTGCTTCTTTCCACCTGTCCATTTGCATTTTGAGGTGACCATTGAATACGATTTTGTAATCACTTTCTTATTAATCTGATATTTATATGCTCTTGATGCACAGGTGTTGGGGCTCTGTCCCAGCTTTGAATAGGTGGAAATGACAATTAATTCAACTTTGATTTGAAACAAATAGAAATGCCTCCAGCGTTTATCTGGATCAGTACAGGTTGCTACTGAGGGAAATAAGCCCCATCTATTCTGGATGCAGGTGATCTGAAACCAAATAGCAAGAGGTTCATTGAAGCACAACCAACCATTTGGAGGGGACCTCAAACTGAGGCTTTATGTTGGAGCCAATGCGAAGCAATAACTAAAGAGACTGATGTTTGTGGATAGCCTGGTTTGAGATTTGCACTGATACAATTTGGGATTGCAATTGAATAATTGATCGGGCGTTTAGCAGCACCCATCCTGAGATTATGGAACCAGCCTGGAGTCAGTAAAATCACTGCAACAAGGGGAATGGTTCAACTCAAAACACGTCTCCTGTTGAATTAAACTGAAGAAGGGTCCCGACCCGAAACGTCGCCTATTCCTTTTCTCCGGATCACTCCAGTATTTTAGTATACTCCAGAGTTAAACCAGCATTTCCTTCATTTACAGAGACATTCAATTTACAGCTACCTACCTTCGACATGAGGAGTGAGCAGTGGCACATTGTTGGGTGGGAAGGTGCAATATTGACACACAATGCACTTTCTCCGGGCCAGCTTGTAAAGAGGCAAACTGCCCTCCCCAGCTGATGCAAGTGTACAGTTGCTCTGCCTTGTAAGTCAGGTCCGGTGGTTGTTGGATAGCCCTGTTGTAAAAGGTGCAACCAACCCCGTTACAAATGGCTGAATTTCAGTCTTGAGTTGGCAGCAGTCCAAACAGAGGTTACAAACCTTCAAAGATATATTTACTTGGCGTCAAGAAGAACAGGAAAGTATTGCATCCGGCTCTCAGCCCAGTTTAGGACCACCTCCATCCACCATCGACCTACCTGCACACCAATGGAATAAGTTTACCCTGAAAGTTATGTGTGACTTCATCTTGTTACGGTTGATATAATTTGTCTAACCTATCATAGGGCCTCCGATGAGAAGCCTCACACAGACTAAATAATGCCCAAGGATGCGGATTCAGGAGACGTGTTTTAGTTTAGCAGGAGCATGAGGAGAGCTAACAAAGTGCTAGGTGTTTAGTACTAGAGGAATGGAATTTTTAATAAAAAGTGAAGTTTTGCTAAGCCTGCATTAGTTGGCCCAGTCTTGGAGGGCTGGGTACACTTCTGGTGACCATATTACAGAGAGAATGGAGAGACCCTGCAGAGAAGTTTGACGTGATTGATATCAGAATGTCTACACTGAGAACACATTAACACACAGGATCCTTCCTTCTCTTGAGAAACAATGGTTGAAGCTAACATGACTTTTAAATGATGAAGACTGAAAAGAGCTTTTCAGCTCACGGACATGTCCGTTTTCCCTTCTCAGTCCACCTGAGTCCCCTCTCCCTTCATTTTTTCTTCATTCCCCTCTACCCTCAATACCTGGATTCATCACCACTCTCCTCCACCTGGTTCACTCCGCCCACCTCCCACACCTATCCACCTGGGTTTCTTCTCCCTTGGCCGACCCTTCCTGTCCCTTTTCCCACGTGGTTCCATCCGCCTATCATTCCTCTCTTATCTGGTTCCACGTATCAGCTTCCAACCTCTGTCCCAACCTTCCCCCTTCCTCACCACACCTGGTTCCATCTGCTCACCATTCCCCACCTCTCCAGCCCGTCTCACCCCTCCCTGTCACCACTTTATACTGATTAACACCCTCCCCCCCCCCCCTCCCTTATACCCACAGTCCTGATGCAGGAACTTGAACGGAAATATTGACCACTTAACTCCACTGCGGGGATTTCGTCCGGGTGCTGCGGTTTCCTCCCACAATTCCAAAGAGGTACGGGTTTGTAGAGTAATTGGCTTCGGTAAGTTCTAAAACTGTCCCTGGTGTGTAGGACAGTGGTAGTGCACAGGTGATCGCTGGCCAGTGTGGACTCGGTGGGCCGAAGGGCCTGTTTCTGCACTGTATCCCTCAAGTCTAAAGTCACAGGTACTGCTCAACCTGCTGAGCTTCTCCTCCAGCAGAGTTTTTTTTTTGCTCCTGTTTGCAGCATCTGCAGTCTCTAGTGGCTGCTTGTGGGGAAGCACGTTACTAGAGGCTATCGATTTGTGACAGTCACCAAGAAATCTCTTAAGAAATTCAAAAGAAACCTCTTCATCTAAAGAATGGTGGTAAAAAAGAACAGGCTACCACAAGGAGTGGCTGAAGTTAACAGGGCAGATATGTTTACAGGGACAAAGGACAAGCAAATAAGAAGGAAGGTATTAGATTTAAATGAGGATAAACAGGAAGGGGTTCAAGGACATCAGCATAGACTGGCTGGGCTGAATGGCCGGTTTCAGTTCCCAATCCCATTTATGATATGTCTGCTACACAGATAGCTGCACTAATTGTACCACCTTTATCAACGGCACAATATCACAGAGACACTTTCAAAGGTGTGGGGTTTATTTTTCTGATTTAAATTCAAAATAGACTAGTTGACATACTTACCAGAACCCCTATCCCATAAGTTAACCGTCCTCGCTAAATTGCCCGTGCGTAGAGTGGAACTACATAGAACCAGTTTGAAAGGGGATCGATGGTCAGCATTGACTCGGTGGGCCGAAAGGCCTGATTCCATGCTGTATCTTTCACTCAGTCCAGCACGTCTATGCAACAATCTTCAAACGCTTCACTAAAGACAGCTGGTAAGGACACAACATCTGCCATATTCTGCCAAGTGGACATGGTATTTTAACACAAAACGTATGGTTGGGGATTTATTTAGATAGCGACAAGGATTTGCATATTTAAGCAACGTGTTTTGGACAAGAGGACTGGCTTCCCAGTTAAAGCCCCGTTAGAGGGTTGGATTGGGCAGTTCGTGGGCATCAACGGCGTGTCCAACATGCCCAATCTGCGGCACGGTGGCGCAGCGGTAGAGTTGCTGCCTTACAGCGCAGGGTCCCGGGATCGATCCTGACCACGGTGCTGTCTCCCTGGAGTATGTACATTTCCCCCTCTAACCGCGCGAGTTTCATCCAGATGCTCCGGTTTCTTCCCACACTCCAAAGACGTACAGGGTTGTAGGTTAATTGGCTCTGGTAAGAACTGTAAATTGTCCTTGGTATGTAGGATGGTGTTAGTGTACGGGGGGGGGGGGGGGTGATACCTGGTCGGCCGGAGTCGGTGGGCCGAAGGGCCTGTTTCCGCGCTGTATCTCTAAACTAAACTCAGTCCATGGGTTCGCAGGGCTCTTGTGTCCTTTCGCACCTTCTGACGGTAACATTTCCTCTTGGCGCGATACGCCCATTTTCCTTTTCACGGGTCGACTGATGTATTTCGAGCGGATACTTTGAACTTCCGCTGCATATTGCTGCAGTGTGGAGGGAATTTAGATTGCCCATCATCTGTCACGGTACGGGATCGGATACTTCAGGTGGTTGGCAGGAACTGGGAGACACGAGAGAGCTCAGGAAATGCGGGAAGCAACATGGCAGCTTTTTTTTCTTTCAGGATTTTGGTTACAGTGTATTTGTGCGGCTCCAGACACATCTGTCTTTTAATTCAACCCCATTAACAGAAAATAGTTTCCATTCCCCATGTTGTGTGTCTACAATTTGTTTGGAGGTCCTTAATATCATGATCATATTCAGCAGCATTTTCCACATTGAGCCGACTGGGTGTTGCCTGATATTTTCGCTGTCTTCATTTTTAAATTGCATATTTCACAAATGTAAAAAGATTACTATTCCGTGTCACGTGACACACTATGTAACGAGATTGGTTACTTTTGTTCAACTCTGTTAGCATCTGAGAAAGTGCAAGTTTATTTTGAGGATGTATAAAGTGTGTAATGCAATTGGAGCCTTGTACATAAAATAAAATATTGAACATGCAACTTAAAATATAGCTGTCCTGTCGATATTTGCTTGAAAGGTGCTGATCGTAGGGTGACAATTATTCACATAAACTCAAATACAGAAGAATAACAGAACCATGGGAAAATGAAGCTGAGGTCGGCTCTTTAACCTGATCACATGAACCCTGACAAGCTTGTTCTGCTGTTACTCCCCATATCCCTTGATGCCGTCTGCATCTAGAAATGTGGTTTAGTTTAGTTCACAGATACAGAATGAAAACGGGCCCTTTGCCGACTGAGTCTGCAATCTCCCACACACTAGTCTATCCTACACCCAAGGGGCAATTTACAGCAGCAAATTAACCTACGATAACCTACAAAACTGTACGCCTTATTTTTTGCGAATGGTATGTTAGCATTCGTAACAAAAGGATTTGAGTATAGGAGCAGGGAGGTTCTACTGCAGTTGTACAGGGTCTTGGTGAGACCACACCTGGAGTATTGCGTACAGTTTTGGTCTCCTAATCTGAGAAAAGACATTCTTGCCATAGAGAGAGTACAGAGAAGGTTCACCAGACTGATTCCTGGGATGTCAGGACTTTCATATGAAGAAAGACTGGATAGACTCGGCTTGTACTCGCTAGAATTTAGAAGATTGAGGGGGGATCTTATAGAAACTTACAAAATTCTTAAGGGGTTGGACAGGCTAGATGCAGGAAGATTGTTCCCGATGTTGGGGAAGTCCAGAACAAGGGGTCACAGTTTAAGGATAAGGGGGAAATCCTGTAGGACCGAGATGAGAAAAACATTTTTTACACAGAGAGTGGTGAATCTCTGGAATTCTCTGCCGCAGAAGGTAGTTGAGGCCAGTTCATTGGCTATATTTAAGAGGGAGTTAGATGTGGACCATGTGGTTAATGGAATCAGGTGGTATGGAGAGAAGGCAGGTACAGGATACTGAGTTGGATGATCAGCCATGATCATATTGAATGGCGGTGCAGGCACGAAGGGCCGAATGGCCTACTCCTGCACCTATTTTCTATGTTTCTATGTTTCTATGTTTCTATGCCTAAACATTCAGGGCCTTAAGTACCAATGCCTGCTTCGGCTTTCACTTTTTTCAGGTGCCCGTTTCACAAAATTCACAAAATGTAAGGGTGCAAAGGAATTTAGTGAAGGTTTAATTGGGACAAATTAGAGTTCAAAAGGAGACACTCACAATAATGGGAGAGGGCTGTTAGTTCCCTCTCAGTTATGAGGGAGATGGATGAGCAAATATTCGGGCAACTTTCAGAGAGGCACGGTGGTGCAGCGGTAGAGTTGTTGTCTCACAACGCCAGACAAGCGGGTTTGATCATGACTACGGGTACTGTCTGTACGGAGTTTATACCTTCTCCCCGTGACCTGTGAGGGTTTTCTCCTGTACTTGTGAACATTACTGCATGCATCACGTTTAATCGCATCTTGCATGTATTGTAGCGACCAGAACTGCACACAATATTCCAAGCGTGGTCCAACCAATGCTTTATACAGCTATAACATGACATCCCAACTCTTGTCCTTGATGGCTCGACTGATAAAGGCAAGCATATGCTAAATGCTTTCTTAACCACCCTGTCCATCTGTGTTGACATTTGTAATCCACGGTCTGTCTGTTCAAAAACACTCCACAGGGACCTGCCATTCACTGAAATTTCCCGATTTAACTTGCCAAAATGCATAATTTTACCCCTTTTTAAAGTAAAAATTCCACCTGCCTTCCCCTTGCCTATTTTCCCAGTTGTCAATATCCTATTTTAACCTTTGATAACCTTCCTTATTGTCCACCATACCGCCATTTCCATGACATCGGAAAACTAATCATGCTACCTAATCATCCAAATTATTTAGTTAAGAATTATGACGTGGAAATAGGCCCTTCGGCCCACCGAGTCCGCACTGACCAGCGATCACCCGTACACTAGTTCTATCCTACACACAAGGGACAATTTACAGAAACCAATTGACCAACAAAGCTACACATATTTGGAATGTGGGAGGAAACCAGAGAACCCGAAGAAAACCCACTTGGTCCCAGGAAGAACGTGCAAAATCCGTACAGACAGCACCCAATTGAACTCGGGTCTCTGGTGCTGTAAAGCAGCAGTTCTGCAGCAGTTCTACTGGTGCGTTACCGTGCCGCCCTTAATACATATCAAATGAGTAGAGCCACGATGTTTAGGCACTAAAAAACTCTGAAAAAGGCAGTCAGAAAAGCATAATAAAAAATTTTTAAAGGCATGAAAAAGGCATTTATTGACAAAAAGCATAAAAGGGCATGTATCTCCACCACCAAAATATGGTTAAAAATGAAAATATATAGGTATACTGCATTAAATGACCAAAGTTGCCTGGTTGCACATAAATACTAGCATTTTTTTCAAATTATCTGGTGTTAAACTATGCCGTCTGTCAGGCAGAATATGCTTCAGTTGTGAAAAACATATCTCTACCTCAGCTTAGGTCACTGGTGCATACCCGAAACAAGCTACAGACTCTATATTCATGCTGATATCTTGTGCATTACAACTACTTTTGAGAACTTTAGCTATGTTTTGTATTTCTTCAAGATCTTTGTTAGCTAAAATCACTCTCTCACATTTTCCTTGTATGTCTTTACCTACATCATCAGGAACTTTACGAATATCGTTAGTTACTTTGTTGAAAACCTGCAAGTTATTCACTAATGTTTTGCCACATTTCTCAAGGGAAGTGATAGCTTGTGGGAAGTTTGCAAAATTGGAAGCAATAAACACAAGATCGTGGTGGAGGGACTTTTTCTGCATGATTTCACTGATGATTCTGACTGCAGCAGATTCTTCTTCTTCAAAACAGTTGACAATTTATTTTACCGTTTCAAAATTTGCAACATAGTGGAATACAGCAGAGAGCCATGTGCCCCACCTAGTCAAAACGGGCTGAGGAGGTAGCGGAATCTCAGGTGCCATTTCCTTGAATAACTGCACACGTGACAGTGGTTTCAGGAAGATTTTCTTGACATTGGAAACCAGGCGATTTGCATTTGGAAACAAGCTACGTATGTGCTTCCCAATTCTATGAAGTCCTTGAGCTAAGCATGTCAAATGCAACATTTTGGGGAATAAAACTTTAAGAGCTCGAGCAGCTTTTTTCATGTAGGGAGCTGCATCAGTCACAAACAGAAGAACATTCTTGTGTTTTATACCTTCTGGCCAAAGTACAGCAAGTGAAGATGTAAACAACTGAGCAATAGTTGAGCTGTTTGACTTCTCCAATACTTCCGATGTCAACAAATACTCCTTTGATGGTTGACCTGCCTCCAGTGTACCGATGACCACATTGGCAACATATCTCCCCACAGCATCGGTTGTCTCGTCTATTGAGATCCATATTTTGTTGCATGCAACTTCATCTCTAATTTTCTGCACAACAATGTTGAAGTTGTTGTCAACATAATTTTTCCATAATGATGACTCGCTTGGTATATGTTCATCAGTGTGAAGAAGGGTCTCAACCTGAAACATCGCTTATTCCTTCTCTCCATAAATGCTGCCTCACCCGTTGAGTTTCTCCAGCATTTTTTCTCTACCTTCGATTTTTCCAGCATCTGCAGTTCTTTCTTAAATAGATCTTGGCAAAGACTGAACCAGCGGGCAGCGGCACGAATGAACGAACGACTTTCTTGTAAGTTATACTATGTTAACACGTTAATAATAACATTAATGTTAACGTGTTAACATAGAAAATGTCATTGTAATCAAGGTACAACTAAAGAAAATAGCACGACTTTTTGGCAAAACGGCAAAAAAAGGCTGATTTAGGCATTATCCTAGTGAAATCATCAAAAAATGCATGAAAAGGCACATTGCATTTATGGCAAAATCCTGGCTCTTCAAATGAGCAACAGAGAACCGAGCACTGACCCATGCACACACCACTGGTCACAGGCCTCCAATCTAAAAAACAATCCACCACAACCACACTCTGCCTCCTTAAGGGGACCAACTCTCTCTGTAGCTCTGATAGATGTTCATGTCTTTAATGTAGTTAGAATAATTTAGGATTCTTCTTTATCTTAACTGCCAGGGATATCTCATGGCCCTTTTTTGGCCTCATTCTTTCCTTTTTCACTCCTCCATCCCTTATAGAAACATAGACATAGAAACATAGAAAATAGGTACAGGAGTAGGCCATTCGGCCCTTCGAGCCTGCACCGCCATTCAATATGATCATGGCTGATCATCCAACTCAGTATCCCGTACCTGCCTTCTCTCCATACCCCCTGATCCCTTTAGCCACAAGGGCCACATCTAACTCCCTCTTAAATATAGCCAATGAACTGGCCTCAACTACCTACTAGGGCGACAGATGGCGCAAATGCCAGCCTTGAAGGCTTTAAAATGAGAATGGCGAAGTTTAAAGGAGATGTGCAGATCAAATATTCTACACAGAGAGATGGGTGCCTGGTCTGGTGAAAGCAGCTTCTGGATAGGCACATGGATATTCAGGGAATGGAGGGATATAGATCACGTGCAGGCAGAAAGGATTAATTTAGCTGGGCATTAGACTCAGCTTGGAGATTGTGGGCCAAAGGGCCTGTTTCTGTGCTGTACTGTTTTTGTTTTATGGGAACGTGCTGGTCTTGAACTCCTGCAATATCACTTTTTAAAAGCCACCCGCTTGCACAATGTCCCTTTATTTGCAAACAGCCTCTCTGATGCCTTCAAAGTTAGTCTTTCCCCCAATTTAGGACTTTAATAGACAATAGATGCAGGAGTAGGCCATTCGGCCCTTTGAGCCAGCACCGCCATTCAATGTGATCATGGCTGATCATCCGTCTTAACTTGAGGACTATTCCTAGCTTATTACATGAGAGTCTTGAATAAAATTACGGTGACTGGTCTTAAAAGTTCCCTCACTGACACGTCAATCAGCATGAGGGGGACAAGTTAGTCAAGAACAGTCCGTGTGGATTGCTTTAGGGAAGCTCAGGTCTGACCTGTTTAAAGGCACACATTGAAGAGGTAATAAGAGTGGTGATGAGGGTACAGCATTATATGCAAACATTGACAGAGATGTTGACAAAGTCCCATGGCAGTGGAGGATGTGCTCGGTGGGACTTTGTCAAATCATTATCTGCACCAAAAAGTGAAAGGTAATAGTCAACAGAAAAAGTAATGACAGGAGGCTGAGTGAGACAGTGGTGCAACGAGTTGCTGTCTTACAGTGCCAGGGATCCGGGTCCGATCCTGACTATGGGTGCTATCTGTACGGAGTTTGTACATTCTCCCCGTGATCTCAGTGGGTTTTCTCCTGGTGCTCTGGTTTCCTCCCACATTCCAAAGAAGTACAGGTTTGTAGGTTAATTGGCTTCTGTAAATTGTCCCTAGTGTGTAGGAGAGAACTCATGTTCAGGTGATTGTTGGCTGGCTGGACTCGGTGGGCCGATGGCACTGCCTTCACACTGTATCTCCGAACCAAAACTGAAACTAAGCCAGAATGTAGTGGGGTTGCACAAGTTAGGCAGAAATGTGGCACATGCCACTGAAGAATTGTGAGGTGATACCTTTGGGGAGGGTAAACAAGAAAGTACATGATCTATGGCCGTATTTTCTTGCAATGTTGGCAGCACAGCATGTATTGCCTGGCTCTAATTATCCCACAAAGATGGCGTTGAGCTGCCTTCCTGAATCGATGCCGTCCTTCTCATGAAGATGCTCCTGCATTGCTGTTGGCAGAGAGTTGTGGGATTTAGAGCCATCAGCAACAAAGGAATCATAATATATTTCAAAATCAGCGTGTGGGAATCGGATGGAATCTGCTTCAGTTCAGTTTGTTTAGTTTATTGTCACGTGTACCGAGGTAGAGTGGAAAGCTTTTGCTGCGTGCTAACCAGCCAGCGGAAAGACAATACAAGATACATTTATTTATCACATGTGGCAGATGGCACAATGAAATGTGATTACCATACCGCCATACAATAAAATAAAGAACACAACACACGATAGAGTTCAACATAAAACATCCCCACACAGCAGAATCAAAGTTTCCCACTGGGAGGGAAGGCACCAAAGCCAGTCATCTTCCTCTAATGTTCCCCAATGTTCACCCGTGGCCGGGACTTCCCCGAGCCCTCCGCAGTCTCCGCTACGGGTGGCCCAATGTTCAGGCCCGCTCGGGGCTGGGGGACATCCTCAGCGGCCTGGACATCAGAGTCGGCTACCTCCTACCGGAGTCCGTGGCTCCCAAAGTCCACAGGCCGTGCTGGGCGGAGATGCAACACTGACGGCCCTCGGCAAAGGGCCCCAGGACTCCGCGATGACGGTCAGCGCCGCCCGCATTGGAAGTTCTCCCAACCCGCAGCTCCACAATGGTGGAGCAGTGGCCCAACACTCCGGAGCTCCAAACGGCGATCCGGGTCGGCATCGCCCGCTCCGCGGTGAATCCAGTGCTGCGCCGCCGCTGTTGAAGCTCTGGTCCGGTTCCTGGTCCCCGGCAGGAAAGGCCGCTCCGATCCAGGTGGTAGGCCGCGAGGAAGGGGGCGAGGACGCGACTCGGAGAAATAGTCTCGTCCCCGCCAGGAAGCGACTGGGAAACAGTCTCCCCCTTACCCTGCCCTCCTCCCCCACATAGAAAAGTTTCCCCCGCGCCCCGAGTGGAAATGGTGGAAATAGTGGAAATACATGATTACAATCAAGCCATTTACAGTGTATGGAAAGTGAGGCATGTTGCTGTAGGAATCGAGATTTAAGAGTGCGGAGCGATTGTAAGATTGTAAGGCACATATTGATTGTAGATCTGCTTCTGTGGTTAGCACGCAAATAGTGGCCTGGATTGTGCGCCACCTTGGAAGTATGTACTGATGGTGTTGCTATGCACCAGCTGCCCTTGTCCCTCATGATGGTGCAGTCAGAGAAGCATGGGTAAGCAGGTGGTCACAGGAAGAATGCACAAACTCCGTACAGATAGTACCCGTAGTCAGGATCGAACCCGGGTCTCCGGCCCTGTGAGGCTGCCACCCTCCACTCTATACAGAGATATCGACCAGTTTGATGGTTATTTAAGTCTTTTATTTCAGAATGCACTATTATTTCCATTTAAAATCATTAAACAGAGTTTATAACAGAGACACCAAAGAATAGACAATCCTAGCCTTGCAATGAAGTCAAATAAATGGATCAGAAGGATTGCCAGATGAATTCTGAATATGTTCATCTGAGCAGTCAAACTAATTATCAGTATTCACAGATTTAATGGCCACACTCAGGGGCTTCTTAGATCTCTGTTAATGCGATAATGCAATTAGATTGCCATTAAATAGCCTGGCTAGGTGTGAAAATAATGAGCTGTCTTTGCGCTCATGAGCAGCTGAAGAGCTTTGACCAACTGTGTTGGCAAGAATATTTTGGAAGATTTAGGGCTGATTGCTTTGGAATTTCATGTCAATGGTGTTTTATTTTTATTTTACTGCAATAGTTCATGTGGACCCCACGGAATAATTGAGCACCATGAAGTATTGTCCATAGTCCTAGACGGCCCATGAATCCTGGATTTGCATGGGAGATATAGGGAATCACTCAAAATCTATGACCCAAGGAACTGCAGATACTGGAAGCTGAGCTAAACACAAAGTGCTGGAGTAACTCATCAGGGCAGGCAGCATCCATGGAGGGAATGGATAGGGTGGCGTTTCGGGTCGGGACCCTTCTTCAGACCAGAAACGTCACCTATCCATTCCCTCCACCAAGAGCGCACATTGTGTCTTTGTACGAGTACATAAGTGTTCTCTTGCCTCTCTCTGTCACCATTTCTTAATTGTTCACCACCAGGTACAGTGACGCAGTGGCAGAGTTGCTGCCTCACAACGCCACAGACGCAGGTTTGATCCCATCTGTACGGAGTTTGTATGTTCTCCTTGTAACTATGTGGGTTTTCTCTGGGTGCTTCGGTTTCCTTCCACGCTCCAAAGACGTACAGATTTGTAGGTTAACTGGCTTTGGTTAAATTGTAAATTGTCCCTAGTGCTACTGTAGGGGGTGATCGCTGGTCATCGTGGACTCGGTGGGCCGAAGGGCCTGTTTACGTGCTGTATCTCTAAAGTCTAAAGTAAAGGTGAAGTTACTGTAACGCTGACCACTGGAAAATGAAGTAGAAACATTTGAAATAGGATGGCAGAAGGACTGCACCACCTCCTAAACCAGTGATTCCCAACCTGGGGCCATATGGGGCCATGGCAAATTTCAGGGGGGCCACAGGAAAATTTTGGGATTTAGGGGGCCACAGGTTCAATGAAGGGGGCCACAGAGCTACCACCCTGTTGCCTCCTAAATTTCAGTTCTAATAAATTTAAATCTATGTAGTTGAAATATTTTTGATGACACTGATATTTTTATGGAAGATATTATAATATTGAAGTACTTTTTTTCCGCTAATAATGTCAGGGGGGGCCACAGAAAAATTAAAAGATCCCAAGGGGGCCATGAGCTAAAAAAGGTTGGGAACCACTGTCCTAAACCACTGTGCAAGCCATCTACCCATGAAGTGTCTGTGGGTCTTGTAGATGATATATGCATGTGACCCTTAATATAGTTACCTCATCACTACTAACCACTCCCCATATCACAAGTATAATTACAACCTCCCCACCCACATATCGCTCTCTAGTTTCCGTGACAGACCACATACAGCTAGTGCTCTCTGTAATGCTACAGTATGAATAAAGGAAGTAAAGTCACAGTGTGTTGATAACACTTCTTTACATGGTGTCAAACCTCTTACCCTTGCGCCTCATGTTTATCGGTTGTTTCTTTAATTTTTACCATGCTGTACAGCGTCGATTCTACTTTTTCCTTCATTGCGAAGGAGACACGGTGTGGCTCACGGACCACTGGCTCGACCTTGCGGTCGACGACAATTTTGTAGTTGTAGGGCAGCTTGCCCAGCTCGTCATCAAAGCGGTCAGGATATTCAGCCAACGGGTCCATTAGGGCCTGCACCTTGTGGATGTCACGGTGGAAGGAGACCTCTCGGCCCCTCACTTCTCGATTCCAACTGCATTACCCTGTTGGGCAAGCAAGCATGCCAGGACCTGGGCATGGTCTCCTTCCACCGTGACATCCACAAGGTGCAGGCCCTAATGGACCCGTTGGCTGAATATCCTGACCGCTTTGATGGCGAGCTGGGCAAGCTGCCCTACAACTACAAGATTGTCGTCGACCGCAAGGTCGAGCCAGTGGTCCGTGAGCCACACCGTGTCTCCTTCGCCATGAAGGACAAAGTAGAATCGACGCTGCACAGCATGGTAAAAATGGGCATCCTAAAGGCGATCAGCGAACCCACCAAGTGGGTCTCCACCATGGTTGTTGCCGCGAAAAAGGACAAAAGCGAAATACGCATTTGCATCAACCCCAAAGACCTAAACCTTGCCATCAAACGCCCGCACTACCCCATGAGAACAGTAGAGGACGTCGCTGCACAGGTTGGTCCGGCCACAAGCTTTTCTGTCCTCGATGCCAAGAGCTCCTTCTGGCAGATACCGCTTGACGAGCATTTCTCCAACCTGACAACTTTCAGCACCCCCTTCGGCAGATTTAAGTTCATCCGAATGCCATTCGGCATCAACTCTGCCAGCGAGGTGTTCCAACGGACAATGGAGCAACTGTTTGCCGGTCTACCGTGTGCCATCATCGTTGACGACATCCTGGTCTACGGTAAGGATGCCGCTGAGCACGATTTCAACCTCCGCCAAGTCCTAGACCGGGCCCGGAAGATCAACTTGAAACTCAACCCCAAGAAGTGCTGATTCCGCGTCCCCGAGGTCACAAATGTTGGACATGTATTCACAGCCTCGGGGCTGAAACCCGACCCACAGAAAACGACTGCCATCTCCGAGATGTCATCACCCACTGATGTGCCCAGCCTGCAATGTTTCCTGGGCATGGTAAACTACCTGGGGAAGTTCATCCCCGACCTCAGCGAGCTGAGTGCACCCCTGAGGGATTTGATAAAGAAGGACACGGCCTGGGCTTGGTTCCCTCAACACCAAAAAGCTTTCGACATCCTTAAGTCCAAGCTGATCAGTACCCCCACACTTAAATTTTTTGACCTGCAACGTCCCAATATTATCACCTGCGACGCCTCTCAGTTCGGGCTCGGTGCCGCTTGTCTACAGCTCCATGACGGCCTGCAACTGCCAGTCTCCTACGCGTCCCGTACCATGACCCCTGCCGAACAGCACTACGCACAGATCGAGAAGGAACTACTGGCCGTGGTGTTTGCCTGCTCCAAATTCAAGGACTATATACTCTGCAACACATTCACCATTGAAACAGATCACCAGCCACTTGTCACCATCCTCAACAAGTCGATCCATGTTGCCTCATCCCGACTGCAGCGCATGATGCTGCAGCTCCAGCGTTTCACTTTCAACGTCGTTTTCCGAAAGGCAAAGACATGTTCGTGGCCGACACGCTATCCCGCGCCCCGCTAACATCCACCGATCGCCACCCGTATGAAATGTCTGACCTGATGGTGCTCAATGTCAATATCGTCCCTTCACAGCAGATGAAGTCCCTGGTCGAGCACACTGCCGATGATCCTGCCCTGCAACAGCTTGCTGCCATCATCCAGCAGGGCTGGCCCGACCGTCGTTCTGCTCTGCCGGCTGGCGCCGTGCCCTACTTCCTGGTCCGTGATGAGCTCGTACTCCACGATGGCGTGGTCGTGAAAGGACACAAGGTAGTAGTGCCTGCTGCTCTGCACGACCACTATTTTCAGGCCGCTCATAACGGTCATCCTGGGGCTGAAGCCACCTTGTCTCACGCCCAGAGCCAGTTCTACTAGCCTGGTATGGCTCAATACATCCGGGAGAGGGTCTCCTCGTGTTCCACCTGCAACAGCCTCGCCCCCACCAGCAACGACAGCCACTTCTGCAGCAGTCTGCACCCGAACTGCCCTGGATGGCGGTTGCCACTGACATTTTCGTGTGGCGAGGCAAACACTTCCTGGTACTTGTCGACTCCTACTTCAACTGGTTCGAGGTTGACCAGCTGCATTCCCTCACCTCTTCAGCCGTTGTCGATAAGCTGCGCCGCCATTTCTCTACCTTTGGCTCCCCGGCCAGCTTGCAGTCGGACAACGGCAGCCAATTCACGAGCTCCGAGTTCAGGGCTTTCGCAACCAGCTGGAACTTCCGCCACTTCACCAGCAGCCCTGAGTACCCGCAAAGCAACGGTCTGGCCGAGCGCGCCGTTCGCAGTGCAAAGAACTTACTGGAACAATGTCGTTTGTCCAACTCTGATTTCTTTCTAGCCCTCCTCACCCTTCGCAACATATCCCGTGACCCTGCCATGGGCTCCCCTGCTCAGCGGCTAATGTCTCGCACTACCAGACCTCCGATCCCGGTGGCCCAGTGCTCACTCGTCCCCTCTGTCCTCAAGCCCGCTGCTGTTCAGGAGCGCATTGCCCTTCAGCGCGATGTTCAGAAACGTTCCCATGACAAGTCGTGCCGCCTCCTGCCGCGCCTTTTCCCCGGTCAGGTTGTCCGCATGCAGACCCCCACCGGTCACTCCCGGCTCGCTACCGTGGTTGCCTCTGCTGGGTCGCCTCGGTCCTATCTCGTCGACCATGCAGGAACCATCTACCGCCGTCCCCGCCAACATCTGCGGCTCGTCAACGAGCCGCGACCACCACCCGCAGATCCATTTGCTCCCCCGCTGCAATTTCAGCCTCCAGGCGATGCTCGGCCCATCGCTCCTCGCATGCTACGGTCTCTACCCTCACAGCTCTATCCGTCCGATCCTCCTCCGGTTCACACTCCCTCACCTGCCTGCGCGCAGTCCACTGTGAGTCCCGCATCCCCTCATGCCCTTCTGCCCTTGTCTTCTCCGTCCCCTCCCGGCTCCCCTGTTCCAGTTTGGCCGTCTGCACCTGTTGCCGTACTGCCTCCACTTGTTCCTGCAGGGAGGGGAGATGGCGAGATGCGAACCCGGTCGGGACGTGTTGTCAAGCCGCCTGTCCGCTATGGCGATTTTGCTTAACCATTTCTAGCGCATGAGACGTGGTCGCCCTGTCACTACTTTGTTTGTCTTTCATTTCCAAGGGGAAGGATGTAGATGATATATGCATGTGACCCTTAATATAGTTACCTCATCACTACTAACCACTCCCCATATCACAAGTATAATTACAACCTCCCCACCCACATATCGCTCTCTAGTTTCCGTGACAGACCACGTACAGCTAGTGCTCTCTGTAATGCCACAGTATGAATAAAGGAAGTAAAGTCGCAGTGTGTTGATAACACTTCCTTACAGGTCTCACACGGGCCCCATCAGAACCCACAGGAGTGGAGTGGAAGCAAGCTACCCTCAGCCAAGTGGAGCTGCCTAAAATACCATGCATTGTAACTTGGTAAACATCTGGGCACAGAACATCTCTTATTCGATAAACATAAAACTCGCAGAGAAATGCTTTATTTTTTGCTTCCCTTAAATAATAGAAGTAACAACTTAGGGAATTCAACGAACAAAGTGTTGAGATGAATCATTTGCAGACACGATGATAGGAGATTCCTGCTGAACCTACTTGCTGAAAACAATGGGGCAGCTCAGGGAGACAGTAATAAGGCTTTGTACATCAGTTAACAGCAGCAAGAACAATTATATAACAATTCAGTTACGACTGTAAAACATCATTATGTACAAAGGAACACTATAGGAGCAGTAGGAGGCCAGCAGGAGTTTCAACCGCGGATCAGGATTGATCTATGCTGACCTCAACCCCTCCCCTGTGCCATTTCTCCATGCCCCTCAGTTCCTTGATCCGTCAATGCTTTTAATACTTCTTGTGATCCATCTGGGGCAGAGTGTTCCAGAAATTCACCACTCTAGGAAAGCTAGATTTACATTTATGATTTCCTTTTCATTTATTCCATCAATCTGCCGGTCCCGACTTGAAACATCACCTATCCATTTCCTCCACAGATGCTGCCTGACCTGCCGAGTTATACCAGCACATTGTGTTTTGCTTTCCATTCACAAGGATTGGTGGGAAATATCAGACCTATAGAACTTGATATCCCACTTTGGAGTCTTGCTCTTGAATTTCTCCCATTATCTACCAAAAAGGCTGAAAGACTTAGTTTAGTTTAGTTACACAGTGACGAAACAGGCCCTTGGGCCCACCGAGTCCGCACTAACCAGCGATTCCCGCACATTAACACTACCCTACACACGCTAGCGACATTTAAAAAAACATTTTATAGCAAGCCAATTAACCTACAAACCTGTACATCTTTGTAGTGTGGGAGGAAACCGAAGATCTCGAAGAAAACCCACGCAGGTCACGGGGGGACGTACAAACTCCATACAGACTGCACCCGTAGTCAGGATTGAACCCGGGGCTTTGGCGCTGTAAGGCAGTAGCTCTATCGCTACGCCACCGTGCTGCCCTTGACCAATTATCCTTTCTGGTTCCTTCTGCAAAGGCCCATTCATGCTCACCCCATCGGAGGTACTCTTCCTCTGATTACTTTTATGTGTCAAGGCTCCAAGACTGTTGTGAAGTGGTGTTAGATCCACAGCTGGAAACAATGCAACCAGTGGACAGTTAACAGATCGAGGAGATTGTTAAATGGATCAGAAACGGATGTCGATGTAATGAGAAATGATGGACAATGTAGTATTCGCCTTACACCATTTGTGTGGTACCAGGTAGAAACGCAATGGAACACTCCCCACTTGACGTATGAGCCCAGTCCTAACAACAATCTGTGGGTCTAAAACACAAAGCTATCCACTTGAACCAGAATTATTCAATTTATACAAAAACGGTGATAAATGGAATTATTTACATTTTTAACAATGCTCTGCTTTTTCATGAGACTTTGGAAATCCTTGTCTTGCCTCAGAGGTTTAGTTCTTGCAATCATGGTGTTCATTCATTGGCTGTTATTCATTGATTACAGCTCGGCGTTTAATACGATCATCCCCTCCAAGCTGGTTACCAAGCTCTCAGATCTGGGTCTCTGCGCATCCCTCTGCAATTGGATCCTCGACTTCCTCATCCACAGACCAGTCTGTCCGTATTGGTGGAAATGTGTCATCCTCGTCAACAATCAGCACAGGAGCACCTCAAGGCTGCGTGCTCAGCCCTCTGCTGTACTCACTCTATACTCATGACTGCGTAGCCGGTCATAGTGTGAACTCCATCATCAAGTTCGCCGACGATACCACCGTTGTGGGACGTAACACTGATGGGGATGAGTCAGTGTATAGAAGAGAGATCGAGCAACTGTCCATATGGTGCCAGCACAATAACCTGGCTCTCAACACCAGCAAAACCAAGGAACTGATTGTGGACTTTGGAAGGGGTAAGATAGGGACCCACAATCCCTTTTATATCAACTGAACGGTGGTGGAAAGGGTCAAGTACTTCAAATTCCTGGGCGTGCACATTTCCGAATAGCTTTCCTGGTCTCAGCACACTGATGCAATTATAAAGAAAGCACATCAGCGCCTCTATTTACTGAGATTACGGAGAGTCGGTATGTCAAAGGGGACTCTCTCGAACTTCTATAGGTGCACAGTAGAGAGCATGCTGACTGGTTGCATCGTGGCTTGGTTCGGCAACTTGAGCGTCCAGGAGCGGAAAAGAATGCAGAAAGTTGTGACCACTGCCCAGTCCATCATTGGCTCTGACCTCCCCACCATCGAAGGAATCTATCGCAGTCGCTGCCTCAAAAGGCTGCCAACATCATCAAGGTCCAACACCATCCTGGCCACACACTCATCTCTCCGCTGCCATCAGGTAGAAGGTACAGGAGCCTGAAATCTGGTACATCCAGGTTCAGGAACAGCTACTTCCCCACAGCCATCAGGCTATTAAACTCGCCATCAAACAAACTCAGAACAATAACAGCCTATTGCACTTTATATGCTTATTTATGTGTATATATATATGGTCTGTGCTTACTATATTCTGTTGTGCTGCAGCAAGCAAGAATTTAATTGTCTTATCTGGAACACATGACAATAAACTCTCTTGACTTGACTTCCTAAACATCTCTAATTTCAATTATTTGACTTTTGTTTTGCTAAAGCAACATAAGAGCTGAAGAAGGGTCTCGACCCGAAACGTCACCCATACTTTTTCTCCAGAGTTGCTGCCTGTCCCGCTGAGTTACTCCAGCACTTTGTGTCTATCTTCGGTATAAAGCAGCATCTGCAGTTCCTTCATTCACATAAGGCTGTCTTTTTTTGTTCCCAAATGTCAAGGTATTTTATGACTTTTGTGTGTTTTTGCTGTCCACACCACAGGTTATTTCTACCCTTATTTTCTCTGTAGGTACATGCAGAGCCCATTGTCATCTGCTGTCTCTTTAACTAGGTAAACTCAGTACAATTTAAAATTAACTTGCTACCCAGTTAATAAACTCAATTGCATTTGACAGACTTACTGATAGAAATTTTAAAGATCAGCATATTTGCATATGTGACTTTATCTACAATTTGTTGATCTCTGATGAAATTACTTGAATAATTACATTGAGTTATGGCTACAAAGTGTATTACATTAGTTATTTTCCATAATTTATAGAAATGAAAGCTTCGGGCTCTTTGTAGCTATATTCTTACAAAATGGTTCATCTGGGAATTTTAATGTTTGATGTTTGCTTTCTGCAGAATGAGATACTGTAATATTCTAATGCTTTATACACTGCGCTCTTCAAACAAGAACAGCAATTCTGTAAATCACATTTGCTTAGTGTGCCCCCTAATGTTCATTTCAATATAGTTACTGCCAATTGTACACTGGAGTTGTAATCATCTACGTTCCTTATTTATACATTGACAATCAGTAATGATAATCTAGTTTATATACACACATATGGATATCTGAACAATGGCATAACATTTAATTGGTGCAGTCAGACACAACTGATAATAAAACATCTGCTGCAATAATGCTTGTGACCATTTAAAACTGTGGGGTGCTTTATTCCTTGAGGCACTGCACATGATTTAACTATCATGAGTATTCAACAGTAAGCCCATAATCAAAGGAAAAAGACAAGTTTGCTTCTTGGTAATCGTCAGGCCTTCCACAGCTAATTGGCATGTGTCTAATTTTAATTGTTGATATAATTCAACTATTATGATGCAGCCATGCACGGTTTGTTCGAGCATCACTTGCACTGGTGCTGGAGAAAAACCATTGCTGTGTTTATAGGGGAAAAAATAATTGCCTTCTTGCAATGGAGGGGAAGGCAGCAATAAAAAGAGATTAGAGAAAGAGTTGACAAGAGTGCCAATATAATTGTTCACCATATTTGACATTCATACGTATTATACTCTACATTCACTCAGCTATTTATTATTAATGGTATTGGTACATTGTCTTAGAGTATTGAGTTCAGAGTATGTTTTACAATCATAACACACACACAGTTTATGGAACCTACAAATTGGCATTCTGCTCAGTTTTGCAAAATTAGCAACACTTTCACCCTTATCTTTTGCACCATGCCAATCTTTAAGTCTTCAGTATACAGGTATCTCTCCACTATTTTCTGTTGCTTTTGGAGAAGACAGGAACTGGGAGTCATTCGGCAGAACCAAGCTCCAAAGCAGATGGTTTAGCTACTGCCAGAGGCAAGGTAGGCATTCAGCAATGCTGCCGCCTCCCTGTTACACTACTCCGTTCTTTCCTAGGGCTTGGCTGAAAATTGTAATCCCTGTTCATTGTGCCCGAGGACTTTTGACAACAATCATTTGTTTAAGTGGAAGTTGATCCAGCATTTGTGAGGGCCGAAAGATTCACGGGCCTTGACTAAACAATGTATAAACAAATAAAACTCACAAGAGTTTGTTGAAGTTGATATCAGTAACTCTTACCAACCTTGCCCAAATTCATTCACAGTGATCCCTTCATCAGCCCAGTCATAGTGATAATCCAGGCCAACATTTACTTTGTCTACGTTTAAGGGTATTCCCTGGTACTATTAGAAATAAATAGTTATTTTATTTCCACTCCATCATAGAGATTTCTGATTAAAGATAAAACGGCTGTAAAGTTTTCCCAATAATTCAACACAGCCCATTCATGGGACCTTGTGTGTCCACTCCTGCAGCACAATTGATTTCCATCACTACCTAACTGGATGTGTAGGAAGGAACTACAGCCAATCTGAAGAAGGGTCTCGAGCAGAAACGTCACACATTCTTTCTCTCCAGAGATACTGCCTGCCCCGCTGAGTTACTCTGGCTCGAAGTGTCTGTCTTCACTATCTAACTGGACATATCCTGCTGTCCACAACCAGTAGCAACCCAGGAGAGTTGGTCCAAGCTCAGCGAGAAGGAAAGCAGCACCAACCATTCCTAAAAATGAGCTTCCACGCAGTGAAGCGGCAAGGTGATAGGAGCAGAAAACTTGCAAACCACACGGTGGGTGAGTTCTACACTTGCTTTGAAAAGGAGAACATTGATGTACCTTCTCAGGCCACCACACTCCCCAGTTTTGTACAATTGTAACAAGATGTCCCAACTTTTGTACTCAATGGCATGGTCGCTAAGGCAAGCATACCAAACACCTTCATCACCATCCTATCCATCAGCATTACCACTTTTATTTCTCAAAATGCATGACTGCAATGGTCCAAGTTAAATTAAATCTCCCAATCCTTTGCCCACTTTCCTAGCCAATCAATATCCTGTTATAACATTAGACAACCTTCTTTACTGTCTACTATACCACCAATTCCAATGTCATTTATAAATGTATTAATCATGTGACCCACATATTCATCCAAATCAATAATATTGATGACAAACAACAGTGGGCCGATACCTGCAGAACACCACTGGGCACAGGTCTCCAATTTGATAAACAACTCTCCACTACCACCCTCTGCCTCCTACCACCAAATCACTTTGTATCTAATTAGCTAACCCATTCTGCTCCCATGTGCACTAACCTTCCAGACTAGCATTTCATGCAGGACCTTGTCAAAGTCCCTACGAAGATGCAGAATGCCAAAGTCTACCACCCTACCCTCATCAATCCTCTTGGTCACCTCTACAATAAAACTCAAATTTGTGGGACATAATTTCCCTGAGACATAGCATAAATCCAAGCTACCCCAATTAGATTGTGCAAATGCAAATAAATCCTGTCTCTCAGGACTTCTTCCAGTAATGTTCCCACCACTTAAGAGTCTCTTGCCCAGGTTAGAGGAAATCGAGGACGAGAGGACATAGGTTTAAGGTGAAGGGGAAAGATTTAATACGAGTCAGAGCGGTAACTGTTTTTACACAAAGAATGGTGGGTGTATAGAACAAGCTGCCAGGGGAGGTAGTTGAGGCAGGGACAATCGCAACATTTAAGAAACAGTCAGACAGGTACATGGATAGGACAGATTTGGTGGGATATGGACCAAATGTGGGCAGGTGGGACTGGTGTAGCTGGGACATGTTGGCCAGTGTGGGCAAGTTGGACCAAGAAGCCTGTTTCCCTGCTGCATGATTCAAGACTTATTGGCCTGTAGTTTCCTAGCCCGTCCCTGCAGCCCTTCCTAAATAAGACACAACATTATCCATCCTCCAATCTTCCGATACCTGACCACGGATAAAATATTATGTAAATATCTCCCCCAGAGTCCCAGCAATTTTTTCCTTGTTTCCCACAGTATCATAAGATATACGTCTGGTCAGAGAACCATTTAGTTTGTTTTTGTAACAATTCTGTAGTTTTACAGTCCTCATTGTGGATATTATCTTTTGAATTATTATTTAACTAACTGAATTTAAAATCAAGGTAACATTTTTTATATTTTTTCCTGGGATGATTAATGTAAGACTTTGATTTAGTAATCCAGTAACGGGATGACTACCACTGTTCCTTAATAATTATTGTAGGCTGATATTTTGCTAATGAAAAATAGTGACTTCCAAAATGTCTATGGCACCCTTAGCTTTCCTTCAGTTGTGATAATAATGTGTAGTCAGAACAAAGGAACCAGGAAAATTAGACAAATGGGGCTCCCTTTACACTTTCTTACCATCTTTATTCCTTTACCCCACACATCTGAAACTGGTTACACTAAAACTTCCTTAAACTGCAGCATTAATCTGCACACAGGGGATCCAATTCCCATACTCCTAAACCCACTGGAACCCCTTCCCTAACTGGCCATTGATTTCTTTGTGGTTTATAGCATTTTTCCACAAAAATTTGCTTTCAACAATGACCTGCAAAGAGCAAATATGTTTCAAAAGTATTGTGAAGCACTTTGTGACATCCCAAGGTCACAGTGGCTCCATGTAAATGCAACTGGTTCTTCGTTTCTTTTTGTTTTGCAAGATCAAAGCTGAAGTTGACCTGGAGGATAGAAGTAATTAATTTAGAGAATAAGGATTCTAATCTTGCCTAATTTGCAGTCTCTTTCACTTACTGTTGTATTAGGTCATTGACTGTCATTGCTGTAGGTTGACACAGAATTACACCAGTCATTTTTAGCAAAGTGTTTTGCAATGCCTCTATCTATCTATCTATCTATCTATCTATCTATCTATCTATCTATCTATCTATCTATCTATCTATCTATCTATCTATCTATCTATCTATCTATCTATCTATCTATCTATCTATCTATCTATCTATCTATCTATCTATCTATCTATCTATCTATCTATCTATCTATACATAATTAAAACTCTGAACTTGTGCTATTCCGGTTTGCGCGGTTTTTCTATTTGCGCAAAAACAGTACGTGATAGGGCTACGATTTTTCATCAGCTCACTCACCGTTCTCCTGTGCTGCAAGTGCAACAAGTTTCATTCTGATCGGTAATATATTGTAAAAGTTAGCGAGGTTTACAAATCTTTAAAACTGCGTGTGCGCAGATCGAACTACTCTTCTGCCAGTCAGCGCCGCGCGGATTGATCTCTTCTCCGGTCACTCCCCGGGACGGTCCGCCCCTTCCTGCGTCATCGCGTCTATACTGGAGCTGAGGGACGCTGTGGGTGGCCGGTGGAGATCTCAGACCGGACACAATTTTCGGAGGGACCAGAAGTGGCCCGCCCCGGAGATGGCGCCAAACGGAAAGCGGAGAATATCATCCCGGTGGAGGAGAGTGTCCAGCGCCCGCTGTGAGTCCCAAACGCACAGCCATCGCAACACCCCGAAGCTCCAGCCCCTTCCCCTCTGGTCCTCCTCGCTGGCTCCTGCCCCTCTCCCCCATAGCTCATCCCCCGTCATTTCTCTGAGCACCCCCCCCCCCCACACGCCGGCACAGCCTTAGCTGCTGGTGCTTCCGAGCCGAGCCGAGGATCTGAGGCCTGGCTCTAAGAGCGCCGACGGCTGATGCTCCTCCGGGGCACACAAGAATGGAGAGCGGCAACCTCGAGATCCTGGGGAGGAGAGGAGGGAGTGTGGGGGAGGTGAGGGGATAGAGGGAGAGGAGTAGGGAAGGCAGAGGAGGTATGGAGGGAGGGAGTGAATGAGGGTAGGGAAAAGGGGAGGTGATGGAGGGATTGGGGGAGGGTAGGAGGAGAGGGAAAAGAAGAGGGAGGAGGTAAGGAGGGAGAGTGGGGGAATAGAGGGAGAGGAGGGGGGGAGTAAAGGTGGGGGGGGGGAGTGGGGAATAGAGGTTGAGGAGGGCAGTGGGGAGGTGACGAGGGATAGTGGGGGGGGGGGATTGGGTGAGAAGTGGTAGATAGAGGGATAAGAGGGGGGTAGGGAGGGGAGAGGAGTTGAGTGAGGGTAGGGGAAAGGAGACAGAGAGAGAGGTGAGGGGAGGAGAAGAGGGGAAAGAAGAGGGAGGGTGAAGAGGATGGAGAGAGTGCTAGGGATGAGGGGAAATGAGCTGCGCCTGTGCAGTTGGAGGCTATGGGTGAGTGGTGGAATATTGTGTTGGGGAACCAAGCCTCCTGTGTGACAGGGACCCAATGGGTCCCACTTAGTCTATATTGAAATAAAACTGAGAACTATCCTTTCACGAAAAAAAGGCTTGAATGTAACTTGGGTATTGACCCTAGATTAAATCTTTGGTTTTACCCTCACTTGCTTCTCATAAGCACAGTAGGACTAACCCAGAGCAGTCAAATAATGCACCAGTCCGCTACATTGAGAAATGAGAACAAGTACCCGAATGGCACGTTGCCTTACAGCACCAGAGGCCCAGGTTCGATACTGACTACGGGTGCTGTCTGTAGCGAGTTTGTACGTTCTCCCCGAGACTGCGTGGGTTTTCTCCGAGATCTTCGGCTTCCTCCCACACTCCAAAGGAGTATGAGTTTGTAGGTTAATGGGTTTGGCATAAATGTAAATTGTCCCTAGTAGGAAAGTGTTAATGTACGGGGATAGCTGGTCAGTGCGGACTCGGTGGGCTGAAGGGCCTGTTTCTGCATTGTATCTCTAAACAAAAACTACAGTTCTTTTTGGAAGAGTTACATGCCTGCTGGTACACGGCAGGTGCTTCATTTCATGGCCATTGCAGAGGATGGTTGACACAGGCAAGCCTCCTCCTAAGTGAATCATAAGTTTATTGTTGAGCTCTCAACAGTGAACCCTTGTTACCTGCTGCAGTGAAGCTGTCTCCAGAACGTGGGAAGGCCTGCACTGAGGCGTTAGAGATTTGTTTGATTAATTTTTTGATTGGCATCTTTGGGAATAAGTGTGGCAACTTTCCCCGGCACACTAACTCCATTCTCCACTCCACGCCCACCGAGGTAAACTGTGGACTCCACGTGGTTACTTCAGTTAAGAGTGAATCACCAAGATCAAAAGCTGTTTAAAGCCTGCGGAGAACTATTGATGTGTTCTTGACTTTTGTTTTTGAAATAATTGCTCAGTGACAGCGTAAGGGATCATAATACAAGAAACATTATTCTTCCACATCTTTGTTTGCTCAGGATTTCAGCACTGTCACCATCAGAAATATTGTACTTATTTCCATTGAGAATCATAGTCAAACAGGCACTTTGACCCAACTTGCCCGCATCGACCAACATGTCCCATCTACACTAGTCTCACCTGCCTGCGTTTGGCCCATATCCCTTCAAACCTGTACTATCCTGTACTATCCATATACCAGTCTTAATTGTTTCTTAAATGTTGCAATTGTCCCTGCCTCAACTACCTTCTCTGACAGCTCGTTCCATACACCCACCACCCTTTGTGTGAAAAGGTTATCCCTCAAATTCCTATCAAATCTTTCCCCCTTCACTCTAAACATATATGTCCTCTGGTCCTCGATTCCCCAACTCTGGGCAAGAGACTCTGTGCATCTACCCGATCTATTCCTCTCATGATTTTATACACTTCTATAAGATCATCCCTCATCCTCCTGTGCTCCAAGGAATAGAGTCCCAGCCTGCTCAACCTCTCCCTTTAGGACAGGCCCTCGAGTCCTGGCAATAATCGTCCCTGCACCATTTTCAACTTGACAACGTCTTCCCTGTAACATGGTGCCCAGAATTGAACATAATACTCTAAACGTGGCCTCACCAATGTCTTACCAATGTTGCTGTATCTGTTTAATTTTAAAATATCCTATCTCAAAACCCTGTAACCAGAAACATTGAGACATCATTGGTATTGGTTTGTTTTTGTTACATGTACTGAGATCGTGGGAAAAACAGGCATATCATACCATACATGATATATATCATACCATACATCAATCAAACGACACACAAGTGCAACAGGTAGTGTGAAAAATAACATACACCGAACACAATATAGTGTTACAAATACAGAGAAAGTCCAGTTAAGAAAAATACAAGGACCATAACACAGCAGGATGGAAAATTGAAAAAAGGGATCCGTTCAAGAGTCTGATGTACAAGAAGTTGGTCTTGAAAGTGGCGGTGCTTTCAAGCTTTTGTACCTTCTGCCTGACAGGAGAAGGAATTAGAGAGAATGACCGGGACATGTGTGATACTTGACAATGTCGGCTTCTTTCCCTCGGCAATATAGTTGGCAGAGATGTGGCATGATGGAATACAGCATAGCAAAGTGTGTGGTCATGCGTTTTAGTAGTAGGAATAAAGGCGTAGACTATTTTCTAAATGGGGAGAGGATTCTGAAATTGGAGGTGCAAAGGGACTTGGTAGTGCTCGCGCACAATGCCCAATAGGTTAATTTGTACGTTAAATTGGTATTACAGTAGGCAAATGCAATGATAGCTGTCATTTCAAAAGGACTAGAGTATAAAAGGAAGGGATGCAATGATAAGGCTTTATGAGGCACTGATCAGACCGCATTTGGAATATTGAGGGTTTTCGGCCACATATCTGAGGAGGAATGTGCTGGCGTTGGTGTGGGGCCAGTAGCTTACAAGAATGATCCTGGGGATGATTGGGTTAATGTATGATGAGTGTCTGTCGGCTCTGGGCCTGTTCTTGCTGGATTTTAGAAAGATGAGGGGGCATCTCATTGAAACTAACCGAATTATGAAGGGCCAGGATAGAGTGGATGTGGAGAGGATGTTTCTACTAGTGGGAGAGTCTGGGACAGAGGGCACAGCGTCAGAACAAAAGGAGGTACATTGGGAAAAGAGATGGGGAGGGATTTCGTTAGCCAGAGGGTGGTGAATCAGTGAATTTCATTGCCATAGACGGCTGTGGTTGCCAAATCTTTTTAAAGCAGAGATTGATGGTTTCTAGATTTTCAAATGATATGGGAAGCAGGCAGGAGAACGGGTTGAGAAAGAAAGATAGACCAGCATGATTGAATGGAGTAGACTCGATGGGGTGAATGGCCTAATTCTGCTCCTATGAGTTATGAACATGATGTATTGATGGAATCGAATGGGAGGAGAATAGTTTGTGAGACAGGTTAGCCTGCATTCATCTCTCAGCAAGTTCTTGCTATCTTGGGCAAAGCCTTTGCTATACTAAGCTGTGATGCACCCTGATAGAATACCTACTATGATGTATCTGTATAAATTGGTAAAGGTCATGAAGACATGCTGAATTTCTTTAGCCTTCTGAGGAAATAACGGTGTTGAAGTGCTTTTGTGGATGTAGTGCCTACAGTGGCTTGCAAAAGTATTCATACCCCTTGAACTTTTCCACATTTTGTCACGTTACAACCACAAACGTAAATGTATTTTATTGGGATTTTATGTGATAGACCAACACAAAGTGGTGCATAATTGTGAAGTGGAAGGAAAATGATACATGGTTTTCAAATTTTTTTACAAATAAAAAACTGAAAAGTGTGGCGTGCAAAAGTATTCAGCCCCCCTGAGTCAATACTTTGTAGAACCACCTTTCGCTGCAATTACAGCTGCAAGTCTTTTGGGGTATGTCTCTACCAGCTTTGCACATCTAGAGACTGAAATTTTTGCCCATTCTTCTTTGCAAAATAGCTCAAACTCAGTCAGATTGGATGGAGAGCGTCTGTGAACAGCAATTTTCAAGTCTTGCCAGAGATTCTCAATTGGATTTAGGTCTGGACTTTGACTGGGCCTTTCTAACACATGAATATGCTTTGATCTAAACCATTCCATTGTAGCTCTGGCTGTATGTTTAGGGTCGTTGAGCTGCTGGAAGGTGAACCTCCGCCCCAGTCTCAAGTCTTTTGCAGACTCTAACAGGTTTTCTTCCAAGATTGCCCTGTATTTGGCTCCATCCATCTTCCCATCAACTCTGACCAGCTTCCCTGTCCCTGCTGAAGAAAAGCATCCCCACAGCATGATGCTGCCACCACCATGTTTCACAGTGGGGATGGTGTGTTCAGGATGATGTGCAGTGTTAGTTTTCTGCCACACATAGCGTTTTGCATTTAGGCCAAAAACTTCAATTTTGGTCTCATCTGACCAGAGCACCTTCCTCCACATGTTTGCTGTGTCCCCCACATGGCTTGTGGCAAACTGCAAACGGGACTTCTTATGGCTTTTTTTCAACAATGGCTTTCTTCTTGCCACTCTTCCATAAAGGCCCGATTTGTGGAGTGCACGACTAATAGTTGTCCTGTGGACAGATTCTCCCACCTGAGCTGTGGATCTCTGCAGCTCCTCCAGAGTTACCATGGGCCTCTTGGCTGCTTCTCTGATCAATGCTCTCCTTGCCCGGCCTGTCAGTTTAGGTGGACGGCCATGTCTTGGTAGGTTTGCAGTTGTGCCATACTCTTTCCATTTTCGGATGATGGATTGAACAGTGCTTCGTGAGATGTTCAAAGCGTGGGATATTTTTTTATAACCTAACCCTGCTTTAAACTTCTCCACAACTTTATCCCTGACCTGTCTGGTGTGTTCCTTGGGCTTCATGATGCTGTTTGTTCACTAATGTTCTCTAACAAACCTCTGAGGCCTTCACAGAACAGCTGTATTTATACTGAGATTAGATTACACACAAGTGGACTCTATTTACTAATTATGTGACTTCTGAAGGCAATTGGTTGCACTGGATTTTATTTAGGGGTATCAGAGTAAAGGGGGCTGAATACTTTTGCACGCCACACTTTTCAGTTTTTTATTTGTATAAAAATTTGAAAACCATGTACCATTTTCCTTCCACTTCACAATTATGCACCACTTTGTGTTGGTCTAGCACATAAAATCCCAATAAAATACATTTACGTTTGTGGTTGTAACTTGACAAAATGTGGAAAAGTTCAAGGGGTATGAATACTTTTGCAAGCCACTGTATGTGGTTGGACCAGGACAAATTGTTGGTGATATTTACATTTAAGAAGTTGATTGAAGCTCTCAAATATTTCCACTTTAGCACCATTGACACAAATTCGTTCATGTACTCTGTTCCGCTTTCTGAAGTCGATGCCCAACTCCTTTGTTTTACTGACATTGAGGGAGAGGTTGGCTTCGTGACACAATGCTACCATGTTGGTATCATCTGCAAACGTGTAAAAGGATGTTAGTGAAGCATTTGGCCAGAGTCATGAGTGTGTAGGAAGTGATGAAAGGGGCTGAGATCACAGCCTTGCAGGGCAACAGAATGCGGATTTTTTGTGAAGGCATTTCTGTCTATCGTTACTGGTTTTAGACTTCAGACACAGTGTGGAAACAGACCCTTCGGCCCACCGAGTCCACGCCGACCAGCGATCATCAACGTACACGAGCACTACTCATCACATGAGGGACAATTTACAATTTTACCGAAGCCAATTAACCTACAAACCTCTATATCTTTGGAGTGTTGGAGGAAACCCATGCAGTCACAGGGGGAAGGTACAAACTCTGTGCAGACAGCACCCATAGTCAGTATCAAACCCAGGTCTCTGGCGCTGTAAGGCAGCAACTCTGTCCCAAACGTCGTCCCGAAAGGATCCAGTTGGAGGAAGGTGGTTTCTGAGACCTTGGTTGGAATTCTAGTGTTAAAGGCAGAGCTATAATCAATAATAATAATAATAATATCTTTTATTGTCATTGCACATAAGCGCAACGAGATTTGGTATGCAGCTTCCAACCGATGTCATAACATAAATAACTAATAAAATTTGGATTTAGATATCCCGAGAACATGGATTGTAAAAAGAACAGTAAAACAGTTCAACAGACTTTTTTGTGTACCTTCGATTTTAAATTTCACCATGGTGTCATTCCCAGTGATGGCAATATCCCAAATGTTTATCCGTGTCCCCACAGTACACCCATTCCATTTATTTGTCTCCGTGCATTATAAACAATCAAACATGCCTTGTTTCTTTGTTACGTTTTTTCCAACCTTCTGCGTTCAATTTTTGCCCATTGTGAAACTGCTTCCTGGGTCTTGTGAAACTGCTTCCTGGGTCTTGTGGCTGCCTTTCACCATCAGCATCAGCAAACATTCATGCAAGGATTGTTTCATTACACAGCTCTCAAGCCCCTCATCTTCCTCACACTCAGTAACGACTAGTTTATGGACTTAGTACAAAGACCCGTGTCGATCCATTGGCTGTCTCCGCTTCATTGCATTACCCAACCTATTGTACCAAATGTTCAAACCTCCTACACTTTGGCTCCGATCATCTTCGTACCCACTTGAAACTTATCCTCTCCACACAACTCTTTTGTGTCTCATTAAGCTTGTCTTCTCCTGGTGATCATATCGTGCTCCCGGAACGCTGCTCCCAATAAGCAATTGACCGCATATATCTTTCAATGGTTCCCATTGTTCCTGATTGCCAATGGCTCCCTCCTCAAGCCCAATTCTCCTCCTTCACATCACTCCTTCTGTAAACAACTCTTCTCAAGCTCCAACCCAGCATCTTACCATCACATTTCCAACTTGCCTTTCCTGTTCTACGTTCTGGAGCACCTTGTTTGATCCCTTCAATAAACTTTCTGCCCTCACACTGTCATGAAATGGCACTGGTAACACTCATTAATAATTGTTATGAAGGCAATCTACCTACCTTTTCCCTTCGAACTGTCTGAAATCATGGACATCGTTGACCACACCACTGGTATTGGTTCATTATTGCCACATGTACCATGCTATCCATTCAAATTAGATAATACTACACACAAATTAAAGGCATACAATATAGAACAGGTAGAGCGAAGAGAAAAATATCCAGTGCAGAATATAGTTGTTCAGTATTGTGGCATAGCAGTTCCAAAGAAAAAGTCCAACATCAGCAATGAGGTAGGTTGGAAGATCAGAACCATACCCGGGCTTATGGAAGGGCCGTTCCGAAGTCTGAAAACAGAAGTGAAGAAGTTGTTCCTGGTAGTGCATGCTTTCAAACTTTTGTATCTTCTGATGGTGGGAGCAGGGAGAAGAGAGAATAACCAGGGTGAAAAAGGTCCTTAATTATGTTGCTGCTTTCTCAAGGCAGCAAAAGGTATAGATGAAGTCAATAGTGAGCAGTCTGGTCTGTGTGACGGATGACATCCACATGGCTGCAGTTTGTTATGGTATTGGGCAGAGCTGTTCCCAAATCAAGCCAGTGATGTAACCTGATAGTATGCTTTCCACAATGCTTTTTTAGTGGCATCTGTAGAAGCTGGTAAAAATCTTATCCTCCAAAACCTCTAAAGAACTGTTCAGCTGCTTGGGACCTTATTTATTGCTTCCATTCTTATCAGACCTGTCCACACCATTATATCTGAAGTTCCCCAAGGGTCAACAGCTCATCTTCTACTTCTGAGTGCTGCATTTGGCAACAATGTCTGAAAACAAAGTATGAGTTTGCACAGCATACTGATTACATCCAGCTCTACCATCACAGTCACTTCACTGAATCCATCAATTGCAACTAAACTCTCACACTAGTAGATGGTTTATCTGTTACAGGAGGAGAGGTTTCCTCAAGCTATTCATTGTTTAAGAAAGTCTTCTACCCACTAATCCACTCCTCAATCTATGGCTATCGTGAAAGCTGAAGACAGTTTGTAAACTTTGTGTAATATTTGACACAGATGTGTCTGTTCACTAAGACCATTTCAGCTGAAATCCACAATTGTGCCTTTGTTACCCCTGGACTTCACAGTTCCGTTAAATTTCTGACCTGCCTCTCTCACTCCAACAAAATGGGGATTATACAAAATTCTGCTGCTTGTGTTAAAACAATCCAAGCTCCATGCATCCCAGTGTCTCTAGTCGAAGTCTAGCTCATTGGTAAAATTCCCACTCTTGCTTTCAAATTTATCAATCACATTCCTATAATGCCTTCAGATCCTCATGTACTGCCAAGTTTAGCCACCTGAGCAGCTCCAAACTTGATTCACTCCAACCATTCATTGTCAGCCATGCTTTCAACTCCTCCTCCATCTTGGCATTCCTTGAATCCTACCTCTCTGACCAAGGTTTTGGTACTCCACCCTAATATATCCATTGTAAATTGGTGTCAAGTTTTATAATCATCCTAAGCAGTAATTTGGAATATACTGTGATATTATAGTCACTATCTAAACACTTTATACAATGAAAATCTTTGTCCAAATGTCTTGTTCTCTGCGTATTAAGTAGTTTACGTTTACGTACAAATCCTGACTATCACATTGATTTACTGCCATAAAAACATGTCAGATTTATCCACAGAATCTTACATCCCAAGCACAATATTAAGGAACATGTTTATGGTGTAAAAATACGTAGGCTGCTCGCTGCAAATAGCAGAATTTGGCACAAGGCATTCTAAAAACAAATCACTTGGTTTTATTTCATGAGAAAGTGACAGGTGATTTTACAAAGCAAGATGCAATTTGTTTCTTATCTTATAAAAATATATCTGCCTTTGCCTGCGAATACTCACAGTCCTAACACCCCAACCCAATGTAAATTACTATATGTGGTGCACATACTGCTAAATAAATTCAAAACTAAACATCAACTAATTAGCTAGATAGAATAGATTGACTTCCACCAGTGATTACTTGCCTCTGTTTATTGTGAAATATGCCAAGAGAGAGCAAAGGGAAAATGCAAGACGGCGTCTGAATCATGCAGCATTTTTCGCTGTGAAATTACACAGCAGAAAAGGCGACAGTATAGAAATAAAGCAGAGTGGTCACGTTTCAGTATAAATCAGCGACAAACATGTTCAACAATTGTGACTGTATCCATTATGGCTTTGGGGCAAGAAAAATGTGACTCCCTAGATGAACACATCACTGGGCGCGGTGGCAGCACCTTGCGTTGCCTGCAATGGAAATAACCACAATTCGGGAAAGACAAGATCCAGTGTGTTTCACCTTTAATTCCGCAGTTGTTTCAAATTTAAATACAGACTTGCAAAAACACTATATGGTGCATGAAACATGTACAATGTCTTTTTTTCCCCTAAACAGACGTAATGCACTAATTTTTAATCTTACGAAAGACAACTTTTCCCATGTTTCACAATGCAGCAATTTTGAACAAACTTTACAAAAATGAGCATGCCAATAATCCAAGTAGATCAACGTAGAAACCTCATTCACTGTCTGATTCAGCAATTTATTGCAACAAATCTATTTTCTGCTGTAGAAACACCCTTGGCAGCTTCTATGACTGCTCATGAATAATGATATGGTCATATCTGGATATATTCTACTTGCTCATAAGCTGTTGTCACACTTCTGTGCTGCATTTGAAACAATAGTTCTAGAGCATTAAAATGTGATTTATAATATGCGTATTTAGTTCTTTAATGAAATGAATAACCACATTTTCATTGAATTACCAAAAATAACCCAGTAAATTGAAGACATGGAAACAAAAACTTCTATTAAGAAGCCTGAACAGCAATGATGATCATTTTGGATGCCCTACAGTTTAGCCAAAAACAATTTGCTGCTTAAACAATAAAATACCCAGAGGTGTACTTGTAAAGTGCCTTATATTGTTCTGTTATCATAACCATACTTGGCATCCTGCTACTGATCTATTCATAGGAAGTTCCATGTGTGGACTTCAGCATCAACCATTCATTTGCAGATATGAAAAACAAACCACTCAAATAGTACTGTCGAATCCCTGGGGGGGGGGGGGGGGGACATCTCCTGCGTTAGCATTAATGCATTATGAGCTTTGTCTGTAACAACAGACATTCGTTAAATGCTCTAAAGCCAACATCACAACACCAGATTGTGCAATGGCAGATGTGGACAGAATTATGCAGTTAATTGATTGGAGTTCTGAATAACACTAATCTTTGGGTTTAATCAAAGAAAATTAATTATAATTAAATCCATACCTGATTATTCCAAGTAACTCTGGGTACCAATGAAGGTTAATAAAACTGGTTTGCAAGCCAGGCAAAGGATGGCACTGTAGTAATTGGTCTCTTAAAGAGCTGTAGGTTAAATCACTTAAAACTAGCATTGTTGTACTTAACTGTAAAAAAAATATGCAAGCATGTTAAACCTACAAGATATTTGGTTCTAAATGATTTAACTTAATCAGCACTTATGTTCAAATGTCTTAGTCATTGCAAGACACTAAAATATGATCTGCACATACAACCAAAGTTTTTACATTCAGTACAGCATTCATAACCAGAATTATTATTTCTGCACTTTACTGATCTTTCTGAAGCATCCTGACATCTCCATATCACTAACCATTTTTTCCCTTTTACACAGAACTATGCTGGAGGTAGGGACCTGTCTGTGGATTTAATATCAGCTTGTATCACAAAGTTTAGAATAAACTGCTTACAAAAAGAAATTAACAGCAGTCTTTCTATATTAGGGTGCACTTTGACAAATACATAAAGGGGTCTAGCCATAAAGGGTATCACATGATTATCTACATCACATTAAGTTACAAATCTATCAATTGCACACTACCAACAACTCATGTGACAGCTGAAACATTTTTTTAAATTCCAGACACTGCTGAAATTAGAGAACAAACCTAATGCAAATCTCCAAATGCATGGCAATAAAGTGATTGTCAGATACTACTAAAGAATAACACCTCAGTGTGTGATGTTGTGTCAAATTTGCTATATACCAACCTTGAATTTTTCCAGAAGGCCATAAGGCAAAAATGTAGAATTTTCAGTAACAACACTACTATAACTTGCACATAATTTACACTTAGCACAGCTTCATATTTCCCCCCCCAAAAAATGCCTTGCGTATGTTGCGACAGTATCCAGCTATAACTTCAGTGAAACTATTTAAAGGTTTGCTCTGAGTAGGTCAACCAGTTCTAACGCCCAGCACAGACACATAAATTACAAACCAAAGAAATATTTATAATAAATGCACAGTTGCATACAAGATTGGTTTATTAACCAAGCAGTTTTTCATTGGCAATACATGCAGATTGTGCATGTCAAGCCATTTAACACCAATCACACAACACTCTTCTTAGCTGGAAGACTCACAGCATTAATAGCAATAGAAACATAGTAAGACGATAAAGAATGGAGTTCTTTAAAGTCTTTTCCGAAACACTTGATGGTATCTTATTTTTCTTGCAGAAGTGCTGGGATATTGATATTCCAACCAATGGCTTGGCGATCAAAACCACAAGAAAAGAGGTTGCATGTGGGGTTGTCCTCACTCCATGCTGTGCAGCACACCATACGCCGATGACCCTGTTTGAGCAGAGGAAAGGAGTCCAGAATAAACTAGTTTCCAGTCATATTTTAATTTCTTACCTTACTGTGGTCAACAGGGGTCTCGCTGGAATTTGTCTAATCAGGTTTATTTTTCAACAGAAGCCAGGTTTGACTGTAAAATATCTGACCATAACATGCACAACAAGTACAGCACAGGAACAGGCCCTTTGCTCCATTGGCTGTGTCGACCGCAATGGCACTTTTAATTAATCCCATCTACTACTAATATAGCATACAGGTTATATCTCTCCATCTCCTGCATATTCATAAATGCCTCTAAATTCTAAATGCCTTACACATTATTACCGTATCTGTTTCCACAACTTTCCCTGGCAGCGTGTTGCTGGAACTTGTTACTCTCCATGTAAAAAAAAAAAACTTGCCTCACAAATCTCCTTTAAATTTTCACTCTTCCACTTTAAAGCTATGCTCTCAAGTATTGACATTTCCACCGCATGATAAAGGATATGTACCCTATCTATGCCGCTTTTAATTTTATATATTGCGATCAACTTTCAACCGCCGTTGCTCTGGAGAAAACAATCCAAGTTTGTCCAACCATAAAGCAAATACCTTTTAATCCAATCAACATCTTTGTCAATCTTTTTTGCATTCTATCCAAAGCCCAAACACGCTTCCTTAATGCGGCCACCAGAATCACACGTCACACGCTAAATTTGGCCCAATCGTAGTTTTATACAACACTAATATGACTTGCCAATCTTTATACTTAATGCCCCGACCAGTAAAGGCGAGTATGCCAAGTATGTATAAAGGAGGTTTTCTTGAGAATAAGTAGAGCTAGTAACATTTAGTCAGTCTTAATCATGATTTTCTGCAAATCAGGCTCATTATGATCAGATTCTGTTTCCTTACATGTTAGTATTCCACAACTCCAAATTTATATTAAATCAACACGGACAGGAGCATTATGACCAGACAAAAAAGATAAAGGCTTATCCTGTGGCCCTTCTACTCACTTGATAACTGATTGCTATCAATTAATGCTTAACTCTCCCGGGCTCTGCTGAAACATGCCATTTATCAGGTCACAAAGTATTCACATCCTGCGCCACATCAAACTCTTTAATAAATGCAACTGATCAGTGTTGAAATAAATCAGTACTTTCTCAATGGTCTCACATTCTCACTTTCTAATAACGATTAGGGCAATAGCATAAGGCAGGACCTCTGGTTTTAATTTTCCTTTAAAACTTTGAAAGGAACAATCACATGGACTTCTGTTCCAAAGACAATGTTAAATTCACAAATGAAATCAATCATCGTGACTCATAATTTAATCATTTGAAATTGTGTTCTTTGCTGAGTTCCAATATCCCTTGTAGTTTATGTTGCCAAAGTACTTTTATTCCTAATGCGATTGCAGTCAGGAATTATAAAATGGAAAGGTTTAGAATCAATAGAGTTTTAGCACATCTCAACAATAGAGATATTTTACATACTCCCATAACCACTTATTTCAACATGCACATTACTTTCTTGTCACACAAGTGTAAGACTATAACTAGAATTTTTTCCACACATGGAGCACTATGCATTTAATTGGGTATTCTGATCAGAATCCCATGAACATGTAAATTGCACATAAATTTGGCATTGGTAATACTGATGTGTACATGTTACCTTTCCTATTCCCCAATTAAAAACTCAAATACAATTGGAAATTAAAGGTGGCAGAAGAGCTTTTACAATATAATACAAAAAGATTCGTCAAAAGTAGACTGGGAGCAAGTATAGGCAGCTCGGTCTAGATCTGACAAGTTAACATGCTGAATATCTGAATGAATATAGAACATCAGATGATTGAAAAGTAGTCATACGTTTCATTTAAAGTAGATCATTTAAGCATAAAGCTGACTTTAGTTTGTGCACCACTATATTCCACAATTTCATAAATGTATTTGTAATGACTTTGCATGCATTAATAACAAATTAATTCTCTTCAACTTTAAGACAAAATAAAATTGAATACATATCGTAGTGTCACGATGATGGATTTACATTATGCTATTGCCCTAATCGTTTTGGCGTTTGTTTTGCCAAATGATTAGTGCCATTCAAATATTATTATGCATCAATTTGTAGAGAGGCCAGTACCTGGGTTTAACCAGTGACAGACAACAACTCTACTGACATGGCACTAAAAATTGATCCTACTGTTATACAAACTGCTCGTTAATACCAATTCTAATGATCATGACTGCATTAAAAAATTATATTGGCCTAATAGAGAGAAAAAAAAAATGAAGTAGCATCATATAAATTAAATTACCTGACGATTACTGCGGGGGAGACGAGTCAAACGTACTCCTGACATGTCGAATAGTCGAACCTGACGATTGTCATGAGGAAGTGCGATAATCCTCTGACTAACAGAAACACTTATCCTGCGGTGAGAGAAAAAAAACCATAAGCTTGGTTACTCCCAAACTTAATATGTGAAGCAAGGCCAGACAAAACAGCATGAGCTACTGGAAGACAGGAGGATAGGAAGACCGGAGAAAAAGCATAACTTTTCCTCTGTACCTTTAGTGACATCGTCCTCAACAAGTCCCCAAAAAGTCCCGGAATGGATATATTCCCAGCCAGCATACCCCATATCTTCAGTGGAAATGGGCACCCACATGTATTGCTAATCTGCATTTGTTTCAGGTTTCTTGCTTTGCACACCCCGATGCATTCACGTTATGACAAACAGCAATCTGCACCAAAATTGAGAACCATATCCAAACAGCGGCACAGCTCCCATTCAATACCTGCTTCCACCCTTTTGCCAAAATCCATTTCTTTACATTAAACTCCAAGTGCCCTGACTTTGCTCCAAAAAGATTATTGCACAGCAAATGACAGCGTTGTTTTCAGCAACGTAGAAAGCACATCAGAATTGCAAAGTAACTAAAGTCCAGAAGTACCCAAACTGAACTTCAAGACCGGCAATATTTCCATTTGAAACCCAACTCCCTAAGGATTGTTTAAGAAGGAACTGCACATGCTGGAGAATCGAAGGTAGACAAAAATGCTGGAGAAACTCAGCGGGTGAGACAGCATCTATGGAGCGAAGGAAATAGGCAACGCTTTGGGTCGAAACACAGCACAATGCAAATAAAGTAATTTTATCCAGGATATATCAATTTTTTGACCAGATCAAATTACTCTAAAAATCACATTGCAGTAAAGAAAACTGTGCTACACCTATTAGTAGGGAGTTAGCTTTAACTGGAACTAAAATGAATATGACAAACAAATAATTTCAATCTGTGCTGTAATATCATAGAATACCTGGTCAACCTATCTAGCTTTTATTTATTTTTTTCTCTGTTAACACATTGGCTGCATTCTTGAAGAAAGTTGATAAAATACTGGGAACAAAATCCCAGAATTCATTGAATTAAATGAATGCTGCAATCAGAGAATAGTCCCATTGTACTTTATGAACAAAACGTTGTTCCTATTTTTTATGACAGCGATTTACACTTCAATCAAAACACAAAGTGCTGGAGGAACAGTGGCGCAGGCAGCATCTGGGCAGGGAATAGACAGGCAGCATAACTGCTTGAGACCCTTCATCAGACTGAATGGAGTCGGGGAGAGAGCGCTGGCAAAGAAACGTGGGAAAGAGAAGTGGGAGTGGGAAAGATTCTGGCAAATGATAGGTGGATACAGGGGAAGGGTGGCTGATTGGCACCTTGATGTTGATGTCATTTCCATTTCATACTTCCATTCTTTATTCCAATTTGTATTCAGCATAAGAACACTGGAGTATTTGCTGGGCATTAATAATGACTACAAATTTTATATAAAAAGCCAACTGCTGCCAACGAACGTTTTGTTTATTGAAAATACTTTTTAAACAAAATTCAACCTACCACTTTCAACACTATCTTAATAGGCACAATTATTAGATTCTCGCTTTTTAAAATAACCTTCAAGCAATAGCAAAACCAGTTAGTGGTCACGATTCTTAACTTCATTTACATTCGATCAATTCACTGCAGTAGGCAAAAGCTGACTTCTTTTTTCCCCATTGATACAGAAATAGTAATTTTTCCAGTACTATGCAATGCTCAGTGTCACACTTTAAGACATTTTAAAACTACATCAATTCATGCGACATCTTCCACGTATAATTATATCATCCCATGGTTTCAATGCAGAGTAAGGGGAACATTTGGGGCTGGTTTTAGTATTAGAGACCATTTATTTCAAGTTGGCCCTTTTAAAAAAATTGACAGCAGGGCACCAGGGTCAGTAAAGACTAGACTTGTCATTTTTAAAAAGAAAAGCCTGCTCCAATTTCACCACTGCATCGTGATTTTATATAATTCTTAGTCATTATTAATTCCCAGCAATGATCACAATTAAATATTATAGCTAAATGTGAACTGGATTGCAAAATAGTCTAGCACTAAAGAGGAGACAATTATCACAGTGTGGCACGTTGGTGCAGCTGATGGGTTCCTAGGTCACAGTTTCAGTAACCTGGGTGCTGATTTGGGGATTTGCACATTGTCTTTGTGACTGCGCAGGCTTTCCCTGGGCGCTCTGTATTCCTCCCACGTCCCATTGACCCGTGGGTTTGTAGGTTAATAGACAGCTTAAATTGATCCTAGTCTGAGTGGGCAAATCTGGGCGATGATGGGAATGTGGGGAGAATGAATCGGTATTAGAGTGTGCTAGATGATTGCCATGTACGTGGTGGGCTGGACTGCATGACTCTAAAATTACCATGTTCCAAAGCACTTCACTCACAATATATTATTTGAGAAATAAGGCTGGCTCTTTTGCAATCAAACGTGGCAGACAATTTGTGCAGACCCAGATCTGGGCAGACAGCAAAATAAAGACTAATGGCCAGTCAGTCCACTTTCATCAGGACAGCACAGAAATTTCCCTGCTGCCTTTTGAACCTGGAAGCTCTATGGCTAAAAAAATGTAAATGTTAGCCAGGCCACCTAGAATTTCATCCAAGAGCCAGAGCAGGATTTGAACCCACGATCTGCCATTAAAGGTAAGATTGCTATCATTGAAATGTTTACGGGGTGGAAGATTGCAACCTTCACGTGGTCCGCCCTGTTTCGACGAATGCAGTCAACCCGGCGTGCACAATCAAATAAGATCAAATAGAACAAGTTGTCCTACAACTTTAGGCTGTGCACGCCATACGCAAGAAGAAGAAGAGATTGAAATGATTACAATAAAAATTGATGACGGAAGGAGGGCAAAATACAATATAATTGAGCCATATGTGATAACTATGGAAGTGAACGACTGCGGCTCGTCTGTTTTTACTTTTTTTGTTGTTTTTTTTTTGTCTTGTTTAGTTAAATTTTTGGTTATTAGGTTGCGTTATGTGTGGGGGGGGGGGGGGGCTTAAACAGGGCTTTCTGTCTCTTCCTTCGGGGGAATGCGACTTTTTCTTGTCGTATCCCCCCTTCTCTGCCTCCGTCTGTGCTGAGGCCTAATGACGGAGCTGGTGGCCTCCAACCTGCGACCGACCTCGAGGCTCCGGAGGTAGAGCCAGCCAGGACTCACCAACGCGAGGCTGGCCGTCTTCGAGCTGTGGCGGCTTTCGGGCGCTCCAGTGGCAGCGGCACGACTCGGCGCTCCGGTGAGGGCAGCCCGGCGCGGGACTGAGATGCTCCGGTGGCAGCGGCACGACTTGAGGCTGGGACGGCCCGGCTCGGGGCTGGGATGGCGCTCCGGAGGCTGAGGCGGCCCGGCGCGGGGCTGAGACGGTGCTCCGGTAGCTGAGGCGGCGTTCTGGCGGCGGCGACCTGAATCCGGGACAAGGCTGCGGGCCAGCAGGCGACATTGTCGGGAGCTCGCAGGTCAGGCTGGTGCCTGTTTCCGGAGCTCCCGCGGCAACAGCTGCGTCCACTGGACTGGAGGGCGGCAGCTTCGACCACCCCGGGCCGCGGAGCTTGAACCGGCCCGTTCGCGGAGCTCGGTGAGCTGCGGGACTGACTTACCATCGCCTGGTGGGGTATCGCCTCAGAGCAGAGGGAGAAGAGGAGGGAAGAGACAGTAACCCTAAGATTTTTGCCTCCATCACAGTGAGGAGGTGCTTGGTGAACTCACTGTGGTGGATGTTAATTTGTGTTTATTGTGTGTTTTGTTGTTTATTATTACATGTATGGCTGCAGGCAACGACATTTCGTTCAGACCGAAAGGTCTGAATGACAAATAAAGGATCTAAGTCTAAGTCGAAGTCTATTGTTTTTTTCAGATCAAATTTGAAAAACATTACTACTATAACAATATTTAATTAATTAATGTGTCATACTTCATTTGCCAGGTAGAGCTTCTAGTAAATTAGGTTATTCCTAGATCTCTAGACACAAGGAACTGCAGAAGCTAGTTTACAAAACAAAGACAAAGTGCTGGAATGCATCAACAGGTCAGACAGCACCCAAGCGACATTTCAGGTCTGGACTGGTCCAAAGAGCGGTGCCTGACCCGAAACATTGTCTATTCATGGTCTTCAGATATTCTTCCAAATCCACTGAATACTCCAGTGCTTTGTGTTCTTTTTTATTCTGTTAGGAACTCAATTTCTTCCCTCTCCAAGATGTTGACTTTGCACCTTGCCAGATATTGGAGAGTTTATTCTGTTCAATTCTGAACACGCTAATTTGGAAAGGATGCCTTGGCATTACAGGTGATGCCACTGCCATTTACTCGAGTGGTCCCAGATCATTCAGTGAAGGAAGTGAGCAGGCAAGTTAAGAGATGTTTTCAATACTAGCGACAGTTGGTAGGTGGACTGGAAGAGGAATGGTTTTGAATAGCTATATTATCAATAATCAAAAGACATACTCAGGCAAAAGCCTGCAAGCAATACAAGCTAGTTCTGGAAAATACGCAGATAATGGTGACATGGGATAGAAACATAGAAAAATTGGTGCAAGAGTAGGCCATTCGGCCCTTTGAACCACCACCACCATTCAATATGATCATGGCTGATCATCTAAAATCAATACCCCGTTCCTGCTTTTCCCCCCATATCCCTTGATTCCTTTAGCCCTGAGAGCTAAATCTAACTCTTGAAAACATCCAGTGAATTGGCCTCCACTGCTTTCTGTGGCAGAGAATTTCACAGATTCACAACTCTCTGGGTGAAAACGTTTTTTCCCCCAATCTCAATCCTAAATGGCCCACCCCTTATTCTTAAACCGTGACCCCTGGTTCTGGACTACCCCAATGTCGGGAACATTTTTCCTGCATCTAGTCTGTCCAATCCTTGAAGAATTTTATATGTTTCTATGAGATCTCCTGATGTTTCTATGAGGTGCATTGACTGAGCCGAAGGCAAGGCAGATTTGATAGTAGAAACGAAACACTCAAGGATAAGCATTTACAATGATATACGCACAGGACCAAGAGATTTAGACTAACTCAAAAGCTCTTCCAAATATCCACCACAGTCACGATGGGCTGAATGCCTTCCCCCAGACACTGTGTTCTTTTGCACCTTCAATTAAAACATGCCTTGATAGTGAAATATTCCAAGCTTGAGAATGTTATTCTTGTCAATCTTCATGAATGTGCTATTTCAATGAAATTCTTGGAGTAACAATTTGAAGATGAAAATCATCTTTGGTGAGAGCGGATTGGTTCATTCCTGCCTTCACCCTACCGACTCTTCCAACTCAGTGGCATCACGATCTCAAGGATGAGATCAGAGTGACTCAGCTATTAACAGAGTAGACTTCCCCAAGGTAATCAGTTAAAGGCCCTTTGACAGAGTAAGAATTGCAGGAAACAGGGCAGATGACGAGTTAAACATAGCAAAGGCAACTCATCTGTCCTCTGTGATATTGCAAGATCAAATACGCATTTCTTATAAAAAAAGAGCAAAGTTCACAAATATCCCCACAAGGAGTGCATTGACACAGGCATTTTTTGGATTTTAATTGTAATCCAGATCTAATAAGTAAAGTAGACACAGATGTACAAATGTAATTGTAAACTGAGAATAATTCATTTGAAATTTTCTTAAAGCTTTGACTTTCTGCTTACATTTTAATCAGTAATCCTTACAGTGCTAGAGTTTCCCTTAGACTTAGTGGTGCTGCATCAGCTGTACAATATGTTTAATTCCATCTCAGAAACAGCTTCTTCCCGTATTATCAGACTTCTGAACGGTCCTACCATTAGGTGGGGTACAGACCGATTCTCCTCTACATTATTAGATATTGGACTTTGTGTGTTGTGCTAAAATGCTGAGAACTACATTCTGCACTCTTTCCCTTCACTGTACCTGAGCCATTACTTGAGCTGGGCTTAATTGTATTTCTACGAAGCACTATCTGACTTGATTGGATAGTATGCAAAACAAAGTTTTTCACTGTATCTCAGTGCACATAACAATGATAAATCTCAATCTACTGCATTGATGTTTACAATCTGTTTAAGCACTAGGGTCTCCTTGATATCCCGCAGCTCAGCTCTAGTATAAGCACTTATTTCTCCTTATCTCACTCCTTCCATGTGGTCCCCCTCTCTGGTTCATTCCAGAGCTAACAACATCCATGCCTACATTCCACTCGTGGCTTTAGGCTTTACAGCGGAATCTGTAAAACAAAGATTAGTACAGTTTTGTTTATTGTCACATGTACCGAGGTACCTCTTCTGTACCTCTTGCCTGAAGAGAGAGGGGAGAAGAGGGAGTGTCCAAGGTGAAACTCGTCTTTGATCATGCTGGTGGTTTTACCGAGGCAGCATCAAGTCAATGGAAGGGAGTTGGTTTCCATGATGGTCTGGGCTACATCCACAATTAATTTGCCCAGAATTATTGGGTCTTAATAAGACCAATGGCATTAAATAAAGACCATCTAACTCAATAGAGAATATATTTAACGGCAATATCCTACGAGCTAACTGAGGCACCAGCATTTCCTCCAGAAATGCCCTTTTCTAATTGATCAGGTTATTCTATCTCTCTACAAGCTCGGTGTGCCATGGGTTTGGGAGAATGGGGTGAACTGCTGCACAAAAATAAAATGTTGCCATGTTCTAGAATGTATTAATAATGTTAGAAATAGAACAGGAGAAAGCCATTTGGCCCCAGGAAAGGTGCCCTAAGAGTTCTGACAATGGAGGGGAAGGTGTGTCTAGCGTTGGATTACATGGGATGATAGACATTATTGAGAATTACTTTTGAATGTGGAGGCATCCTAGGCTGAAAAGCGAAGGCAAGGAAAACCCTATCCGTGTCATGACTGGGAACTGAAGGGATAAACTCTAATCTGCAGGAAATAGAGGAGACATGGTGAGAGACGCCTCAACTATGGCAGAGGGAAAGCCAAGGTTAAGAAGAAAGGAAGACATCTTAAAGGCGTTGCGGTGGGATGTCTCATCACCAGAGCAGATATTGCAGGTGGAGAAAATGAGAAAATGTTATGAAGTCCTTAAAAGAACCTGTGGGAGTTGGTTGGTTTATGATGGATGCTGGTGGCCAACCTATCTCCTAAATTAGAGATGATGAAGTTGAGATAAAGATAGAGATGGGAAAGGAGAAATCAAAAATTTCCCAATGGAAGTGAGAGGGTGGAGACTGTTAGCAAGTCTAATGAAATGATGTACAAAGCAACACCAATATAACAGCGGAGTTGAGGGGTCCTGAATATGACTTTGTTCGTTGTATCAAAAAAAGGCATAATTCGGGCCCAAGCTACAATGTTGACATGGAGAAAGTATAAAAATAAATTCAGCCAGATGATGGCAAAAGGGGACTGGCTAGACCGCTGATCAAGTGAAGGCTCTCAAATCATCCTGCTAGGGATAAAGGTGTCAATGGATTGGATGCCCATGGTGAAGATGAGGTGTCTGGAACCAGGTAACTGTAAACTAGCAATGTAGTGGGCATATCAAAGTAATCACAGATATAACTTGGAAGGTATTAGACACGGGGAGAAATAATAGAATCTGTTATCAAAATGCAGCCTGAAATAATGAGTTAACCAGATCAGTCCCGTAAGAGGATATTGAGGTTGGCTACTAAAGGCTGGGACTGTAGAGAGAAGAAATCCTGATGAAATAAGATCAACGACCATCTTAAGACAATCATGGGGTCACGGTAGAGTGGGAGATAACGGGTTAGTGAGTCATAGTGAATCACATGATCAAAAAAGGGCCTTTTGGTTCACTTCATCCACCCCAACCTTCCATGCAAAATACAATTTTCCAATAGACTCCGCGCCTAGACGATGCAAGTGCTCAACACTCCTTAAATCCTGTCTATGGCCCATCTTCAACCACTCTCTCAGGTAATGCATTCCAGATATTCACCAGCCTCTTGGTGAAGGTGGTCCCTTGCATATCCTCTCCAAATATCTTCCCTCTTACCCTAAATATGCAACCTCTAATTTCATTAGTTGGAAGTTGTGCAATTTATATATAAACCAGAACATGGGACTATTTGTATTTTGTTTCGAGCCACCTCAAAAGGTACTGGGAACAGTTAAATGCTCTATTTTTTCATATGCCAAACTCAATATAAACCTAATAAAATACTTCTGTGAGTGTGCGTGCAGTATGTGATCTTGAAATCCTGTAAAAAGGTGTAGGCATGAATTATTAGAATTTAATTCCACTTTTACAATAATTATCGTACCTCACTATCAGGAAAAGGATATACTAGTGGCTCTGTCTATCTGTCCATGCCAAAATGAAAGCAGAGTTGCTCGAGTGTCACCACTGATCTTCACCCAATTTTATGGGTGTGCTTCATAGATAAGTTTCTTTATTAAGCCAGGTCTGGTATTAAATGAGAAAATTGGAAAGTAGAAAACTAGAATTTAAATAAATTAACTGCAGAAGAGAAATTCTCAAGCAGCGGAGTGCTTTTCCACTTCTTGCTCAATTAGAGCCTCTAACTCAACTTTTCTTCCATAAATATGAAATACAAGAGTTCACTTTAACATCTTTCAGTTCTGACAAATAAACCTGAACCCTTCCGGTTGAGACATGCACCTCCTCTAAATCTCCTGATGTGGTCTCCTCTACACTGGCGAGACCAAGCGTAGACTAGGCGACCATTTTGCCAAACACGTGCTCAGTCCGCTAAAGGACTGCTGGATCTCCCGGTTGTTAACTATTTTAACACCCCTTCCCATGCTGATCTCTTGGTTCTGGACCTCCTCCGCTGCCAGAGTGAAGCCACATGCAAACTGGAGGAACAATACCTCATATTCCGCTTGGGTAGTTTACAACGCGAAAGTATGAGCATTGAATTCTCCAGTTCTAGGTAACATTTCACCCACCTATCTCCCTCCCTATGGCTTCACATTTCAGTCCTCTTCTCTCCTTAACCGACAGACAGCCATTTGTCTCCTATTCAGCTCAAGCTTTTGTCCATCCATCTGCCAAAAAAAACTCCACTCACCTGTATCTACCTATCACTTGCCATGCTTTGACCACTGCTGCTTCTTTTCTGGCATTCTCGCCCCTACTGCAATTAGTCAAGCCTCCTGACCCAAAACATTGCCGATCCATTCTCTCCACAGTTTCTGTCTGACCTGTAAAGTTGCTGCAACACTTTGTGCTTAACTCCATTAACCTTACCTACAAGGATATTGCTCGTCTTGCCCAATGTTTCCATAATATCTGCTGGCATATCAGGGAATTAAATCACTTTAGTTTAGTTTACTGATACAGTGTGGAAACACTGAGTCCGTGCCGACCAGCGATTCCCGCACACTTACACTATCCTACACACACACTAGGGATAATTTACAATTATACCAAGCCAATTAACCTACAAACGTCTTTGGAGTGTGAGAGGAAACCGGAGCACCCGGAGAAAAGCCACGTGGTCATAGGGAGAATGTGATAAACTCTATACAGACAGTACCAGCAGTCAGAATCGAGCCCGGGTCTCTGGTGGTGTAAAGAAGCACTCTACTGCTGCACCACTAAAGGACTCCTATAGGATTCACAAAATGGGCACCATTAACTACAAAGAATTCTTCCCGGGTTCGATGTGACAAAATTCCAGCTAGTGTCAAGCAGCCAAAAATCTATTCCACCAGTCTCCAAACACTCACTCTTATTTATGCGCTGTACATAAGTCGGGTGCTTATAAACTGGGGACATCGGTACACATTTGCAAAATATCCGAGTTGAGTAACCAAAATTAATAGAAGTTAAGACAATCTGCTGGAAGTTTTACCAAGCCTTGCTATTCTGATTAGAAGTAGATTATACTGTCAATGTGTCCTGGAACAGATGAAATCATGCAATCCTACGAAGAAGAGTCTTCGACATGAAATGTTAGCTTTGCTTTTCTACCAGAGATTCAGCCTGACCTGATGGGTATTTACAGGATTTTCTGGTTTTATGTTGGAAATTCTCCTCCATGCATTTTGAAGCGCTCAATTCACAACTGAGAGAAACTATATTTGTGGATAAGCACGCAGGATTCACTATGTTAGTAAATAACATTTAATTCCTCATGAACAAAACTTTTATCAAAGGTTGTCAGGTGGAAAATTAAGATAGGTTGGAATCGTGTAACTCATTTGTTATTAAATTTCTAATGGTTAACATTTGGAGTGAAAGGACAGTCGGCTCTAAAGAATAATAATTTTATCGTTAACACAAATTAACAGTTTTATAAACACTGCAGTAAGCTGACCGTCACATGTTTCCTGCATACTTAATACTTCAATAGATGAGACATTTTCAGAACGAAAGCTTCATATCCCGATTTTATAAATACTGCAGGCTCTTGAACTAAAAAGATTGAGATCAGCCTGAAGAAGGGTCCCGACCTGAAACATCACCTATCCTTTTTCTCCAGGGATGCTGCCTGACCTGTTGAGTTACTCCAGTGCTTTGTCTTTTCCAAAAAGGTCTTGCATTTGTTGTGTGAGGAAAGGAGTTTTTTATGTTTAAAGTTAAAAATGTTAAATTGTCCCTCTCAACAGTATCTCAGTAACAACTTAGGTCTAAGTCCTCGTTTATTGAAAAGTGTTTTGAATTATTTTTATATAAAGGCAGTATTTTAGACCATTGCTGCCTCCAGGTGCTTCCAGAGAGAACTGAAGATCAAGCTAAAGTAAGAGTGCCAACATTTTACGAATTTGAAAATAATATACAAATATTGGATTCAAAGCAGAAAATAAAACATATAATCTTTCTTTTGGTCTCGGAAAAATGCATGGCTTGGAGTCTTTTAAAGTTACTGATCATGAACAGCTGTATGTCACAATAATTAAAGTTCTAAGGCAGAAGAGGATCGCGGGCAAGAGAATGAATCACAAATGAACAGGCGTGAAGGAGTAAGGAGAAATTATTTCTTTGGTAATCAATTTTGATTCATCAATTCAAAGTAAATTTAAAAACATTCACCTGTTGACTGCTGAGTCAGTGCGAATAGTTGCTATTGGAGATCGCATGTTCTTGAGATCCCAGACTTTCACAGTTCTGTCGTCACTGCCAGATACAACATTATCGCCCACGGTAAAGACAGCAGATGTTACAGTGCTGAGAGAGATGAAAAACAACAGTAAATAACTATTAAATATACTAAAGTAACAAATTGCCCGTATCCTATATTTACCTTAAACCCTTTGCACTTATGAAGCCAGTCAAGAATGATGCGGATTATCAGAATAATTCTTCAGATGACAAGTATTAAGATCTTGGGTTATGAGCAAATAAACTCACCCGAGCTTTTAAATTGCTAGCGACACAGGGCATATGTGAGTAAGTGAATGAGTGAGTACATGGATGGCATCTTTGGATAGCCTTTCCCTGATATTTGTATTTTAAGGTTTGGTCAATGCCCTGATATACATACAGGGCATCAAAAATGTCCCACGGCTACATTAGACACCCTGCTTGTGATATTACCAGCACTTAAAACAAACAAAAAACGTTAAAAGAAGTTACTCCAGAGACTAAGGGCAGCACAGTGGTGCAGCAGTAGAGTTGCTGCCTTACAGCGCCAGAGACCCGGGTTAGATCCTGACCCCGGGTGCTGTCTGTATGGAGTTTGCATGTTCTCACTGTGACCGTGTGGGTTTTCTCCAGTTTCCTCCCACATTCCAAAGACGTGCAGGTTTGTAGGTTAATTGTCTTCTCTAAATTTCCCCAGAGCGGGTAATATAGAACTGGCGTACGGGTGATCATTGGTCGGCGTGGACCAAGTGGGCCGAAAACTCTGTTTCCACGCTATATCTCTACTAAACCAGAGGACAACAACAGCAGCCAGATCTAAGACATGATGGAATAGGTGATAACAGACAGAGGAAAGGGGAGTCATGAAAGGATTACTCCCACTGCCACGTGCTGGCGAATACCACCATGCCAACTGAGAATTCTTTAAACAAAACCTCATGTCGGCTCCAGTCACCTTGAAACCACCACATTTTCATGAAAACCCATCAGGTTCAACAAACTTCCTTTCGGAGAGGAAATCTGCAATATTTAACTGTCTGATTGATGTACGTCCTTCCAGACCCATCAATGTGGCTGATTCGTCACCTAGGTTTTTAGGTGAAATAGAAGGAAAAACCGGATAAATGCATGACTGAGGAGGTGGTGCAGGAGGTAGGGGGAAGGGATTCAACCCATGTCCAGTACAAGAGGGATGGGTTGCATCTGATCAGGGGATGACCAAAATCCTGGGTGTGAGATTTTCTCAGGAAGGCTTAGCTTGAACGGCAGTGGGCGATTCCCAGAGGCAGATAAGATAACTCTAAGAGACAGGCAGCATCTCTGAAGAGAAGGAATAGATGACGTTTCAGGTCGAGACCCTACTGAGGCACCTCGGAGTACAAGCACATACTTCCTTGAAAGCGATATCACAGTTAGACAGACTGGTGACGAAGGTGTTTGGAATGGTAGCCTTCATTAGGTAGGGCACTGATAAAGGAGTTGGGGCATTATATTACAGTTGTAGAAGGCATTGTCAAGGCCACATTTGAAGTATTGTGTACAATTTGGGTTAGCCTGCTATAGGAAAGATATCATTCAGTTGGACAGAATGCAAAGAAGGTTTACGAGGATGTTTCCCGATTTATCGGGAGAGGTTAGGCACACTAGGACTATATTCCTTGGAGCGAAGAAGACTCAGGGGTGATCTTTTAGAGTAGTATAAAATCATTAGGGATATTGTTGTGGTGAATGCATTCAATCCATGTCCCAGGGAAGGGGAATCACAAACTTGAGGATTTTGGGTTAAGGTGAGAGGGCTCAGGTTTAAAATGGGCCCGAGGGGGCAACTTCTTCACATAAGGATGGTCCGTGCATGGAACAAGCTGCCAGAGAAATTGGTTGAGGCAGGGACTATAACATTTAAAAGACATTTGGAGAGGTACATGGATAAAAAAGATTTAGAGAGATATGGGACTAGTATGGACGGGCATCTTAGTCAGCAAAGACCAGGTGGACCGAAGGGCCTTTTTCCAAGCTATATAACTCTGTGATTCTAAATGAACAGAGAATGTGAATAGTTCCAGTCTCTCTCTGGTTCTGATGAGCCTACACAAAAGATGAGATCACGTATGAACATTTAATGAAGTTTAATATTTAGTCATTTACAACGTCAGTTGTTCCTGTCTGTGTGCTACTCAAGGAAAGCACACTTCACATACTGATCTGGATGTTGATTGAATTTAGCAGCATCCAAGCCACTGGAGGCCTTTTTATGCAGGCACACTTAATTCAAATTGACATTAAATTAAGGTTTAATAAGGATTAAACTACAGCAATGGAGCAAGGTTCTTTAATTTAATACCACCCTTAAGCTAAAGCATGCTACTTTAACACAAAGGTGTCAACCTTGATACTAAAGATATTGAAGTGCCTTTTTTTTAAATTTTGTGGACAAGATAGAGTGTATTAGTCACATGGCATTTTCCATTTATAAATGTACGCACATTATTTAGGAGCTGTAAATGCCAACAACATAATTAACAATTGAAAATACCGAGATCCCAGCAGGTCAATTAGTCTCCTGTAAAGTGACAATGGGCTAACAACTCAGGTAGAAAACCCATAAACGAGCCCATTCATAGATAATTCATAAAATCAACAATAAATAAAAAGCACATTTTTTGTCATTGGCTCAGGCTTCCCAACATTTTCTGCTTTTATTCGAGAATGTAAACTGAGGCAGCGTTTTTCAATGTACGATTTAAACGGAATCTGAGAGTTGGATTTGAAACTACACACAGTAAAACATCCACACCACAGTTATAGAAATTTTCCCAAAAGAAAATTTGATCAGTTGCATGCCAGTTCATAATGAGCACGGATTCCCAAATAAAACGCAGCTAAACTGGCCAAGTCGTATAATGATCTCTGCAACAAAAAAAGATAGTTGCACTTTTGCATTGAATTATGATGAGACTCCCCATTAAACCATCCCACATTTCATTCACAAAATTCTTCCTGTTTCACAGATCTGTGTGAGATTCGTACAGCACAAATAACGAAGCTAAGGTAATCAATCTGGCAACCAGCAAAACCTAATTTTGGCTGTCTCACTATCCCTGGAAGCTACAATTAGAGTGACAATTCTACTTCCCAGCCTGGCAGCCAAGACCTATAGTGGAACTCTCACAATCTATGTTTATGAGTGAAATGGACCCATTAGGATGGACCACTGCCAGCAGTGGGGATGTGCAAACTGGTAAACTCTCGCTTCTGCTGGCGACCGCCATAACCCACGTGTAACTTACTCTCATTAATCTTGAATATGTTTAATTAAATATGCAAATCTAGGATTTTGGTAGGCTTTTCATCATCTTCAAGAGAAATGTAAAACATGAGCAGCTTTCAGTCTCAGAACAATCAAGAGGAGTCATTTTAATGAATTCTATACGTTGCCAATTTCAGAAGCAGTAGAATTTTATTACAATCATGAAATCATACAGCACTGAAAAACAAGCACTTTTGTCTACTGCATCCAGATAATTAAGCACCCATCCCGTTTTGCACTGCCATTAACCACCCACTACCCCCTTCACCCATTATTACCCAATTCTCCTGCCATCCACCGATACTCATGGCAATTCACAGTTGCTGCTCAACCAACCATACACTTGTTGAGGAAAGTAGACTGGAGGAAGAAAAGAGCACAAGAAAATCTCATAGAGCAAGAACCACTGTTGCTACAGCATCCCTACACCTCTGTCACTGGTGTACTAATGTGTAACACAACCTTACGTAACCTTACTGGTTACATTGCGGCCTTCTGGATTCGAAATAAAATTATCCGACGGTTGGTAACTCACTTATTCTTTCTATCTGTATCGATACGTTATGATTTTGGCTCAGCTGGCATTTCTATTTGTATATTCTGACCTGCTGGATGCGTCCCACAGCTTCGCTCTTCACAGCTTATAACAAAAGTACTTATAAATGCACCCAATAATCCAAAAGAACTAGACCGATCAGAAATATTCCCTTTTTCAAACCGTGCCTGCCGCAACCTATCTCCCACTGAAAATTAACCTTTTTTCTCCTCTCTTTCCCACTTCTGTTAACAGGTCCCAGACCGGGGACATTAACTGTCTAACAACAGAGTAAGGTCAGGGCCAATTGCGAGCGGTGCGAGGGGGGAAGTGAATACAGAGGTCAAAGTGCTGTATATGAATGCGCGAAGTATAAGGAATAAAGTGGATGAGCTTGTGGCTCAGTTAGAAATTGGCAAGTAAGATGTTGTGGGAATTAGAGACATGGCTGCAAGAGGGCCAGGGCTGGGAACTGAATATTCAAGGGTATACCTCCTATCGAAAAGACAGACAGGTGGGCAGAGGGGGTGGGGTTGCCATGTTGGTGAGGAATGAAATTCAGTCCCTTGCAAGGGGTGACATTGAAACAGGAGACGTGGAGTCAGTATGGATAGAACTAAGGAATTGTAAGGGTAAAAAGACCCTAATGGGACTAATCTATAGACCCCCAAACAGTAGCTTGGATATAGGGCGCAAGTTGAATCAGGAGTTAAAATGGCATGTAGCAAAATGAATGCTGTGGTTGTTATGGGAGATTTCAACATGCAGGTAGACTGGGAAAATCAGGTTGGTACTAGACCCCAAGAAAGGGACTTTGTAGAGTGCCTTCATGATAGAATCTTAGAACAGCTTGTATTGGAGCCTACCAGGGAGAAGGCAATTCTGGATTTAGTGTTATGTAATGAACCGGATTTGATAAAGGACCTCGAGGTTAATGAGCCATTAGGAGGCAGTGACCATAACATGGTCAGGTTTAATCTACAATTGGAGAGGGAGAAGGGTAGATAGGAGGTGTCAGTGTTGCAGTTGAATAAAGGGGACTATGGGGGCCATGAGGGAGGAGCTGGCTAAAGTTCACTGGAAAGATACACTAGCAGGGATGACAGTGGAACAAAAATGGCAGGTGTTTCTAGGAATAATACAGAAGGTGCAGGATCAGTTCATTCCTAGGAGGAAGAAAGATTCCAAGGGGAGAAAGGGATGTCCATGGCTGACAAGGGACGTCAGGGAGAGTATAAAAATTAAAGCGAAGAAGTACAACGTAGCAAAGATGAGCGGGAAGCAAGAGGATTGGGTAATGTTTAAAGAACAACAGAAGATAACCTAAAAGACAATACGGGGAGAAAAGATGAGGTACGAAGGTAAGCTAGCCAAGAATATAAAGCAGGATAGTAAAAGCTTCGTTAGGTATGTGAAGAGGAACAAAATAGTTAAAACCAGTTGGACCATTGAAGACCGAAAAAGATGAATTTATTATGGGGAACAAGGAAATGCAGATGAGTTGAACAGCTACTTTGGATCTGTCTTCACTAAGGATGACACAAACAATCTTCCTGATATAGTAGTGGCCAGAGGATCTGGGGTGACGGAGGAACTGAAGGAAATCCACATTAGGTAGGAAATGGTGTTGGATAGACTGATGGGACTGAAGGCTGATAAATCCCCAGGGCTTGATGGTCTACATCCCAGGGTACTTAAGGAAGTGGCTCTAGAAATCGTGGATGCATTGGTGATAATTTTCCAATGTTCTATAGACTCAGGATCAGTTCCTGTGCATCGGAGGGTAGCTAATGTTATCCCACTTTTTAAGAAAGGCGGGAGAGAGAAAACAGGGAATTATAGACGTTAGCCTGACATCTAGGTGGTGGGGAAGATGCTGGAGTCAATTATAAAAGATGAGATAGCCGAACATTTGGGGTCTGGCCATATCCCAGCCGTCGTTCTCAAGGCGTGCTTCAATACCAGCGGCACCTCGAACTAAACTGTTTCAGTACGGCAATGACGTTGTTCAACAGCCCCCAAAAAATAAACATAAATATACCCTCAACAGAGTCAAGAGACCCTATCCACAAAATCCAGGACTATTCCAAACCAGCCACCTCCATCCCATTAGCTTATCCCAATGATCGGCCAAGAGAAGCATGTGGATATCACAGTGCCATCGTGTGGCGCTTCCACTCGGAGAATCTGCTCACCCATGCTATACTTGGGTTCCACCAGATCCATTTAATCCATAACACTGGTACGTCAGGAAATGTCCACCTCAAGTAGGAGAATGGAGGTTGTTTGAATTGAGATATTTTGCACAGGATTATGTTGAGTGCATTGATCCATCAAGTTAGTGTGCAAAAAGATTAGTTACATGTGCCTGCAATTGCCTCTGTACTTAGATAGTGGTGGTTAAAGCTTAAAACAGTTTTGATATTTTTGGTCCCAACTGAATCACTGAAATACCGAGCACAGGAGTAGCAAAGAGGCCCTTGTACAGAGCCCTAGTGAGACCACACCTGGAGTATTGTGTGCAGTTTTGGTCCCCTAATTTGAGGAAGGACATTCTTGCTATTGAGGGAGTGCAGCGTAGGTTTACAAGGCCCTATTATGAATTTTGCCCATGCAAACTTCAAAATACTCATCTACCTGGCAACCTGCAATTTTCCATCATGAAGAATTAATCCATTGCTCTTTTGAAAGTCACAATTGAATACATCCCGTCACCCGTTAAGAGGACACATCTTAGGTCATGACAATGCTCACATTACAAAAAAAATGTCACTATTTATTTTTGTATCTATTAAATTAAATCTGTGCCTGTTGGGTGCCGGCACTTCTACCACCGAGTCTCAAACGCTTGTAATGTATTCTTCCAGGTTCCAAACCCGCATTTTTCACAACATTTAAAAAAACGATTGAACATTTATCTTGACTGTATTCAACTGTTAAGAAGTAGAGATTTAGAAAAGAGTGGACCAAAAGATAATCGAAAGCAGTGTATTAATCGCAGTTATGTTATCCCTGCAATGTTAAGAAACAAATCATCTTAACATTGTAGCCAAAACTGAATACTTGCGGCAAGAAAAACTGCATATTCAAGGATGTATATAACGTTACACAAAAAAATAAACTGAAATACAATCCATCTCCAGTCTGTGTCAAGTGATTGAAAATACAACCTTGTACTAAATACATGTCAATTCAATTTAGCACAGCTGCATCACTGTAATCCACAATGACTGAAAAATAGCACTTTCTTCACTTAGATGACAATCTGTTCAGATACATTTTCAGCAGCCTTCGCTCTCATCACAATTCATTCAATAGTTGCGCAGAAACCAGAAGTGGAAACAGTTGTGGAAATGGATTTTGAATATGATACAGTGTGAAGTTGAAAATAATTAATGTTTATAAAGCAGCAGTCGATAAACAATGCTGCAGATTGCAAGTCAAGGTTAGAGGAATAATGCCTTTCTTGGAACACAACCAAGAATTGCCTTTAAAAAGAAACACAATTGCTTTCCTGGAAAGACACAAAATGCTGGAGCAACACAGTGGATCAGGCAGCATCTCTGGAGAACATGGACAGGTGATGTTTTGGGTTGGGACCGTTCCCAACCTGAATTGTCACATCCATATTCTTCAGAGATGCGATCTGCCCCACTGAGTTACTCCAGCATGTTGTGCCTTTCCTTGATAAGCCAGCATCTGCAGTGTCTAGGTTCTACATTATTCTGTTCATTGCAGGTTTATAACCAAAACTTGTCCTTCAACCATCGGACAGTTGTCATTATTTACTTGGAGCGAACCAGCCTAAGTTTCATAGTTTACACTGCTCAACGCCCACTTTCTAAATTCATGCCAAGATGGTCACAAAATCCAGACAGAACCGCTATTTAACTAAATCACCTGGGCTGGAATGGAACCAATGTCCTTGGGGGAGTGTTTGCTAGTGCTGTCGGGGAGGATTTAAACTAATGTGGCAGGGGGATGGGTACAAGAGCAGAGAGGCAGGGGGGTGTAAAATAAGGGTGGAAGCAATAGGTAGCAAGGTGAAAAGTAAAAGTGGCAGGCAGACAAAACCAGGGCAAAAATCAAAAAGGGCCACTTTTCAACATAATTGTATAAGGGGTAAGAGCATTGTAAAAACAAGCCTGATGGCTTTGTGTCTCAATGCAAGGAGTATTCGTAATAAGGTGGATGAATTGAACGTGCAGATAGCCATTAATGATTATGATATAGTTGGGATCACGGAGACATGGCTCCAGGGTGACCAAGGCTGGGAGCTGAACATCCAGGGATATTCAATATTCAGGAGGGATAGAGAGAAAGGAAAAGGAGGTGGGGTAGCGTTGCTGGTTAGAGAGGAGATTAACGCAATGGAAAGGAAGGACATTAGTTTGGAGGATGTGGAATCGGTATGGGTAGAGCTGCGAAACACTAAGGGGCAGAAAATGTTGGTGGGTGTTGTGTACAGGCCACCTAACAGTAGTAGTGAAGTTGGAGATGGTATCAAACAGGTAATTAGAAATGCGTGCGACAAAGGCAAAACAGTTATAATGGGTGACTTCAATCTACATATAGATTGGGTGAATCAAATTGGCAGGGGTGCTGAGGAAGAGGATTTCTTGGAATGTATGCGGGATAGTTATCTAAATCAACATGTAGAGGAACCAACGAGAGAGCAGGCTATTTTAGACTGGGTATTGAGCAATGAGGAAGGGTTAGTTAGCAGTCTTGTTGCACGTGCCCCCTTGGGCAAGAGTGACCATAATATGGTTGAGTTCTTCATTAGGATGGAGAGTGACATTGTTAATTCAGAAACAATGGTTCTGAACTTAAAGAAAGGTAACTTTGAGGGTATGAGACGTGAATTGGCCAAGATTGACTGGCAATTAATTCTAAAAGGGTTGACGGTGGATATGCAATGGAAGACATTTAAAGACTGCATGGATGAACTACAAAAATTGTTCATCCCAGTTTGGCAAAAGAATAAATCAGGGAAGGTAGTGCATCCGTGAATAACAAGGGAAATCAGGGATAGTATCAAAGCGAAGGATGATGCGTACAAATTAGCCAGAAAAAGCAGCATACCAGAGGACTGGGAGAAATTCAGAGACCAGCAGAGGAGGACTAAGGGCTTAATTAGGAAAGGAAAAATAGATTATGAAAGAAAACTGGCAGGGAACATAAAAACTGACTGCAAAAGTTTTTATAGATATGTGAAAAGAAAGAGATTAGTTAAAACAAATGTAGGTCCCTTGCAGTCAGAAACAGGCGAGTTGATCATGGGGAACAAGGATATGGCGGACCAATTGAATAACTACTTTGGTTCCGTCTTCACTAAGGAAGACATAAATAATCTGTCGGAAATAGCAGGGGAGCGGGTCAAAGGAGTTGGAGGAATTGAGTGAAATCCAGGTTAGTCGGGAAGTGGTGTTGGGTAAATTGAATGGATTAAAGGCCGATAAATCCCCAGGGCCAGATAGGCTGCATCCCAGAGTACTTAAGGAAGTAGCTCCAGAAATAGTGGATGCATTAGTAATAATCTTTCAAAACTCTTTAGATTCTGGAGTAGTTCCTGAGGATTGGCAGGTAGCAAATGTAACCCCACTTTTTAAGAATTGGAGGGAGAGAGAAAACGGGGAATTACAGACCAGTTAGTCTAACATCGGTAGTGGGGAAACTGCTAGTCAGTTATTAAAGATGGGATAGCAGCACATTTGGAAAGTGGTGAAATCATTGGACAAAGTCAGCATGGATTTACGAAAGGTAAATCATGTCTGACGAATCTTATAGAATTTTTCGAGGATGTAACTAGTAGCGTGGATAGGGGAGAACCAGTGGATGTGGTGTATCTGGACTTCCAGAAGGCTTTCGACAAGGTCCCACATAAGAGATTAGTATACAAACTTAAAGCACACGGCATTGGGGGTTCAGTATTGATGTGGATAGAGAACTGGCTGGCAAACAGGAAGCAAAGAGTAGGAGTAAACGGGTCCTTTTCACAATGGCAGGCGGTGACCAGTGGGGTACTGCAAGGCTCAGTGCTGGGACCCCAGCTATTTACAATATATATTTATGATCTGGATGAGGGAATTGAAGGCAATATCTCCAAGTTTGCGGATGACACTAAGCTGGGGGGCAGTGTTAGCTGTGAGGAGGATGCTAGGAGACTGCAAGGTGACTTGGATAGGCTGGGTGAGTGGGCAAATGTTTGGCAGATGCAGTATAATGTGGATGAATGTGAGGTTATCCATTTTGGTAGCAAAAACAGGAAAGCAGACTATTATCTAAATGGTGGCCGATTAGGAAAAGGGGAGATGCAGCGAGACCTGGGTGTCATGGTACACCAGTCATTGAAAGTAGGCATGCAGGTGCAGCAGGCAGTGAAGAAAGCGAATGGTATGTTAGCTTTCATAGCAAAAGGATTTGAGTATAGGAGCAGGGAGGTTCTACTGCAGTTGTACAGGGTCTTGGTGAGACCACACCTGGAGTATTGCGTACAGTTTTGGTCTCCAAATCTGAGGAAGGACATTATTGCCATAGAGGGAAGTGCAGAGAAGGTTCACCAGACTGATTCATGGGATGTCAGGACTGTCTTATGAAGAAAGACTGGATAGACTTGGTTCATACTCTCTAGAATTTAGGAGATTGAGAGGGGATCTTATAGAAACTTACAAAATTCTTAAGGGGTTGGACAGGCTAGATGCAGGAAGATTGTTCCCGATGTTGGGGAAGTCCAGGACAAGGGGTCACAGCTTAAGGATAAGGGGGAAATCCTTTAAAACCGAGATGAGAAAAACTTTTTTCACACAGAGAGCGGTGAATCTCTGGAACTCTCTGCCACAGAGGGTAGTTGAGGCCAGTTCATTGGCTATATTTAAGAGGGAGTTAGATGTGGCCCTTGTGGCTAAGGGAATCAGAGGGTATGGAGAGAAGGCAGGTACGGGATACTGAGTTGGATGATCAGCCATGATCATATTGAATGGCGGTGCAGGCTCAAAGGGCCGAATGGCCTACTCCTGCACCTAATTTCTATGTTTCTATGTTTCTATCAGTCAGAAATTGAGGTATTTGTCTATGAGGTATCAGTCAGAAATTTGTTTCATTTACTCGTTATATTTAAATAAGAGAGTTACCATGAGCAGAAGGGATTTTTCCTGGGAATTAAGAACACAAAACAATTACCATCCTAGCAAACCAACATTGCCATGATCAGGATAATAATGTTTTAATTAATTGGTAACCCCCAATCATGAAAAGGACAGTTGTGCAAAACCTCATCAAAAATAATTTATCCATAAAAATGAATAACAAGAATTAATACACTGGCCATTTAGCTATTACACCAAACCATAAAGTTCCAATGATTTAGTCAAGAGGTAAATCTGAAGCATGTTAAGGATTATTCCTCGTGTTAAACCCAAGGAGCAATAAGATCCCTCATTTGCTTTATCAATCATAGGCTATAAATTTAAACAGAGAATCCCACTGGGGTGCAGTGTATTACTGCGATTCCCAGGCAAAGCTGATGTCTCTGCCAAAGCACAGCAAAACTCATTTATCTTGTCCTAGAGAGCAGCGGAGCATACACTTGCAGCTGACAGTGCAGCAGTTTCTCCTCACACGCCACTGACTGTTCTGGAACATTCTGTTCCCTAAGCGGGTCTCAATCACCGAAAATACTGTCATGCTGGCACTCCTCATTAGAACCAACAGCTGTCTCTTCAGCTAAAAAGACCAGAAACCATTCGGCTTCAAAAATATACAAAAACTTTTACACAATAAAATGGTGATAATAATGTAATTAAAGATTTGCAAAACAACTACAAATAACTTCTCACAAAATGGCAACGTTTTCTGAATTTTGGTCAATGATGTTCATAAAATGTTGACCGCTATCGAAGAAAAAGAAAAAGCAGGGGCAGTTTAGCAGAATATTTTATTAAAACACAACCCCAATAAATATTTGTAATTGGACTATTATTTTAGTGTATGCCAGGAAATTATGAACACAAAAAAGACAACTATCTTTTGGAATGCAAAATCATGAGCGGAATCTTGGACCAATCCAAAAGAAAACTTTAGTATAATGAAAGGTTTAAATTTGTACATATTCTGATGGTTGGAGGAATAAACTACTTCTCTACATAGACAGAACTTGGTAGCCATTGTGTGTGTGCATGTAATACATTGACCTTGAGACATAGGAGCAAAATTAGGCCATTCAGCCCATCATGTCTATACCACCATTCAAACATAGCTGATCTATTTTTCCCTCTCAGGTGACATCCAGTTCTTCAAATACATCAGACCTTCACATCACTATCAATAACATCCAAAGCACTTTAAATCAAACTCCCAAAACTAGCAATGTAAAAATGACAAGATGATTTGTTTTAGAAATGATGAGAGATAAATACTGACCATGATTTATAGACAACCTTCCTTTGCATGGCCTTTTTATTCTGGGTGAATTCAGTTCAGCAACATGTCAATTTTTATATATTTCTTGGCAAAATAAAGGTGAGCAATGACTCCAAGAAAGTATTTTTAAATAACAAGCTGGCGGATACAAAGTGAGGAGAGGCATAGGTACGGTAGATAGTAAGAAACATCGTGCATTGCACAAATGTACACTGAGGGTTAGAGGGGATCTGAGCAAGAATGTTGGGTGGTTAGTATCTGCAACACACTGGCCGAGTGGGTGGTGGAGACAGGTACATTCAAACATTTAAGAATCATCGAGGCTATCCCTTGAATCACCAAGATATAGGAAGCTACAGACGAACCGCTGGGAAAATGGGAAGAGCAGAGATAGAAACTCCATGGTCAGCATAGTCAGAGTAATGGACCAACTCAAAAAAAGCTATGAGTATAATGAAAGGTTCAGGCATAACGTGGTAGCCATTGTGTGTGCACATTGCCGTAAAAGCCCCTTGAAAGAAAGACATTTACGGGGAACAGGTGAACTGGAATCTCACATTCTGCAGCTGAAACTTTCTTCTAAGACAATCATGTCAACTAACAGCTGGCACTCTTGCTGAGCTAAAATAAAATGGCTTTATACTGACTCAGTGGAGGCTGTGATTGGAATAGGTAGAGGTGCCCATAAGAGAGATTCTACAAGAGGTCGAACTACTATTCGCCTCTTTCCACGAGCACTCGAGCCTCTACTTTGATCAGTCTCAAGAAGGGCTTCCACACAAAAGATCATCTGTCCAGCTCCATCCACAGATGCTCGATGAGCTGCTGAGTTAGTTTCTTGTTCAAGGTTCCAGCATCTATAGTCTCCTACTAGACTAAGTGGGACCCGTTGGGTCCCTGTCACATGGGAGGCATGGTCCCCCAACGCAACCCGTTCCCCAATGCAATATTCCACCACTCACCTGTTCCCCCAATGCCGCCCGTCCCCCCAATGCAATTTTGCATCACTCAAGCATAGCCCCCAACTGTGCAGGCACGGCTCACTTCCCCTCATCCCCCAGCACTCCCTCCTCTTCACCCTCCCACTTCTTTCCCCTCTCCTCCTCCCCTCCCCAATCCCTCCCTCACCTCTCCCTCCCTCCCCTTTCCCCTACCTCAGTCACTCCCTCCCTCCATAACTCCTCTCCCCTCCCGACCCCCCTCCTATCCCTCTATCCTCCACTCCTCACCTACCCCTATCCCTCCTACTATGCCTCCCGACCTCCCCCACTGTCCTCCTCTCCCTCTATTCCCCACCTCCCCCTCCTCTCCCACTATTCCCTCTCCTCCCCCACTCTCCTCACTTCCCCCACTTTCCCCCTCGCCCTCCCTACCCCATCCTCTCCTTCAATCTTCCCACTCTCCCACCTCACCTTCCCCGCCCTCACCACTCCCACCCTCTCCTTTCCCCTACCCTCAGTCACTCCCTCCCTCCCTCCATAAAAAGCAGCACCTGCAGTTGCTTCCTCCACAGGTCATTCATTGTTAGGTGTGGTTTAGGTCCCGTTGACTTGACCATTGGACCAGTTTGCTGTGTGTGTGTGTGTTACTCAAACTCCGCGCAAACTGCTCGGCCACCCTGCAACCCGACTCTCCCTCCCTCCCTCTGCCCACTCCGGCTCAGCCACCGCTCGGCCTGTCCCCGCCCTGCCCGTCTGCCAGCTGCCGCCGTCGGGCAGCGGGGGGGGGGAGATGGAGTCGGTGTTCATCACGGTGGGCAGCACGAGTTTCGATGAGCTGGTGGAGAAGATCTCCTCCGAGAAGGCCTCTGCAACGGAGACGGACCCAGGGGTACGGTTAGACGGGACTGCCATTGCCGCAGAGGGCAGGCGGGGGAGAGGAGTGAATGATGAGGGAGAGAGAGAGAGAGAGACAGGACCAGGGCCTCCACTGCGCCCCCACTGAATCCCACCCCCCCCCCACCGCCGGTGGTGGGGAAAGCAATAGACAAGTTACTGTGAGGAGGGGAGAGAGGAGTTTGTGACTGAGGTGGGACAGGAAAGGGCGTCGCCATCCCGACCATGGCATTGACTGACAGGAGAAAAGGCCAATCTGCGTGGCGCTGAATGAAGGAACCTGCGCACGCACGTTTTTAAAGACTTTTTTTAAACCTCGATAACGTTTACAATAGACCACTGATCGGAATGAAACTCGTTGCACTCACAGCACAGGAGAACGTCGAGTAACCTGGAGAAACATCGTAGCGCTATCGCCTACCGTTTTTGCGCAAATAGGAAAACTGCACAAACCGGAAGAGCACAAGATCAGAGTTTTAGTTATGTATAGATGATTCCAAGATGATGTTCCCCTTGGAAACTGATAAGGGAACAGCCATGACCAAGAGACTTTTGATGAATACCTGGAGCTATTAAAGACAATCTTCCATGGATGCTGTGTGCTGAAGGGCCTTCTTCTGTGCTGAATGACTCCATGACCGTCACTCATGGTCACTAAGGCTACCAGCAACTGCAGTTATAATAATAATAATAATAATTTGTTTATAGGGACAGTGCATATTAATGAACATTTGCATGTAAATATGCGAGATTGTAGCCAATCAGTAGCTAATTTCCGTCTCTAATTGCTGTATTTATAATATCCATTGTGAACACAGTCACGAGTCATGCAGTACAGAAATCAGCCGACCGTGGACAACATCAATATTAACATTAATCCCATTTTACCTCATATGCCCATCAAGTACCGAATCTCGCTTCTATTGGTGTATTATTGCCTAGAGTACCGCAAAACAGTGGAAAAACTTTATTTTAACCATATAACCATATAACAATTACAGCACGGAAACAGGCCATCTCGGCCCTACAAGTCCGTGCCGAACAACTTTTTTCCCTTAGTCCCACCTGCCTGCACTCATACCATAACCCTCCATTCCCTTCTCATCCATATGCCTATCCAATTTATTTTTAAATGATACCAACGAACCTGCCGCCACCACTTCCACTGGAAGCTCATTCCACACCGCTACCACTCTCTGAGTAAAGAAGTTCCCCCTCATGTTACCCCTAAACTTCTGTCCCTTAATTCTGAAGTCATTTTGCATGCTATCCAGATGAATCATTCGGAAATGATTACAAGCAAGCCATGCAGAATATAGTATTGGTATAGTATAGTTATTTCAGCTATTCTGGGGCAACTTGCCATAGCCAATTGACCTATTTTAGCCTGTGTGAGAAAACAGAGCTAATGAAGGTAACCCACTTGGTCACGGCGAGAGCATGAAAACTCCACAGAGAGAGAGACTCAAGATTAGGATGGAACCCAGGTCTCTGTAACTACCATTCGGCAGCATATACACTGCAACCCCATATTCTTGCAAGTTAGATCAATATTTTATTTTTTAATTAACAGATTTTCTACTAATTTTCACTTTGCTGAGTATTTTTTTTTAAGTAGCCATTGATTACAAATGTTTATGAATAGATTTTTTTATACAGTTGATTCCAATCGGAGGGACAAAGTGTAGATGTTGATTCTTATACAGTTAATACACATATAAAGATAATATTGATATTAGTTTATTATTGGCCTGCAAATAATTTGCTTTATGCGTTATCCAGGTAAATCATCATACCATGCATGTTATAATCGAGCCATAACGTGTGCAATCATGCCATACACAATTACATGTAGTGCACAGAGGAAAAAGATCAAAGTACAGAATGTAATGCTGGATGTTTAAAGAACAACTGGCAAAATGTAAACACTTTGCACGATAGTCTTGTCCATTTTACTTTAAAAGTAACTGCACCAGCCATTCTCAAATGCCTACAAGGATACATACACTAATTACTGGCGAGAATAAGTGAAGATCTGGTAATTTGAACACATCTGCCAGAGGCTGTGTAGAGAATCTTAATGCCCTAACCAAACCTTAATTTCCAACTATATAATTGAGATACTGAGCACAAAAGTAAATTCAGCATGTTAACAATGTCTGGCCACCATCATTTAAAGTTACGTTTCGAGATACAGCAATGAAACAGGCCCTTCGGCCCACCGAGTCCACAGCATGCTGATTACAATCTATACTGCAACAACTCAAGATGTCTTCAAAAACCCACCCAACCCATGACTTCCAATTCTAAGAAAGACGAAGGCACTTTATTGAATGGTGACACTACCACACACCATTTAGACATGGAAAAAATATATCACTATATATCACAATATATACACATGACAGTGTCAAAGTCCTGGAATTCCCTGCCTACAACACTCTGGAAGTAGCTTCATATCACAGTCGGCTACAGCTCAAGGTGACAGCTCGCCACTACCATCTCAAGGACAATTAGGAATGGACAATAATTGCTGAAGCCGTTAACAACATGCACATCACAACAATGAATTTTAAAAACTGCTGTAATATTGGAGGAGCTGTCTTTCAGATGAGACATTAAATATTACAGCAGGCATAACAATACAAAAAGCACTTAGCTGGCTGTAAATCACTCGAGACAAGTGATATCAAGGCTGTGGTATATTCTGTGTAAAATCTAGGAGAGAATTTGTAGGCAAATATGTAAAGGAAAACTTGATCATGGGGGATGTAACTGGATATATACATAAATGGAGAAATTTCAGGTTTTGGGAAAATATCAAGAACTCAAGACCAACTGGGTAGCTTTGTCAAGGAGCCGGCTATTTACAGGCTAAATAACTTTGGCAGTTCTTAAGCTAGATGTGAATGGATGTTTTGAATGCTGGAATAAACCACATTTTATTTTATTACTATTCCAATTTAAAACAGCTATACACAGACATGTTAACATCAGGATGGGGAAATCGCCATTTATAATGAGCATCTCCTTGTGGCAAAGAAATATGGTTCATTGGCACCATCTACTGGATAGAAGGTGTGCAGCCAGACTAGACATTGATTAACAAAACCCAGAGACAAATAAAGAATGTAGTTTGAAAAAACTACTCTTTAATTTATTATATTATTCATCTTAAGCATTATAAAATCAACTCTCGGTTGGAAGGTTACATCGACAGACTAATTACTAGCAACAATCTTCTCTTCAACTGTGGGGGCTGCATGGTGGAGCAGCAGTAGAGTTGCTGCCTTGCAGCGCCAGAGACCGCCGTTTGATCCTGACTACTGGTGCTATCTGCACAGAGTTTGTACGTTCTCCCCATGATCTGTGTGGGTTTTCTCCTGGAGCTCCGGTTTCCTCCCATATTCCGAAGACGTACAGGTTTGTATATTAATCGGCTTGGTAAATTGTACATTGTCCCTGGTGTGTGTAAGATAGTGTTAATGTAGGGAGATTGCTAATTGGAGTGGACTTGGTGGGCGGAAGGGCCTGTTTCCATGATATATCTCCAAATTAAACCAGTTACAGTTGACCAATGTACAAAATATCAATTTTCATGCATTTATTTTTGAGATTAAATATAAAAATGAAGCATTATATTTGCTTTATTCTTGGATCTGCTTAGTCCTGTTACACCGCTATTTAATCAATTATTTATAATTTCAATAATGCATTTTTACACCAATTTACCAAGTTAAAAGCGATGAAGCGTTACAAGATACGCCATGTTTTTACGAACAGCAGAGCTCACATTTCCCCCAAGTCCATTGGTATATCATTATCAGTTTATCGCGTGTACTGAGATAGGGACAGTTTTGCATGCTATCCAAGCAAATCATACCATGCACAAGTTCAATTAAACCAAACAAGAACAACAGGACAAAAAGACAAAGGAAACAATGCAGAATATAATGTAACAGCAACCGAGAAAGTATAGATAAAATAAAAGTGCAAGGCCTACATTCTTAGCTTATGAGAGCTCTGTCAATATTCTGATAAGAGAGGGAAGAAACTATTCCTGAATCTGATGTTAAGTACTTTCAAGCTGTCTGCCTGACGGAAGAATGGAGAAGAGGAAATGCCCAGGGTATGAATGGCCCTTGATTATTTTGGCTATTTTCCCATGGCAGCGTGAAGTGTAGATGGAAACGACGGTGGGGAGATTCGTACTTTTTCTCATTCATACGGTGTGGGGGGATCCTGTTTATTGCTCACTTCCAACAGTCCTGGAGAAGGTAGCAGTGGGTCTCCTCTTGAAATGGTGCAGTGTGTGTGTGCTCAATTCACTCCCACTGCCTTGCTTGGTAGGAAACTCTGGCACTTCTACACTGGGAAAGCATTTCGGAGGGAGGATGGTTTGTGATCTCAAAGTCACATGGAGATGATATCATTTGCTTGCACGAATTGGCCTTGTCCTTTTAGGCGCAAGCTGCAAGTTATCAAAGAAGCCTTGGTGCTTTGCTGCAGTGCAGCAGCATAATCCTGACAAAATGAGAAGGCAACTGGAAATTAACACAAATACTTTGTTGCAATGTCAAAATTCTATCTACATTGCTGCGTTGAGAGAAAAAAAAGACATGGGGTTATATACAATCAAACTTCCGATAGGAGTGAAGTTAATCTTCAGAACCATTGAGAAACTGTTCAACGACAACAACTGCACTAACAACGACAACCTGTTCCAGAACCAAGGTCACGCAAACCTCAGAGGTTGAGCTGCAATACGCCGTCAACGTTTGCATTTACAGAGCTTGAAGCTTGAAGGCCACAGGATCAAAATCCCAGCCCCAATAAAGAAGAATTCACAAGACCAAGAATTCTCCAACTACCTGCCTCTGACGATAAAAATTGATGCTGATACATTGGAAAACATGGAACCACTTTCCATATCTTGGGAGCTACCTTTTGGAAAAGGCAGACAGACGTCAATGCTGAAATCCACCATCACCTTCTATGCACCTTCTTGCATCCACTGATAGAAAGGGATATCTGAAGATAAAGTCCTCACACCGGGCACAAAACTCATGATCTCATGGGCAACAGTGATCCCTGCTCTCATTTATGCTACTGAGACTTGGTCCACCTACACAACACTAAGCACATCAAGGCATTAGAAAAAAAACCATCATTGCTATCTCCACAAAATCCTTCAAATTTATTGGAAAGATAAGCAAACCAACATCAATGTCCTCACCAGCCCAATATCACCAGCACCGAGCACCCAACACCAGACACTCAAAACTGATACTCTATTTCTGAGCTGTGTTTGGGAGGAGATCACCAAATGCACAGAGAAATAGATTCCAACCTAAAATTTGAGTGCAAATTTTAATGCAACAACTGCACTGACTGCTGGGACTTCAGGCCATGACCATGGAGGAACATTCACGAGTTTTGAGAACCTACAGTCTTTCCATTGTAAGTACACAGAGACCGTGGATAAGTGGTAGAAGCAGCACATCATCACAAACAACCCACTGGCAGTTCTCTCTCTCTTCAGTCTGCAGTTCTTGCATCAGCCTCATTTTCCACTTCAGACCCCACAAAATGGGTGTGGATGTAAGTTATCTTCCATCCCAAGGGGACTACCAAAGAAGAACAATCTAAGAATTGTTGTAGTGCCGGAGCTGATCATTTAGTCCAGTGAGCCTATGATGCATTCCTGTAAAGAAATCCTATCAATCCCATTGCCTTGAAATTACCAAATAGCCATACAATCTTTTTCCTCTCAAGTGCCTATCAATTTTTTTTTCTTGAACTCCCTGACTGATTCCATTTCCATCATCCACACAGGCAATAAGTTAAAGATCAGAATTAATCTGAGTAAAAAAAAAAAAAATTATTCTCACATACCTTGTATTTATTGCCCAAAATATTAAGGCAGTATCGCATCGTCTTTGAACCATTAACCATTGCAAACACTTCCCCTCTATTTACTCATTCTAAACCACTCATGCTCTTCTTGTACAATTCAATTCAATTTTATCACAACTTCAAATGTTCCTAGAACATTAACCATACACTTCAATCTAGTCTTCTTCTAGAACAGTAAATATTGTCTGCATCCCTGCTGAGACTGCACTGGGATGAAAATCCTAGTAGGGAGAGATTCTCTAATGTGGTTATGGAATATCGACTCCCCGCCTTTCGCAATATGCGACGCGTAAACTTGCACATACGTCAACAATTCTTTAAGCACACTGCTGGATTTCCGAGTTGAACGAAAATTTGCGTTACAGTGGCAGTGCGATACTGACATCACATACGGTCGTTCCCGCAAGATCATCAGTTGTTCTCATGGATGGTTCCACGCGGTCTCCCCCTCTGCTTCTCCCGACTGAATATCCGGGAGTTGTCGAACCCTCCACCATCCTCTCACCACCGGCAGCCCCGCCCCCATTTCACCACTATCCTCCCAGCACACCGGCATAATGGCTCACCTAGACAAGGAATGTACCCAACTGCCCAAATGGTTTATTTTAGTGCCCCAATATGTCAGGAACATCTTTAACTCACAATACCATGGAAAAATATGCATCCTCCCCGTTACCCAGCTACAAAAATAATATGCCTCAACACAAAGTATCTTGGAATGACAAACCACTCCAAACTAATTGAGAAATTGAGGCACAATTTCAAATGATGTAAAGATTTCCAAAGCCCAAATTAATTATGGCAACTCGACAGCACTGCGGCACAGGTAGGAAATTTTATTCAGGTAGGAAATTAAATCTTCTCAAAGTGTCTCATACCGACAGTTCACCTCAAAACAAGTAAACTATCTCCAAGGAACCCAACAGGTAAAACCTTTTTTTTTTACAGCAACGTCCATCCGCTCTGAGTCGGGATCACAAAACTTTACAAACAAGAACAACTTAGTCATGAATGAACTTTGAATAACATTTATCAGAAGCTTAGCAGATGCTTATCACAACTCAGCAAGAGAGGGCACATCTGATGCATTTGGCATGTTCAATTAAATTCAAATCCCTCGATTTGAACATGTGTGAGGGGACAGTATAGTATATATACCTGTATAGTAAATTTACACATTACAGTAGTATTCTAGGCAATTCCGACACATAAAATCTGATTACGTAAGGGTTTACGAACGTAATTCTTACATAAATAGGGGAGTGCCTGTATTTAGCCCACATAAGCAGGTGAACTGGTATGAACTGGTGATAGAAAAGAGGAATAAAGTGCCTATTGAAATGGGAATGAAAAGTAGGAAAAGAGAACAGTGTGGTCTGGTATTTAATGGCAGCAAACTAAGAAAGACCGCAAGGAATACAGACACTGGTTTAAAATGTTTGAACGTAATGCATCAAGTGCAGTGAATAAGGATGACGAACTGCATAAATTGAATGTAAAGTATTTGCAACCATGACCCTACTGAATGGTGAAGCAGGTTTGGAGGTCTAATTGGCTTACTCCTTTACCTGTTTCTTATGTTCTCATATTCTAATTAAGGAAATAATTAAGAGATACACAGGATGTTCAGCAAACCTATTTGGTAATGGGTTGAGAAGCAGGAAGGCTGCCATCAGAGGAATCAGGGGAATTATATTGGCCATCAAAAATGGAAGAGAGATAGAAGACCATATCTGCACTGATGTTCAGGCAGGTGAAAAAACTGTAGATGACTGATACTGAGGGATTTCAATATCTACAATATTAATTGGAACAACACCAGTGTATTCAGGATGATGTGGGGAGCTGCCTGTTGATGATTTCCCCCCCAGGCCATGAAATAGGATGCAGTTTAGCACAAGATCAAAGGGGAAGGTTCAGTTACAGCTGATTATGGCTAATGAACTTGACCTCAAAAGAAAGCCCACTCACGAGACAATTATAATGCAGTCAGGCTTAGGGCACCTTGTCAGACACCATCTCATGTCTAGGAAGGAACTGTTGATGCCGGTTTAAATCGAAGATAGACACAAAATGCTGGAGTAACTCAACAGGACAGGCAGCATCTCTGGAGAGAAGGAATGGGTGACGTTTCGGGTCAAGACCCTTCTCCAGAGTGATGTTAGGGGAATGGGAGGCACATAGATAAGGAAATCTAAGGTGTGAAAACAGGACAAGAGGAATGGAGATCAAGGAAAATGTAGTAGAGATCGTTGTTAGTTCAGAGAAGTTAACAACAAAGCAAACAGAGATAACATGTAGTCGGAGACAGTAAGACTGGTCGGAGAACTGGGACGGGGGAGGGGATGGAGAGAGAGGGAAAGCAAGGGTTACTTGAAGCTGGAGAAGTCAATGTTCTTACCTCTGGGGTATAAGCTGCCCAAGTGTTTAGCATCCATCTTATGTCTGAAGGTTGGTGCTGGGGAAATGTGACCTAATCAGAAATTATACCTCTTTGGATTACTGATAGGCCAATTCCCAAATACAGATGAGAGTATGCAGGATTCAGCTCATAGCAGAGAGGAGTACAGCATCATAATGTTGCTTTACATTAAGATTACTGTAATCTATCATCTTGAGAAAAATATATCTCCACCGAATAAGGAATTCTTGTCTGTTACCATTAACTTTTACACAACTGGTAGCAGCTCAATCAGACCCCACTGTAAATATAGATATGCAGTGAAAAACACCGGTCTTACTATCCTTGGTCGTTAAGTTACTGGACAAATATGCACTAATTTAGATTATGATCTGGGGTGCCAAGTTCAAACTCCACCATAGGGCGTAGGGAATTTAAATTACGTAATTAAAAATACTTAACAAAACATTTAAATTATGTAAATTAATTAAAAGTAGTTAACTTAAATAATTAAATAAACAATTAAAAGTGCTTACATAACATAATTTTAAAAATTAAAATTCGCAAGCAACAAAAATACTGATATCCATGTAAGAAAATCACTAATTTACATATTTGTAAGACAGCAGCAGATCTTGAACGGTTTAAAAGCACTTACTCCGTATGACCCTGAAAGACATTCACTGAGTGGATCGAAGGGTCTCGAAAATCCCAGAGACGAAAAGTGGTGTCACGTGACGATGTTACCACAAGGCGCTGAGTGGGGTGGGTGCAGCAATGAGTTAACTCTTGGTCATGACCTAATGAGGAAGGAGAAGCAACATAAACTTTGTTCATTTATTTTGGCAATACAAAAATCAACACATTATGTGTTTTGAGCAAGTCACGGTTCCTTGAATGGAAGGACTGGTTGAAACGGGTGGCAAGGTGGCGCAAATGTAGAGTTGCTGCCTTATAGCTCCAGAGACCCGGGTTCGATCTTGACGACTAGTGCTGTCTGTACGGATTTATACGTTCTCGGGGGAAAACCGCGTGGATTTTCCCCATGTACTCTGCTTTCCTCCCACACTCCAAAGACATAAAAGTTTGTAGGTTAATTGCCTTCGATAGAAATTGTACTGTGTACGATAGTGCTAGTGTACGGGGATTGTTGGTTGGCGCGGACTTGGTGGACTCTTTCCGCACTGTATTAGAAACATAGAAACATAGAAACATAGAAATTAGGTGCAGGAGTAGGCCATTCGGCCCTTCGAGCCTGCACCGCCATTCAATATGATCATGGCTGATCATCCAACTCAATATCCCGTACCTGCCTTCTCTCCATACCCTCTGATCCCCTTAGCCACAAGGGCCACATCTAACTCCCTCTTAAATATAGCCAATGAACTGGCCTCGACTACCCTCTGTGGCAGGGAGTTCCAGAGATTCACCACTCTCTGTGTGAAAAAAGTTCTTCTCATCTCGGTTTTAAAGGATTTCCCCCTTATCCTTAAGCTGTGACCCCTTGTCCTGGACTTCCCCAACATCGGGAGCAATCTTCCTGCATCTAGCCTGTCCAACCCCTTAAGAATTTTGTAAGTTTCTATAAGATCCCCTCTCAATCTCCTAAATTCTAGAGAGTATAAACCAAGTCTATCCAGTCTTTCTTCATAAGACAGTCCTGACATCCCAGGAATCAGTCTGGTGAACCTTCTCTGCACTCCCTCTATGGCAATAATGTCCTTCCTCAGATTTGGAGACCAAAACTGTACGCAATACTCCAGGTGTGGTCTCACCAAGACCCTGTACAACTGCAGTAGAACCTCCCTGCTCCTATACTCAAATCCTTTTGCTATGAAAGCTAACATACCATTCGCTTTCTTCACTGCCTGCTGCACCTGCATGCCCACTTTCAATGACTGGTGTACCATGACACCCAGGTCTCGCTGCATCTCCCCTTTTCCTAGTCGGCCACCATTTAGATAATAGTCTGCTTTCCTGTTTTTGCCACCAAAATGGATAACCTCACATTTATCCACATTATACTGCATCTGCCAAACATTTGCCCACTCACCCAGCCTATCCAAGTCACCTTGCAGTCTCCTAGCATCCTCCTCACAGCTAACACTGCCCCCCAGCTTAGTGTCATCCGCAAACTTGGAGATATTGCCTTAGTATTGCTAAGTATTGCTAAACTAAAGTAAATAATTATCCACATAAAATCAGAATTTTGTCAGAAACAGTCAAGCAGTATCTGCAGAAAGAGAAACTTAAAATCTTTCACATCTGGGACGCTTCATTGGAAGAGAGAACAATTTACTAAGCTGTTTCAGCATTTTCTACTTTCAAATTTCCAACATTTGCAATGTAGTTCATTGGCTTAGTTTTATCCCTCATCAATCTTGCCAACTGGCTGAAGCTTGAAGCAGTGATACTTCATCTTTTGTGAAGGAAGTACATTCATAAGACGACAGACAAAAGAACTTGAAAAGAAAATCCACATGGAACGACAAATTAACCAACTCAAAGACTTCCACCGTAGAACTTGTCATGCATTGCAATGGCAGTTATTTTTGTTAAAAAGCTTGAATCACAAAACTTTAAGTGTTAGAGGTACTCTACTAAATGGTTTCATTTTTTGGTGTATTATAAAAGTAATATCCATATACCTACTGGATTACCACCTTGCAGCTGCTGAAAATACAAACTCACAATATCCCCCCCCCCCAAGAGATAATGAATGTAAATGATAGCGAGTACTCCCGGTTATTGGGGTTTCTCGGTGCATACGATTCGACACCACATGTCAAAGCCTCCCACTTACCAGTAGTTTCAAAGCACAAATCACAAACAAGATGGCAACTTGACTGTCTAGACGTGATTGCCTGACCATCAATGGTTCCAGTGAGTTACAAAACTGGAAATGGTAAAAAAAAAAGGAGCTGCTGACGCTGGTTTACAAATAAAAGTGCTGGAGTAACTCAGCAGGTCAGGCAGCATCTCTGGAGAACATAGATTGGCGATGTTTGGGTCAGTCATTGTTACTGTGTTACCTGCCCATAATACCAATCCTCAGAAAGCAGAGAAACATTTTCAGCTTCTTTTGCAAGACGAGTTAATCACAATTTACAACAATAAGCCCTGCATAAAATATTGAACTTTATGTATTCCAGTCACCTTGACAATTTGTGCTGCGACTGTTCTCTACTTTGGGCATGATGTAAGTATTCTAGCATGCAGCCTTTGAAAACTATTGGTGTTCACTAGTACCATAAGCTGTACAATTTTGGAATGATTTTTCTCCTGTTACCTCAAGAACAGTGTAGAGTGCAAAAACATGTGGAACTAGAAATACAACACATAGAGTCATAGTGATACAGTGTGGAAACAGGCCCTTTGGCCCAACTCGCCCACACCGCCAAACATGTCCCAGCTACACAAGTCCTACCTGACTGCGCTTGGCCAATATCCCCCCAAACCTGTCCTATCCATTTGCCTGTCTAACTGTTGATTAAACAATGGGATTGTCCCAGCCACAACTACCTACTACGGCAGCTTGTTCCATACACCCACCACCCTTTGTGTGAAAAAGTTACCCCTTGGATTCCCATCAAATCTTTTCCCCTTCACCTTGAACCCATATCCCCTGGTCCTCGATTCCCCTACACTGGGCAAGAGACTCCGTGCATCCACCCGATCTACTCCTCTCATGATTTTGTATACCTCTATAAGATCACCCCTCATGCTCCTGCACTCCATGGAATAGAGACCCAGCCCACTCAACTTCTCCCTAAAGCTCACACCCTCTAGTCCTGGCAACATCCTCATAAATCTTTTCTGAACCCTTTCAAGCTTGACAATATATTTCTGATGACATGGTGCCCAGAACTGACCACAATATTCTAGATGCGGTCTCACCAACATCTTACACAACTGCAACATGACCTCCTAACTTCTACACTCAATACTCTGACTGATGAAGGCCAAAGTGCCAAAAGCCTTTTTGACCACCTTATCTACCTGCGACTTGACCTTCAAGGAACCATGCACCTGCACTCCTAGATCCCTCTGCTCTACAACACTACCCAGAGGCCTACTATTTACTGTGCAGGTCCTGCCCTTGTTCGAGTCTTGGGGCTTACCTGTCAGAGAATGCACCAGCTCTGAAGTTTCCACGTCATACAGGTTTGCAGTTCTATCCCAGGATGCAGTGACCACCTGTTTGCCTCCAACTAACCAGTCAGCCGCTATGACAACGCCCTGATGACTCTTGAGTGTAGTTGATGGAACTCTGATTGTAGGGCTTTCACTCGGCAACTCAGCATCTCCATCTGCTTCATCTTTGTCTGAGAAATCAACTTCTTCCTCCCCAGACATTTGCTGCAACATAATAAAGAGATACAATAATGCAATCAGCAAGTAGAATGTCCATACATCAGCAGCAACATCTATTGCATTCGAACACTTGCGGATGGCAGAGTCCAGGGTTCGACCCCGAATGCGGGTGCTGTCTGAACAGAGTTCGTACGTTCTCCCCATGACCGTGTGGGTTTTCTCAGAGATCTTCGGTTTCCTCCCATACTACGAAGACAGGTATGTAGGTTAATTGGCTTGGTATAAATGTAAATTGTCCCTAGTGTGTGTAGGACATTGTTAGTGTGCGGGAATCGCTGGTCAGTGCGGACTAGCTGACTAGCCTGTTTCCTCGCTGTATCTCGAAACTAAAAAAAGAAACTTACTGAACAATTAGTCGAATGAGGCAGCAATGATAAAGAATTCATTTTCTCGGTATGCCGTATTCAACATTTTAAATTCCATTGCCAGCTTTTGTCAGTTCTGCAGGGTTTGATTAATGCAATAGAGAGCAAAATAATAACCATAAATATAGTCTACTGTAGCGGCACCATACGTGATGAATAAAGTAGACGTCGGCCGGCTCAAAGAATCATTTATTAAGTGGTAGTTGGTGCGCTAACTATATACAATGTTGTTGCAGCTGAGCGAGGTTGTTCCCTCGTGCTCAGCTGCCAGTTGTCTTGGTAGGTCTCGCGGTGAGAGAGCTTTTGTATCAGGACACTCCCTCTAGCCCATGACGTCACGTGCCCGCCCTCGTATCTCCTGACGAGGGTTCGAGCATGAGTGGCCCTGTTTAGGCTGCCGCCACACTACTGCTTAAAATTTAATAATTATCTCAAATTAAAAAAATATGAAATTCCCCTCCCCCCAAAATGAAGTAAATGAAGCGACTGAATTTGGAAAGATTGATAATATCAGCACCATCATTCTTATCACAGGCAGAATTGGAGAATCATAGTTCAAGGGTAGACAGGCTAGATTCCGTTTGTTTACTTTGGAAAATTAAATCAAGGTGAATAAAGTTAGGAGAACTCTAGACAGGCTAACTATGATGGGTGGCTGTCCACAGCACGGGTGGGGGTCAATAACAAGAGGGCGCAGATTTAATGTATTTGGCTGTTGGACTAGAAATTGCCGACAAAGGCCTTTTCAGCTTTAGATCGGTGAGGGTCTAGAAATTACTGGGTGGTGGAAACAGAAACCATTACCATATTTGAAAAGTATTTGGATGTGTGACATTGCCAACAGGAACAGAATTGTGGACTGAGCACAGGAATGCTGGCTCGAGCCAATAGCTGCTTTTACTTGGATTGATGGGACTCCTTCCCTGCCATAAATTCCAGCATTTGGCAGTGGTTTTGTGCCAAACTTCTGAAGCTGTTGCACTTCATTGTGGTAAATTTGGGAGGCATTGATGAAGTTCTTTGTATCTTTTCTAACCACAGGTGGAGTCCCAGAGGACTGGATGGTAACCTTCATTGTTCCTTTTTTTAAGAAGGAAACTAAATGCACTAGTCCCATCTGCCCACGTTTGGCCGTATCTCTCTAAAACTTTCCAATCCATATCCAAAAGACTTTTAAATGTTATAACACCTGCCTCAACTTCCCTTTTGGCAGCTTGTTCCATATACCCACTGTGTGTGAAAATGTCGCCCCTCAGCTTCCTATGAAATCTTTCCTCTCACACCTTAATGTCCTCTGGTTCTTGATTCCCCGACAATGACTATGCATTTACCCTATCTATTCCTCGCATGATCATATGCACCTCTATGATCACCTCTCATCATCCTGCTCTCCAAGGAATAAAGTCCTAGCTTGTCCTACCTCACCCTATAGCTCAGACCCCTGTGTCCCAGTAATATCCTCGTAAATCCTCTCTGCACTGTTTCCTGCTTAACAGCATCTTTCCGACAGCCGGGTGACCAAAATGACCAGTGTCTTCAAAAATGGGATGCTGATAGAACTCCTTCTTCAGTTATTTAGTTATACACCAACAATAAGAACAGATGCAGCAGGGGCGACAATGCATTAATCAAATCCCCTGGTTTTAGGATCATTCTATTTTATATAATGTTCTTTGCTACATACATTGTGTTGTCAGTTCACCTAAATTTAGGGACTCTAGGTATTGCCCTGGCATGATTTTCCACATGTTTCAGTGAATCAATGTTGACACAGACTTGTATGGGAATAATGGAGAAGGAAACATTCCAGGGCATGATACGATGGAACTTTATTTATCCCAGGAGGGAAATTGATTTGCCACCAGCCATAAAACACAATAAGATTCATGAAACATGAAATTAAAGTGACGAGTGGAAAGGATTGGGGATGTGCAAAGATTGGGGGGGGGGGGAGTGAGTCAGTCTACCCCATGACAGAAGGGGGAGGAGTTGTACAGCCACAGGGGGAAAAGGATCTTCTGTGGCATTCTGTACTGCATCTTGGTGGAACCAGTCTGTTGCTGATAGTGCTCGTCAGGTTGACCAGTGTGTCATGGAGGGGGTGAGCTGTATTGTCCAAGATGCTCCACCACCTTCTCAAAATGTACAGGTAACAAGGGCCAAGGTAACAGAATGGGATGGAATAATATTCTGCCATATCCCAGGAATACTCACTTTTAAGCAGTGGAATCTCACACAGTGATAGAGTTTCTCATCATAAAGGAACTTGCCCCGATGCACAACCTTTGTATTGATCGTTCCCATCAATTTAAAGGACATTTGCACAGGTACATGGATTGTTAGGGAAGGACTGGTGTGACGGGCATAGATGAGGCATCTTGGTTGGCATGGACAAGTTGGGCCAAGCGGCCTATTTCCGTGCTGTATGACTATGCCTCAAAAGCTAACGTGGACAGATATATCTGGTATTGGTGGGTAAAAGGGCCAGAGATCCCCCTCTCACCGACCTTCCTGAACTTTGTCCTTCAACACTCTGCCAGTGGGGTGCTGTTGAGCCACTTTTCCTGCCTAATACATAAGTCTTCCACTCAGAGTAAACTTTACTCTCTTTGCTACTTCGGAAGAGAACATATGCCTCAACTGAAGGAGGGAAGATCGCAAATGGCAACCGCCAGTACTGGAATAGTTTTCACTGGATCACATGTGGTATGAAATCAGTGTCACGAGCCATTATTTCCTCACTGCGTATCTCCATCACTGGGACATGACACAGATCATCTGTAGCAGTGATATTCACTGCATTCAATGGAAAATGGAAGCTATATAATTATAAAAGAAAGTGCCAACTTACAATAATAGATAACATTAACTTGTTTTAGGTTAAAACATATAAAAGTATATAATTACTCACATTTGTGTCAATTACAGGCTGTGGGGTGGGCAGTTGCACTATGTATCGCCAGATATGAGCTGTCTGATCTCCTGATGCTTTAAGTACAAATTTAAAAGTCTTAGAAACCAGCTCATAATTATTTCTCTACACGTTATAACAATGTTTTATCATATCAAACTACCAACTGTTTTATCTTTGCTTATGGTAGCTTGGAATGTGTGGTAAGTTTTTATAATTCCAAAATATTTTACTATATAGATACACATATTCTAAATGACAAATTAAAAGCAGCATGCAATCTAGTTATCTAGTTTTATGTCAGCAGCTATATGAAAGCAATTCATTTGACACATTATTAACAATTATGCACACTGTACCTGTGAGAGCCACCTGTTCTGAAGGATGGAATTTGATTGAATTCACTGAAAGAGAAATAAATGATAATTAACATAGTATATTCAACATTCTAAACTTGAAGGTTAACATTTTATGCAATGGGAGCATTTTGCCTTTTTGGAGGATTCTCATTCTACTCCCCTCCATTATATACTTCCATTGTAGCTCAACGTTAGTTGTCCAAGATAAATTTCACCCCATTTAAAAAAAGGATGCAAGATAAAGCGAGACATGATTTATTGGTAAACATGCACACTGAACCGATTTCCATACATATATGTGCTACACATTTTTTAACATTAAATACAAAGATTATCTCACCTGACCCTGCATGACCCACGTATTTCAAGAGGCACTTTCCTGTTTCAATACTCCACAACATGGCAGTGTGATCTTTAAAGAAAAATAGCAGCTTTAGGATAGGAGTTAACTAGGGACAGTTCCTCTACTATGCCAGCCATTTATCAGATACAGGTAAAAAGGCAAAGGCTTCAAAGATAAGCACATCAACAAAATACGAGTGTGTGAAGCAATTAACAAGTGAGAAAATAAAAATATATACAAAGGGGCTTTAAAGCAGCAGTACATCAGATCAGAGCTGAGAATAAATAACAAATAATTTCAAGAGGATTCACTTATTTAAAAAAATAGAACATTCTATTTTATTCAGATTAGACTAAAACTACAGAAATCTGCTAATGACCCAATGTTTTTGTCTCCAAGCTCCACAAATGGCACTCATCTTCAAAGAACAGGTGCAGTAAAGCTAAAAATGTGATTTGACAACACATTTGGGACAAAATTGGGACCATATTTCCTACTGCTTGATGACCCAATTGTGCCATAAGATATAGTCAGCAAAATTCCTTGAGTTTGGAAGAGTCGCATCTTCAGTGGCCTGCAGGATTATCCGTGAACTAGCTAGATTTTCTGGTGAAACACCTGCAACCAGTGTCTGAAACATCTCCGTACATTTGCTGCCAAATAAGCAGAATATGGGAATGCTGCAAACTTGCCAGTTCAATGTACCAACATTGAAACACAGCTTGACATCCAGGATCCAACCTGGAGACTCCATGCAAATGTTTATATATTTTATTCGATTCCAAGAACGTTCTTTTGCATACATTGGAAAACACTCAACCGAAGGAACTCTTCAGCCAAAGAAAAATTTACAATAATCCTTAACACTACTCCAGTGTAGATCACTACTACCTGCTCATTTCCATTCATTTCGCAGTTATCCAAATTGACTAATGGCACATTAGGGTAATATCTAATATGAAGCATCCAATTGCTGCTGATGAATCATTTTAACATCTCTCCATTAATTATTTTGTTTACTGGTTTCTGAAAACAATGCTTCACATTCAACTAATTGCCATGCAGATTATTTTCTGTTTGATTATACAACAAAGCAACAAACTACTAGCCACACTATATCACCATTTTATTACACTTTCAATCAGAGAACCCCCTACCATTCATCAGTCACAAATACCACTTTTTAACTAAGCAAACAAATACAAACCACAAAAGTTATCTGTCACTTGCTTATAGTTACTCAGATTACTCAGAAGATGCCTTCTGCTTCAAGACATCGTCTTGCTTAAGTTGATCAAAAGCAAGAGACAGAGATGCAAAAAACAACCAATGATGTGAGATCTCCTAGTGAAGCAAGGCAAAACAAAGCACACTTTTAGTTGTCAACCATTGCTGTATCTCCAATGTTGTTTCTGCAGTCATACACACAAGAAAGAACCAAGACACAACACAATTTACACAAACATCCATCACAGCGCATCTCCTCCTCGCTGTGATGGAAGGCAAAAACTTATCCCTCCCCTGCACTCCCCATTCCCCTCCCGATGTCAGAGTCAAAGCCCCCGGCGGGCGATGGTAATTGTCCCGTGGCCATTAACGCCGCGCCGGGTGGTGCAAGGCCACGCTCCGGGTCTTGGTATTGGAGCCCCCGGCGGGCGCTAGCAAAGTCCCGCAGCCATTCCAAGCCGCGCGGGGCGGTGATGTAAGGCCCCGCTCCAGGTCATCTTCAACCCCGCAACTCGGGCGGGAGAAGTCGCCGTTGCGGAAGCCCCGAAAAGCGGTCTCCCAGCAGGGACCCGCAGGCTCCCGGTGTTACTGTCTACCAGACCTGCGGTAAGCCTCCGAATCCCCGGGGTCGGGTCGCAGCCGCGCGCCACCACCGCTCCTCCCGCTCCGAACTCGGCCAGCTCCACGATGGTGAGTAGGTCCGCAGGCTCCGTGACTGGAGCCCTAGGTCATTCCTGCTGGAGGCCGCTCCACGTTGCTCAGCCCCAACGACAACGGAGACCCGAATAGGAAAAGGTCGGGTTCTCCGTGCAGGCAGAAGATTTTAAAAGTTTCCCCCCGCCCGCCCCCGCCCCCCACACACATACCCCGTCAAAAAAAAATAAAAACTACATTGAAACAAGACAAAAAATAATAAAAAAGACAGACGGACTGCAGAGGCCGCTGCGACGTGAGTCGCGCCGCCCATCGGATAGGTCAATTACCAAAATAAATCTTCTGGTACTTTCCACTAAATATGCCCAAAGATTTTCAAAGCCCTGTTTTCAGCTCATGGAAGGGACCTCCACACATTCCTCAGAAGCTGCAAGCACTTGATGCTCACAATCATGGATATGAATCGGGATGACTGAAAGTGGAAGGTCTAGAAAATAATTCTTCAGAAACCGATTTAAAGAATAGCATTTTAACTGGGTCATTAATTTTGCACGACGTGTACAAATTTGCGTGCACTTGCAAAAGTAGAAGTTTGTTGGCATGAGGGAAAGGAAAGATAACAATTACAATACCGGCACAGGATACAAACTTCACAAATATTATAGTGAAATTGAAAAGAATAACTGGAAAAGAGGATTATTTTTTTATACCAGCTGATGCTGTGCCCAGAACCACAGGCTGTAAGCGGGTAACACTGACATCCCAAATTCCATCTCTGTGTCCAATGTACTCTTTCACCAGCTGGCAGACCGCTCTAGAAGTTGTCGTCTTAAAACTTGACACAATCTTTTAAAGAAAAAGGTCATTAAAATATTATATATTTAGGTGCAAATATTGTACATAAAAAGCGCACAAAACTGAATTTTCGTCCCATGTTAGATTCAAATGCTAATAGAAAGCGGCACTTGCCAGGTTAGTAACTCCACACTGATGCTCACAAAACGTTTCCACAATGCAAGATGCATGATTTTGGACAGATTTATCCTGCCGTTTCTTTTGTGTGAAAAACAACTGTCAGAGTCTGGCAAAGGATTTCTTCAGGGGAGTAACATTTTCTAATAACTTCTGACATGTTCAACACATACCTTCACTCCGTCACTGCGATGGGAATGAATTCAACAGTCACATCTGTGAAAAGAGCATCAGGGAGAATGCCAAAGAATACATGTGGCCTTTCAAAGAGACTTGCTGAGATTATTAAAAATAAATTTTCACTATGCAGATATGCAAATTTCGTATGAATATATCTGCATTGCAAAACCTGCATTAGATACAATTTGGATAAATACATTCAAGCAAGATGATTTTGTGGGGAAAAAGGTCGTGGTTTTAAAGCAGATTTGGACACGGGGCTGATGAACCAAATTAAATATGAGAAGGAAAGACACCAATCAAACATTATTTTATTTCAAAATCTGCATGATTTCTTCCTTATTTTATAATATTAAATCTTAATTTCCTCCACTAATTTATGCTGCTGAAATTCTGAAAGAACTGGTGGTCATTTTTTATTTACTCAAGTGTGTTGATTCGGTGTAAGGAATCTGATTTTTATAGCAACCCTCCTTCCACATCCAGTTTGCCATAAAAAGATATCTCTGTTTTTGCTGCAATATTTTGCTAATTCCAATCTTCATTGAGAGGCATTTGTCTCTAGCAGTGCTGCTGTCCAAGGGAGATTGAAGACTTGTTAATAGCAGCGGGCCTGTCAGAAAGAGATGGAGATAGGAGATAATGAGAACAGAAGAGAACAAAACAAACCCATGCTGGAATTGTGGGATATAAAACAATGCAGTGGCTGGAAATCCAAAGTAAAAAAGAGCCTGCTGGAAATATGTAGACCAGGCAGTGACTGCAGAGATTAAAAAATGGAGATAAGGATTTAGATTGGCAATCGTTCATCAGAACTTGGCCATTCCTGTGAGCAACTTGGCCATTCCTGTTGTTTGTCATGTACATCAATGATCTGGATGATGGTGTGGTAAATTGGATTAGTAAGTATGCAGATGATACTAAGATAGGTGGGGTTGTGGATAATGAAGTAGATTTTCAAAGTCTACAGAGAGATTTATGCCAGTTGGAAGAGTGGGCTGAAAGTTGGCAGATGGAGTTTAATGCTGATAAGTGTGAGGTGCTACATCTTGGCAGGACAAATCAAAATAGGACGTACATGGTAAATGGTAGGGAATTGAAGAATGCAGGTGAACAGAGGGATCTGGGAATAACTGTGCACAGTTCCCTGAAAGTGGAATCTCATGTAGATAGGGTGGTAAAGAAAGCTTTTGGTGTGCTGGCCTTTATAAATCAGAGCATTGAGTATAGAAGTTGGGATGTAATGTTAAAATTGTACAGGGCATTGGTGAGGCCAATTCTGGAGTATGGTGTACAATTTTGGTCGCCTAATTATAGGAAGGATGTCAACAAAATAGAGAGAGTACAGAGGGGATTTACTAGAATGTTGCCTGGGTTTCAGCAACTAAGTTACAGAGAAAGGTTGAACAAGTTAGGGCTTTATTCTTTGGAGCGCAGAAGGTTAAGGGGGGACTTGATAGAGGTCTTTAAAATGATGAGAGGGATAGACAGAGTTGACGTGGATAAGCTTTTCCATACAGAGTAGGGAAGATTCAAACAAGGGGACACGACTTGAGAATTAAGGGACAGAAGTTTAGGGGTAACATGAGGGGGAACTTCTTTACTCAGAGAGTGGTGGCTGTGTGGAATGAGCTTCCAGTGAAGGTGGTGGAGGCAGGTTTGTTTTTTTATCATTTAAAAATAAATTGGATAGTTATATGGACGGGAAAGGAATGGAGGGTTATGGTCTGAGCGCAGGTAGATGGGACTAGGGGAGAATACGTGCTCGGCACGGACTAGAAGGGTCGAGAAGGCCTGTTTCCGTGCTGTAATTGTTATATGGTTATAAACTAGAAATGCCGGTTATTTGAAGTTGTTGAACTTAATATTAATTCCAGAGGGCTGTAACATGCCCAGACAGAAGATGAGATGCCGTTCCTCAAGTTCTGTAAGGCATCAATGGATAAATTAAAGAAACCAATGGCTGAAATTAGTGTGGAGTGGGATGGGGAATTAACGTGACAGATAATTGGAATCGCAGGGTCACTCTTGCAGACTGAATGGAGGTGTTTCGCAAAACATTAACCCATACTGCCTTTAGTTACTCCAGAGATCACATTGCTCACATCAGCAGCACACTTAAATTGAAAGTAGTACAAGTGAATCACTTTATTTGGATGTTTAAGAAGAAACTGCAGATGCTTGAAAATCGAAGGTAGACAAAAATGCTGGAGAAACTCAGCAGGTGAGGCGAAGGAAATAGGCAACATTTCGGGCCGAATTATAGAAGAATTCAATAGCGAGGGAATCTCCTATAGACCCATATAGCTCTACAGGATGAAGTAAACTGGGCACAAAACGGCAGGGGGGGACAAGAGAATGCAGATGCTTGAATCTGAAGCATAAAAACAAACTGCTGTTTAATTTTAGTTCAATTTAGGGACATAGCCTGGAAACAGGCCCTTCAGCCCACGCCAATCACCGCTCACCCAATCACACTAGTTTTATTATCCCACTTTCTCATCCATTCCCTACACACTAGGGACAATTTATAGAGGCCAATAAACCTACAAACCCGCACGTATTTGGGATTCACGAAGACAGATCTATTCTCAATGTGAAAGGGAACAATGGAAATAGGGAAGTCAAAAACAGGGTGCTGACGTAGATGACTAGCCTCGATTGTGTTGAATGAATAGGCAGGCCTCTGGGGCCAAATGGCCTTTGCCTGCCCATATTTCCCGTGTCCAAGTTGCTCTAATAATGGCACAGGATAACATTCAAACACTGCTTCTTTCCATTTCAATTAAGTTGTATTGCAAAACGGAAAGTCTTGGAATAATTGTATTCCATGAAAATGCCAAGCCTTCTAATGTTATCACGGTTCAATGACATTTTACAGTTTGTTAAGAAAGAAGGAATAATAAGGCAGAGAAATAGAACTTCAATTAGTGTACTTGAAAAGATCAACAAATCACTCCATAGGTCTGCATACAAATCAGTGAAAATGCAAATAGCTAAAAAGCACATAATCCAAGCTCCATGTACAAACATTAATTACTGCCAGGTATTACCTTTTTGTTGCAAACTCAATGGCTTTATTTTATGGCAAACATTAAAAAATACATCTAGACTGATTTTGTAGACTTTACTGTGCAAACTGTTAAATTAAACCCATGGATTTTATGATCAAAGTAAATTAATAATTTATAGTAGGCTTTTGGGTACTGTTACTATATTGTTCTCTTTTCACACATTATTACAACCTGATCAGTACTTTTGAATGGCCACTTGCTACTTCACTAAAGTGACAGTCCTATTTCCTGCAATTACTTCTCAGATCATGGAAGCCAGGCTGCATGTACTGTTGATTTGGGCATTTTGGCACTTAAAATCAGAAGAAAAGATTTTTGGACTTCCAAGAGTCACACACAGATTTTTAAAAGCGAAATCTTGGGATGAAATGGAAGCTTTTTAAATGTTGTCATTAAAGTTCCCCAAGACAACTGCACGGAACTACAGCATACTGATGAAGGAAATGGATGTTTCTGCAGCACTCTTCAATATAATCAAAGTTGCTACTGTCGTGTGTGGTATGGTGGCTCTTGGATCAAAATAAGAACCATTCGAAAAATATAAAGGAGAGAAGTAAAGAAGAAATTAAATTAATTAAATTCTGAGGGAACCTGAGAAAAAAAAAGCAATACATTCACACCATCTCTTTATAGATATGGAACTTTCTGAAATTATAACTAAACCTACAAGTTGGTCAAATCATCTAGTGTGATCTATTGCAAAAAAACAATAAACAACAAAACACTGATCCTGGAAAAAAGGTTCTAACCGTCTATCTATGCCTCTCATACTTTTATATATTTCTATCAGGTCTCCCCTCAACCTCCAACGTTCCAGATAAAACAATCCAAGTCTGTCCAATCTCTCCCTACGGCTAATACCCACCTCATTCTGGTAAACCACCTCAGCGCCTTTTCCAAAGGCTCCACACCCTTCCTGCAATAGTGCGAGCAGAAGTGCATGCGGTACTCCAAATGCAGTCCTATAAAGTTGCATCATGATTTCCTGACTCTTATACTCAATGCCCTGACCATGAAAACAATGATGCCATATGCCTTCTTTACTGCTCGATCTACTTGTGTTGCCACTCTCAGGGAGTTATGGAATTAGGACCCCAAGATCTCTCTGTACATTATTCAAGGTCACGCCATTTGTTAATTGTATATTTTCCTCTTACATCTGATCTCCCTGGGTGCAACATCTCATACCTGCTCAGATTAAACTCCACCTGCCATTTCTCTGCCCATTTCTGTGGCAGACCTATATCCCGCTGCATACTTTGACAGCCTTCCTCACAACCCACTGGTCACAGACCTCCAGCCTGAATATTGTCCTGTTGACCACAACTGTCTTCTATCAGCAAACCGGCTCTAAATCCATTCAATCAAGCAACTGTTAATCTAAAAGCAGCTAATTATACTAAAATATACAAATATATTCTGAGGTACAAAGGCAGCACAAAGTGAAGTTCAAAAGGGATTTGCTATGTAGCAAGTTAGTACATTGAAAAGCAATACTACTTGAATTTCAGAACATGTATACAGTATAATTAAATTTCTGTACAATAGACAGTACTCGGTCAATTTTACTTTCTTAGGGAATTAAAGTTATCTTCAATTGCACATAATGACCTTCACATCCAAATAATATTCTCAATAGTCTTTCTTGTACAGTTTGTTATACGAGTGCTATCAATTTTACAGCACAAATGTATTAGGAAACTACAGTACAGAAACAGACAACTAGTAGAAGTGCCTGCTTACAGCACAAGCAATCCAGGTTCAATCCTGACTGCCATGTGGAGATTTTCTCTGTGACCACAGAGTTTCCTCTCAAAGACATGCAAGTTGTGAGGCTAGTTGGCGGCTGTGTATTGCTCCAAGAGTATAGGTGAGTGGTGGAAGCTAACAGGATCTGATGGGAATGTGGGGAGAATTGCTCATGGGGCAATGGAACTGCTTTGTGAGCAAACAGACTGGATGAGCCAAATGGTCTATTTCTATATCATTTGGAAATATGCACCATTTAGTCCACTGGCCTTGCTGGACAACCTTCATCACACCGTACCTCTTTAATTTACTGTTACAGCATGGAAACAGGCACTCCAGTTTACTGAATCCATGCCATTCACACTAGATCTACAGTATCCAACTTTCTCTTCCACTGCCTACCCATTAGGGGCAATTTACAGAAAGCCAATTAACCTACAAACCCGTACGTCTTTGGGATGTGGAAGGAATCCGGAGCACCCAGAGGAAACCCACGCGGTCACAGGGAGAATGTCCAAACTCCACATGGACAGCACCGGAGGTCAGGTTCGAACCCAGGTCTTTAGCGCTGATGCAGTTGCTCTACGAGTTGTCCCATTGTGCTGCCCAAGTCATCAAACATGAAATAGAAGCAGGGTTAAACCAGTTAAACCAAACATAACATGCAGTAAGATAATAATGAAAGGTCCATCTTAATTTGATTTCTGTAGACATATTCCAAGCATTCTGCTGCATTCCCTCAAATGAACACCAAACTGCCCTGTTAAATCAATCCATGCAATTTATCTTTACCACTCCAGGTGGCAGTAATGACATGCTTTAAACACTTTAATGATTCTTAAATAAAGTCATGCCTGTTACTACGTTAACTCAAGGGTGCTTGTCCTTAAGCTGTACCTCGTTTATCATATTCACTGTACCCATCCTATCGAAGAAAACATTTATATGGCAAAATAAAGTCAAACGGTCTCATCCAAATGCTAGGAGATTTGAAATACCGAGGCAGTACCATTTTGTTTGTTATTATAAGATCATAGAGGTTCATATATGACTATGGCTGTTGTCAAATTGAGTCCTTGGTATGGAGATGATGGGGAAAATACATTTAAAACACTAATTGTAGTAACCCAATGGTAAGCACAGTGTGGTCATAATAAATGAGTGCAGACAGGATCAAAGTACATGGCTGATATTCTTAGTTAATAATTCTTGGTTAACTGATGTTAAAAATACACAAAATAAAATAAAAAGTGTTGGAAATACTTAGCAGACCTGGCAAAACCTGTGCAGAGAGAAGCAGTCTTACCCTTTCAGTACGATTACTTTTCTCCAGAACCAAACCAATGAATTCTTATGACCTAAAATATTCAATGTGTTTCTCTCTCCCGAGATGCTACCTAACCTGCTGAGCATTTCCAGTGTTTTCTATTTTATTTCAGGTATCTGAACTATTTTGATAGTGGATAAAATAACTGAAATTAGCCAGTGTCCTTAAAGATTCATTCTGCATTTGCCACATAATTTATCCTATACATCTAATTAACGGCAAAAACTGAAAACATCTTTTATTCTTTCCTTCCTCGCATTTTTCTCTTTCCCGTTGAAGGAATAAAATCCCCGTGGAGAAAAAAAAGCTCCATCTGTGATAGTCCGTGGGACAGAGGGGCCAACCGTGCACCCCATCCCCCCCCCTATGATCCTACTTCTTTGGTGTCATATTGTTCATTGGTATCTCTTCTGTCGGAAAAATAATGTTCCCAAGAAAAAAACTAATTTGGACTATGTTTTTTTAACCCTTATTTCAGTATATGTCAAAATTGTGTTTTTTCACACTTTGCCCTCTTTCTTGGGGTCTGTGAATTTGGTACTTGCAATTGAGTTGTTTCTTAGTAAAGATACATAATAAAGACACTAAATTAGGACCATATCATCTTCAACTCTATGAAAATCACCAAGCTCTGCCAGATGTTTCTCAAATTTGTTACGCTGTTGCTTCAGTTTGATTGGCTTGACTTTGCCGATTCCTTTGAAGGCACTTGTTGAAGGCACAGCCTGAGAACGCATGCAATCCCAGTAATGCTGAGTAGTATTCTGAGGAGGACTGTTTTGCAAAATGGGTGACATCTATTAGCCTTTGCCTGTTGCCTCTCCCTGTGTCAAAGAACATTGTGGTGTCTTGAATGCTGTTTGCATAGTGAAGCAATATGAAAAAGCTATCGCTGTCTGGGCTTTTGACTTGTACGTGGTCATAATCATTGCTCTTTGCCATAGTTGCAGCATAGGATGACCCACGAGTCTGTTTCTTCATGGTTTGACTTCAGGGATTGAATCTCAGACTGCAGTGTCACTTTCCCATTCTGAAAAATAAGAAGTGTGGCCTCTCCTTCCTTAATGAAGATCACCTTCCTTCCATGTAGCCTCTTGGCCATGATATGCTCACTCCACACATCAAGAAGAAGTTCAATGAGCTGTTACTTGTTCTCATCCTTGGTCAAGAACTGCTTCCAATCTCTTGGTTTTTTGATCTTTCCCCCTTTGATTATTCCCTTCTCCGCACACCCACGCCGTGTCCGTCAATTGACTTCACTGAATCTGGTTTGTACATATCGGTACAGAAGACTACATCATTAGATGACAATGCATTGATGATTTTGATGCCAATCTCTTTGAAGTTTGCAGGAATCTCTTTGAGATAGTAGAATGCAGCATTGCCATCTTCCACTATCAATGTCTTGTTACTGGCAGGTTGTGAATTGTCTACATCCTTCAATAGGTAGTGTAGGCCTCTTGGATTTATCAGTCCTTGCAAATAAGTTGTCTGATGTACCAATGGAGTAGGGTACATGGGTTAGAGAGTACTTCGTAATCTCCCGTAGATTGAGTTGACGGCCAGAACTTTGTGCTTTGACCATCAGTTGAAAAGCAATATCTCCTTGTTGCTAGTACTCTTTAACCTTTTGTTCAGATGGTTTCAGCTTCACTCTTGTCTTTGTTTCGGCCATGGTTTTGAGCTTCAGATTCTTGATGGGTTTGTAGAATGCTGCCTTTTTCTCGTCACTCTGTGATTAACTTCTCTTTCTGTTCTTTCCCTGTGGTAAGTACCTTTATGACATCTTTCTCAACTTCAGCTGGAACACGTGCACCAGAAGAGAGTACATACAACCCAGTCTTGTCAACTACGTCAACAGGATTCAGGAAGCTCTTTACAGCATCAACAGCTTTCTTTTCACATGCCTCACTTTTCCTTATCTCAGTTGGTTGTTGATCTCTGTGTTTGCTTCTGCGATTGGTACCAGAAGTCATGTCTGCGAATCTGAGAGTTGCAGAGAGAAAGTGTGCACTTTCTGTTGAAGTTCAAACTCATCTCTGATAAGCACTGTGATTCTCCAAGTTGCCAGAGAGCCCAACACCACTACCACCACCTCGAGATTTGCCATGCTTCATGATCGTCTCCTCAATCGTTTTATCAACTGCACATCGGTTTCCTGGTATGACCAACCTAGCGACACTGATGGCACCTCTTTCGAGGAAAGCCAGGCACCGGGATGTGATTCTTTGATGTTTGCCAAGAACACAGCAAGGTAGGTCAGATAGCGGGAGTAATTGTGACCACCAAAGATGAAGAAGAGATCGGGCATAAGAAACAGACAGTGCAAGTACAACGGAAAATTGTTCTCTTTCACAGACCTAATCAATGAGAGTAATCCACACAGGATCTATGTATGACAACCAAAATTGTGCATCTTCCCGAGAGATCCTTTTCGAACATCAGCTTTGAAGCTCTCATACGACTCCACCAATGTGTTGAGATCTGCATTGGCCATGACTTCAGCAAGTGCCTGCTTTGTTGGCGATCGGATTAGCTCTTGAAAGATGCCCTTTGATTCCTCTGGTATACCGGACAGCACTGCATCTTTCCCAGCCATAGACAGGAACCAGTAGACATGAGTCCCGAATCCATGAGGACATCCTGAAGTCCGGATCCTTCCATTTTCTTTCCAAGCATTTTGAAGTATGCCCAAATGACATGAAATGTGCCAATAAACACAATGTGTTTCTTGTACTTTGCAGGATGACGCCACACGAGAGGATATGCCTTCATGCAGACACCCAAGTCGAATGTTGTAATGACATTTTCTTGACCAACCTCATGACTTGCTTCTTCAGAAGCTCGTAAACACTCTTGAACTGTACTAAATTCTGTGATGGGATGATTGATCACAGGATAGTAGTCAATTGTGGCCACATTTGAAGGCACCTCACCTGTTGCTGAGACAAATCCAGCCCAAGCTGGAAGCTCTTGACCTTTCTCACTACTCGCTTTCCGGGAAAGCATCCATGCCAGATCTTTTCTTGTACACTGTATGAATGCTTCATCCCCATCATCACGCTTCCAGTGCTGCACTCGAAAATCTGGATTTGCTTTCCATAGGATGATGGAAGAGGGCCCAAACACAATTTTGACATAGATTTAAGGGGTTAAAAAACATAGTCCAAATTAGTTTATTTCGTGGGAACATAATTTTTCCGACAGAAGAGATACCAATGAACAAAATGACACCCAAGCAGTAGGATCATAGGGGTGGGGGGGAGGGTACACGGTTGGCCCCTCTGGCCCACGGACTATGACCAAATAGGATTGTTTGAGAATTGGAGAAATAAAACAGACTCAAAAAAATTATAGCTTCAACCATTGCATCAAAAAGGTTATTCAGGATCCATGCTAATGATCTTACTGATCCAGGTGTCTGAAGAAAAATGATGCTCACATGTTAGTACACTTATGTTTTACCTCTACTTTTGCACTCGAGTTAAAAACACGAATCTGACTTTAAACACACATTGTACGCTGTGTTAAGGACGTGAAACAAAGAGCTTATCAATGTCTCAACAATGAATTACACACCAAAGGCATTTGACGTTATATGTTTCAAAACATTGTACAGTCCATTAGGTTGCAGGAATTCCATCACTGTTACCAGTTGATGCAACATGCAAACAGATTCACTGGAAAATAAATTACCCACGAGTCTCCACCCCACAACTCCCAACTTCCCATGTTGAAGTTCCGTGCTCCAATTGCTTTGCCTGGGAAAGAGTTTGACCGCTACATCATGGGCAGAAGAAAAGACTTGAGGTATATGGCTTGCAGGAAACGCAGGAATATTAGACTGGATTAATTTTAGATCATCAATTTGGAACATATTCTATTAAGATCATCCCCAAAAAATAAACAAAACATTTAATTAAAACATAATTAAGAGTCTTTATTTCAATCATCTGTCTTTTAATTATGTCTATTTTACTGAAAGAGAACCAGCTTAAAAATATATATATATATTGCATAGAGCTGTCATCATTCAGCAACATGTCAGGAGGGAATATTAGTTTACATATATTCATTTTGGCTAAAGGTGCATTGTACACTTTGTATGCATATCAACGACATACCTTGCTAGTAGAGGCCTTGTAAGTTGTTTTCAGTTTCTGAGATAATTGGCTGGTACTGTGACTGGCTACATTAATTCAAACAGAACTTTGGTCAACCAGTAAATAACATACATAGGTCAGATAATGAATGCTGAACATTTCGTAACAGGACCCAAGTGACTCATGAAATGAAACAAAATGAAAAGTATTTTATTTAAAATATATTCTGGCAGAGATCGAAAAATGCTATTTGTTAACACGTCCACAGCATTTTTGAAATTTATTCTCCAACCATAGTTTGTACTAAAAAAACATATGTTGCAAAGTTGGGGACAATCACTAAGCATCAAAAGTATGGAATATTTTGGAAGTATAACTGAGCACAATATTTAAAAATATAACATCTATCTATATTACAAAATCTCTGTTCTTGACCGCTTTTGGCCTTCTGTGCTGCGATTTCCGAGAGAACGCCGCCACCTACGGCCGTCATTTTTGGCCACCTCGCTCAGAGCCCCCTTCAGCCGCATGTGTGCCGAGGATTTTTCCCGTCGATGAAAAATGACAGAGATATTAATGTTTTTACAAAATTCCCCATTCTCTCTGCTGCCCCTGCTGGAGGGAGGGGGAGGGACTATAAAACCAGGAAGTGGTGTGCCTCAATCAGTCTCTGCAAGTGGTGTGCCTCAATCAGAGCTCTGAATAACACTGAACAAATGTCTCCACAGCTGTCAGTACCCATAATGTGGTTTGAAAATGAAAATATGGATAGTTTGAGGAAATAATCACTGCCTGCAAATGGTTGTTTGGGTTGAAGTAAAAAATAACCCTCTCTCTCTCTCCCCTCCTCACACTCCCCACCTCTCTCTCCCTATCCCTCTCTCTTTATCTCTCTCTCTCCCCCCCGTCTCTCTCCCTTTCTCTCTCTCTCTCCCCTCCTCTCTCCCCCCTCTCCCCATCACCCCCCATCTCCTCCCCCCTCTCCTATCCCCCCCACTCCACTCCCCCCCCCTCCTCCCTCCTCTCCCCCCCTCTTCTCTCCCCCCCCTCTCCTCTCCCCCCTCCTCTCCCCCTCTCCTCTCAACCCCTCCCCCCCTCTCCTCTCCTCTCCCCCCCTCCTCTCCTCCCCCCCCTCCTCTCCTCCCCCCCTCTCCTCTCATCTCCCCCCCTTGCCCCCATCTCTCTCTCTCCTCTTTTTCTCCCTCTCCTCCCCTCCCCCACCATCCCTCCCCTAAACCCCCCTCCCCTCCACACACCCCTACCCCCTTCCCTCCCCCTTACCCCCCTCTCAGCACCCCCTCTCTCTCCCCTCACTCTCACCCTCTCTCTCTCCTCCCCCACCTTTCCCCCCTCACCCACCCTCCCTCTTCTCCTCCTCTCCACCCCATCCCTCTTGTCCTTCTCTGTCTCTCTCTCTGTCTCTGCCCCTTCTCTCTCTGCTCTCACTCTCTAACCCCCCCCCCCCCCCCCCCCCCCTCTCTAGATGTGACTGCAAGTTGGGGGCTATGCATCAGTAGATAGGGTGGTTATGGGGTAAAAGGAGCAAATTAATAATATTAATATAAGAGCAAGTGGGGGTAATTAGCGTGAGGGCGGGGGGGGGGGGGAGTGAAGTGTACTGAAGTGTAGCAGCTAAATATTGTACAGTTTCAGAGTTTTGTGAAATAATATTCTTACATATTTTATTGCTGCATGTAAACATTAATCCTAAATATATAACATCCTCTCAATCTCTGAACTTCCAATAATTTTGTTATAAAAGGCTCTGGATTTTTTTTTATATGGATAATCAATTGTACTTTTTCTCTCCAACTTCTCACCACTCCCATTGTTTTCCCAAGTTTTGAAATATTCTTTCCAGGATGGACTGTCCAAATATTTCCAACATTCCAGTGGCAGAACCCCAATGTACCCATATCTGAAAAAATACTTCATTAACCTTTTGCCTTCAACTGTCCTTTGCTCAAATCTCCCCCATCCACTGTCTGGCCTTCAGCTGTCAAGCGATCATTCAAGGTTTCAATTTCTCTTCGCACTGCAAGGTTGGATGGAAAAAAGAAAGCATCAGGAGACCTCAGTATGACAATAAAATCATCAATTAATCACTTGATTAGATGCCATAATTTAAGGAAATTTTACAAAGCAGTTACATTATATATAATCAGGTGAGTTCTGAACAAAATGAACTCCTGTTCAGTCACGAGTTGAATGCTGCTACATTTCTTCAGCTAAAATGTGCTGCAACACACAAGTAAATATATTTAATGCTATTTAGTTTATAGAAACAAGACTGCTTAGAACATAAAACAGTATAGGAATAGACATTTTAGCCCACCAAGCCTGTGCAAACCATGAGGTCATTCCACCTGCCTGCACATGTTCTGTATTCCTCCATCCATGCTTGTTCATGTGTCCAGGGCCGGATTTACCTATAAGCTAGCCAAGGTTAAGCTTAGGGCCTCGAGGTCTAGGGGGGCCTCCGGCCAAGGCAGGACACCTACCGTTCAACTCTGGGCGGGCCCCCCTCTCTATCTCTCTCTCTCCATCTCCCCCCGCTATCCGTGTCCGGGCCGCCGGGCTCCGCTTGCTCCTCATCCGCCTACACGGCAGGCCGCCTTGCACATGCGCATTGCTGCGGCCTGCACGTCCTCCCCCCTGCACATGCGCACAACCACATCATCGGCCGCCCTGCGCATGCGCACTGCAACGGCAACTGGTCACTTTCTCCCTCGCTTTGAATTGTGGGAGATTTGGCCGCCATGGCTGTCCGGTCGCTGCCTCGCCGCCAGCGCTGAAAACCAACACGGAGGGGGCCTCACAAGTGGAACAGCTTAGGTCCTCTCTTCATCTAAATCCGGCCCTGCATGTGTCCCTCTAAATGCCTCTTGTTCATATCTGTTATTTTCACCTCACCCGGCAACACTTTCTAGGCTTCTATCAGTTTGTTAAAAAAAAGTTGCCTTGCAAACCGCCTTTAAACTTTTCCCCTCTCACCTAAAAGGATTTGACATTTCCACCTCAGGGAAAAAGACTCTATCTACCCCTCTCATATGTTATATACATCTATCAGGTCATGCATCAGCCTCCGATGCTCCAAAGCAAAGGCCCCACCCCCTGTTTAGCTCATACTCTAATCCAGGCAACATCCAAATGAACCTCTTCTGTACCCTCTCCACAGTCTCTGTATCCATTAATAGTATGGTGATCAGACTATCAATAATATCTCAAATATGCCAAAACACATTTTAATGCATTACACAATGCCCTAACCAATGAAGACAAGCATACCGAACACCACCTTTATCACCTTTCTGTAAGTTTGTAAGTCATAGGAGCAGAATTAGGCCATTCAACCCATCGATCATGGCTGATCTATCTATCCCTCTCAATCCCATTCTCCTGCCTACTCCCTGTAACATTTGACACCCTTACTAATCAAGTACCTGTCAATCTTGCTTTTAAAATACTCAAAGACTTGGCCTCCACAGCCATTTGTGGTAATGAATTACATTTGTGTTGCCTCTTTCAAAATGCATCACCTCACACTTGTCTGGATTAAACTCTGCTTCTGTCATTTCCCTGTCCAAATTTCCATTCACCATTCTGCTGTATCTTTTAACAACCATTCTTGCTATCCAAATCTCCACAATTGTGTTGTCTGCAAACCTACGATTCAAACTACCTACATTTTCAACCAAATCATTAATACACACTACAATCTGTGGTCCCAGCAATGGTAATTGTGGACCACCACTGGTCACAAATCTCGAGTCAGAAATACACTTCTCTGCAGTACTCTTTTTCTTCTGTGATCAAACCAATTTTAGATCCAATTTATCAATTCACCAGTAAACCCATATGACCTAATCTTCCAGACCAGCCTACCTTGTCAAATGCTTTACTAAAATCCAATTAGACAATATCCACTGGACAACCCTCATCAATTACCTTCATCACTTCCTCAAAAGACTATTTGCTGAAACAAAGCAATTATAGATAAAGAATTCCAGCCACACACACACACATATATATATATATACACACACATATACATGCATACACATACCCAACACCCATATACACACATACACACACCACATATACATATATACACACATACACACTCTTCAATGTTAACATTCTGGAAAATGCTGAAAAAATGGGCGAAGAGAAAATCATTTTTCACACAGAGAGTGGTGAATCTGTGGAATTCTCTGCCACAGAAGGTAGTTGAGGCCAGTTCATTGGCTATATTTAAGAGGGAGTTAGATGTGGCCCTTGTGGCTAAAGGGATCAGGGGGTATGGAGAGAAGGAAGGGATGGGATACTGAGTTGGATGATCAGCCATGATCATATCGAATGGCGGTGCAGGCTCGAAGGGCCGAATGGCCTACTCCTGCACCTATTTTCTATGTTTCTATGTAAGAGACAGGATGAAGAGAATGAAAAAAGGCACTATATTAATTTCTATGTGCAACCACCTTCTAGTTTAAAGTTTACACAAATGAATGTGATCAAGGAAAGGTTTGGCTTGGTACTTTGTTAGCAATAGCTAAGCAGCTACTAACAAAAATCCAGGATTCAGGATTTGAATTTGCAGATCAGTAAGCTTGTTCCTCAAAGTGACCCAACTACAAGGCAGCTCAAGACTGCACTCCACCTTAAATCTAAACTGAAATGGAAGGATGCAAGTTCTTACTAGATACTTCCTGAGATGGGGAAGTATAACTATGAAATAAGTGTATTTATAAAGTGTCAGAGAAGACTGCTGAGTATATGTGATCCAAGTTAGAGAACACTATTCAGTTTCCAGTGGTTCGGGGGTCAAGATTAAGTGTAAAATATTCTGAAAAAGTAACAAGTGAAACGTGTTAAAGTAGAGGGATTTAAGGCTGTGGATTGCACTGGAGTTATAGTTGCAAGTAGAGGGCATTACACATTTAGGGAATGATCAGATTTAAGGGACATGAAATGCAATAGGAATACAAATTCAGGGATATTAGTTCTCTGGAGCATAACCTCCAAAGGCCAGGGATGCCAAATGGCATTTTATAACTATTAAGGCTTCCTCCTCCCTTGTACCTCTCAAGAGATAAAATTAATATCATATTTCGGCTGAAGAGGCAGAAAATTAGACATTTCACAAAATCATATTTTTAAAAACATTACAACTTTTAAAAGTGTTAGGTTATTCCTTATTTCCCATACAAGTGGCTAGATTTCCATATAAGTGGCGGAAACCACCAGGTGGCGCCAGCAATGGCTGCCTCGCCAACAGTCTGTCTGTCCTTTCCTTCTTTGTGTTTAATAGTACGTGTTAAATGTATGTTTTTAGTGTTATTTAGCTTGTTTTATGTGGGGGGTGAGGGGGGGGGGGGGTTGGTGAACTTTAACATCGCGGAGCCCACGATCCCGTTGCCAGGGATCGACCTCAGAGCTCCAACTGTGGGTGCTTGCGGACTTTAACATCAGGGACCGACATCGGGAACAACAAGCTGTGGGAGTTTCGACCGCCCCGTTGCGGGAGTTTCGATCGCCCCGATACGGGAGCTTTGATCGCCGGCTGCGGGAATTTCGATCGCGCCGACGGATGGTTCGACTGCCCCGACCGCGGGAGAATAAAGAGGAAGAAGATTCCCTTCCATTTTTTGCCTTCCATCAGTGAGGAATGTGGGGAATCCGCTGCGGTGGATGTTTATGTTAACTCTTATGTAGTTGTGTGTCTCGTTGCTCTTTTTATCGTATGGCTGTATGGTAATTTGCATATCACTGTACCTTAATTGGTACATGTGACAATAAAAGACCTCCTGAAACCTTTGAGATTGTCTTTAGCTGCTCTCAAGGTGTCTGCACACATCAGATACTCACATTCAATATTTTCAATGTACAAATTTTCAAATTCACGCTCAATCTGTCCAAATAGTTCCAGCAACGTTTGCCGAATTGATGGTGGCAATTTTGAATCCTAGAAAGAAAATAAAGTTAAGAATCACTAGCTGTTTAGAAAATACATAATTCCCATCAAAGTGCGACTATAAGACTGCCGCCTTAATCAGAATGCTAATGGTCGTTCTGTCTGAATATCTGAACTAAAAGATAAATATTGTTTGTCTCTACACATGGGCTAAGTCTGCAGTACAAATGCTCAATACTGCAAAGCAGCATGATATAGATACTACAAAGTTGATGCTCCTAATGAAAAGACAAACCATTGTGGTAAGTTCTATTTGAATGTAAGACTTGGAGAAACAGCTGTTTCTCCAAGTTTAATAATAACAATTTCTGCATACTTCCAGTACTTTAAGACGAACATTCATTCATATCAAATGTCAATGTGTATGTCAGCCTTTATTCCATCTCACTTCTCCATCGAACACGTGTGCATGTGTGTGAGTGTGCGTGCGTGAGATTTTAAATATTGAATTGAAAGACATTTCTGAACATATATGTGTGTGTGTGTGAGTGAGTGTGTGTGTGTATATATATATTCATAGATATTCATATATATACATATATATATATATATATATATACACAAATATATAAACATACATATATACACAAATATATAAACATACATATATACACAAATATATATACATACATATATATACACATATATATACACACACATACATATATATACACATATATATACACACACATACATATATATACACACATGTGTGTGTGTGTGTGTGTGTGTGTGTGAGATTTTATAATCTCACACGTGCCGTTTCATTTATGACAAATCAGCCAGCATGAACTAGCATTAAAAGGGAGCTTTGGCCAATAAAATATATAAATCTGTTTCCTGACACCTACAGTACCAGGTGCAGAATCTCAACTTTTAATGCCTGAGTGAAAACAAAACTAGCTTCATCACAGTGTAAAAAGTATAAGACCATGACTAAATACACAGAACTGCAGTGCGAAAAAAAAGGTGCTCAAATTGAACAACCTTCTGACTGCCCTTTGCCATCTAACAGAAGAAACCAACAGAGGTTTTGCAAATAAGGACAAGGAAGATTTGGAGTCAACCTTGTTTCTATAATGGGAACGCAAAGATGACCTGATGCTCCAGCAGTCTGTAGGGAAATTTGCAATATTTGCATCAGCAGTCATTTCTCCCAGCTAACTTGCTGAAAGTTAAAACTATTTTCAACCGCAAACTGTAGCACCAAAAATATCAAATGGTTGCTCCATCCATCCATCCATCCATCCATCTATCTATGCATAACTAAACCGCTCATCTTGTTACCTTCCGGTTTGCGTTGTTTTTACATTTGCGCAGAAATGGTATGCGATAGCGCTGCGATATTTCGCCAACTTACTCACCGTTGTCCTGTGCTGCTAATGCACCAAGTTTTGTTCCGATCGGTGGTATATTTTAAAAGTTATTAAGGTTTAAAAATATTTTAAAAACCATGCATGCGCAGCTGGTTTCCTCTCCCGTCTGTCAACAGCGACGCCCCTTCCTGCACCATCGCCGCACTGATAGGCCTCCTCCACTGTCAGTCACCGGTCGTGGCCCGCCTCCCTGCCGTCGTCCACCTTCCTGCCAGCGCAGCCCGCCTTCCTGCTGGAGCCCGCCTTCCTGCCAATGCAACCCGCCTTCCTGCCAATGCAACCCGCCTGCCTGCGCAGCCCGTCTCCCTGCCTGTGCCAACCATCTCTCTGCCGGTGCCCACTTTCCTGCTGGCGCGACCCGCTTTCCTTCCAACGCCCGCCTGCTGGCGCGGCCTTCCTGCCAAAGATCCCAAGGACTGGGCGCCGAGCCTGGGTCTGAGGGCACCAACGGCTGATGCTTCTCCGGGGCACACAAGAAGGGAAAGGAGCGGCAACCTTGAGATCCTGGGGAGATGAGGAGAGTGGCGGGGATGAGGGAGGGGGGGGAGGGGGTGGGAGGGTGGGATGGGGAAAGGAGTTATGGGGGGGATGGGGGGGAGTGACTGAGGGTAGCGGAAAAGAGATGCGAGAGAGGGATAGGGAGAGGGTAGGAGGAGTGGGGATAGAAGAGGGAGGTGGTGAGGAGGGAGAGTGGGGGAGGTGGGGGAATAGAGGGAGAGGAGGGGAGAGTGGGGGAGGTAGGGAGTGGGGAATAGAGGGAGAGGAGGGAGGGGGGAGTGACTGAGGGTAGGGGAAAGGAGAGGGAGGGAGAGGTGAGGGAGGGATTGGGGAGGGGAAAGAAGAGGGAGAATGAAGAGGAGGGGGAGGGATTGCTGGGGGATATGGGGAAATGAGCCACGCCCGCGCAGTTGTGGGCTACAGGTGAGTGGTGGAATATTGCATTGGGGGAACGGATTGCGTGGGGGGGACAAGGCCTCACGTGTGACAGGGACCCAATGGGTCCCACTTAGTCTAGTGTTTTGTAAAATTGTTCTAAAGCTAATACAAAAATAATGGTAGTCAGTGCCATCATGCAAACATCTGAAGACCATGATCCCGATCCTCTCCTTCACAACACTCCTGCTATCCCCGCAACTTTACCCCGGGCCAGACTCCCCAAACGTTGTGAAAGCAACTCTTTCCCCCCACCCCCACACCCGGGAAATACGGTATTTAAAAACATAAAGCACCAAGAAATGTACTTACCATATTATCGGTACATGAACTCCATTCTTCTCTTTGTTTCCTAAGATACACTTCAAATAATGACAATCCATATTTGAAAACCCCGCCAAGAAACTAGCGCTGCGCATGCGCAGTAGGCTGCTGCACCTGCGCAGTGCTGCAAAGGCAGCATTTCAGCTGCCTTCAGCCCCGCTTTAAATTGATGATTTCAGGCAGCGCTGACGGCACGTGGGCTGCACAGACCTTCAAGGGTTACAAGCGCTGCGGATGAAAGGCACGGAGAATTATGCCTACCTAAGAGATCGATCTCTTGGATAGGCATAATTCTCCCATGCCTTTACTATTTATATTTAGTAATTACCATTTTATAATTTTAATCAGATCCTACCTTACCGACCCTGACGGCACGTGCCTGGTTGACAGCCATGCAGGTTGCTGTGGAAATGAGAGAAAACCACTGGAACACTGCACGTTCTGGGGTACAGACAACATCATCACTGAGGTGCACAGTACACGGATGCTGTGACCTGTCTGCCAAAGCACAGCACTGGGAATTTAATATAAGAGTTCAGCAGGACCCCAAAGGCTGAATATCAAAAGCATCACACTTTGTTATTAGGCGCACAAACATGACCACGCGGGGCAGAGTGATGCATCTAGCAGTGTCCTGGCCTTGGGGTCTGTCTGCAGTGAGTTTGATATTCTCCTTGCAACCACGTGGATTTCTTCCATATGTTCCATTTACAGCCCAAAAATGTACAGGCTGATTAATTAGTCAGAATCAGAGAGTTAATCAGCGTGGAAACAGACCTTTCGGCCCACCATCTGCACGAGTGCCACCTGCCTGTGTTTGGCCCATTTTCATCTAAACCTATCTTATCCTGTCAATGTACCTATCCAAATGTCTTACATGTTGTGATAGTACCTGTTTCAACCACCTCTTCTGGCAGCTCGTTCCATATACCCATCACCCTGTGTGTGAAAAGGTTGTCCCTCAGGTTCATATAAAATGTTTCCCCTCTCACCTTCAAACTATATCCTTTGGTTCTCGATTCCCCCACTCTGGATCTTATGCACCTCAATTAGATCACCTCTCATCCTCCTGCACTGTATCGGAATAACATGCTTGTGATGCCCAACCTCGCCCTATAGTTCAGGCCCTGGCAACATCCTCGTAAATACTCTCTGCACTCTTTCCAGTTTAACATAACCTTTCCTATAGCAGGGTGACCAAAACTGAACACAATACTCCAAACACTAGCTAGAAGACTAAGTCAATATGTTAGTAAATTAATAAATGAGGATCAAACGGGATTTATACCTAAGAGACATTCATTTAATAACCTGAGACGTCTGCTTAACATAATGCACTCTCACAAACCTCAAGAACAAGAGTTATCTATCATTTCATTGGACGCAGAAAAAGCGTTTGATCAAATAGAATGGGATTATATGATTAAAGTATTGCAAAAATTTCAAATGGGAGAGAACTTCATCGCATGGATAAAATTATTATATAACAAACCCACGGCTAGAATATTAACTAATAATATACTATCTACGAAATTCCAATTAACAAGGGGCAACAGACAAGGATGTTCATTATCACCGCTGTTATTCGCTCTGGTAATTGAACCTTTAGCTGAAAAAATTAGAACACACCCGGGTATTTACGGTTATAATACAAAATAGTCAAATAACAAAATATCCTTATATGCAGACGATGTATTACTGTATATCACAAAACCCCAAATCAGTATACCAAACATATTAAATCTAATTGAGGACTTTGGATCTTTCTCAGGATACAGAATAAACTGGAACAAAAGTGAAATTATGTCGATAAAACCGAAAAACTCAACACATCTCTTGAAATTCCCCTTTAAAATAGCCACAGAAAAATTTAAATATTTAGGAATTGAAATCACTAGAAACTATCACGCTATGTTTAACGCCAATTATAGCCCCTTACTTAAGAAACTAAATAATCTAATCAAACTCTGGAAAACGCTCCCGATGTCTTTAATAGGTCGAATAAATGCTATAAAAATGATCTTTTTACCACAAATCCTATATTTATTTCAATCAATTCCAATATATCTTCCAAAAAAGTTTTTCAAAAAACTACTCAGACATTACAAATTTTATATGGGATTATAAATCCCACAGAATACAAAGAGCACACCTTAGTAAACCAAAAGAGATGGGTGGTCTAGCGCTCCCTAACTTTATGTACTATAATTGGGCAGTAAATATTAAAAATATGATTCACCTGCTGGACAACACTGCCCAGCAGGTGAACTGGATTGTAATGGAGAGAGAGGACTGCTCTCCGTGTAATACAGGAGCGACTCTCCTCTCACCAATGAATCTGAATAACAAAAATTACAATAAAAATCCAATGATACATAGCACAATTAGAACTTGGAAACAAATAAAACAGAATCCAAAATTAAGAAATCTATCTCTTTTAATGCCAATAGTTAATAACCCGTCGTTGAAACCTTCAATTATAGATAAATCATTTACACAATGGGAAAGAATGGGAATCAAAACGCTCGGAGACTTGTATGAATTAGGAAAATTATTATCATTTCAACAATTACAACTGAAATATAATTTGAAAAATAATCAATATTTTAAATATCTTCAAATCCATGACTATCTGAAAAAATACACAAAAGACTATCATAACATGTCCCCAGACTTATTGGATGAAGCCATGAAGACAAAGGCTGAATCAGCAAATCTAATATCATACATACAACATTATTTTAAATATAGAAATACCTACAACCGATGGTATTAGAAGAGACTGGGAACAAGAACTAGCTATAAAAATTTCAAAAGAGAGCTGGGATAAACACTTACTATATGTGCACAAATGCTCGATCAACGTACGACATACTCTAATTCAATTCAAAAGATTACATAGACTATATTATTCAAAAACTAAAATAAATAAACTTTTCCACAATGTCTCACCAATTTGTGATAAATGTCAGTCACAAGAAGCTACCATAGCGCACTCTTTTGTTTTTTGTATAAAAATCCAAAAAGTCTGGAACGAAACATTTGAAATCTTCACAAAATTATTTAAAATAAAACTTGTACCAAAAGCAGAATGGATCATTTTTGGAATATCGGAAGGTAACCCCGAATTAAACGCATTTCAAAAGAACTTACTTAATTACGGGCTAATAATGGGAAAAAAGCTTATACTCAAATTTTGGAAAAATGCTCCAATACCAACAATAAAAATGTGGATTTCAAACATGTTCGAAACACTACACTTGGAAGAGATGAGACTCCTCCTAGCAGGCAAGCAGACCACTTCCAAAAGACGTGGTCTGCATTTATGGAACTATTACAAGTATAAGGTGCAATAGTAATTTATAATATAAATGGTACCAGGATCTGGTAACGGGGGGTATAAAATAAAGTTATAAAAAAAAAATACGGTTGGTATATCCTTGTTTGCGGAGTTTTGTGTTACAATAGAGCGATTGTTTTTCCTTTTTTATCTTTTCTTTCTAGGGTCTAATTTCCTTTCTTTACTTCCTTCTCTAACTTCTTCCCTACGGGGCTTTCTTTTCCCAACACTTTCCTGCACCTTCACGATTCTTGCTCACTTTCCTTACTTCTTTTATTTCTATATTTTTTAAAGCTCGAAAAACGAAATGGTACAACAAATGTATTAAGATATATGTGATGTGTATTATTGTAATTTACTGTACTTCTAATAAAAAATTATTATTTTTTTTTTTAAAACAAACCATTTAAGTGGCTCTTCGATAGGCACATGAATATGCACAGAATGGAGGGATCTGGATCACTTGCAGGCAGAGGAGATTATGTTTAACTTGGCATTATGTTTGGCATGCATATTGTTGGCTGAAGGGCATGTTCCTGTGTTGCACTGTTCTATGTTTAAATGATCACGTGAGTAACTGCTACTTTATTACTGTGCAAAGCTATTTTCTCAAAGGGAGGCAGATGTGTTTGCTCTACGTTTCTATCGCTAAATATATTTAGACAAATTATGCTTCCTGTCCTCTTGCTTTTCTCTGTATTATAAGATCATATGATCTAGATGTAGAGTCATTCAGCCCATCGAGTCTGCCATTCAATTGTGGCTGATCTGTTTTTGATAATGCAATATAATTTTATAGACAATAGACAATAGGTGCACGTGTAGGCAATTCGGCCCTTCGAGCCAGCACCGCCATTCAATGTGATCAGGGCTGATCATCCACAATCAGTACCCCGTTCCTTTGGCTATAAAAACATTATTCTTTCATTTTCCGAGAACACAAATGTTGCTTTAGAATGGGAGTCATTCATTTTCTACGATGAACATACTCGAGTCCATAAGCGATCATACAAAGCTCCTGTACTACAGCAAGATATGCATCTCTATCTGCTCTATCCAGACCCTGGGAAATTCCACATTGCACTTTAATACTATAGTTAAAGAGAGATGCAGCTCAGAAATGGACCCTTCAGGTCATCAAACCCCCCATTGAGGGACATCTACTCATTTGCACTAATCCTGCGTCAATCCCTTTTTTTTGTTCTTCCCACATTCTCATCAACTCCCCCCAGATTTAACCACTCACCTGCAAACTAGGGGGGTTTACAGATGCCAATTATAGCAGAATCTTGATCAGTTGCACAAATGGGCTGAGGAATGGTTAATGTAGTTTAATGCAGATAAGTGTGAGGTTTTGCATTTTGGGAAGTCAAACCAGGGCAGGACCTTCACAGTTCATTGGCAGACCCTCGAGAGTGTTGTAGAGCAGAGGGATCTAGGAGTGCAGGTACATTGTTTCTTAAAAGTGACATCATGGGACGGTCAAGAATGTTTTGGGCACATTGGCTTTTATCAGTAACAAGTATAGAAGTTGAGCAGTTATATTACAGTTGTACAAGATGTTGATGAGGCCACATTTGGAGTATTGTTTTTTTTTAATTTTTTTAAAAATTTTATTAGAAGTACAGTAAATTACAATAATACACATCACATATATCTTAATACATTTGTTGTACCATTTCGTTTTTCGAGCTTTAAAAAAGATAGAAATAAAAGAAGTAAGGAAAGTGAGCAAGAATCGTGAAGGTGCAGGAAAGTGTTGGGAAAAGAAAGTGAGTTTCAGGCATCCAAAACCTTGCCCCTCACATCTCCTTTAAACCTTTCCCTTCACGCCTTAAAAAGCCCTGCTCTCTAGTCTTTGACATTTTCACCCTGGGGGGGATTTTTTTTTTCCTCTACACTATCTATGCATCTCATAATTTTATAATCTTCTATCAGGTCACGCCTCAGCCTCCAACAGTCCTAGAGTTGGACTATCCACACACTATTTCAGGAAAACCTCTTGGATACACCAAACAAATTCTGCCCCATTCAAGCCTTTTGCACTGAGTATGTTTCAGACAATAGTGGGGAAGTTAAAGTCAGCCACTACATCCCTATTTTTGTTTAACCTTTCTGTAATCCATCCATTCAAGTAATTCAAATTAATCAAGTTTAACTGCAAATTAGAAATGTAGAGCTATAAATTAAACAGGTACTTTCAAACTGTGTGACTGCATTGAGATGAGGCTATCCTCACAATTCACATTACCACTTAGATAGGAGGGAACTGCAGATGCTGGTTTACACCGAAGATAGACACAAAATGCTGGAGCAACTCAGCGAGACAGACAGCATCTCTGGAGAGAAGGAATGGGTGATGTTTCAGGTCGAGACCCATCTGCAAACCTTGTGAAGAAGGGTCTCGACCCGAAACGCCATCCATTCCTTCTTTCCAGAGATGCTGCCTGTCTCAATGTGTCACACATTACCACTTGCTTAATCTCGGATATCAAATGACAATACTTTTTCAATGACTGGACGTGTTAGTATTTTACTCGGGAATCATTTCTCTCTAACCTCTAACAAAAAAAGAATGACTTGTCAGTGTATGAACTTCCACTTCCACTGCACGTTTTACAAGGATGGAAACAGGTCATTTCAGCTTTATTGCCAACATGAATCACCACTCTGAACAAGCATGGTCTATCCAAATCACATTTAAAATATTTACACGATCTAAAAGATAAGGAAATCCTGAAACCAAATTCAATTTTCATCAGCTTGGACAATATTCTTCTATGGTATCAATAATTCTACTGAACCACAGGTGATTTAATAACAATAGGAAATAATGGGTACTTTTAAGCTTGGCCAAATTTATATTTAAATGATTTTTTGAATTCAGTAATATGAACTGCAAATAGGATTCAGCATTCATTATGGGGAGAGAGCAGGGAACATGGTATTGAGATAGATGATCGGGCATTATTGTTCTGAATGGCAGAACTAGCTGAAAGAACAAAATGGCCTACTCTTGCTCCTAGGTTTCTTTGCAAACCACAATTTGCAGCTCAACCTTTTTGCAGCCTTTTGGTCCATCAACAACATTGCTCTACCATAACCTGCAGCCTCCTTGCACATACACATATTTGTATTACCCGAGTTACTCAAATAGTCTAAAAGAGCTGAATCTATTCTAAAGTGCTGCAGACTTCAAGATAATATACTCCGGGTTATAAAACACTGAGATTAGGCTATTGCTTAGTTATAAATTATTCCGGTTTAATAGATTGTACCAGATGAAGGGACGTGCAAACTCACTATGTAACACAAGGAATTTGCCAGACGTTTGATAGATCATCTTTTCCTCATCAAGTAGAGATTTTGGAATCAGTTGTCAACAAGTGCAGTATGCTGACACCCTGCATGCCTTCAAGGGGTAAATTGCAACATTGAGAGCATTTGGTGTATTAACAGGACACGATCCAAGTGCTCCCTCAGATGGTTTTCATTGCCTGACCTCTCCTCTTGCGAACAAATGAATGCATTCTTCTGCTGAACGGCAAACCATTCCACACTCTTAGCATCCCAAAATAATTCCATCTTAGTTACAGAAATGAGATAATACCAGACCTTGGGTCCCTGTCACACGGGAGGCCTGGTCCCCCAATGAAACCCGTTCCCCCAAAGCAATATTCCACCACTCACACATAGCCCCCACAGGAGGCCTGGTCCCCCATCGCAAACCGTTCCCCAACGCAATATTCCACCACTCACCCGTTTCCCCAACACAACCCGTTTCCACCACTCATCTATTCCCACAATGCAACCCGTTCCAACGCAAAATCCCACCACTCACCCATAGCCCCCAACTGCGCAAACGTGGCTCATTTCCCCATATCCCCCAGCCGTCCCTCCCCCTCCTCTTCACCCTCCCTCTTCCTTCCCCTCTCCTCCCCCCACTCCCTCCCTCACGTCTCCCTCCCTCTCCTTTTCCCTACCCTCAGTGACTCCCTCCCTCCTTCCATGACTCCCTCCCTCCTTCCATAACTCCTCCCCCCACCCTACCCCCCTGCTATCCCTCTATCTGTTTAAATAACATTAAACAACAACCCTCTCCTCGTCCCCTCCCCCAGTCCCTCCCTCTCCTTACAACAATGAACAAATCTCTCATTGCACTCGCAGTCCTGTCTTTGTTAGCAATGTAACAGTGGAGCACTGCTGCCGGGCAGTTTATGTAAATTAGATCCCATTGTGACATCATAGCTGTAACTGCCACTGCAACTTCAAGTCATTTTTCTCAAAGTGGGGTTTTGTAAACTTGTAAAATATAACATCAATCTGAACGACACCACACCACAGGACAATGGTGAGAAAGGCGGTCCATCGTGTACCGCTTTGGCGTAATTCTGGGCATGATTCAGGGCATGAATCGCAGACACGCAAGCACACAGACACACACACAATGAGAGTTTTAGTAATATTTATTACTAGACCAAGTGCGACCCGTTGGGTCCCGGTCACACGAGAGGCCTGGTCCCCCAACGTAACCCGTTCCCCTCATGCAATATTCCACCACTCACCCATTCCCCCAACGCAACCCGTTAACCCCACTCACCCATAACTCCCAACTGCGCAGCCGCAGCTCATTTCCCCTGATCCCCCAGCACTCCCTCCCCCTCATCACCCTCCCTCTTCTTTACCCTCTCCTCCTCCCCTCCCCCACTCCCTCATCTCCCCCTCCCTCTCCTTTCCCCTAACCTCAGTCACTCCCTCCCTCCCCCCCCATAACCCCTCTCCCCTCCCTACCCCTCATCTCCCTCTATTAAACAACAATCCTCTCCTCAACCCCTCCCCCCCTCTCCTTACAACAATGTTACAAATGTCTCATTGGACTGGGAGTCCTGTTTTTGTCAACATTGTCCATGACCCTTCTCCCCTCCCTACCCCAAGTGTGACCCGTTGAGCCTCATTCCCCCAACGCAATATTCCGGTCCGGAGCCGCGGGAGGGAGGAGCCGCGGGAGGGAGGGAGCGCGGCTCCGGACCCAGTCCATGCCTGTGTCCATGTCTTTGTGCAGCTGCGCTCAGGGCCCGGGGCTGTGCTTCGGACGGGCCACGGGGAAGCTGGTTGCATCTCCCTCCACCCTCCCTCGGCTGGTTGTCTCTCCCTCTCCCTCCCCCTCCTGCGGCTCTGCACGCGCGGCATTTTAAAATAACTGAAAGCCATTCCGTGACTTTTTGAGGTTGAAATCTTGATCCACGGGAGGGGGAGGGATGAGCGCAGCTCCAGGCACAGTCTGTGTCTGTGACAAGCGTGCTTTTATCAGGGTCAGCGAGTTTTTTTCTTCTAATGAGATCCCATTTTGACGTCATAGCTGTAACGTCATTCTGAGCAGCTATTAAATGTGGTTATTGTTCTCAAAGTGGGGTTGAGTAAAGATTAAAATGTGAATAACTTGTAAAATATAACATCAATCAGAACAAAATTTGATACAACACACCACAGGACAATGATTGGTAAGGTGGTGCAAAAATTGTAGCGCAATCGTGTACCATTTTGGCATAGCTCAGGCCATGAAAAGCAAACAAATAAACACGCAAACTCACACAGTGAGAGTGAGAGTGAGAGATATTAAGTACTCTGAGCAGCTATTAAATATGATGGAATCTGGGTGGTTGCACCAGAAGACACTGCATTTGGACCCTCAGACCAAAAACTCCCCAGACGAAATTCTACAAGTGTTGTCTTATGTTAATATAGTACAACATTTATAGGTAAGAATCATCAACTCTAATCTCTCAAAACAATGTACAGAATAATGATATGAGAGACATGGTCTCGATCGGAAAAGCCCAATGATATTTAATATTAGACTTCACAAACTGAATGACTGCAACATTTAGGACAATAAATCTTTCAGATTGAGAGGTTCATGGGTAATAAGATTGACATTTTCAAGAAATTAAGGAGGATGTACAAGATAAATTGAAAAAAAATCTTTTGTTGTACAACGTGGGAAAATGAAGGCCAGGGCTTTCCACCAGAAGAAAGTGCTATTGATATTCCATCAATCGTTACTTTTAAAAGCAAGAGTGATAGAATATTGAAAACCAAAGGTTTAAAGGTGAAATGAAAAAAAGTGGGTAAAAGGGTGCTGCTTGTGACAGCTAATGGCATCAGTGAATGAAGTTGGACAAAAATGCTGGAGAAACTCAGCAGGTGAGGCAGCATCTATGAAGCAAAGGAATAGGTGACGTTTCGGGTCGAGACCCTTCTTCAGACTGATGTGGGGGTGTGGGGGGAAGAAGAAAGGAAGAGGCGGAGACAGTAGGCTGTGGGAGAGCTGGGAAGGGGAGGAGTAGGAGGCAGAAAGTAAGGACTACCTGAAATTGGAGAAGTCTATGTTCATACTGCCGAAATATGAGGTGCTGCTCCTCCAATTTGCGGTGGGACTCTCTCTGGCCATGGAGGAGGCCCAGGACAGAAAGGTCAGATTCAGAATGGGAGGGGATGTGACATGTTAGAAGGGGCTTAATGATCTATTGTTCCTATTAAGGACCATTTCTCAGCTACAGTTTATCATGCTATTTAGTGACCGAATGTCCATTTTTTCCCTACTATTATTGGTAACATTCAGTAATAGGTATAAAGCTGCATTAACTAAAGAAACATTTATCATTATTAAGTGCTAAGTGAAAAGAAACAAAATAAACTTGACCACTTTGACATCAAATTAAATGTTTTCCTCTTAAACAGAATATATTTCAAAATGTACTTAGTGATTTGCTCTCATTTGCAAATGTAATTCTTCTGTAATTATAATCACCAACAATCAGAACAGGTAAATTACTTACTAGTCAATAGGCAGTGACATTTCCATTCGAGAGGAGCATTCTGCTATGTTGAAAGCACATGAAATGAACTGACAGATACAATAAAAGCCAATAGAAAACTAAACAACTGCAAAGATCTTGACTTTTAAGGGGCTGTCCCACTTGGGCGACCTAATCCGCGAGTTCTGGCGAGTTTGCCCTCGACTCATACTCGCAGCATGGTCGACACGAGGTCATAGGAGGTCTTTGTAACTCACCTTCATGCTCGAGAGTAGTCCCCGTGTACTCGAGGCCTCAGCTAGGTCGTGGCGTTTTTTTCTCACAATGTTGAAAAATGCCCGCGAGTAAAAAAAGGATACTTTTTTTACTCGTAGGTTTAGTCGTAGTGGGTCGGCATCTTAGTCGTAGGTAATCGAGGGTAGTCGAAGGTAATCGTAGATAGTCTTCATCATAGTCGAAGGGAGGTGGAAGGAGATCGAAGGAGGTTGTCTTCACTCTCCACTATTCGGTGTCCAATTTTCCCGAAATTAGTCGTAGCTAGTTGTAGCTAGTCAAAGTTGGTCTTCTACATAGTCGAAGGAGGTCTTCAACATGACATTTTTTCAAACTCTCCTAAACTCGCCAATTAAGTCGCCCAAGTGGGACAGCCCCATTATGGATATTGAGCATGCAGGTGAATTCTTGATTTGTCGATAAGGAAGAGAAGCAGATTTTCATTCAAAGTAGTTTGATGTTGGGCAGAAGAAGCAAGATGTGCCCATGTAGTGTGATGAGCAAAATATAGTGAGGTCCAGGAAAGATCCAACTGTGAAGCAGTAGGGAAGTCATCCAGAGGCTTCCGGTTTCCGGTTCCAGCGCTGTGTACATGTGTACATGGCGGCTAGCTAACAGTCGATTGTCTTTTCCTTTATTTTCACTTATTTAATTCACATTGATTTTGGGCTTTTTTTGGTTAGTTAATTAGTTTATTGCAGCATGTTGAGATGGGGGAAACTTTGATCTGTTTCCTCGTTGGGGAGATACTTTTTCACCGTGTCTCTGCACTGCAACAACTAGGAGTTGGTCTCTTTGTTGTCTACACCAAGGATCAACTGCTGGAGCTCCAACCGCCCCGACTGGCTGGCTTCACCAGGGTTACATCAGAAATCCCCAAGGAACTGAGGAGGAAATACAGGGCATGCCGGTTGGGAGTAAAACGATGTGCGGAGAGAAGGAGGTACAAGCCATACTTGTCTACCATCGTAATGGAGAATATGAGTGGCCGACTAGGAAAAGGGGAGATGCAGCGAGACCTGGGTGTCATGGTACACCAGTCATTGAAAGTGGGCATGCAGGTGCAGCAGGCAGTGAAGAAAGCGAATGGTATGTTAGCTTTCATAGCAAAAGGATTTGAGTATAGGAGCAGGGAGGTTCTACTGCAGTTGTACAGGGTCTTGGTGAGACCACACCTGGAGTATTGCTTACAGTTTTGGTCTCCAAATCTGAGGAAGGACATTATTGCCATAGAGGGAGTGCAGAGAAGGTTCACCAGACTGATTCCTGGGATGTCAGGACTGTCTTATGAAGAAAGACTGGATAGACGGTTTATACTCTCTAGAATTTAGGAGATTGAGAGGGGATCTTATAGAAACTTACAAAATTCTTAAGGGGTTGGACAGGCTAGATGCAGGAAGATTGCTCCCGATGTTGGGGAAGTCCAGGACAAGGGGTCACAGCTTAAGGATAAGGGGGAAATCCTTTAAAACCGAGATGAGAAGAACTTTTTTCACACAGAGAGTGGTGAATCTCTGGAACTCCCTGCCACAGAGGGTAGTCGAGGCCAGTTCATTGGCTATATTTAAGAGGGAGTTAGATGTGGCCCTGGTGGCTAAGGGGATCAGAGGGTATGGAGAGAAGGCAGGTACGGGATACTGAGTTGGATGATCAGCCATGATCATATTGAATGGCGGTGCAGGCTCGAAGGGCCGAATGGCCTACTCCTGCACCTAATTTCTATGTTTCTATGTTTCTATGAGATCGCTGGCTAATAAGATGGACGTGCTAGCTGTACTAGTGAGGACCCAGAGGGATTATCGTGATAGCAGTGTGATGTGATTAATGGAGACATGGCTCCACAAGGAGATCCTTGAGTCCAACGCGAGTGTGGACGGCTTTCGGACTGTTTGGGTGGACAGGGACTGCTGTGAGAGTGGCAAGTGTAAAGGAAGGGGACTTGCTAATCTCGTTCACAACAAATGTGCAACCCTGGTCACATCGCCGTTAAGGAGCGTGTGTGTAGCCCGGACACTGAACTGAAGGCTGTGGGCCTCCGTCCATATTATATGCCCAGGGAATTCTCACACGCCACTGTGGTGGCTGTTCACATTCCTCCGTCCGTCAACCCTCTGCGCGTGTGTGACGTCATCCACACAGTCACCGCGAGACTCCAGGCACGGGACACGAGTGCATTCATCGTTATCTCGGGGGATTTCAATCACGTGACTTTGGACGTTACCCTACCCATTTTCACTCAGTTTGTTGACTGTCCCTCCAGGCATATGAAACACTGGGCCTGCTGTATGCCAATGTTAAAGAGGCATACAGCTCCATAGCCCTTCCGCCTCTGGGAAGATCCGACCACAACCTGGTTTACCTCCTATAAGCCAATGGTCCAGGGGCTGCCTGTGACCACAAGGTCAGTGAGGAGGTGGTCGCAGGAAGCCTGTGACGCTCTACAGGGCTGTTTTTATGTCACAGACGCACTCTGTGGTCCTCATGGAGAGAACATTGATGGACTCACGGACTGTGCTACCATCTGTGTGGATGACGTTGTCTCAGAGAAAACTGCACACCTTTTCCCCAACAACGTGCCCTGCGTCACCAGTGACATAAAGGCCCTTCTCAACCAGAAGATGCCGAGCGCCTGCAGGAATGGTGACAGGGAGGAGGTGAAACGGGTGCAGAAAGACCTCAAGGCGAGACTGAGACAGGGCAAGGACGACTACAGGAGGAAGCTGGAGCTGAAACTTCAGCGGAACAACACGAGGGATGTTTGGACCACTATGAAGAGCATAGACACAAAATGCTGCAGTAACTCAACAGGAAAGGCAGCATCTCTGGAGAGAAGGAATGGGTGACGTTTTGGGCCGGGACCCTTCTTCAGTCTCAGCCCGAAACGTCACCCATTCATTCTCTCCAGAGATGCTGCCAGTCCCGCTGAATTACTCCAACATTTTGTGTCTATCGTCGATTTAAAGCCAGCATCTGTAGTTCCTTCCTACACAGTATGAAGAGCATTACAGGCTACAAGAAGATCAGTGGCCTGTTTCTTTAAACAATTTGATGGTGGGGCCTCTGCCCACTCTCTTCCCTGCTCCTCAACAAACTCTCCCCCTCAACTCCCCTGGTTCAATTCCTCTGACCTTTCTTTGTCGCACCTCACCATCAAGGCTGAGCAGGTGAGAAAGGAGCTGAGCAGACTCTGCCCAGGTCCCGATGGTGTCAACCCCAGGGTACTCAAGGCATGTACCAGCCAGTTGTGCGGAGTACTCCAGCATATCTTCAACCTGAGCCTGGAGAGGATTCCTGTGATGTGGAAGAGGTCACGTCCCAGCTCCTCCAATGACTACAGACCAGTGGCACTGTGACTTCACACATCATGAAGTCCCTGGAGAGGCTGGTGCTCACTCACCCGCGACCCATGGTTAAACCCTACCTGGACCCCCTGCATTTCGCTAACCAAACAAAGATGGGGGGGTGAGGACGCCATCATCCACCTGCTTCATCGTTCCTATGCTCATCTGGATAAGCCGTGAGAGTCATGTTTTTTTTTTACTTCTCCAGTGCTTTTAACACGATCCGGCCTGCACTGCCAGGGAGCAAACTGACGAAGATGCGGGCGGATGCTCCATTGGTGTCCTGGATCACCAACTACCTGACTGGACGACCACAATATGTCAGGCTACAGAACTGTGTCTCGGTCATGGTAGCGAACAACACAGGGGCCCCACAGGGGACGATCCTCTTTCCCTTCCTGTTCACCATCCACACCTCGGACTTCAGATATAACTTGGACTCCTGCCAACTGCGGAAGTTTTCAGATGTCTCTGCGATTGTGGGCTGCATCAGTGAGGGGAGGGAAGCTGAATACAGAGGTGTAGTCAATGACTTTGTTGAGTGGTGTGGGCTGAATCACCTGCAGCTCAACACTGACAAGACTAAGGAGTTAGGAGAGGAACATGCCTGTCCCCTGTTTCCATCAATGGTGTGGATGTGCAGTTTACCAGGGAGTACAAATACCTAGGAGTGTACCTGGACAGTAAACTGGACTGGTCCAGGAATGCCGTGGCCGTGTACAAGAAGCGACAGAGCCGGCTGTACTTTTTGAGAAGGCTCCGCTCCTTTAATGCCTGCGGTAAGATGTTGCAGATATTCTACCAGTCGGTGGTAGCCAGTGCCATCTTCTTCGCTGTCGTGTGCTGGGTGAAGGCCGCGAACACCAATAGGATTTTAAAAACTCATCAGGAAGGCTGGCTCCGTCCTGGGGCTGGAGTTGGATTCATGGAATGTGGTCTTGGAGGGGAGGATGCTCCTCAAACTGCGGAGCATCCTGGACAATACAGCTCACCCCCTCCACAACACACTGGCCAACCTGAGGAGTTCCTTCAGCAACAGACTGGTTCTACCAAGATGCCGTACAGAACACCACAGGAGATCCTTCTTCCCTGTGGCTATCAAACTGTACAGTTTCTGTCATGGGGTAGACCGACTCCCCTCTCCCCCACCCCCCTCCCTTCCCTCCCCAATCTTTGCACATCCCCAATCCTTTCCACTCGTCCCTTTAATTTCATGTTTCATGTATGTTGTGTTTCATGATTGCTGGCATATCAATTTCCCTCCTGTTATAAATAAAGTTCTATCGTATCGTATCGTATCCGACAGCTGCAATGAAACTTCCAGGCATCAAACCAATTATCTTAAATTCATAACAACCTAACAAACTGAATTGAAAAACAGTGATGAAAAGCAACACCTATAGTTCTGTAGCAGATGACAGGTCCAACTTTATTTATAGACAAACAGAAAGATAAACTTAGCACTGTTCTACCACCAATCCCCAACAACAGTGAATTCAAGACACATGCATTCAGCTGTACAGCTTGGTTAGGATTTTTTTTAATCATTCTGCATAAGAACCATTCAAGATTACATATTAAAAAATAACACAAATATTTCAGTATCTTTATAGCCTGACAAATAAATAGCTGTAATGGAAGCAAACAAGCATGTCACTGAAAATAATGCTTCTGAATATTGTTACATGGTTCAGCAACATAACAGCATGCTAGGCTTTAGTCATTAGTCTTAAACAGTCTTTCTGTTCAGGCTACAAAACTGAGCATTTGTCAAGTGCTGTCAATGCCAATTTGAAAAAGTACAAGTGTTCCAAAGGAAAAAAACATTTAAATATAAGGTAGATGGAAAGACACTGACATACAGGACATTAAACAATTCACACCACCTTCAAACTGTACATTTTTGTCTTACCTCCATATTTATTCCGTCACTACTGGAAATCAATGAGAATAAGACAAATATATGAGCAGAAAACAGTCCTTACAATTAACTAGCTTTACATCAAAACTGTGCTGCAATTTGCAGTGAAAATTTTCCCCTGATGAACGGCAAAAGCATTTGCAGAGAACAAGATAGCCATCAAAGAACAAATGTCTACGTCAAAACCAACTTAGCTATTCTCAATCCTGTCAACACCATATTAAGCACACATTGAAAAGAGGAATTAGCGAACACAACACTTTTTTTTAAACTAAGCCACAAAATCATGCAGTTGAGGGTAAATCGCCTTAGTAACCATCAATAATGACAGCATTCCGCACACAAGAAATAATACACTGCTTTTGCAAAGGTTGATATTTTTTTTCACTCAATAAAATAGCTTCAGCATACACTAAACAAAACCGAAGCCTCCAAGCAAATTGATGCTACTAGAACTGACTGTTTACGATGATACTGAGTCAGTCACACACAGAAATAGGCTCGTTAGCCCAAATAGTCCATGCCCACCAGTATACCCATCCAGGCTCGTCATTTTTTTTTATCTGTGCTTGACTTATGTCTCTTTAAATCTTTCCTATCCATCTACCTGTCTAAATGTTCCTTAAATGTGTTATTGAATCTGCCTCAACCACTTCCAGTGGCAGCTTTTGGATTTATTTCACTCTGTGTAAAAACATTGCCCATCAGGTTGCTATGCAATCGTTCCCCTCTCACCCTAAACCAATACCCTCTGGTCCTTCATTTGATACCCTGGGGAAAAAACTGTGCATTCACCCAACCTATAGCCTTTGTGGCCTCATACACCTCTATAAGATCTCCAACACTTCAAGGAATAAAGTCTTAGCCTGCCCAACCCCTCTCAATAATTCATTCCCTTGGGCCCCACCATCATTCTTGTAAATCTTTTCCGCGTTCTTTCCATCTCAATGGCATCTTTCCCATAACAGTGTGACCAAAACTGAACACAATATTCCAACTGTAACATAATCCTAGTTTCTAAACTCATGGCCCTTACTGATCAAGGCCAGCATGTCAAAATCCATCTCCAATACCCTGCGCAACATCAAGTCACCATTTTCACAGAGCTATGAATTGGTATTCCGTGATCCATCTGTCCCAGAACATTCCCCAGGACTTTACTGTTCATTGTGTAAATCCTACCTTGGTTTGGTTTCGCAAAATACAACACCGCAGACTTATCTGAATTAAAAACGATTTCCAATGTACTTAAGGGCCTGTCCCACTTGGGCGTCATTTGCGCATCATTTACGCGTCACGACGCACGACATGCATGGCGTGCATTACGCGCGCCTGCGTGACGGGCAAATGCCGCCCAAGTGGGACAGGCCCTTTAGGCACACATAACAAAAATAACTATTGAACCATTAAAGTTAATTTCCCATCCCTTGGCCCTCTTATCCAGCCGATCAAGATCTGGCTGTAATTTGTGATAACCTTCACTGTCTACTCCACCACCTGTTTTACTGTCACTTGCCAACTTGCCAACCATGCCGTGCACATTCGCATTTAATCGTTGATATAGATGACAAGTAACAATGGGCCCAGTGCCAACCCGAGGCACACCACTCGCCACCAGTTTCCACTCCGAGAAACAACCTTCTGCCATCACCCTCTTTTTCCTACCCTCAAGTCAAACACTGGTGCAAGTAGAACAGAACAATTATTTTTTATATACTCAATTGACTTCATATAAGATTGTAATTCAAGGGTAAAAGTTACAAATATACAAGTCGATGCAAATTTAAAAAATACTTGCAATTATGTTAAATAATATTACGTATTTTATACCAAAAATATAAAGGAGCACTATAACTTCAGAGGCTTAACAAGAAAGGGAGATGGGGATGGTTCCTGGGTGTAGAAAAGAACTACAGATGATGGTTTATACCAGGGGTCTCCAAACTATGGCCCGTGGGCCGCATTCGGCCCGCCACGAGATTTTATCCGGCCCGCGGCAAGCTCTTAACACGTTCCGTGCGGCGGGCTATTTAGCGGGTTCTGTGGTTGCGCGGGAACTTACACGTCCATTTGCCGTAGGCTATCAAGTTGAGGGGTTGTGTGCAGCTGCTGACAGGCTACCGTCGATGGCCCCGGGGAGACTGAAGATCAGCGACAGCGGTGGCCCCAGTGAGTGGAAGGGTGAGTGTGTGTGTGTGTGTGTGTGTGTGTGTGTGTGTGTGTGTGTGTGTGTGTGTGTGTGTGTGTGTGTGTGTGTGTGCGCGCGTGTGTGTGTGTGTGAGAGAGTGTGTGAGAGCGAGTGAGTGTGTGTGTGAAAGAGTGAACGAGTGAGTGGGTGTGTGAGTGTGAGTGTGAGTGAGCGTGTGTGAGTGAGCGTGTGAGTGAGCGTGTGAGCAAGCGTGCTTGCGTGCGTGTGTGTGTGTGTGGGCCGTGGGAGTCAGTGGGTTTATAGTGGATGTCGGTCTGAAGTCTATCACCTGTGATGGAGATAGTGAGGTCAAGAAATGGTAGGGAAGTGTCGGAAATGGTCCAGGTGTATTTGAGTGCCGGATGGAAGTTAGTGGTGAAGCGGATAAAGTCAGTCAGTCAGTTGTGTGTGGGTGCAGGAGGTAGCACCAATGCAATCGTCAATGTAGCAGAGGTAGAGGTCGGGGATGGGGCCCTGGTACGTATCGAACAAAGATTGTTCGACATACCCTACAAAGAGGTAGGCATAGCTGGGGCCCATGCGCGTGCCCATAGCTACGCCTTGTATTTGGAGGAAATGGGAGGAGTCAAACAAAATGTTATTAAGGGTAAGGACCAGCTCCGCTAGGCGGAGGAGAGTATCTGTAGACAGGGATTGGTTGGTTCTCCGGTCGAGGAAGAGCCGGAGGGCTTTGAGAACCTCCTGGTGGGGGATGGAGGTGTGGAGTGTCTGGACGTTCATGGTGAAGATGAGGGGATGGGGGCCTAGAGAACGGAATGCCCGGAGACGGCAGAGAGTGTCTGAGGTGTCTTGAACATAGGTAGGGAGGGATTTAACCAGAGGGGGATAGGATAGAGTCGAGGTATGTGGAAATAAGTTCCGTAGGGCACCAACAGGCAGAGACAATGGGTCTACCGGGACAGTCAGTTTTTTGGCTTTTGAGGAGAAGGTAAAATCGGGCCGTGCGGGGCTGGGAAACGATGAGGTTGGAGGCGTGGGGGGGCAGGGAACCGGAGTGGATGAAGTCAGTGATGGTGCTAGAGATAGTGGCCTGGTGCTCGTCTGTGGGGTCATGGTCCAGGGGTAAGTAGGAGGAGGTGTCCGAGAGTAAAGGAGGAGCAGCACCTCATATTCCGCTTGGGCAGTTTGCACCCTAACGGCATAAACATTGACTTCTCCAATTTCCGGTAGCCCTTGCTGTCTCCTCCCCTTCTCAGCTCTCCCTCAGCTCTTTGGCTCCTCCTCTTCCTTTCTCCTTTCTTCTCCCCCCCACCCTATAGCAGTCTGAAGAAGGGTTTCGGCCCGAAACGTTGCCTATTTCCTTCGCTCCATAGATGCTGCTGCACCCGCTGAGTTTCTCCAGCACTTTTGTCTACCTGCCATTTTCTAGCATCTGCAGTTCCTTCTTAAACATATCTCCTTTAAACATTTCCTCATCAACTTAAAGGTATGCCCTCCATTTCCACTCTGGGAAAAAAAGTTCTCACTGTCTTTCCTATCTATGCCGCTAATAATGATATCAAGTTCTATCGGGTCTTCTCTCAGCCTACGATGCTCGAGAGAAAACAAACCAAAAGCGTCCAACCTCCCCTTACAGCTAGTACCCTCTTAATCCAAGCAACGTTCAGGTAAACCTATTCTGCACCCTCTCCGAAGCCCCCATATCCTTCCTGTAACAAAGCAACCAGAACTGCACACAATACTTCAAATGTAGCATAACTGAAGTTTTAACATTTCCTCCTCACAGAGGCAATTCTTGCTACATGCTCAGTGACCTTCTCTATTCTCTCTATTACCATGACAGTGCACCCAGACACTGCTCCAACAAGCCATACCGCCGTCATTGGACAATGAACGGGGAACGACAAGTCAGAGTATGGGAAAGAGATTGATAATCTGGTTGAATGGTGCCAGAACAATCTTGCTCTCAGAATTGGCAAATCTAAGGATTTGATTGCAGACTTCAAGGAGGGAAAGTTGAGGATTAGGCTGAAGGATGATGGTGAAGCTTCAAGCTCTTGGAAGTAAATATCTGATCATCTGCCCTGGGCCTAGCACATTGACACAAGATTACTCATCAATGCCTCTACTTACATATAAATTGATGAGAATCAGAATGTCACCAAATACTCTAACTTCCATAGCTGTATGGTGGAGAGCACATTGATTGATTGCATCAGTTTGGTTGGGAAAATCGAACACTCAAGAATGCTTCCTCTCACTTACCTTCACGTTATCGAGGGTAACCCTACCTCAGGCACAAACCACAGCAGACTATGCACAACCATATGCTAGTTTATAGCTAATGAGTAACGGTGTATTGTATATTTAGTGTTGTTGTTGGCCAGATCTCAACAGTGACAAGACAGAATACAGTAAGGAGATAGAGAGCTTAATAAAAAGGCATCGACAACTACCTCTCTCAATATCAACAAAACAAAGGAGCCAGCCAACAAGCACGAAGCATGTGAAGTACATGCTCCAGTGCACATCAATTTGCTGAAGTGGAAGTAGTCGAGAGCTTCAAGTTCTAAGATCTCACCAAAAATTTGTCCTGGTTCAAACGCAGAGGGTCCCTGACCAAGAAAGCACACTAGCGCCTGAACTTCCTCAGAAGACAAAGGAAATTCAGCATGTCTCAAATGACATGTCTATTTATATAGAGATAAAATGCTGGATTATTTCAGCGGGACAGGCAGCATTTCTGGAGAGAAGGAGTGGGTGACGTTTTGGGTAGAGACCCTTCTTCATGATATTCATCATATCCTTCTTCAGCATAATTGATCATGAAAAAGGGTCTCGCCCCAAAACGTCACCCATTCCTTCTCTCCAGAGATGCTGCCTGTCCCGCTGAGTTACTTTGGCATTTTGTGTCTACGTTCGGTTTGAACCAGCAGTTTCTTCCTACCCATTTCTAAAGATACACCATAAATAGCAACTCATCAAACTGCTTTTCAGCTTGGTTTGGTAACTGCTCTGCCCAGGAACAGGTCCCTTGACTGATCAGCATGGCCATCTGCGTGTGGAACTACAGGAAATGGGTGAGATTTTTAACTAATATTTCGCATCAGTTTTCACTGTGGAGAAGATCATGGAAGCTGAGGAAGAGGCAACTGAGTTTTAAGGTCTTGGACTAAATACAACTTACCAAAGAGATATTAGTGGTCTTCCAGTACTTTAAGGTGTATAATTCCCAAGGGCCTGAACAAGTGCATACTCAGGCCTTACAGGAAGCTAGGGAAGAAATTGAAGAGGCCCTTGAAGAGATATTTACATTCTTTAGTCACAGGTGAACGCCTCGAAAACTGGAAGATGGCTAATGCCGGTGAAAATGGCACCAGCACTGGGCACGGTACTGGGGGGGGGATTCTGAGGAACAGGATTTACCAGCATTTGGATGGACAAGAACTGATTAGGGATTGTCAGCACAGCTTTGTGCATGGGGAAATCAGGTCTCACAAATATGTTAACAGTTTTAAGAAGAGGTAGCAAAGAGGATGCTCCAGGGAAGGGAATGGACGTCGTCTATACGGACTTTAACAAGGCTTTTTACAAGGTTCCGCATGGCGAGCTAATCTGGCAGATTAAGCTGCGTGGGATGTAACGAGGGCCAACAAATTATTGGCTTCACGGTCAGGAGCAGAGGGCGATGGTGGCAGGTTATTCTTTCAGAGACCTGACTAGTAGCGTTTTCAAGAATCAATGCTGAGCCCACTGTTGTTTGTCATTTATGTGAACCGCATGGATGAAAATGTACAAGGCATGGCTAGTAAATTTGCATATAACAATAAAATAAGTGGTTTCATGGACAGTGAAGGTAATCAATAATTAGTGGTATTTTGCTGAGCTAGGGTAAGTGGGCCAAGGAATGGCAAATAGTGAATCATTTAGTTAAGTTGCACTGTGGAAAGTTAAACCAGGGTAGAACCTTCAAAGTGAACATCATGGGTAGACAGGGTGGTGAAGGCAAGGTGTGGCACACTGGCCTTCATTAGTCAGATTACCAAATGTAGGAATGGATGTTATGTAGCAGTTGCACAAGACACTGGTGAGGCCGCACTTGGAGTATTGTGCATTATTTTGGTTATCCTGATATTGGAAAGAGTCAAGCTGGAATGAGTACAAAGAAGTTTTACGAAAATGCTGCCAGGATCGAGGGCCCAATTTATAGGGGGAAGTAGGAGAGGCCAGGACTTTATTCCTTAAGGCATAGGTGACTGAGGCGTGGTCTTACAGAGGTGTACAAAATCATGAGGACCATAGATAAGGTGAATGCAGTTTTTTCTCCAGGGAATGACAATCAAAAAACAGTCCGTATAGGTTTAAGGTGAGAGGTGTAAGATTTAATAAGGGACCCGAGGGGCAACATCTTCATGCAGAGGGTCGCACATGTATGTAATGAGGAAGAGGCAGGTAAAATAGTAACATTTAAAGCCATTTAGATGGGCACATGGATAGGCCAAATGCAGGCAAATGGGCATGGCTTAGATGGTCATCTAGGTCAGCCCAGAGTTGCACAAAAGTGCTTGCTTCCGTGCTGCATAACACAGTTTTCTTCCTGGACGGTAGGAGGCTGAGAGGTGACCTAGGAGGCATTTAAACTCACATGGGGCATAAATAAGGTGAATAGCCACACAATTCTTTCCCCAGGACAGAAGAATCCAAAACTAAAGAGCATTGGTTTAAGATTTAAAAGGGACTGAAGGGGCAAATGTTTCCACAGATTGAGTGCTGCGTAGATGGAACGAGCTGCCAGAGGCAGCGGTAGTAGTAGGTACAATTACGACATTATGACAAAAGAGACTTGGATAGGTACATAGATAGGAAATGTTAAGTGTGATATGGACCAGGTGTAGGCAAGTGGGCCTAGCTTAGTTAGACAATATGGTGGCTATGGACGTATTGAGAAGAGTCTGTTTCTGTACTCTATGATCTGTGTTTAAAAAGACACTATTAAAAACTCAAAGCACAAAGGTATAGTAAATAATGAGGAAGGCATATAGAAGATTAGTCTTTATTTTAGGAGTAATAATAGTCCAATTAGGGGAAATCATGATATAAATGTCCAGCACATTGGCATTACCACTCCTGGGATATGGCATAAAATGTTGGTCTTTATGGTACCTTGGAGCAGATGCAGAGCAAATTAACTTGATTTAATTCCTTGGATAGCCTCATTTAAAAAAGGCAATTTTATTGAAACATCATACTGACATGGCAAATGCTGTGAGGATGATCCCCCAATGAAGGAATCTTGAAACAGGGCACATAATGTCAGAATAAAAGAATGCCCAGTTACGACTGTGGTGAGGATAATTTTCTTCTGGAGTGTTGTGAATACCTGAAATTGTCTGAGATAACTGCCGATGCAGTTATTACATTTTATCAAGGAAGCAATAGACTTTTCAACTTAATGGTGAGCAAGGATCAGATTCACATTAGTTTATTGCCATATACACCCAGGGTGTAAATATGTTCCTTGTTCCCATGAAGCTCATAAACAGTTTATGGGTGTTTCCGTAAATAAGGACACCAACCTGTGACATGGGTGGCCAACTTTTGAAAGTTATTAAATCATAATGAAATACCACAGCATTATAAATTGGCATACCTACGATTTTTTTTGAGCTAATTTGTGATCAAAATCGACCAAAACTTGACCACAATTTAATACTTTCAAAATTTGAAAAGAAAACGAGAGAAAAAAAATATTTATAAGACATATGGGACACTTACTGATTTCTAAGCTCCCTTACAAAATGTCGGCACCTAACCCAGCACGAGGCCCGTAGTTCACACCATTATAATCGCATTGTTTGAATTTTTTTTTGAAATCGGGACGAGTGCAAAATAAAAACCTCCGTTATAGCATCGACAACATTACTCAATGGGAGGGACCACAGAATGAGACATCAGTAAAATAGGTGAGCAAACTAGATTTTTATTTCATGATTTTAAGTTCTATTCATTATTAAGTATTTCAATGGAAAGCTTAAACATAAAAAATAAACACTAAAAAGAAACAATAGATATAAAAATGGTTACTCTGCTTTTAATTCACACAATTCACACGTGACCAAATGGATACTGCTACTCACGTTCTGCTGCAAAAACTTGGTGCATCAGAAAACCATCTTATCAGGTGATAAATGATTAAAAAATCATAAGCATGATTAGAATTTGGCCTATATAATTATTTAATGTCAAAATTAAATTAATATTTTTGGTAAAAATCAGCCCAAGGATTTGATGAAATTCTGTTTGAAAAATGTCCCAAAAAAAAGGCAAGAAAACACAGGGACATATCTGATATTTTTCTTTGTAAAAACAGATTTATTTATTTTTGCTTCATCTCATTATTTTGGCTCTACACCATGATCTGCACAACTTAAAATACAGGCTATGAAACAATGGGAATATTACAGAAAAAACAGGAAAATAACCTGGAAGTTTGGAGACTTTCAGTCTCACTACTGAGTGCTGTATTTATGGAAACGCTCATATACTACAGCAGTGAATGCAAAACAGCAGAATGGTACAAGATTGCAGTAAAAAGAGAAATTAAGTACAATAATTGAATAATCAAATGAAATAGATCATACGACTGCACCTCCTGGAAACGGGTGTGAAAGAAGAGATTTGCTCAGCAGTCTGACAACAGTGGGGAAGAAGCTGTTCTTCTGTATGGACGTCCGAGTTCTCAAGCCTCTGCTTCTGGTCATGGAAGATAGAAGATTAAAGGGAATGGCCAGGGTGGCAGGCATCCTTGGCGATACTTCCAGCCTAACTGATGTAATACACCGTGAAGGTGAACTGGATGGAAGTGAAGAGCCAGTGATGGATTGGGCTGTGTTCTCCAGTCTTTGCAGGCTCAGGTAGTCTCGAACAGAGTAGCTGCTATACTTGGCACATCTGTACAAGTTCGCGAGAATCCTCTTGGACATGTGGAATTGTCTTAGGGACTTAAAAAAAGGTAAGTAAGCTTATGTGCTTTCTTGAACACCACATTAGTGTGACGTGACCAGGTTAGGTTGTTGAAGATATGGATGCCTGGGAATTTGAAGCTGTTGACCATCTCTACCGTAGCTCCGTTGATGAAGACAGGGTTATTTTCATCCCCTTGCTCTCTTAGGTCAACAACAAACTCTTTCATCTTTCTACATTAAGGGGTAGGATGTTCTGACACCACAACACATCTCAATCTCTTCCCTTCATCTCATTGTTGTTGTTGAACCAGAAAAAGAGCGTTTAAGCCAGTGACCAGGTTCATGACGATCACACTGAATGGCAGAGGCCACCAACCACCATTGCATGTAGCCCAGCTTTGTGAACATCAGATCTTTCACTGGCTTTCAGTCCGAAGCATACTACTGTAGAACATATCAATATCTCCAGTCAATCTCCTCAGGACCAAAATATACCGTGCAGGAGGTGTGGCAGCAGAGAGGTGTGGTGTTGCGGAGCTCCCGTCCAGACACAAAAGTGAGTGAATTTAAACATCTTTTTGGACTTCGGAGGAGGCACAGCGGAATCTTTAACATCTTGGAGTATCGCTGCGACGCTGCAGAGATTTATTTTAAAAGTTTCTGCTTGTTTTGGGACTGCGAGCAGTCTTATCAACTAACTGCCGAGCTCCCACAACTGTGGCTGGCAACCTGCCATGAAACTAGCGCACCAAAAGAGGGGAGAAAATCTTTCTGGACTTTGACACCTGCATCCAGAACAGCCCCCCCCCCCCCCTTACTGCCTCACTGACCGGGCCGGTCTGGCTTTCGTGTGGTGTGGGAGGAATTCCAAACCTGCACCGTCTCGACATCTTCTGTGGCAAAAATCCAATATGGCAGCACACGTCTCCTCCTGTCTCTAACTGTGTCTGTTTGTTTTACAAATATGATTTCAGGGAATGTTCAACCTAACCCAGGCCCAGGCTCTGCTGAGTCTACTGTTAATTTTAACACCCCTGCTGAATTTGAATCTGACTGTGACTCTATTTATATGTTCTCTGTTGTTTTTTTAAATTATTGTCTGTAACTGTGGAACTGTGCTGCTGCCTGTCTTGGCCAGGACTCTCTTGTAAAAGAGATTTTTAATCTCAATGAGACTTATCCTGGTTAAATAAAGGTTAAATTAAAAAAAAAAAATAAATACCTCCCCATTTATGACAGATTACATACTCCAATTTTATATTCATATGTAGCTCCTTCTTTAAAAAAAAATAAACTATAACCTGTAGGTATTGTTAGCAAGCCCAGCATTGATTATCCATCACCAGTTTCCCATGGGAAGATAGTGGTGAACCTTGAACCACTGCATGATTTAAAAAAAATTTGTGTTGCCATTTTTCATCTTATCGTTTAGTATTTCCTCATTAATTATGGATTCCAAAATTGTATTTACAACATACCTTAAGCTAGCTGTCCTGATTAACCAAGTCAACGCTAACACTTTAAAAAAAAAGTATTATGTAATCTATCCTCAGATCAACACAGCACAGGTCAAGAAATTCCTTCCACTAAATATTTCCCATGTCAGTTTTATCTATTTGAAAACACTGCCATCAGCTGGGAAAGGCTATGAATGATTGAACAACTAATCTTTAATAAAATTATTAGTTTGTTCACACCCTCTCCCATTCAAACCCAATGATACCCAATCTATAGATCAGATTAAAAGAAACTTATGAAAATAGCATTTCAAAGCCACACGTTTCTGTCATCAACCAACAATACTGCCCTACCACCCAGCCCCTTGTTTTCCCCCCAACATCATCAACTAACAAAGTACACATGCTCATCAAAAACTGCATCCCCAAGTATTGTAAAAGTTTGTATGGTGTCCATGATTCTATGGAATTAAAATTAAAAAGTGCACGCCACCACAGCTCTCTAGCCACATTCAGTACATTTACACCAACCTCCACTGACTGCCCACAGACTTCCTCACAGACAGCCGACATCATCGCTCCCTACAAATAGCAAGAAAACGAATGGCAATATTTTTACAGTTAGAAAACAAATACGATAACAAAAACTTCAGAGGGAATAATTAGTTAAAATTCTCAGTGGCTGGCACTAATATATTAAAAATGGCTTAAAGTATTATAATTCTTCAATTCCATGTGCTTAGCATTTTCCAAACATGTACATATGTAACTTTAAAAATTATTAATGTTTGGAAGAGAATAAACTTTCATGTAACATTTCTTGCAATTCTCACTGATATAATGTACTCCCACAACATCTTTGACTGCAATTTTTTTATTGCAATTGAGTACTATACTTAAATAAGTGAAATTAAATATTTTTCTTGCTCTCATCACTAATAATAATTGTCACATATGCAGCACATGACACCACCCTTATCACAGCGATAGACATTTAAAAAAATGAAGTGAGAATCTATGTCAAAGTTTTCTCAGTAGTCACCAAAAAGCAGAAAGCTCTATATCCATGCACACCAATTGCTCCACATGCTTCCACCACCGTGCACAGATAAGCAAAAGATGAGGCAGAAGCAGAACAAGCAGGATAGTCAGAGCACAAGAGAATCAAGCATTGCAGAAGTCCAGAGTTTATAGGAAGCCAGAACAAGAGCAGCAACAGAGGGCCGTTTCCCCATTATAAGCTACCAACGAGATCAACATAATGACTCGTCTACAAAATGCCAAACACACCCATGTTCAGCCATGAAATAATAACCAAAATTCAAATCTAATAAATAGTACACAATCAACAGAGAAGCCCAGACCCATATCTTATATTCAATTGCCAAAATTTAATGATTGTTCAGAAAGCTCTCATTAAATCTACTTGTATGCAGTATTGTACGCAAACACTTCAATATCATTGAATTATACTTGGATTATACCAATTATCATCAACCTATAGTACCTATAAGGCCTATATTATCGGCCTTGGCTTGAATAAAATTAATTGTCATTCCCAGACTCAACTGTGATATTTCTGTAATGGTAACAAAATGTGCGCAAGATTTTTTTAATCTATTGCTGCATCTAATTCACAGAATTTATTTTTTTGCTTATTACCTTTTGTCTGTTCACTTTTCTCTCAGACAAAATGCAATATATGGCAGATATTCATTCAGTGCAAATGTGTTTGCATACCTCACACAATACATTTATCTCAGCTTTCCCTTTAATATTTCAACAGTTTTGAAAGGATGGACATAATCCAAAAGCACACTGCATTGTGCTTCATATCAGTGTTTAATTTCTTCGTTTTTTAAGTACAATTGAACTCACTTTTCTTTTACAGTCTTTTCCTTTAAATACTGCACTTTTGTTTAACACCCATTACAAATCAAATTATTAGCAATGGAAACGGAAGGACAAAAAAAAATAAATTATTTTACATTTTTTGAAACTACAAAGTTGATGTTTCAAGTTAGGAAGAGGTACTTCAAACAAAAATTCTAACCTGCATCTCTTGGAGAGAAATCTGTGGTCACGGGGGCTAAACATGTGTCTATATCTACCTCCCCAAATCTAATTTTGTTCAATGAAACTAGAAATGTGCATCTCAAAGGGCTGCCAAAATGCATGTATTGTCTTAGCACTGGTGACTAGACAAATACCATCATCTTTGGTTTCCTTAGATGACAGGTAAACAGTGCAGTACAGCACGTCAAGGCTAGTGTCGAGTCTGGCCAATGACTGATTATTTTCAGCTTGAAATTATTCCTTTCTAATCACAGTGCAATAGACGATGAGTTTACTATAGATCTATTGGCATCCCTAATACTAGCTATCACAATCGCAAGCTGTCAGTAACTAGTAACAATTTGCAATACCTGTCCTTCCAGCATGTCGCGTTGTGATGTGACACGTTCCTGCTCAGTGCTGTTTGTTCTCCTGATAGAGATTGTGTGAGCTTTTCGTTTCTGTTTCACCTGCCGTGCAGTTGCACTGCTTCCACTTTCAACAGGCATCACTTCCTGGCGATTTCTTCACCTGGTCCCCTGCAAAGATTTAACAAGTTATTATGGGTCATAGTTGCATCACCCTGGATAAAAAATAACACACACTTAAAAGTTATAGCATCATACTGGACAAAAGATAAGAGCCTCTACTGAAATCTGTAATTTATTCTAAATATCTTTCCTTCAATGGCACTATTTAACAGGTTATCCCAAAGGAATCCACAGCCATGCAAGAACCTTTTTGCAATGTCATTGGAGATAAGGTCAAGCTACTTGCAAACATAACAAACAGCAATAAAAAATACAATTGTTTTAGTGGTGCAAATAGAGGGATAAATGTCGGACATAACTCTAAGCAAAATTCCACATTGTTCACATCACAAAATTGAAATCGGATGAGTCATAGAGACAAACAGCGTGGAAACAGGTCCTTCGGCCCACACCGGCCAACATGTCCCAGCTACACTCGTCCCACCTGCCTGTGTTTGGCCCATATCGCTCTAAACCTGTCCTATCCATGTACCTGTCTAATTGTTTCCTAAATGTTGCGATAGACCCTGCCTCAACTCCCTCCTATGGCTGCTCGTTCTGTACACCCACCACGCTTTGTGTGAAATAGTCACCCCTCACATTCCTATCAAATCTTTTTTCCTGCACCTTAAAACTGACGAGTTCTCCATACCTGCAAAGACAGAAACGGACTTTGCAAACATTATTGGAACAGATGACAATTGGAACTTTACAACCCATTATAAATGCTGCACTACAACATGAATCTCCATCAGATGCTAAAGTAAAAACTATAGTAACATCAAAATTATAAGCAGTTAAATAAGAGGTGGGAATTAATAAGCTTTGGCTTCTTCCTGCTCCTTTTCGGACACATACGATTCATTTATTTATAGATATTGTTTTTGACACTTTATAAATATTCTTGTTTTGTTTTTTTTGCTTTTTGGTCCCTCAAACCTCCTTGCTGTTTCATATTTGTTTTTTATTTTTTAGTCTGTTCGAAATAAAGGATTTATTATTATTATTATTATTATTATTATTATTATTAAAAGAAAAGTGAATCTAGAATATGATTTTATATGCAATTTTGACCATTTGAAACATTCTCATAGCTTTATTCAATGGCTGGCAAACAAATATTAATTGACGGCATTGTGTTTAAGTTAATGGATTGGTATGCAAAGGCCTGGACCATTGATCCCAAGACATGAGTTTGAATTTCACCACAGCAGTGAGGGTAATTTAAATTCAAGTAATTAAATACATCTGGAATAAAATGCTAATTTCTGTAATTGCAATCACAAAACTACGGGTGAAATAAAAAATGTCTCATCTACAAGGGTCACACATGTTTGGATTTCTCTTCTCCAAAGCATATTAAAAGCAGAATCTTTGAATAATTCTAAACAGGAGTAGATATGATACTTTATGTGAGGTTATTGGGGCAGGTAAGAATACAGAGTTATGGTTGGATCAGATCGGCTAAACCGTATGAAAAGATGGAGGAGGTTTGAGGGACCAAGGAGCCAATGCCAGTTCCTAACTCACATGGTCATATGTTCACGGAAGGTAATCTGCAATTCCGGCCAACATATGATTCCAGACCCAGATACGTAGCAAATTTTCAAGTGCCTTTTCAGTCTGAGCGTAAAAAGCACAAATAGCATATGCTGGCATTGCCAAGAACACTCACGTCCCACGGACAAATTAAAACACCAAAGCATTCTTGGCAAGCTTCCCTTTTTCTACTCTCAGTAAACTCAAGGTCATCCAAACCTCTGCGGTGGACATTTTAAGCTTGCATCAGCATCATATGCCACACATCCATTACCTTTGTGCTCACTGTCACCTCCTGATTAAACCATACCATGATTTTAAAATTCATTCTTACTTTCAAATCTCTGCATGGCCTCGTCCCTCCCTACTTCTAATAGAGTAACAGTGTGAGGTAGCATTACAGAAGAAAACATTCAAGTAAAAAACAGAAGCAGGCCATTCAGCACAACATACCAACTCCATAATTCTCTCACTATCCAAAAAACCTATCAGCCTGGAATATCTTCAATGACTCAGCCACCAGATAGAGCCAGCATTTGGATAGAGACATGCAAAGCAAGTCGAAACCCACAAGTTGCAGCAGGTTCAGCAATGCCTGCAGGATTAACATGCAAGCAAGATGCATAAATAGAGAGGCAGTGATAGTGGGAGCAGCCATCTTGAGAGTGACCACCTTGTGAGTGATTGAGAGGTTGAAGTGCTGTCGTTGAGATCAATGTTCAAGCACCGAGTTTCCAAAGCAGGGCGAGAATTGGTAGACTGTTCAATAGTTCAACAGTCCTTTACCGTCACGTGTACCCTGAGGTACAGTGAAATTTGAAATAAGAGCATATTTTAAAATTTGGGTTTTCCTCTGAACACTTCATATTACCAAATCACAAGAAATAAAGCCACCACAACCTGTAACCTCATAGCTCACAGCCTGTGCTCTATCATTACTATCTTTAGACTTTACTTTAGAGATATAGCTCAAAACCACGTCCTTCGGCCTACCGAGACTGCGTCACCCTGCACACTAGCACTATCCTACACACGAGGGAAAATTTACAATTTTTACCAAAGCCAATTGACTTACAAACATGTAAGCCTTTTGAGTGTGGAAGAAAACAGAAGCAGCCGGAGAAAAAAACCAAGGTCACAGGGAGAACATACAAACTCGGTACTGACAGCACCCATAGTCAGGATCAAACCTGGGTCTCTGGTGCTGCAAGACAGCAGCTCTACCGCTGCGCCACTGTGCTGCCCAAAAGGAAGGGGATCAACCCTTGTTTAATGAATGCCGAAAGATATGCTGTGCGCAACTGCAAGCATATCTATATATTAGATGCCTACCTGTTCAAGCTGCAACGCAAGTCTTTACACATAGAAACATAGAAAATAGGTGCAGGAGGCCATTCGGCCCTTCGAGCCAACACCGCCATTCATTGTGATCATGGCTGATCGTCCCCTATCAATAACCCGTGCCTGCTTTCTCCCCAATAGAAACACAGAATAACATGCTAAACAACAAACGTTATACAACAGACAGGCCTAAGCAGTCTACAAACAATGAAACAAATCAAATCTCTGAAGATCTGCTGCATTTAGTCATGAAGAGTGGTGGAACAATTAAAAGGCTAACAGAACCCCGAGAACCTCCCCATCCTCAACATTAGCAGAACATAGTAAAGACAGGACCAAAGGATTCACTACAACATCTAACTGGTGTTTGTTTCAAGCCAAGGTACACAAAAGTGCTGGAGAAACCCAGCCGGTGCAGCAGCATCTATGGAGCGAAGGAAATAGGCAACGTTTTGGGCCGAAACCCTTCTTTTCAAGCCAAACTGTTACAACAATTACAACATTGGAATCTATCTGACAATGTGGAAACTTGCAATGCTTTTTGGATACAGAGACAATACCAGAGAATGGCCGATGTTATTCCATTATTCAAAATAAAAGTGAGAGAATGCCGAGCAACTGTAGGATAATCAATTTAACCTCAGTGGTGGGAAATCATTTAGAAACATTGAACAGGGACATGGTTAATAGTCACCTGATGGAAAATAGATGAGGTAAGACAAGTCAAAAGTGTTTAAATGCCATATGCTCTGGGATCCTGCTCCAGCTTTACAGGCACAGGTGTTGCCGACGATGGCTGCCTCGCCAACGGTCTGTCCTGTCTTTTTCCTTCTTTGTTGTTTTTAATTTGTTCTAAAATGTATGGTACATGTCTAGTGTACATGGTATGGTGAATCTCTTTCCTCAAAGGAGATGCAACTTTTTCCGTGTCGTACATGCGTCCGCACATGGCCTAACATCATGGAGCTGGCGGCCTCTTGCTGGGGACCGACTTTGGGATCTCCAACCCGCGGGAGCGTGCGGACTTACCATCATGCAGCTTGCGATCGCTTTGTCAGGGATCAACGTCGGGAGCTCCAAGCCGCAGGAGCTTCGACCGCCCCGATCGCGGGAGCTTCAATCGTTGGCTGCGGGAGCTTCGATCGCCCCGACTGCCGATGGTTCGACTACCCCAACCGCGGGAGAAAAAGGAGGAAAGAAGATAAGACTTTATTGCCTTCCATCACAATGAGGAATGTGGAGGAGCCGCTGTGGTGGATGTTTATGTCAAATTTTATGTAGTTGTGTGTCTTGGTGCTTTTTTGGCATGACAGTGGCAAACCAAATTCCTCGTATGTTGCAAAACATACTCGGCTAACAAATCACGATTATTATGGTTATGATTTATTATGATGCACAACAGTACAGCACAGGAACCAGCATACAATGTACTTGTCGAACATGATACCATGTTAATCTCCATTCCCTGCATATCCACATGCCGATCTAAAAACCTCAAACTCCACTATTGTATCTGTTTCCACCACCTTGCAATCAAGCGAGTTCCAGACATCCAACATTCTCTCAAAAAAAATTCCCTGCACATCTCCTTTAAACTTTCCCGCTCGGACCTTGAAGCTATGCCCTCTGGACTTTGACATTTCCACCCTGGGAAAAACTGTCTTCCCTATCTATGTGTCTCAAAATGTTATATACTTCCATCAGGTCTCCCCTCAACCTCAGACACTCCGGAAAATAAAAATTTAAGTTTGTCCAATCTTTCATGATAGCTAATACCTTCTCCAAAACACCCACATCCTTCCAGTAATGGGGCGACTAGAATCACACAATACTCCAAGTGAGTACAAAGCAAAATGTAATAAAGCTGTTATATGACTTCCTGTCTCTAGTACTCAATACTCTGACCGGTGAAGGCAAGCATTTCATATGCCTTCTTTACCACTCTGTTTACTAGTGTTGCTGCATTCATGAAACTGTAGATTGGAACCCAAAAGGCCTCTCTGTACAATTGTCCAGTCATCAACAAGTATCGACCTCTCCAAGAAGGTATCTACAGGAATCACTGCCTCAAGAAGGTAGCTAATATCAAAGACCGACTCCACCCTGGCACACTCACTCACATCTCACTGCTGCCATCGGGAAGGTACAGGAGACTGAGAACCAGATCAAGATCAGCATCTTCCATCCACTGTAAGGCTCTTGAACCACATTGCAGTAACGCGATCCGAGCACTGACCTATTGTGGACTTTGCACTCTGTACTCTGGCTCGCAATAGCACGCTCTGGTTTATCATGAATAATTGATAATTCATTGTATATTTGTTTTTTATGATATATATATAGACAATTTGGACCTAAACGTAGATAGGCTGGTTAGTAAGTATGCAGACTACACCAAAATTGATGAAGTGGAAGGCTAGCTAAAGGATTTAGATGAATTACACATATGGAGGAGTAGGGCGGGGGGGGGGGGGGGTGAAGTAAGAGACATATCAGATGGAGTTTAATCCATGCAAGGGTGAGGTGCTGTACTTTGGGAGGTCAAATGTAAGGGCAATATATATTGTTGATGGCAAGACCCTTAACAGCAAATGTGTGACTACATCTACATTTACAAGATTGACCTTTTTTCTTTTAGAGGATGAGGGGAGATTTGGAAGAAGCATCTGATGAGGCGTTTGGACCAAGTGGACAACTGGAGATTGTTCCCTCTGGTGGAGGAGTCGAGGGCTACAGGTCATGAGTATAAAATGAAGGGAAAAGAAATTAAGTACAATAAGGATTTTTTTTTGCTGCAGCCTGTGGTTGGAATCCAGAATGTACTGCATGCAAATGGTGATGAAGGTCGGTTCATTTTCAGCCTTCACGTGTAAATTTGATTAGTAAATGCTGAGGAAAAATTAACAAAACTACGGAAAAGGGGGCAGAGGAGGAGGAACTGGTGAGCTGCTCCAAAAGACAGCAGGTACAAACATGATAGAATGAATGGCCTCCTTTGGTGCTGTACGATTTAATGATGTCCAAATAGGGAGAATCTATACATAACTAAAGCTCTGATCTTGTTATCTTCCAGTTGCGCGGTCATTCTAGTTGTGCAAAAACGTTTTTGCCAGCTTACTCACCGTTCTCCTGCGCTGCGATTGCACCAAGTTTCGTTCTGATCGGTGGTCTAATGTAAACTTTAGCGAGGTTTAAAAAGCTTAAAAATCGGGCATGCGCAGATCAATCTCCATTCCTGCCGTTCAGCGCCGGGTGGATTGGTCTTTTCTCATGTCACTCCGCGGGACGGTCCCCCCCTTCCTGCACCATCGCGTCTTTACTGGAGCAGTGGATGGCCGGCGGAGGTTTCCGATGGGACACAATTTTCGGAAGGACTGGAAACAGCCCGGCCCAGCACGAGAAATGTCACCAAACGGAAAGCCAAGAATCTGATCTCGGCCGAGGAGAACGACCAGTGGGCCAGCGACCGCTCCAGTCCTCCTCTCTGGCTCCTGCCCCCCTCCCCCGTGGTACCCCCCACAACCCCCGTATTTTCTCCGAGCTCTCATCCCCCCACCCCCCAATCCCATCCACCCACACCCCCCTATCCCCCGCCCACACCCCCCTCCCCCATGCCTACACCCCCCCATCGTTGATTGCCTCAAGTAATTCACTAATAATGATAGTATTCTGGCAAGCATGATCAGGGATGTTCAGAACATAAATGCAAGACCAGACAAAAATACAACCATTGCGCAATGCACATTGACATTCTTCTGTTATGCCCTCGCATTAACCTTTCCTTGAAATACCATGCGCACTTGGCACCAAAATATTGCTCTGAAGAAACTTGAAACCAGGACACCTATCAAGGGAGCTGGGCATTGCTGGAACACATACAGAGGATGTGTCTGCTTCAACTGTGCCAACAGAGAATTATAAACTATAACAAGCATTTAAGCCGATAAAACACTTTGCACAATATGCACACAAAATCCCCAAATTGCTAATAATCCTTCAGATAAAAACAAAAGCCAGATTTCTAATATTCCTGTAAATGCAATATGGATATCCAAGATTATTTTACCTCTGACAAACACACCACACGGCATGAAAAGCCACAGCTTACTGAGCTCATTCTTTCTAAACTGCACTACAACTCTCATCTCGTGGATATAATGGCATTATTCATTACAAAGCTAAAATTTAACCATAAAGTAGTAAAATATATCCTAATTTGAGGAAGGACATCCTTGTGATTGAGGCAGTGCAGCGTAGGTTCACGAGATTGATCCCTGGGATGGCGGGACTGTCATATGAGGGAAGATTGAAAAGACTAGGGGCTTGTATTCACTGGAGTTTAGTAGGATGAGAGGGCATCTTATAGAAACATATAAAATTATAAAAGGACTGTACAAGCTAGATGCAGTAAAAATGTTCCCAATGTTGGGCAAGCCCAGAACCAGGGGCCACAGTCTTAAAGCGCTTTCTCACGGGGCGACTTGACGCAAGATGTAACCAGAGTGAAGTGGTCGTGGTCTAGCACGATATCACACGATATAACGGGGGGTAGATAAAGAGTTCCCAAGGGTACTCGGCATTTCTGTTATTTGTGCGAGTGACTTGTCCGTCTCCCGAGCTTTCCCGTTAAATCTTGAATGAACATTGTGAATCCCCATTCATAAAAGAGAAGATAATTGCGCGGGAGGGTTAATAATTGACAATCTGCTGCTGCCTGCCCGCTGAGTTTAAAAGTTCCCACGGTCACGATATACAGTGTATCGTGAGTCTTGCGTGGGAACTTTTTAACTCAGCAGGCAGGCAGCAGCAGATTGTCGTTCCCTTCAGTTTCACCCCACCTACACCCCTCTGCTTCCCAGCCATGTGTGTGACCCCTTCCCTCCCCTCTTCAGCTCCCCGCCCATTGCACCGGCGCGGGGGCTTTGCACTGTCTTCACGTCGGCGATGCCAGCAGGTCAGTGCCAGTCACCGGAGACGTCAGGACCAATGGGACATCGACCCCCAGGCCCACTGCAAGCACTGAGATCCCAGGAACCCGGGTTGCGGATGAGGGGGGGTGGATTCCTCTGGAGTTGGAGGGACAGGGAGACACAGCGGCTTTTGAGAATGGTGGGCAATCACTTCCAAAGTTCTGCCCACACAGTTAGTACACCTCTCCTACACTTGTCTCCCGCACTAAGATCATCTTGCAGAGAATGATCCCAGCCTAACAGCATGTTCATTCCAGATTACTCAACTTCTGTCCCCTCTGTCCAGCTTCCGGGTTCACCGTTCGCAGGAGTTCCCACGGTAAACGCAAGAGTTAATACGGATATCGCACTGGCCACTACGTGCATATAATGTTGCAATCTTCAACCACAAGTGTACAAGTCACTCTTGGAGAAATTCAAACTTGCTTGAATTTTCTCCCGAGTCACCAAGTTACACGAGTACCTGCCGTTAGCGCCACGGTGGTCCACGAATGCCGTACGGTTATCGCACGGGGTTCCCACGATGTTCAACTCTGGTTAATTCTTGCGTCAAGTCGCCCCGTGAGAAAGCGCTATTAGAATAAAGGGGAGGCCATTTAAGACTGAGGTGAGAAAAAACGTTTTCACCCAGAGAGTTGTGAATTTGTGGAATTCCCTGCCACAGAGGGCAGTGGAGGTCGAATCACCGGATGGATTTAAGGGAGAGTTATATAGAGCTCTAGGGGCTAGTGGAATCAAGAGATATGGGGAGAAGGAAGACACGGGTTATGGATTGGGGATGATCAGCCATGATCACAATGAATGGCGGTGCTGGCTCAAAGGGCCGAATGGCCTCCTCCTGCACCTATTTTCTATGTTTATGTTATGTTTCTATAAAACTATTCATGTTGTTCTTGGACCAAAGAGGTGTCATTCTGAAGAGAACCAACCATTGTTACCTCACAAGGATACAGGAAGAATAGGCTAGCCAGCTCCTTAAGCCTACCCTGTCATTTAATATACCAAGGCTTGTCCTTGCCTCATCTTCTAGTCTGTGCCATGTCTCCATACTCCTCCATTCAAGTCAAGTCAAATTTATTGCCACCGGCAGAAGTCTGCTGAGGTATAGGTACAATGAAAATCTTCCTCAATCTAACAAATATTCTTCACCCTCCACTTTAAATACCTGTAAAGATCCATCATCCACAACCAGCTGGGACACAGAATTCCAGAGATTCGCTCCTCTACAATAAGAAATTTCTACGTATCTCCAGTTCCAAAAGACCGGCCTCGTATATTAGACTTTAGAGATACAACGCGGATACAGGCCCCTTGGCCCGCCGAGTCCACAACGACCAGTGGTCACCCCATACGCTAGCACTATCCCACACTGCGGGACAGCTGGCAAAGAGGCTGCCTTACAGCGCCAGAGATCCGGGTTTGATCCTGACTACGGGTGCCACCTGTGTATTCTCTGTGACGGCGTGGGTTTTCTCCAGGTCCTCCAGTTTCCTCCCACATCCCAAAGACGTGCGGGTTTGTCGGTTAATTGTCCTCTGTAAATTGCCCCGAGTGTAGAGAGTGGTTGCAAAATTGGAATATCGGAAGAACTAATGTGAATGGGTGAGCAATGGTCGGAGTGGATTGGGTGCGCCAAAGAGATAGTATCCACACTGTATCTCTAAACTAAACAATATGCAGAATGACATCCCACGAGAAGAGTTTCACATGGGACTTGGATATGAGCTTCACAGATTATAAAATAATGCTAAGAGATATACCATTCTGAGGCTTTCCTCTGAAAAAATAAACAGATAGCTAGAAATTAGAATTCCTTTCTCCAAACCAGTAAAAGAGTTTTTGCGTAGTCCTGGAAACTAGTCTGATGAACGAGGAAAAGTTATTTAAAAACAAAATCACATGGTCAGCTTTCATCCTGACTGCATTCTTAAGACCACACCAATGATGTTCCAATATGCAGCTGCCTACAGAGATCACGTCTAAGTCCTTGCTGTTTGAAATCAAGGAGAGCTGTCTCAGACTTCCAGAACTTTCTCCATGGCAGCCACAGTGCAACAGTTTAATAGGCTGCCTTTGAGGTCAATGCAGGCATAGAGGAAGGGAAACACATGCCTTCAGTGTGCAAGGCTACACCAGTGCTTGTGCCACCCGTCATTTCTCCTATTCCCTGCTCTGATCGGGCAGAACATACAGAAGTAGGGAAGCACACACCATCAGATTTACGAACAGCTTCTTCCCCTCTGCTTCTGAACGATCCTACAATAGGCTAGGGTTATGTCCGATTCACTTCTACCCCATTGCGGACATTGGACTTTGATTATGGAATTGGTGCTATACAGTGCTGTGGACCATATTCTACCTCACCTTGAGTGATTGATTGATTGATTTATTGCATTACCTGATCAGATTGGTTAGCATGCAACCTCGGTGTATCTTGGTACACGTAACGATAATAAATCTACATCTAACGCCCTAAGCAATTGTCAGCATAGATGAGCACCTGTGACACAGACAAAAAAGCAAAATAGGTGCAGGAGTAGGCCATTCGGCCCTTTGAGCCAGCACCATCATTCAGTACGATCATGGCTGATCAACTAAAATCAGTACCCCGTTCCTGCTTTTTCCCCATATCCCTTGATTCCTTTAGCCCAAAGAGCTGAATCCAACTCTCTCTTGAAAACATCCAGTGAATTGGCCTCAACTGCCTTCTGTGGCAGTGAATTCCACAGATTCACAACTCTCTGGGTGAAAAGGTTTTCCCTCATCTCAGACCTAAATGGCCTACCCCTTATTCTTAAACTGTGACCTCTGGTTCCCCCAAACATCAGAAAAGTTTTTCCTGCATCTAGCCTGAACAATCATCAAAGAATTTTATATGTTTCTATAAGATCGCCTTTCATCCATCTAAAGTCCCGTGAATACAAGCCCAGTCATCCCATTCTTTCATCATATGTCAGTCCCGCCATATCGGGAATTAACCTGGTGAACCTAGCAATAATGTCCTTCCTCAAATTAGGAGACCAAAATTGCACACAATACTCCAGGTGCGGTCTCACCAGGGCCCTGTACAACTGCAGTGTGGTCCCAGCCATCGCTAGGTTCTGGCTCAGCACTCTGCTGAGATCAGCCCACGTAACGCCACTGAAAAAGTGCTCGAGTAATAATAATAATAATAATAATAATAAATACTTTATTGATCCCCTCAGGGAAATTCAGATGTCCAGATGCCCCCAACCAACAAACCCACAGATTCAAAACGAACACAGACAGAAAATACATAGAATACAATGTGGACACTACCTGAGAGCAATAAATACTTAAAAAGACCAATAATTAACAATTAAAAATTAAAAATTGCAAAATGCATTCCCCTACAGCCTAGTGGTCTGAATTATAAAATCTAATGGCTGCAGGGGTGAAGGATCTCCTGAACCGCTCCGTTCTACAGGGCAGGGAGAGGAGCCGGTTGTTGTTCCGAGTGCTCTTTTGACTCTCCAGAGTAACTCAGCGGGTCAGGCAGTGTCCCTGGAGTACGTGGATAAATGACGTAATTCTCCCCATGTTGCATTGGCACACATTGTTAACATTTTGAAAATCTGGTTATATGATTTGCATTCATCTCCCAAAATATAGGAAAGCTACTGAAGCATTTCACTACTGCATCTCTATGACACAACTGCCCATTTGTACACAGGAAGGTCCCCATGGACTACTGGGCCAGATATGACCTCTACAAGAGAGATGGGTTGCATCTGAACTGTGAGAAGAAAATCTCTGGTCAATTCTTCCCTTCCCTCCCGCACCACCTCATCCCCGGGCACTTTCCCTTGCAACCGCAAGAGATGCTACACTTGTCGCTTTACCTCCTCCCTCGACTCCATTCAAGGACCCAAACAGTCGTTCCAGATGCGACAGAGATTCACCTGTATCTCCTCCAACCTCATCTATTACATCCGCTGCTCTAGATGTCAGCTGATCTACATCGGTGAGACCAAGCGTAGGCTTGGCGATCGTTTCGCCGAACACCTCCGCTCGGTCCGCATTAACCAACCTGATCTCCCTGTGGCTCAGCACTTCAACTCCTCCTCCTATTCCGAATCCGACCTTTCTGTCCTTCATGGCCAGAGTGAGCACCACCGGAAATTGGAGCAGCACCTCATATGGGCAGTTTGCACCCTAGCGGCATAAACATTGACTTCTCCAATTTCCGGTAGCCCTTGCTGTCTCCTCCCCTTCTCAGCTCTCCCTCAGCCCTCGGGCTCCTCCTCTTCTTTTCTCCTTTCTTCACCCCCCCCACCCTACATCAGTCTGAAGAAGGGTTTCAGCCCGAAACGTTGCCTATTTATTTCGCTCAATAGATGCTGCTGCACCCGCTGAATTTCTCCAGCACTTTTGTCTACCTCCGATTTTCCACCATCTGCAGTTCCTTCTTAAACGGAAAGATATCCTTGCCGGGGGATATGCTTGTGCTACTTGGTTGTGTTTGAATAATCTAGAAGGAAGGGTGGGACCAAAAGTCTAACAGATGAGCAAGTTGAAACAAATAAAGAGGTTAGAGCCAGCAAGACCAACAGGCAGGACAACAAGCACAGTAGGTCTATGGACCAAACTGCTTTTACTGTAATGCAAAAAGCCTCATAGGAATGCAAATAGACTACTAGCAGGGTATTTGTGGCACTTGTTTCGATGTTATGAAACAGGAACCCACAGAAGCTGACCGGGAGTTGACCGTTTGCATGTAACAGGGCATCTGGCATGTCGGACTTTTAAACGTGAGATAAGAAGAGTTCAGGGCCAGCATGTTCCTGTTAGAGTGAAGGACAAGGCCAACAAGACTGGTTGGGGAACCTTGGTTTAAATCTTCAGAGATAATGAAGAAGGTACCGTAAAGATTGCTGATTTCAGTTCATGCCGTGGATAGATCTACATCTCCGAATAAAGATTTGAAAATTTCTCTTTTAAGGGGCCTTCTCTCCTATTTCTACTTTCCATTTTTTCTTTTTTTTTATATACACACTTCACGTTTTTCTATTTTCTACCATCTATTTTCCTCTTTTTCCCCTTTCTATTGTTTTATTTTTCTTGTCTTGCTTACTTCCTTCTCAAAACATAAAACTAGAGGTTGTACATAGTATGGATTACGGTATGACATAGTTGGCACCTAAAATTAGGTTCCACTGTACTGTTTTGTACTGTATTAACTTCTAATAAAATAAACAAAAACAAAAAAAAGTGAGATAAGAAGAGTTCAGGGCCAGCATGTTCCTGTTAGAGTGAAGGACAAGGCCAACAAGACTGGTTGGGGAACCTTGGTTTAAATCTTCAGAGATAATGAGGATCTGATCATGAGCAAAAAAGGCACGTGTCATGAACGGGCAGGCGGGGTCAAACAAGTCCCTTGCATGTAAGCAATTTAGTAGACTAAAGAAGGAAATTAGGAGGACAAAAAGGGGCCATGACATACCCTTGGCGGATAGGGTAAAGAAGAATGCTACAAGGTCAGTCTAAAGAAGGGTCGCGACCCAAAACGTCACCCATTCCTTCTCCAGAAATGCTGCCTGGCCCGATGAGTTACTCCAGCATTTTGTGTCTACCTACACATGTATTAAGAGTAAAAGAGTAGCTAGGGACAGTAGGTTACCTTTAGAATCACTGTGAATCTATGGATGGAAAGAAAATGGGCAAAGTCTTAAAGGGATATTTGCCATCTGTATTTTTATTGTGGAAAAAGACATGGAAATTAGTAAGTTCTGAAGAGGGAAAAGTGATATCCTAGAGCATATCAATATTATTAAGGACAAGATGTTGAAGGCCTTGAAACGCAATGGACGCTGTGGGCCACATCATTTGCACGCCTAATACTCGGCTTCGAGAGCAAGCATTCTGTCAATTCAAGCGATTGATAGGGAGTTGGACAGAAACAGGCTCTTCAACCCACTACACCTATACTGATTCTTTGACTCTTTTGCCCAGCTACATTAATTACATTTGTCCACATTCGAACAATATCCTTTTCTGCCTTAATTATTCAAGTGTCTGTCTAAATCCACTTAAATATAATAATTTCACCATCACCTGTCAGAGCATTCCAGATGTCAACCATTTTGTGCAGAAGTTTTACCCCGGAGATGCACCTTAAATCTCCTATCTCTGACCCCAAAATTAGGCCCTCGTGTTTTTTGATACACCTGTCATAGGAAAGATGTTCTACCCCAAGTATGCCTCTCATCCTCAAAGCCTCATTAAAAAAAAACAACATCCTCTTCGATTGATGGATCAAGCTCGATCAAAGTAGCAAAACATCATTAATCCAGGTCCTGAATACTTCCATTGTCGATAATGGGTTCGTGAAGATAACAGCACAAGCAGAGGAATGACTACACAACAATCAATACCAATCACCCTAGAAACTTATCAAGAACTAGCTGGCCCACACAACAGAATATACAGATCTCAGATACAGGTCATTGGTCGGTGGCACAGTGGCACATCTGGCCGTGCTGCTGCCTTACAGCGTCAGAGACGCGTGTTTGATCCTGACCTCAGGTGCCGTCTGTATAGAGATCGCATGTTCTCCCCGTGACCGCCCAGGTTTCCTCTGGGTGCTCCGGTTTCATCCCACATCCCAAAGATGCGCGGGTTTGCAGGTTAATCGGCCTCTGTAAATTGTCCTCAGTGTGTAGGTAGTGGCTGAGAAAGTGGGATAACATCGAACTAGTGTGAACAGGCAATCGATGGTCGTCGTGGACTGGGTGGGACGAAGGGCCTGTTTCCATGTTGTATCTCTAAACGAAAAAACCTCAGAATCTAGAGAACTGTTGTCAGCACGAGTCATCTACAACCCTAAATGTCTGTGTAATTTTTATGAGCTTTCCTGTTAAGTGCTCTACATAACTGCGGTAGATCCTACTCGCATTACTGGTCTAGACAAGACTTCCAAATGTTAACAGCTAACATCACATACAATCAAGAAATACATAATTCAGTTAAATCTCACACCGTATTAAAGTAAGAAACCATCATCAATGTATTAAACTGTGTAAATAGAGGCTAAGACATTTCAGAATGTTAGTACTTAACTTATAAAAAAGGTGGCAGAAGTAACTATAACATTACAGCCGCTAAACTGCTAAAGATTATCCAAAATGCACCATGGCTTTGGAGACATTTGCAATACCAGTTAAACCAATGACCTTCAGCAAAAATCAACGCACAAGTTTGTATCTCCCGTGTTGTTGGTAACATTATTTACAAAATGAAACGAGGGATTAGATAGCATTCAAAAAAAGAGCTGAAGGCCATTTCTATGACATTTGGACAGGCAAAGATCTACAGCTGCCATACATCTGTCAGTATGCTGACAACAGGAAGTGGCCCCTTATTTTGTGCACTTCCAACATCCTCACATGGAACATGACAAACAAAGATACAAGAGACTGCAGAAGATTAAATCTGGATCAAAATTCAACCTGCTGAAGAACTCAGTGGGTCAAGCGGCATCTGTGGAGGCAACGGAATGGTCGGCGTTTCGGCTCCACGCTCTGCGTCAGGACTGAGAGCGTGGAGGGAAGATCACCAATAAACAAGGTGGCAAAGGTTACCAACAACTGAACCGTTGCTGAAACACGTGAGAAGAAGGGATGAGACAGAGGTGGTAGGTGGATAGGTGAACCAGATAAGAGATTGGAGAGGGAACAGAGATGAGAGAACTAGTATGGCAGGATAGGGAAAGTGAACTAAGGGAAAAATCCAGATAGATGGGCATGTGGCAGAGGTAAAGAGGTGTGGGAATAATGTAATGAGATGGGGGGGAGGGGGGGGGGGGGGGGGGGGGAGAAGGAAAGGTGAACAAAAAGAGAGAGACCCTGGGTGGATGTGGGGAAAACCCTTGGGGGGGGGGGGCTGGAGGGGTACCTGTCATTGGAGATCCCACTGTTCATTCTATTGGGTGACTGGCTATCCAAGCAATGAGGCGCTCTTCTGGGATGCGTTTGGCCTCACCCTGGCAGTGGGAAAGGCAGAGGACCGACAGATCATTGTAGGAATGGGAAAGGGAGCTAAAATCCCATGCAAACAGAAGTCAAGCTGACTGTTGCAGATAGAGCGCAGGTCTCCCCGACTCTGCTTGGGACAAAGTAGAACAGACCCCATTGCAAGCACCTAATGTAATAGACCAGGTTGAAGGACGTACACATGAATCTCTGTCTCACCCTGAAGGGCTGTTGTGTGCCTGGGTGATGATGTGGGAGGAGGCCCTGAAACAAGTCCTGGTCTCCCATAGTTGCAGAGGAGAGTGCCAGGAGATCTGGAGGGGTGGGTGGGAAAGGATACGTAGACCAGGGAGTCGGGGAGGGGGAGGGGGAGGGGTCCCAGAGGAAAGCAGAAATGGAGGCAGGAGATGAGGTTGATGGCAGCATCCTGCTGGAGCTGGCAAATAATGACAAGCTGGATGCAGAGGCTAATGGGCTGAAAGATGAGAACCACACAAACCCTATCTTTGTGGAGGAAGGAACTGCAGATACTGGTTTACACCAAAGATAGACACAATGCTGGAGTAACCTAGCAGGTCAGGCAGCATCTATGGAGAAAAGGAATAGGTGATGTTTCAGGTCGAGACCTTTCTTACTTAAAGGGTTGACAGTGGAGAGCAATGACAAAGATTTAAAGACTGCAAGGATGAACTCCAGAAATTGTTCACCCCTGTCTGGCGAAAAATAAAACTGGGAAGGCGGCTCAACCGTGGCTGACGAGGGAAGTCAAGGAATATTGGTAAATCCAAGGAAGAGACATATAAATTGGCCAGAAGAAGCAGAAAACCAGACGACTGGGAGAAATTTAGAACTCAACAGAGGAGAACAAATGGGGTTACTGGTAATTAAGAGGGGGGGGGGGAAAAGAGCATGAAAGAAAGCTTGCGGGGAATATAAAAACTGACTGTAAAAGTTTCTTTAGGTATGTAAAAACGAAAAGATTAGTGAAGACAAATGTAGGTCCCTTACAGTCAGACACAGGTGAATTTATAATGGGAATCAAGGAAATGGCAGAACAGTTAAACGAGTACTTTGGTTCAGTCTTCACTAAGGAAGACACAAACAATCTCCCAGAAATAGTCGGGGACCGAGGATCTAGTGGGAGGGAAAACCTAAGGGAATCCACATTAGTCAGAAAATTGTGTTAGGTAAACTGTTAGGATTGAAGGAAGATAAATCCCCAGGGCCTGATGGTCTGCAGCTCAGAGTACTCAAGGTGGCCCGAGAAATCGTAGATGTATTGGTGATCATTTTCCCAATGTGCTCTCAACTCATCAGTTCCTCCAGCAATTTTGAGTTCCTGTGGACTGCTGGGTAGCCAATGTAATTCCACTTTTTAAGAAAGGAGGGAGAGAAAACGGGGAATTATAGACTAGTTTGCCTTATATCGGTAGTGGGGAAAATACTGGAATCAATTATTAAAGATGTTATAGCAGCGCATTTCGAAAGCAGTGATGGGATCGGTTAAAGTCAGCATGGATTTATGAAGGGGAAAAACATGTTTGACTAATCTTTTGGAATTTTTGAGGATGTAACAAGTAGAATGGATAAGGGAGAGCCAGTGGATGTGGTGTATCTGGACTTTCAAAAAGCCTTTGACAAAGTCCCACACAAGAGATTAGTGTGCAAAATTAGAGCACATGGTATTGGGGGTAGGGTATTGAGATGATAGTGCGGCAAGGCTCGGTGCTGGGATCCCAGTTGTTTACAATATATATTAACGGTTTAGACAAGGGAATTAAATGTAACATCTCTAAATTTGCGGATGACACAAACCTGGGTGGCAGTGTAAGCTGCGAGGAGGATGCTATGAGGCTGCAAGGTGATTTGGATAGGTTGGGTGAGTGGGCAGAAGCATGGCAGATGCAGTATAATGTGGATAAATGTGAGGTTAACCACTTTGGTGGCAGGAACAGGAATGCAGATTATTATCTGAAAGGTGTCAGATTAGGAGAAATTGCAACAAGAGTTGGGTGTGCTTGTATATCAGTCACTGAAAGTAAGCATGCCGGTACAGCAGGAAGTGAAGAAAGTTAATGGCATTTTGGCCTTCATTGCGAGAGGATTTGAGTTTAGAAGCTAGGAGATTCTGCTGCAGTTATACAGGGCCCTGGTAAGACCGCACATGGAGTATTGAAACACTAAGGGGCAGAAAACGCTGGTGGGTGTTGTGTACAGGCCACCTAACAGTAGTAGTGAAGTTGGAGATGGTGTCAAACAGGAAATTAGAAATGCGTGCGACAAAGGCAAAACCGTTATAATGGGTGACTTCAATCTACATATAGATTGGGTGAATCAAATTGGCAGGGGTGCTAAGGAAGAGGATTTCTTGGAATGTATGCGGGATAGTTATCTAAATCAACATGTAGAGGAACCAACGAGAGAGCAGGCTATTTTAGACTGGGTATTGAGTAATGAGGAACGGTTAATTAGCAGTCTTGTTGTACGTGCCCCCTTGGGCAAGAGTGACCATAATATGGTCGAGTTCTTCATTAGGATGGAGAGTGACATTGTTAATTCAGAAACAATGGTTCTGAACTTAAAGAAAGGTAACTTTGAGGGTATGAGACGTGAATTGGCCAAGATTGACTGGCAATTAATTCTAAAAGGGTTGACGGTGGATATGCAATGGAAGACATTTAAAGACTGCATGGATGAACTACAAAAATTGTTCATCCCAGTTTGGCAAAAGAATAAATCAGGGAAGGTAGTGCATCCGTGGATAACAAGGGAATTCAGGGATAGTATCAAAGCGAAGGATGATGCGTACAAATTAGCCAGAAAAAGCAGCATACCGGAGGACTGGGAGAAATTCAGAGACCAGCAGAGGAGGACAAAGGGCTTAATTAGGAAAGGAAAAATAGATTATGAAAGAAAACTTGCAGGGAACATAAAAACTGACTGCAAAAGTTTTTATAGATATGTGAAAAGAAAGAGATTAGTTAAAACAAATGTAGGTCCCTTGCAGTCAGAAACAGGTGAGTTGATCATGGGGAACAAGGATATGGCGGACCAATTGAATAACTACTTTGGTTCCGTCTTCACTAAGGAAGACATAAATAATCTGCCGGAAATAGCAGGGGACCGCGGTTCAAAGGAGTTGGAGGAATTGAGTGAAATCCAGGTTAGCCGGGAAGTGGTGTTGGGTAAATTGAATGGATTAAAGGCCGATAAATCCCCAGGGCCAGATAGGCTGCATCCCAGAGTACTTAAGGAAGTAGCTCCAGAAATAGTGGATGCATTAGTAATAATCTTTCAAAACTCTTTAGATTCTGGAGTAGTTCCTGAGGATTGGCGGGTAGCAAATGTAACCCCATTTTTTAAGAAGGGAGGGAGAGAGAAAACGGGGAATTACAGACCAGTTAGTCTAACATCGGTAGTGGGGAAACTGCTAGAGTCAGTTATTAAAGATGGGATAGCAGCACATTTGGAAAGTGGTGAAATCATTGGACAAAGTCAGCATGGATTTACAAAAGGTAAATCATGTCTGACGAATCTTATAGAATTTTTCGAGGATGTAACTAGTAGCGTGGATAGGGGAGAACCAGTGGATGTGGTGTATCTGGACTTCCAGAAGGCTTTCGACAAGGTCCCACATAAGAGATTAGTATACAAACTTAAAGCACACGGCATTGGGGTTCAGTATTGATGTGGATAGAGAACAGGCTGGCAAACAGGAAGCAAAGAGTAGGAGTAAACGGGTCCTTTTCACAATGGCAGGCAGTGACTAGTGGGGTACCGCAAGGCTCAGTGCTGGGACCCCAGCTATTTACAATATATATTAATGATCTGGATGAGGGAATTGAAGGCAATATATCCAAGTTTGCGGATGACACTAAGCTGGGGGGCAGTGTTAGCTGTGAGGAGGATGCTAGGAGACTGCAAGGTGACTTGGATAGGCTGGGTGAGTGGGCAAATGTTTGGCAGATGCAGTATAATGTGGATAAATGTGAGGTTATCCATTTTGGTGGCAAAAACAGGAAAGCAGACTATTATCTAAATGGTGGCCGACTAGGAAAAGGGGAGATGCAGCGAGACCTGGGTGTCATGGTTCACCAGTCATTGAAAGTAGGCATGCAGGTGCAGCAGGCAGTGAAGAAAGCGAATGGTATGTTAGCTTTCATAGCAAAAGGATTTGAGTATAGGAGCAGGGAGGTTCTACTGCAGTTGTACAGGGTCTTGGTGAGACTACACCTGGAGTAATGCGTACAGTTTTGGTCTCCAAATCTGAGGAAGGACATTATTGCCATAGAGGGAGTGCAGAGAAGGTTCACCAGACTGATTCCTGGGATGTCAGGACTGTCTTATGAAGAAAGACTGGATAGACTTGGTTTATACTCTCTAGAATTTAGGAGATTGAGAGGGGATCTTATAGAAACTTATAAAATTCTTAAGGGGTTGGACAGGCTAGATGCAGGAAGATTGCTCCCGATGTTGGGGAGGTCCAGGACAAGGGGTCACAGCTTAAGGATAAGGGGGAAATCCTGTAAAACCGAGATGAGAAGAACTTTTTTCACACAGAGAGTGGTGAATCTCTGGAACTCTCTGCCACAGAGGGTAGTCGAGGCCAGTTCATTGGCTATATTTAAGAGGGAGTTAGATGTGGCCCTTGTGGCTAAGGGGATCAGAGGTTATGGAGAGAAGGCAGGTACGGGATACTGAGTTGGATGATCAGCCATGATCATATTGAATGGCGGTGCAGGCTCGAAGGGCCGAATGGCCTACTCCTGCACCTAATTTCTATGTTTCTATTGTGTGCAATTTTGGTCTCCAAATTAGAGAAATAATATTATTGCTATTTAGGGAGTGCAGCGTAGGATCACCAGGTTAATTCCCAGGATGGCAGGACTGACATATGATGAAAGAATGGGTCGACTGGGCTTGTATTTGCTTGAATTTAGAAGGATGAGAGGATATCTTACAGAAACATATACAATTCAGAGAGGATTGGACAGGGTAGATGCAGGAAAATGTTCCCGAAGTTGGGGGAGTCCAGAACCAGGGGCCACAGTTTAAGAATAAGGGGTAGGCCATTTAGGACTGAGATGAGGAAAAACATTTTCACTCAGAAAGTTGTGAATGTGGAATTCACTGCCACTAAAGGCAGTGGAGGCTAATTCACCGGATGTTTTCAAGAGAGTTAGATTTAGCTCTAAGGGCTGAGGGAATCAAGGGATATGGGTGGAAAAAAACCAGAACGGGGTACTGATTTTGGATGATCAGCCTTGATCATATTGAATGGTGGTGCTGGCCCGAAGTGCTGAATGGCCCTATCTTTGCTGGCTTGGGGGGGGGGGGGGGAAGACAGGTTGTGAAATGTACACAATGAACTATGTTTCTCCTTCATCTTATACAAACTCCACAACATAGTATCGATATGACAGAACTTTATTTATCCCAGGAGGGTAATTGATCTGCTAACGGTCATAAAACACAAGATACAAGAAACATGAAAATAAAGTGACGAGTAGAAAGGATTGGTGGGGGGGGGTCAGTCTACCCCACAACAGAAGGGGTGGTTGTACAGTTTGATAGCCACAGGGGAAATGGATCTCCTGTGGCATTCTGCACTGCATCTTGGTGGAACCAGTCTGTTGCTGAAGGTCGCATGGATAATACAGATATCAAAGTATCTTGTAACCACTCTCAAAAAAATCAAGAGCAAAATTTTTAAAAGACCCTCCATGGTGTATTTGATCTATGTCAATAAACTGCAATAGTGCTTTCAATAACACCACAAAACTGCTTTGTACTGATGGTGAAATTGACAAGCAATGGTAATCAGGCACATAATTTACATCCATAAGACCAGACGAACTAGAATATGTTCTTTGTTACAAACCGGAATGGCAAGCAAAGTAGGATAATCAGCCAAACATCCTGCGAGAATATCCCGCAGTAGATTGCAGGAGCTGCCAAACAGCAAATGTTTAAGAATCATTGCAGGAGCTGTCAGACAGCAATGTTTTAAAAATCAGGACACTCAAGGAGAGTCCAGAGCCAAAGGATGAATAGCAATTCTCAACTGTAAGGTAGAGCTTGGCTTTCCCTGCAACCACAATCATCAAAAGGAAATACCAAAAACGAGCAGCACATATATTGGCACACCAGGGAACAGGTTATGCAAAACTTACACACTAAAGCAATGAACGTCTGTTTTATAAAAAGGTTTGGAGACTCAAGAAACTGCTGGAGTCTCGAGTAAATTGTTTGAAATGTTTTTTGATCCTTATAAACAATGTTGAGTACCCCAGAGGACAAATGCAAAGTTGGAAAGATATTTCAACCTTTCTGGTAGTTCCACCCTGGGATGATGAAGCCTTGGAGGGGGACCTTCGCACCGCCCCACACCTACAAACTGCACGGCTCCATCAACTACCATCACCCAGGTATACCCCTCCCCCCCAAGTACCGGTCCCGGGAAGACACCCTTGGAATCACCTTAAACCTACCAACAGCGCATCCCCTACAACTACCAGCACCCCACGTACACCACCCCCTCCCCCTCTCCCCCTTTCTCTCCCCCTTTCTCTCCCTCCCCCTCCTTCTCTCCCCCTCCTTCTCTCCCTCTCCCTCTCCCCCCTTTCTCTCCCTCCTTCTCTCCCCCTTTCTCTCCCCCTTTCTCTCTACCCCTTTCTCTCCCTCCTTCTCTCCCCTTTCTCTCCCTCTCTCTCTACCCCTTTCTCTCCCCCTTTCTCTCCCACCTTCTCTCCCTCTTTCTCTCCCCCCCTCTCTCCCCCTTTCTCTCCCACCTTCTCTCCCTCTTTCTCTCCCCCTTTCTCTCCCTCTCTCTCTCTCTACCCCTTTCTCTCCCTCCTTCTCTCCCTCCTTCTCTCCCTCCTTCTCTCCCTCTCTACCCCTTTCTCTCCCTCCTTTCTCTCCCTCCTTTCTCTCCCCCTCTCTCTCCCTCTCTCTCTCCCCCTTTCTCTCCCCCTTTCTCTCCCTCCTTTCTCCCCCCTCCTTCCCCTCTCCCTCCTTCTCTCCCTCCCTCTCTCCCCCTTTCTCTCCTACCCCCTCTCTCCCTCTCCCCCTCTCCCTCTCCCTCTCCCTCTCCCTCCCCCTCTCCCTCTCTCTCCCTCTCTCCCCCTCTCCACTAACCGCTCGGTCCCTCTCACCTCTCTTCAACACGACATCCCCAACCTCCGCCTCCTCCTCCGGGCCGCCGCCGCCGCCGCCAGAGGTCAGAGGTCAGCGGTGGACCCCCCGCCCCCTGGGCTGGCTGCGCATGCGCGGGCGGGGGGGGAGGCGTCCCACCGGCCGGCAAGAGCCGCTCTGCGCATGCTCCCCCCTGACACTGAATATGTATGTAGAGGAAGCAACTGCAGATGCACAAAAATGCTGGAGAAACTCAGCGGGTGCAGCAGCAGCATCTATGGAGCGATGGAAATAGGCAACTTTCGGACCGAAACCCTTCTTCAGACTGACGGGGGGTTCATAGATGCTGCTGCACCCGCTGAGTTTCTCCAGCATTTTTGTGCACCTTCGATTTTCCAGCATCTGCAGTTCCTTCTTGAACACAAGGAACTGCAGATGCTGGTTTAAATCAAAGGTAGACACAAAATGCTGAGTTACTCCAGCATGTTGAGCCTACCTGAAAATGTATGTGTAGGAAAGAACTGCAGATGCTGGTTTAAATCAAAGGTAGACACAAATTGCTGAGTTACTCCAGCACGTTGTGTCTACCTTCAATTTAAACCAGCATCTGCAGTCCTTTCCTAAACATTTTGTCAGGCACATTGGAGGAACAGCACCTCATATTTCGCTTTAGTTGCTAACATCCCAGCGGCATGACCATTGAATTCTCTAACTTCAAGTAACCTTTGTTTTCCCTCTCTCTTCATCCCCTCCCCCTCCCAAGACTCTCACCAATCATACAGTCTCCGACTACACTCTATCTCTGCACTGCCCATTCCCCTGACATCAGTCTGAAGAAGGGTCTCAACCTGAAACGTCACCCATTCCTTCTCTCCAGAGATGCTGCCTGTCCCGCTGAGTTACTCCAGCATTTTGTGTCTACCTGAAAATGTATGTGTAGGAAGGAACTGCAGATGCTGGTTTAAACCGAAGATAGACACAAAAACCTAGAGGATCTCAGCGGGACAGGCAGCTTCTCTGAAGAGAAGGCATGGGTGACATTTCAGGTCGTTTTGCAAGTTTTTTTGGCATATTTTATTCTGAATAGTTTCATTTCAAATTAATAAAATGACAGACCTGAATGTTACGACCATGAGAATGAACGTATGAAGAGTTTTTGCAGTTTTTGATTCATTTAATTTTTTATTCTGAATAAAATTTATTCAAAACACTTATTTAAAAATAAACCAGGAGGTCACAAGAAGGAAGAGTAAAATTAAGCCATTCGGCCCATCAAGTCTACTCCGCCAATCAATCATTGCTGATCTATCTCTCCCTCCTAATCCCATGTGTGTCAATTTTCATAATATGGGGAGACAATCAGTTAATAACCTTTATTAGAAACCTTTAGCATCCAGAGTGTAACTTTTGTTTGTAACTTTTAGCCACCAAGGTGAAGGTACTGTCCTAACATGAATGATCGGAGCAGTGAATTTTCCACAGAAATTTCAAGCCATAACAAAAATGGGAATGTAAATTGGACCAATAACCACAATTCCCATTCCAATGTTGGGGACAAAAAACTATGATTTATACGTGAGTGATAACATAAAGAATAATGGAGAATGATCTTGAGGCCTTCTTTACAAAGTAGAAATTAATTCTTGGAAGGGTCCCCCTATATATCACCATCACCGATCCATGTTTTCCAGAGATGCTGCCTGACCTGCTGAGTTACTCCAGCACTTTGTGTCCTCTTTACAACCTTGCCTTTGTTGTCTCTTTAACCTGGAGGCTATTATTTTTACTGCTATGATGCTGAAACCTATAAACCTAAATGCTATAATTTAACTTTGTTATCCATGTAGTTCTAAGCTATGATAATTTGATGATAAAAATTAAACAAAGAATTCAAATGGGTTGACAACTTCAATGTAGAAGTTCATTTATTTTTAACGTGTATGGTACAAAATTTGTTTTGGTGAGATCTAATATTAAAGAAGCAGTTGAACAGTCAGTGGAAACACAATGTACTTACTGCTGTTAACATTTATTCATCTGTTTAAAAGTACAAACATCATTTACCATGATGTGTGCAATGTTTGAAAAATTAGTTGACACATTTACAAGCAGGTGTATATTATGAACAATATTTACTGACCATTTAGAATGACATTTAGCAACATGAAAAATTCTGAAGTGCAATCTTTATGTTTCAAACCGATAACTAAATAATTTGACAATCAGTTGAGCAGACTAATGTTCTTTTTTTGGAGATGTATACCGTTAATTTTAAAATATATATTAAGTATTAAAATATGGGCTTCTTTTTGAAATCTATTCTTAAACTTTTTATTATATCAGATGCCTGAACCCTTTCTGTAAAATAATAAAGGCATATTTTGTTATGTTTTCATCAAACTAACAAATTAAGTGTGCACAAATGCTTACAAGCACACTTGATCTATATGCACAAATATGTCTCCTCTGAGTCATTCACAATATAAATAGAATTTCAAAGGTCTTTTCTTTTTTTAAATGTGCCTTAATTTTGTACTTCCTCCCAGTTTCTATGCTTACCATCCTTAACTGTAGTTGTTACTAGAGAAGATTTTGAGTTTCTCCATTGTCTCTTAGTTTTCATCATTTTGAGCACATATTTGGTTTTCCTAAATGAACGCTATTGCCTTGATGCAACTGGAAATCTGGATAAATTTTCCGTGACAACAGCATTTTCAAGCATTTTCCTTTATTGCACTGTTGAATTTATTACTCAAATGGAATTTGATTGTAAGCTTCTAAATGTGTTGATACATTCGGTTTAAAAGAAAAATGCTACAAATAATTTAAATATAAAAACATCAATATTTTTGTCATAAAGAAAAACCTTAAATTACATTGCAGTCTTATATGGACTGGCAACCATAAACTACAAAAGTCATCAATTTATCTTTATTGAAATGTTGGCCCCAATTTATTTTTGGATTATCTCATAATCACAAAAAATGAATTGTTTTGTATTGTGTTAATTATTGTAACACAATTTAGTATTTCATTTTTCTGCTCCGTAATATTCAAATAATATTTCTATATTTTAAGACTCAAGTATGACTCTGTATTGTTCATCACCGCTGTTTGCAATTCGATCAGAAGCATAATGATAGAGTGACTTCAAGGCTTCTTTCAGTTTTTGCAATCTGCCTAGAGTGTTTTCTTCATTTCCATTATCAGGCAGTGCTGGTCGATCAGATTTTGAAGACAATTTGACCAAGTTGATTTGTTTCATGCTCTCTCTATCTGCGTCCCTGGCTGATTGCTCACTCTTTATTTTGTCCTTTAAGTTTGAGCCTTTGATCAACAGTTCTTCTTTCAGATCTGCCTGTTTGTCACCCAATTGTAAATCCTTATTAAGAATTTCAAGCCCTAATTCTGGTTGTATTTGAGTGGAATTTGGATCACCCACAGGATTTCGAGAGCGTTCCAACTTAATTAACATATTTTGAGATGTTTCACCACGTTTCTCTCCAGGTAAAGATGAAACTGTACCAGTTTTAACAGCCTCCATTTCTTCAATTATTCTCTCTTTATCTTTCAAATTGTTTGTTTGTTGTCCCTCCTTTGTATCTGTAATCAATGTCATGAGCATTAATATCTACAATCTAGGTTACAGAGGATTCTGCAAACATTTTAAAAGCAGAAATAGGTAAATTTGACCTTCATAATAGCATGTATTATGTACATTTATCTTCAAGAATTATATAATCTGTTTGTGCTTAATTAATGCATTCAAAAGTACATTAGTATTTAAAATAACATGCCTAAAATGCACACGTTATCTTTTATGACAATTAACATTACATATAATAAATTAACATTTCTAATATTGTTAATAATGTAAGCAAGACTTAAAATAGAACTGTGTTGTAGCGCAAATTAGGACAACAATTTTAAATACCTCCATGTGATGTTTGGGTTGGTTACAATCTGAAGATGACATCAGATCAGTTACCAGTTTTGTCCTTTCTGTACTGGGCCTCTCTCATTGCTACACGCAAACTGGAGGAACAGCACCTCTTATTTGCCTTGGGTAGCATACAACCCAATGATATGAACATTGAAATCTCCACTTCAAGGTAACCTCTAACAACCCTCCTCTTTCTCCCCTACAGCCCCCCTTTCTTCCCTCCAACCTCTGTGCCTCACCTAGACTTGCATCTATTTCTCCCCTCCATCTTCACCTACATTCCTTCATCGAGCCATAGAGTGATGCAGTGTGGAAACAGGCCATTTGGCCTAACTCGCCCACACCGGCCAACAATGTCCCAGCTACCCTAGTCCCACTTGCCTGTGTTTGGTCCATATCCCTTCAAACCTGTCCTATCCATGTACCTGTCTAACTGTTTCTTAAACGATGGGATAGTCCCAGTCTCAAATACCTCCTTTGGCAGCTTGTTACATACACCCACCACCCTTTGTGTGAAAAAATTATCCCTCGGATTCCTATTCAATCTTTTCCCCTTCACCTTGAACCTATGTCCTCTGGTCCTCGATTCCCCCACTCTGATCAAGATAATAATAATAATAATAATAATATATTTTATTGTCATTGCACGTCAGTGCAACGAGATTTAGTGTGCAGCTCCACTGATGTACAAGAAAGGTAAATAAATACAATACATAAATAAGCAAGCTGAATTGATTGACGTGACCATCTGAGGGAGACTGTCCAAAGGGGGTGGGTGAGGGGCACTCATTAGGGCCGGTTCAGAGCCGCTATAGCTCTTGGGATAAAACTGTTCCTGAGTCTGGAGGTTCGGGCGTAGAAGGCCTTGTAACGTCTGCCAGAGGGAAGTAGTTGAAACAGACCGTGGCAGGGGTGTGATGAGTCCTTATGGATGCTGAGGGCCTTCCTGAGGCACCGCGTGCATACTGTGCATCTAACCGATCTATTCCTCTCATGATTTTATACACCTCTATAAGATATCCCATCATCCTCCTGCGCTCCATGGAATAGAGACCCAGCCGACTCAACCTCTCCAGATAGCTCACACCCTCTAGTCCTGGCAACATCTTCGTAATCCTTTTCTGAACCCTTTCAAGCCTGACAATATCTCTCCTATAACATGGTGCGCAGAACTGAACACAATATTCTAACTGCGGTCTCATCAACGTCTTGCACAACTGCAATATGACCTCCCAAAATCTATACTCAATACTCTGATTGATGAAGGCCAAAATGCCGAAAGCCTTTTTGACCACCTTATCTAACTGTGACTCAACCTTCAAGGAACCATGCACCTGTACTCCTAGATCCCTCTGCCCTACACTACCCAGAGGCCTACTATTTACTGTGTAGGTCCTGCCCTTGTTCGACATCCCAAAATGCAACACCTCACACTTCTCTGTATTAAATTCCATCAACCATTCCTTCGCCCACCTTCCTCTGGCTTCACAATTCGTGACTCTTCAATCCTATTGTTTCACATCTTTTTTTTCATCTCTGGTCTTTGTCCAACCATCTGCCCATCAAAAGCCCTCCTCTCCTGTGTTCACCTATTACCTGCCTTGCTTTTCCTGTTTCTCCTATCTTCTAGCTCTCTTCCTCCCCCCCTTACAAGCAGTCCAAAACGTCACCTATCCATGTTCTCCAGAGATGCTGCTTGACCCGCTGAGTTACACTTATGTTAGTTAATGCTTGAGTTGTTACCATATTGATTAAAGTAATGAGCAAAGTAGCTTGAACACTTAGCACATTGGCAATACAAACTGTAAGTGAAAGTGGCTGTGAAATGGCTTAAGTTTCATAACAGTAATATAAGAAGGTAACAAGCAAAGTTAACATCAGATTCCGAAAATAGTTTGCTTACAGATGGCCATGATCATCTCATTATTTAAGGCATTTTGTAAAGTTAGGCTTCCAGGCAAGCCTAAAGTTAGGCTTAAAGTTAGGCAGCCCTCGGACAAGAACTGAGGTAAGAGGTCAACCAGCTTCATCTTAGTAGCATAAATGTTGCAGTTTCCTTACATCCATGCCCAATGTGCATTCCTTTTTTTCCTTTGCCAGGCTAAATTACTGCCAAGAGGCATCCACAGCAACTAGCAGCGGCAAGCTGTTCCTCCAGTTACTCCTAAACTAGAATCTTTAGCACCACGAGAAGTCAACAAATTACAAAACTTTTCTGTGCCTTAAATGATTCCACACCTGTATAAAATAAATATCTATGTAAATTTGTCACACTTTATTTCAACCTCCTTGAAATTCTAGCTTTGAATCTTCCAGCTCCTCAACCTGAATAACAATAAGATTCCAATGATCCAATCAACACTATATTTCTGTTGATAGACACGAACAGCTGGTGTAACTCAGCAGAACAGGCAGCATCTCTGGAGAGAAGTGATGGGTGACATTTCGGGTCGAGACCCTTCTTCAGTCTCGACCCAAAGCGTCACCCATTCCTCAAGAGATGCTGCCTGTCCCGCTGAGTTACTCCAGCTTCTTGTGTCTATCTTCGGTTTAAACCAGCATCTGCAGTTCCTTCCTGCACTCTATCTATTTCTTAAATTCCCATTGCTTTGCGGCTTAATTACTGGAAAGATCTATTTCATGTAAAATTGTATAACTTTAAAAACTGCATTCTGTGTTGTGACAATAATAGAATTACTATTGTAGATAATAGATACCCTATAAACTAATAACATATTTTCTAATGTTTAAAACATTGTAAAAATTGATTAATAGCAACTTACAACATTGAATCAAAGATATAGTGCAAACTATATTCTTGCAGTTAATCTCCACATTTCTTGTCAGAATAAGTTTGTCCAGATGTGGATACTTGCATAAGCAGCATTTCAGAGTGTGGGATATATAGCTGCAGAGTGAAAAAGTAATTACAGTTGTAATGATAATGGTTAAAACAAACACATTTTAAATCAACAGTATCTTATGTTTTCCTCAGTAAAAATGCAGTATTCATTGTATTCTATACAAAATCTCCATCAACTATGAACGTGAACCAAGACCAGGAATAGGCCATAAAGTATCTTCAGCCTGTTTACTTGGTTCTTGGTTCTTACTTCAACATCACTTTCTCATCCTACCCGCATAGCCTTTGAGTCCTTAATGATTCAAACAAAATGTATTTCAAATTTGAGTGCATTTCATAATTGAACAACTACAGTGCCTGAAATGATTGCACAATGTTCGGCACCATTTGCCACTCTTGAGTTTACAATTCAGTCCACATCCAAATTCAGCAAGTCCTAGATAACATCCAGGGGCGGAAATCCCTATCAAAACATGGGGGGGGGACACAATTTCTTGGTGGCCGCCCGCACGAGCACACCCACAACCACATGCGAGGCTACGGCCGTGTGCCCTGTGGACGGTAACATCGGGAGCTGACCTAGTTGGTGACCGACTCCGAACTCCAGCAGGGTCATCTACCCAGAATCGTGGGGCTTGAATCGGCCCGTTCGCGGGGCCTTTCATCGGCCAGTGCGGCTTAAAATCGGCCGCGGGATCTTCCATCACCCGGCGGGAGCTTCAACATTGAGAGCTTCGATGCAGCAGTTTGACTGCCTGACCCGCGAGGCGATTGAAGATCCTGCAGCCGATTTTAAGCCGCGCCGGGCAATGAAAGGTCCCGCAAATGGGCCGATTCAGCCCTTAGAAAGCGTCTGATGCCCGCTTGAATCTTTCAAAAGCTACGTGATAAATATCACTTAAACAAATAAAACTGAAGCAAGTAAAGGTAAACAGAAGAACCAACCTTGGAGGGGGGAGAGCGAGAGAGAGAGAGAGATGGGAAAAAATACTGTATAACGTCAGTGAATGAGGGACTTACCTGCAAGCCAGCCAGGAAACCTGTTCGACCGGAGTCCTTAATGACCTAACCCGTTTAAATCCGATACCCGTTTATATCTTTCCCATCCACCAATGCAGCTAATTAGTTCAAATGGTAATTGTGCCCGCATCAGGCAGCTTTAAGAAATTCAGCGTGAATACCTTCAGTAATACTTGAAGGTCAAAACACAATTGGTGACACATCGTGTTAATACGATGTTAATAGAGACATTTAACAAGCACTTAACAGTGACACCCCCACTGTCCCGCAGAAAGCGGAGATTTTAATAGATTTTAATTTACCAAATTTCAAAATCTGGATGTTGTCCCTCACCTTTCAAAACATGGAAGGGGCGTGTCCCCACCCATCCCACCCGGGATTTCCGCCCATGACAACATCTAAGCCTGGGTTGATACGTGGCAAGTAACATTTGTGCCACCTAAGTACCAGGCAGTGTTGATATCCACCAAGAGAAAATCCACCTATCACACCATGACATTCAAAAATATTACCATCACTGAATCTCCCGCTATCATTATCCTGGGGGGTTACCTTTGACCAGAAACTGAACTGGAGTAGCCATATCCACAATGTGGCTAAAAGAGAAGGTCAGAGGCTAGGAATCCTGTGACAAGTAACGTAACACTTAACTCACCAGAACCTGTACACTATCTACAAGGTTCAAGTCAGGAGTGTGATGGAATACACTCAACTTGCCTGGATGATTGCAGCTTCAATAGAAGCTTGACACCGTAGCAGCCAGCTTGATAGGCACTCCATCCACAACCACTCAGCAGTTTGTAACATCTATAGGATGCACTGCAGCAACTCGCCAAGACACAAGACAGCACCTTCCAAACTCATGACCTCTCCAGCCAGAAAGACAAGAAAAGCATGGTAAACCCACCCTCTAAGCCACACGCCATCCTAACTTGAAAATATATCACCGCTCACTCACTATCAATCAAAATCTTGGAAGCCGCTCCTAAACAGCATTGTGGGTGTACATACACCTCAAGGACTGCAACGATTCAAGAAGATTACGCACCACCATCATCTCAAGGGTAACTAAGAATGTGCAATTATAAACTGGCTCAGCCTGAAGCCCTCATCTCTTGAAAAAAACATTAATAATAATAAAACATTTCTAGGTTTATATTTGTTCTTTATTTACTTTTCTTGGTGTGGACATTAACACTAAGACAGCATTCGGGGACCATTCCCAATGCTCATGAGAAGGTGATGGGAAGCTACTTCTTGAATCAGTCCAGTTTTTCTGGTGAGGTTACAGCCATGATACTGTGGAATAAGGTGTTCCAAAGGCAAGAAAAGGAATTGTGGCTTATTTCCAAATTTGGATGGTGTGTAACTTAAGATATTGGACGGGTAATGGTGACTCAACCACCTTTGTCTTTCTTGAAGGAAGTGGCCATGGCAGGAGATATTATTGAAGTAGCCCAGGTGAATAACTGAAGTGCATTCTGTAGGTGGTGCACACTGAAGCCAGTAGTGGAGATAGTGAATGATTAAGGAGGTAGATGGGATGCCAATCAAATGGACTGCATTTCTTGGATGATGATCGAGCAGCTTTAGGATGTCAGGGGAAGAGTTAACCATCTCAGGATGCCCAGTTTCTGACCTTCCAAAGTAGTCCAGTTGAGCTTCTGGTCATTGTTGACACCCAAATATTGATGTTGGGGGAAGCGATAATGGTAATGGAATTGAATGTCAAGGCTCTTTCTGGAGAAAGTTATCACCAAACACCTTTGACACAGATGGCATTTCATAGCCCATGCCTGAACATGGCCTTGATCTCCATGCTGATATGGACTGTGTCATTTGCTGAGAAGTTCTGAATAGAATTGGACATTGTGCAAATGTTCCTACTTCTTGTCTTATGAAGGTAGGCTACTAATGAAGTAGCTAAAGCTGCTTGAACTTGGGGAACTGTCATGAGGAACACTTGCAACAATGTTGGGGGTGGGTTAATACACCTGCAACAACCATTGCCATTTTACCTTGCACAAGGTCTGACTCCAACCACTGGATTGTTTTTCCTTTGATGCCAACTAACCGGTTTTACCTGGGCTGCTTGATTACAGTCCATTTTGATATCATTCTCACCTCATCTGGAATAGAGGCTCCTGGATTACCGGTCAGGTAATTTAACTGCTGTTCCTCCACCATCCCATGCCACTTTTCTTTAAGACCTCCAATCATGTTTCCAAGCCAGACAAATGTTTTACTTTGGTATTGTCTTTTGTGCTATGATTTATGTACATACTGCTTATTTACTTAAACATTCACCACCATCAAAAATAGAACATATAATGAACCTCACAATTTCCTTCTTTGTATTGATTACGGATATCCTCAACCTATTTCAAGGTGGGAATAATTTACAATTGATTTTGAAGTTTAGTTGGGTTTTAGTTTAGAGATACTGCGTAGAAACAGGCCCTACGACCAATGATCACCCATGTTCTATCCTACACACTAGAGATAATTTGCTGAAGCTAATTAACCTACAAACCTGCATGTCTTTGGGATGTGGGAGAAAGCCGGAGCACCCAGAGAAAACCCAAGTGGTCACAAGGAGAATATACAAACTCTGTACAGACAGCAACCGTGGTCAGGATCAAACCCGGTTCTCTGGCTCTCTTATGCCCCTGTCCCACTTAGGAAACCTGAACGGAAACCTCTGGAGACTTTGTGCCCCGCCCAAGGTTTCCGTGCAGTTCCCAGAGGTTCCCGGAGGTTTCTGTCAGTCTCCCTACCTGCTTCCACTACCTGCAACCTCCGGCAACCACCTGCAAGCTCCGGGAACCGCACGGAAACCTTGGGTGGGGCGCAAAGCCTCCAGAGGTTTCTGTTCAGGTTTCCTAAGTGGGACAGGGGCATAAGGCAGCAACTCTACTGCTGCAATACTGTGCCAAAGTGTGGGCTTGATTTCTCTGTGTTTACATGTGAAGCTTGTCACATGTGCTAAAGGCATCCAAGAATCATGATTGCTAGATTTAATAAGCTCCACACTATTCAATAGAACCAAATATTCAGAAGTGGGTACAACCAGTGGCTGATGCACATGCTAAGTTTTGATGAGCAGTGACAAATTTCTCCCCAAAGAACTGTTCAACAGAGAAATGACCGCAGCAATAGGTCAATTGTGTGTGATTGAATTGGCCCCAAAATTCCAATAATGAGGAAGGATGCAATTTAGAATTTAAACCAGATTAATTGGGGTATTATCCTTTACACCGTGAATCCAACATTCCATTCGGAGGAGGTATGCAGGTCTCTCCCCAAGTCTGCTCAAATCAACTGAGGCCACAGATACAGAAGATCCATAGCTTCTGTGCTAGAATTCTGTTCTTCTTATCTCATTGCCCCACATTTCCACCTGGAAAATCTAATACCACACCTGTAATCTTCAAAAACTGGTGGTCTTGGATAGGATTGCTTACTTTGATGTGAAGAGATTATTTTCCTTGAAAAATTCAAGACTTCTTTTTGGAGACTTTCCCTTAGCTGAGCCTTCAAGCCAGTATTTGGTTCATCTGCATAGATCAGGCCAGCCAAAAATACTAATAAAATGGCTTGTAATACAGAGCCATGGTAATGGCTTTGCTTTTGACAACAGAGCCTTCCTCTGCTGGTTTGAGGGAGTGCAGAACCTGTGAATTTCAGTGCCAATGCCTTTTAAAATATATAATCTATTTGGTTTGGGTCTTTGGCCTAGCAAACATATGACATTATTTTAAAAAGTGCTCTAGGAACTGCACGTCATCCTTTATTGATGCACTGAGTGAATATCGTATTTTGCCCTGTAGTCAAAATATGTGACAATGACACTAAATTGCTAAACTGTGACATCCTTGTTTGAAGAAATCACTGATGTGGTTTTCTCCTGTTTAATAAAGGTTGGAAGCCGAAGTACACATTCACAGACGGCAGCTGCTGCATCGGTCCACAGCTGCCGTCTTGTTTACATGCTGCCTGCCGGGAAGCATTAAACATTATGAAAGGCTATCACACAGGCGGTCATGGGCATGGGGGAAAAGAGGGGATGGAGAGAGCAATAAACAGGGAGAAGGGGAAAGATCAGGGTAGAATATAGGGAGGATGAAAAATTGGGGAAAGGAAATTATGAAATAACACGGTGTTAAGTAATCTACCGATTGCCTAATCAAGCCTCGTTTGTGCCCTGGGGTGTGATTGGGCCCAATAATTATTGTGGCCTCAAATTGCAATTACTAATGCATTGGTGCTGCGATCAACATCAGCTGTGCCTGTCCGCTATAAAAAACAGCATTTATTAAACAACATATGTAAATTGAAATTGGCCACTATCATCTGTGTCACAATTTCTTCAATTTTCTGTACACGGAATCCCTTGTTTTACTCTTACTAAATAATGAAGATCAAAAGTTGCAACTTTTCGATTCAATTTCTGTTCATGTTGTCAGGTACATAAAATACAGAACAAGATGAATCACACTAGGAAGTGCCATGACTAATTCTCCCATGGCCAGGCCTTTCACTGGAAATGGCTGCAAGTACTTCAAAATGGAAAAAAATACTTTTTATCCATAATTTGTGTGTACAAAAAGAACAATATTTATTTTCTAATCCAGTTTCATGGCTAAAGTATTTAGTTTTTATAACATTTAATAATGGAACTATGGTAGGGTGGCAGTTTTTGATTATAATACCACAATCAGTCCTTAGCACAATGCAATGTCATATAGCTAAAAATGAAGCTCAGTAAAAGCCAGTTTTCCACACCAATTCTGAAACATCCATCGACAGATTCATTAAGTTTGAATTGTGAATTGAACTACCAGACCACAGAAAGTGGAACAATCCTAGGATTAGTCCATTGTCTGTTGTGAGTTAGTTTTAGTTGGTCTAGTTTTGGGAGGTGGCATTATGGCCATCAAATAAGTGACAGAAATATCAATCTGGATTCCCATTTCTATCCAAGAGATATTTGCTTGAAATGTGCTGTGCAAAATTTGGGAAAGGAGAATATTGTGTTTACCGGAATAAAACAGAACATTTGGGAAAACTAGGCAGGTCAGGCAGCATCCGTGAAAAGAGAAACAGTTAACGTTTCAGGACAAAATTCCTCTCGTCGGAACTTCAACCTGAAACGTTAACTGTTTCTCATTTCATGGATGCTGCCTGATCTGCTGATCTTTTCCAGCAGACTTTGTTTTGATTTCAGATTTCCATCATCTGGAGGGTTTTTTTAAATCTTCATTCAACTTTACTGGAATGTTAAGTGAAGTCAAATGGTCCTGGTAAAGAATCAAATACAAATATTCTTATTATGCCTCAGCTTATTGTATCATCATTAATGTTATGCCTGCTCGGAAGCATTTCTTTCAGCAAACCAGCTGTTAAAAGCAGATCTTCCAGCAGATGCTTTATGTCATGGTTATTGTATAGCATTTGATGAAGCCATATCTCCTCTAAAAGTATATTCTTAATGTAAATGTTACTGTTCTGCCCAAATGCCTGTCAAATGTACATGATTACTGAGCTATTTTTATCATGAATATTCACAATAGCAGCAAACAGCCAGTGAGAAACCCCAGCGGTATGAACATTGACTTCTCCAATTTCAGGTAGTCCTTGCTTTCTCCCCCTTCCCAGCTCTCCCACAGCCCATTGTCTCCGCCTCTTCCTCTCTTCTTCCCGCCCCCCCCCATCCCCTCATCAGTCTGAAGAAGGGTCTCGAACCGAAAAGTCACCCATTCCTTCGCTCCATAGATGCTGCCTCACCCGCTGAGTTTCTCCAACATTTTTGTCTACCTTCGATTGTTCCAGCATCTGCAGTTCCTTCTTAAACACTAGATCAGTAGATATGGCTGGCTGCTTTTCAAGGATTCCTCTTCAATTTCACAAGGTAACAGAAGGAAATAATAATGCAACTTATTTCTGTTACATAATGAAAGGTGAGATTGCATCTGTTACATAATGAAAGGTGGACAGAACACAAGGAGATCCTCTTCCCTGTGGCTATCAAACTTTACAACTCCTCCCCCTCTGTCATGGGGTAGACTGAGACTGAGACTAATTACCCCCCCCCCCCCCCCCCCCCCCTCCCCCCCCCCCCCCCCGCTCAATCTTTGCACATCCTCAAAGGCTTCATGTTTCATGTATTTTGTGTTTTTATGACTGTTGGCAAATTAAATTAATTTCCCTCCTGGGATAAATAAAGTTCTATCATATCGTATCATATCATATAACTTTCCAATTAAGGATTACTCGTGTATGCAGGAGATTCAAAGGAAACCAGTCATGATTTTTGATAATCTCACTGAAATCATTCTATTTACTATTCTTTCCTCATTTTGTTTGAACAGGGTGGCACTGTGGCACAGCAGATGAGCTGCTGGCTAACCGCACCAGAGACCCAGGTTCAATCCTGACAAAAGGTGCTGTCTTTACAGAGTTTGTACGTTCTCCCTGTGACCGCGTGGGATTTCTCCAGGTGCTCCAGTTTCCTCCCACATTCCAAAGACTTGCACTCTTATAAGTTAACTGGCTTCTGTAAATTGTCCCTAGTGTGTAGAATAGAACTAGACTATGGGTGATCGCTGATGTTGATAAAATACATCATTGTGTATTCGGTGAATGGCTTGAATGGCTTGTTTCCACGCTGTATCTCTAAGATAAATTAAACAGAGTGTGTTATTATTGTTAATAATATGAGGCAATTTGCTTCAGATTTGGATGCCAATATCTTGACATAAGACTGTTTTTGATAAGCCCACTTTTTTAGTAGAAAAATATAACAAGGTGTTGAAACTGTAGCTGAGAATTAACTGCAATATGATGAAGACTGGGATAACAAAAGCAAATAGCCTGTAATTATTTTTATTGTATAACCATTATCAAAAAAGACAGATTTCATTAGTGATTTTTATTTTGGTTGAATGCCAATGGAAGTCTTACAACAATAAATGGGATCACAGATCACACCTATAATCCTGTTACTATTTAATTTATATTTTGCTTCTCTTCTTTTCCTTAATTAACCATTGATATAATTAAACAAGGGAAGGAACTAGAATTATAGGAAGTAATTCTAATTGAAGAACGGGCTGATTGAATGCCTCGCACTGTATAATTTCCACAATTCATTCCAACCATCACCATGTGCTTACTAATCCACATTAAGCCTCAGAAAAGGAACTCGGTTTTAAAATTCTCAGCCATTTAAAAATCTCCCAAGCGCTGGCTACATCACTATTTCTGCATTTAAATCCACCAGTGCTAAATCTGCTTTCAGTCGCAAAAGGCTGGATCTTAGATCCAGAATTCCCTTCCTCTACTCCCTATTCCCTCTTTATTAGACCTCTTAAAAATTCTCTTTAAATAAGCTTTCAGATATATGCCCCAGTATTTCCTTGCATGGCTTAGTGCCAAATACTATTTGATGCTGTTCTTGTAAAGAGCCTTGAGGAGTTTTGACATGTTAAACATCCTGTACAAACACGCTATTGTTATTACTGCTGTGCAACTTGGAATGCTAGATTATAAATCTTTCTTATTGTAGTTACAACTCTGCTTCAAATACTAATCAGAGATGACCTTCATCAAGCCCCTCACCATACCGCGCTACAGATGGGATGATTCGTTTTTTGTGATCAGTTGAGATGACCATGAGTGAATTGGGAACCCATTTTATACCAAATGAAAATATGATACAAAAAGGTAAGTTATCTAATGCTATGCCTCTGGATGAAAAGAAACAGAGAATGATTATGGCAAAAAAATATCTTTCTCAACTCCAAAATATGCTATGTACCTCTGCTGAAATTCATCTGCACCATTGTTGAGCATTAAAATGTAATTATATGGCTCCTCAATGTTATTTTATCAAGCTCTTAAATGACTGAAACTTATCAGCACTGGTTGAAATAAATAATTGTCAAGTGGCCTTGGGTTTTGCCATTGTTTCAAATACAGTAGGTATTATTGGTAATAGAGAGGTTGAAAAATAGTTTAAAAAAAGCTGGAGGACAAATGATTTCAGATAAAAGTTTAGACTGAAAAGTTGAGATTGTTTGCCTTGTATTCACCAAGAATAGACACTGGAGGTAAACAATTATGTCATAATGGATCGACGGTATCTGATAAACTGTACCTAGTTCAATAAAATCAAAAAATTTTGGTTTTACACCAGACCATAATTAGTAAAAAATAACAGTAGCATTGGTAGTTCATGGGTAGAATTCTCCACTGCTAGAAGGTGATAAAATTTGTGAATTGCGACTACTTTTAAGAAATTGAGTTCAATTCTGCATGGTGTGCTTCCTGAGAGTAAAGCAGATAATTGAGGCATTGCTGCTTTCCTCTGACAAAAAAAATTATTACAGTTCCAAGGCCTAATATCTGCTAGTGAAAAGCAAACTCAGGTACCAGAATTTGAAATAAAAACAGAAATAGTTGGAATTATTCAGCAGATCAAGAGTATCAAGCAGAGAGAAAAAGAGTGTTAATGTTTCGGTCAATGGCCTTTATCAGAATAGTCGTTTTTTTAATTAACATAATATATTATGGAATATAAGGAAGAAGCAGCATATGGAGTTAGATCACAGGCCAATCATGTTTTATGGATTGGAGACACAAAAACTTGCAAATACTGAAATCTTGAGTTAAACACAAAGTGCTTCAGGAACTCAGCAGGTTAGGCAGCATCTGTGGAGGGTGTGGACAGACAAGTGAATGGAAAGGGATATAGTGAAGAGAATTAAAACTTCTGAGAGCATTTTCTATGATTACAGCTAAACTTCTTCATTGGCTGCAGGTTCAGGAAATGATTTTAGCAATGAGCTAACAATAGGCAATGTTCATGCAATGCAAAGCCAGCTATTTTTTGGCTAGTTTTAACAATTAACAAATGCCAATTATAGTGCTCCAATAATTCAATATGGTAAAATAATCTTTAAACATGTAATAGACCAGTTATTATTTATTCACTGCTTTCATGCAATTAACCAGGATGTCAAAAAGCCACTGATCCAATATGACAAGGTAAACGAGGAGGAGAAATCATGACCAAAACTTGCAGGCTTTATGACAATCGTAAAGCCAGACTTTAAGTCAACATGTTGGAAAGGAAAACACTGGGCTTAAATCCAAGTTAATACCTAGGGTGTTAAAGGGGCTATTTTTCCAGTCACTTATCATAACGCAGTGGATAAATTCATGTTGCTCCTCCGGGCCTTCATCATAAGGTACATAACACTACACTGCACATTCATATAAAGCTTAATTTTAAGCAGATTGGAAATCTCGTACAAAATCTCATTTAATTAATTATCTGGCATGAACCAAATATGTTCCATTATAAACATTATAAAGAATTAGTCTTTAAATCCTATTAAGGCCTCCGCTGCTAGAGTGCTAATTTTGTGAAAATCTCTGTCATGAATGCAGCAAAATACATTTAAACCGAGGGTAAATTAAACTAAAATCATACAGCTATGGATCATGTCTCGTTGAACCAGGCCCAAGAACAATGCTTCATTTCTGAACTCTCTTTTATGAATTGATTATTTGGGAAGATGGCATCATTGAGATGTTCACTTTATTTTGCTCATCGCCATGAACCAGCATTTAGAGCCACGGCAGCAGTTTTACTAATTAATGATTTGCTCTGTCATTTTGAAGGGCAGTTAGGCACAACATATGGCTGGGTGCCTGGAGTCTGATAAAGACCACACTGGGTAAGGACAACAGATTTTCTGCCCTGGAGAATGTTAGAAAACCAGATGGATATTAATGATAAATCTGTAGTTTCATGATCACCATTCAGGAGGATAGGACTTTTCCATATTGATTCAGAGATCAATATTTTTTTGTTTTAAGGGTATTGTGATATGGGGTTAAGCAGGAAAACTGTGGTGAGGCAAAAGACAAACCTTGAACCTATTGAACAAAGCATTAAATAGCTACTTTTTTTATGATCTTAAATTCCACAACTATTATGGTGAGATCTGAACTCAAGTCTCAACGTTCATCCAGGCCTATGGATCACTAATGCTATAATTTAACCAATGCACCACCATTGTACCTGGTGGTACACTGACAAACAATGAATATTCTTCAAAATGCAACGTGTATAACACTGCTAAATGGCGTTAAAAGCACAAAGGTAAAAAAGATGAGCCAACACAAACTGGTGAAAAGCAATGAAGGTCGACAAGAACATGAAGGAATGAGACCTGATGCCAGCATATTCCGCTTGAGTAGCTTACAAACCAATGGCATGAACATTTCATTCTCCAATGTTAGGTAACCTTTCTCAACTCCCCCTCCCTGTGCCCCAACTGGACTTGCACCAACTTCCCCCCTCTGCCCTTCCAGTCATATTCCTTTCTCTGTCTTCACAACTTGAAACTCCTTAATCTTTTTGTTTCCCACCTTGTTTTTCTCCCACACTCCTTTCAAAACCAACCAGAAAAATTTACTCCAAAACTACCACCAACATGTCTCATGCAGCACCAGAGATTTAAACACCCAAAGACCACTGCTATAACATCATCAGAGATGCCTTATCGCTCCATCCCTTGCCCACACTTCAGGAAATCTCACCACTCAGCAGTACTGCTTCTTCCTGCATACAGGCAGCAACTGAAAAGCTTGCATCCCTCTTCCCATCACAACTGCCCCCTCCATCGACTCTTTTAAGTCGAGACTTAAAACTCATCTTTACTCTCAAGCCTTTCTTGACGTCCTCTGAGGGAGAGCTATATGTATGTATTTATGTTTGTACTTAATCTATGAACCAATGTTGTATAACGTTAGTACCTCCACCAATGTAAAGCACCTTGGTCAACGAGTTATTTTTTAAATGTGCTATAGATATAAAAGTGACTTGACTTGACTGTGTTCCACAAAAACCATCAGACTGGTTCCTAACCAGAAGCCTTGGCTGAACCAGGAGATCCACATTCTTCAGAGGACCAAATCCCGGGCATTCAGGTCTGGCGATGCAGAAGTGTATAAGAAGTCCAGATATGACCTTGACAAGGCCATCTAAAAGGTCAAAAGGGACTTTCGCTCTTAGCTGGAGGATGTAGCGGATGTGCGGTAACTGTGGCAGGACTTGAATGCCATCACTTCCTCCAAGGCGAAATCAGGGGGCAGCTCAAGCGCCAGCGGCATCACTCCCTGAAGAGCGCATTGCATTCTACGCACGCTTCGATAGGGAGAACACTGTGCCTTCCCAAACCCTCATACGCCATACATGGTATTACAGTCACAGAGGCCTATGTCAGAAGACCCTTCAGGGGGGTGATCCCTCGGAAAGCATCTGGACCTGATGATATTCCTGGTCGTCTTCTCAAAATCTGTTCAGACCAACTGGCTGGAGTATTTGCAACCTCTCATTTTCAACCTCTCATTACTGAGGTTTGAGGTTCACACCTGCTTTAAGAGGGCATCAATAATGCCCAAGAAGAGTAAGGTGACGTGCCTCAATGACTATCGACCAGTGGTACTAACGTCCGTGGTGATGAAGTGCTTTGAGAGGTTGGATATGGCGCATATCAACTTCTATCTCAACAAGAACCTTGACCCACTACAGTTCGATTTGGCAGAAACGCTTCTTCCTCAATAACAATTAGTACGGGAGCTCTTCAAGGCTGTGTGCTCAGCCCCCTGCTCTGCCCATTCTATAATCACGACTGTATAGCTGGACACAGTGCGAACTCCATCTTCAAGTTCGCTGACGACACCACCGTTGTTGGACGAATTGCAGATGGTGATGAGTCAGAGTATAGCAGTGTGATCAATCAATTAACCAAATGTTGCCAGCACAACAACCTAGCTCTCAATGCCAGTAAGACCAATGAACTGATTGTGGACTTTGGAAGAGGAAGGATAAGGACCCACAATCCTGTTATGTCAACAGGACGATGGTGGAGAGAGTATAAAACTTCAAATTCCTGGCCGTGCATATTTCCGAAGATCTTTCCTGGACCCAACATACTGATGCAATTATAAAGAAAGCACATCAATGCCTCTACTTCCTGAGATTACGTTGATTTGGTATGTCTGAAAGGATTCTCTTGAACTTCTACAGGTGGACAGTAGACAGCATATTGCAGTTTGCATCATGGCCTGGTTTGGCAACTTGAATGCCCAGGAGCAAAGAAGGCTGCAACAAGTTGTGAACTCTGCCCAGTCCATCACCGGCTCTGACCTCCCCACCATCAAAGGGATTTACCGGAGTCGCTGCTTCAAAAAGGCAGCCAGCATCATCAGAGACCTACACCAGCCTGGCCACACACTCATTTCACACCTGCCATTGGGAAGGAGGTACAGAAGCCTGAAAACTGTAATGTCCAGGTTCAGGAACAGCTCCTTCCCACAGCAATTTGGTTATTAAACACTACAACCTCAAATAAGCTCTGAACTACATAGACTATCATTGTTATTATTGTACTATTATTTGTTTCATGTGCGTGTACGTGTATATATAAAGATATATAGAGAGAGGATCTATATATATGTGTATTTGTGAGTATGTGTATATATACACACATAATGATCTTGTTTTCGTTCGTTTATTATATTGTTTACAGTGTACCATGTTTACATACTCTGTTGTTCTGCTGCAAGTATGAATTTCATTGTTCTATCTGGAACATATGACAATAAAACACTCTTGACCTTCTGCCTTTCTCATCTCTGGTCTTTGTCCAACAATCTGCCTATTAAACCCACCCCCCCCCCCCCCCCCCCCTCACCTGTGTTGACCTATTACCTGCAACGTTTTGTCCTGGACCTCCTGTCTTCCAGCTTTATTCCCTCCCCCCCCACCAATCAATCTGAAGAAGTGTTTCAATTCAATTCAATTCAATTCAATTCAACTTTAATGTCATTGCACAAATACTGAGTATGGGTACAACGAAATGCAGTTTTGCGTCAGTCCGTAGTAGTGCAATATAGAAATTTAAAAAAAAAGAGGATACAGAATAATAAAAAAACACAGAATAATTAAACAATGGGGACGGAGGGACCGGAGGAATCTATCGGCGGGACTCCGAGTTCAGCAATGCGACGGTATGGTTGTAGAGGCTGTTCCTCATCCTACTGGTACGAGACCTGAGGCTCCTGTACCGCCTCCCTGATGGGAGGAGGGCAAACAGTCCATGGTTGGGGTGGGAGGGGTCTTTAATGATCTTCCCAGCTCGTTTCAGACACCGTTTTCGGTGGAGGGCATCCATGGCAGGGAGCGGGGCACCGATGATGTGCTGCGCGGTTTTCACCACCCGTTGTAGTGCCTTCCTGTCCGCAACAGTGCAGCTGCTGTACCATACCGTGAAGCAGGCGGTCAGGATGCTCTCGATGGTACACCTGTAGAAGTTGGTCAGGATCTGGGGGGACAGGTGGGCTTTCTTGAGCCTCCTCAGGAAGTAAAGGCGCTGCTGTGCCTTTTTGATCAGCTTGGAGGTGTTGAGGGACCAGGACAAATCCTCCGAGATGTGTACCCCGAGGAATTTGTAGCTGGAGACGTGCTCCACCTCAGTCCCGTTTATGTGGATGGGGGTATGTCTGCCCCCTCTGACCTTCCTGAAGTCGACAATAAGTTCCTTCGTCTTCTTGGAGTTGAGGACGAGGTTCTTATTGGCACACCAGGTTATCAGGTGCTGGACCTCCTCTCGGTAGGCTGACTCATCGTTGTCACTGATCAGTCCTACCACCGTGGTGTCGTCAGCAAACTTAATTATGGCGTTGGATCCGTACTTAGGGATGCAGTCGTGGGTGAAGAGGGAGTAGAGGAGAGGGCTGAGCACACAGCCCTGTGGCACGCCGGTGTTCAGTGTTATAGTGGTGGAGGTGAGGTTGTTGACCCTAACAGACTGTGGTCTGTTGGTGAGGAAATCCAGTGTCCAGTTGCAGAGGGAGGTGGATATGCCAAGCCCGCTGAGTTTGGTGATCAAGCTGGCGGGGATGACAGTGTTGAAAGCGGACCCAAAAAAAAGCGAAACCCAAAACGTCACCTATCTATGTTCTCCATGAATGATGGCTGACCTACTGAGTTACTCCAGCACTTTGTATCCTTTTTGTAAACCAGCATCTGCAGTTCCTTGTTTCTCCAGCCCAGACCTGGGCAGAAAAGGGTGAAAGTGTATCCAAGTAAGATTGTGTTGGAATATTCAAATTCCAGGGGTAACAAAGGAATAAATGAAGTTTCAGCACAGATGAATTGAAGCAGGGGTAATTTGGGAGATATTACAGGTGGACAGAGGTGTTTTTAGTAATAGTGTAGATGTGTCATCACATCCAAATGTAAAACACTAAAGTAAAGCACGTGCAAAGGGTCAGCTCAGTTTCACGAAAATGCCAGGATGGAATCAGTCCAAGCTGTGGGACTTAGACAAAGATCAAAGATAACAGCTTCAATCTCAACCATGCAATGTACCAATTGAGCTTTTCCAACAACTAAAACTTGGGAAATGGTGCTAAAAAATAAACATTATGACATCGAGAAAATAGAAAACATGTAATGGTTAATAGGCTAAATAGAAGTAATGATTGTGATTAATGGTATTGATTATGGGAAGAGCACCCTCCAGAGATCAGCATTTGTTAAGTGCTTTTGTTTCAAATATGCATTCCATGTATTCTTCCAGGAAAGCAGTAAAACCACCATTTGCCTATAAGGCATGGCAAACAATAATACAGACAATTCTTCGTGATCTCAGGCACACTGTTGGAATCGACAGACCTCTGAAAGAGCAAAGCAAGACATTGAAGTATGAAATCAAGGAAGGTGTTAAGGATGTTGAATTATCAGCTCAGATACCTCTATGAAAACTCAAATAAAAGATTGTTAATGTCATTAAAAACAGAAATCACAAGCAGGGGCACTGAGTACAAGAATAGGCAAAATTATGGCAAACTTGCATAAATAAATAAATAAATATTGTAGTATTATAATGACATAACAATACTTTTAGATTCCTACAAATAAATTAGATGCCCCAATATAGAAAGTACATCTCTGCCACAAAGTCTCAGCGCCATAGATCTGCAAAGATACTGTCAGGGATAAGAGGCCACTGCAATGGGGAAAGATTTAAAGGGCTATATTAAAGATTTTTCTTAAGTATGTTGAGTTTTGATAGCATAAACTGAGGAAGCTGATTTCTTCTATTTGAACAAGGTGGATTACAAATTTAATATTCATAGTCACAGAGTCATAGAATGATACAGTGTGGAAACAGGCCCTCCGGCCCAATTTGCCCACACCAGCCAACAATGTTCCAGCTACACTAGTCCCACCTGCCTGCGCTTAGTCCATATCCATCCAAACCTGTCCTATTCATGTACCTGTCTAACTGCCTCTTAAACGATGGGATAGTCCCCGCCTCAACCACATACTCAGGCAGTTTGTTACATACAGCCACCATCCTTTGTGTGAAAAAGTTACCCTCAGATTCCTATTCAATTTTTTCCCCTTCACCTTGAACCTATGTCCTCGATTCCCCCACTCTGATCAATATACTGTGCATCTACCTGATCTATTCCTCTCATGATTTTGTACACCTCTATAAGATTCCCCCTCATCCTCCTGTGCTCCATGGAATAAAACCCAGCCTATTCAACCTCTCCCTATAGCTCACACCCTATAGTCCTGGCAACATCCTCATAAATCTTTTCTGAACCCTTTCAAGCTTGACAATATCTCTCCTATAACATGGTGTGCAGAACTGAACGCAATATTCTAAATGCAGTCTCACCAACATCTTATACAACTGCAATATGACCTCCTAACTCAATACTCTGATTGATGAAGGCTAAAATGCCAAAAACCTTTTAGACCACCTTATCTACCTGCGACCCGACCTTCAAGGTACCATGCACCTGTACTCCTAGATCCCTCTGCTCTACACTACCCAGAGGCCTACCATTTACTGTATAGATCCTGCCCTTGTTCGACATCCCAAAATGCAACACCTCACACTTCTCAGGCTGTTGTTCATAGACTAGAGCACAGCGTTCAACACCTTCACCCTCTCCAAACCTGTTAACAAGCTCAGGAAATTAGGTCTCTGCGCATCCATTTGCAACTGAATCCTCGACTTCCTCATCAACAGAACACAATCAGTACAATTGGCAGATGGTGCAGAACAATAATCTTGTTCTCAACTTCAGTAAAATCAAGGAATTGAATGTTGACTTTAGAAGAGGAAGGCCGAGGATCCACAGAGCCGTCTTCATCAATGAGTCGATTGTGGAGAGAGTCCATAACTTCAAGTTCCTGGAGATGCACATCTCTGTCCTGGAAGATCTGATCTGGACCCAGCACATTGATGCAATAATAAAGAATTCCCATTAATGCCTAAGATTGAGAAGATTTGCTATGTCGATGAATACTCTCTTAAACTTCCACAGGTATATGGTAGAGAACATAATAATAATAATAATACATTTTATTTTCGGGCGCCTTTCAAAGTCTCAAGGACACCTTACAAAAGTTAACAGAAGAGAAAAAAACATATAGTCGGAGAAAAATAAATAATAAGGACATCATCAATACACAACTTAAAGATAGAAATCGCTCCAAAGACACAAAATCAAAAAATCAAAAAACACAATGTGAAGAGAGAGCAGCGGCAGCTAAAGCGCGCCAGCGTCCACTCTCCCTTCCAACATATTAACTGGTTGTATCATGGCCTAGGTCAGCAACTCAAAAACCCAGGAACAAAGGAGATTACAAAAAGTGGTGAACACTGCCCAGTCTATCACGGGTACTGACCTCCCCACCATCATAGGGATCTATAGGAGGCGCTGTCTCAAATGCCAGATACATCAAGGACCCACACCATCCTGGCCCCATTCCCATTTCAATCCTGCCATAACGAAGAAAGTATATGAATCTGAAAACTGTAATGTCCAGGTTCAGGAGGCACTTCTTCCCTACAACCAACAGGCTATTGAACATGACAAACTCAATGGTCAATAGATGCAGGAGTAGGCCATTCGGCCCTTCAAACCATTCAATGTGATCATGGCTGATCATCCACCATCAGTACTTCGTTCCTGCCTTCTCCCCATATCCCCTGACTCCTTTATCTTCAAGAGCCCTAGCTAGCTGTCTCTTGAGGCAGAGAATTCCACAGACTCACAACTCTCTGTGTGAAAAAGTGTTTCCTCATCTCCATTCTAAATGGCTTACCCCTTATTCTTAAACTGTGGCACCTGGTTCTGGACTCCCCCAACATCGGGAACATGTTTCCTGCATCTAACATGTCCAAACCCTTAATAATCTTATATGTTTCAATAAGATTCCCTCTCATCCTTCTAAATTCCAAAGTATACAAGCCCAGCCGCTCCATTCTCTCAGCATATGACAGTCCCGCCATCCCGGGAATTAACCTTGTCAACCTACGCTGCACTCCCTCAATAGCAACAATGTCCTTCCTCAAATTTGGAGACCAAAACTGCACACAATACTCCAGGTGTCGTCTCGCTAGGTCCCTGTACAACTGCAGAAGGACATATTTGCTCCTATACTCAACTCCTCTTGTTATGAAGGCCAACATGCCATTCACTTTCTTCACTGCCTGCTGTAGCTGCATGCTTACTTTACTTGACTGATGAACAACGACCCGCAGATCCCATTGTACTTCCCCTTTTCCCAACTTGACACCACTTAGATAATAATCTTCCTTCCTGTTTTTGCCACCAAAGTGGATAACCTCACATTTATCTGCATCTCTCCACTCACCCAACCTGTCCAAGTCACCCTGCATTCTCATAGCATCCTCCTCAGAGTTGACACTGCCACCCAGCTTTGTGTCATCTGCAAATTTGCTAATGTTACTTGTAATCCCTTCATCTAAATCATTAATATATATTGTAAATAGCTGCGGTCCCAGCACCGAGCCTTGCGGTACCCCACTAGTCACTGCCTGCCATTCAGAAAGGGATCCGTTAATCCCTACTCTTTGTTTCCTGTCTGCCAACCAATTTTCTATCCAGTCAGCATTCTACCCCCAATACAATGTGCCATAATTTTGCCCACTAATCTCCTATATGGGACCATATCAAATGCTTTCCGAAAGTCCAGATACACTACATCTACTGGCTCTCCCTTGTCCATTTTCCTAGTTACATCCTCAAAAAATTCCAGAAGATTAGTCAAGCATGAATTCCCCTTCATAAATCCAATGCTGACTCGGACCGATCCTGTTACTGCTATCCAAATGTGCAGCTATTTCATCTTTTATGATTGACTCCAGCATCTTCCCCACCACCGATGTCAGGCTAACTGGTCTATAATTCCCTGTTTTCTCTCTCCCGCCTTTCTTAAAAAGTGGGATAACAATAGTTACCCTCCAATCCACAGGAACTGATCCTGAATCTATAGAACATTGGAAAATGATCATCAATGCGTTCACAATTTCTAGAGCCACTTCCTTAAGTACCCTAGGATGCAGACCATCAGGCCCTGGGGATTTATCAGCCTTCAGTCCCATCTGTCTACCCAACACTATTTCCTGCCGAATGTGGATTTCCTTCAGTAACTCCGTCAACCCAGATCCTCTGGCTAGTACATCAGGAAGATTGTTTGTGTCCTCCTTAGTGAAGACGGATCCAAAGTACCTGCTCAACTCATCTGCCATTTCCTTGTTCCCCATAATATATTCACCCTTTTCAGTCTTCAAGGGTCCAACTTTGGTCTTAACTAATTTTTTCCTCTTCACATACCTAAAGAAGCTTTTACTATCCTCCCTTATATTCTTGGCTAGCTTCCCTTCGTACCTCATCTTTTCTCCCCATATTGCCTTTTTAGTTATCTTCTGTTGCTCTTTAAACGTTACCCAATCCTCTGGCTTCCCGCTCATCTTTGCTATGTTGTATTTCTTCTCTTTTATTTTTATACTGTCCCTGACTTCCCTTGTCAGCCACTGTCATCCCTTACTCCCCTTGGAATCTTTCTTCCTCTTTGGAATGTAACATCTTGCATAAATTTGCAGATTGAAATGCTTACATTGTATTCAAGCATACAGAACTTCACTGCACCTTCTATATTATTCCCATAAATACCTGCCATTGTTGTTCCACTGTCATCCCTGCTAGGGTATCTTTCCAGTCAACTTTGGCCAGCTCCTCCCTCATGGCTCCATAGTCCCCTTTGTCCAACTGTCACCTCCGATTTACCTTTCTCCCTCTCAAATTGTAGATTAAAACTTATCATATTAACTCGAACTAAAATCTGAACTACAAACTGCATTGTTTGCACTAGGGACTCCATGCACTAGGGACTCCAGGTTTTGTTTTGTTTTGCACGATATCGGCGGGTTTATTTATTGAACCTCCCTCAATAGCAATAGCTGCCACTCCCTCAATAGCAAGAATGTCCTCCCTTAAATTAGGAGACCAAAACTGCACACAATACTCCAGTTGTGGTCTCACCAGGGCCCTGTACAACTACAGAAAGACCTTTTTGCTCTTATACTCAAATCCTCTTGTTATGAAAGCCAACATGCCATTGGCTTTCCTCATTGCCTGCTTTACCTGCATGCTTACTTTACTTGACTACCTCACGTATCTCGAGAGCCACAAAAGGTAGCTTTTGTTGGTGAAGTTCTGTATGCTTGAATACAATGTAAGCATTTCAATCTGCAAATTTATGCAAGATGTTACATTTTAGTTTATTGCTGAAATGTTAGCTGGCAACTTTTTCAGCCAGCAAAGTATCACAGAAAATTTACAACCTATTTAGAATTGTGCATGGAGAAGAAACTGAATGGGTAGTAGATTTAAAACCTGGATATGAACAAATAATATTAAGTGGAACAGATAGACGCAAAGTGTTGGAGTAATTCAACGGGTCTGGCAGCATCTCTGGAGATTATGGATAGATGATGTTTCTGGTCGAGACCTATCTTCAGAGATGCTGCCTGATCCGCTGACTTATTCAAGCACTTTGTGTCTATCTTTGGTATAAACCAGCATATTCAGTTCTATGTTTCTATATTAAGTACAACAGACCTGATAAACACCGTTATTATTCAAACCAGAATTATGATTAGATCTACACATATCACCACCGAAATCATTTTGAAATAAGTCTTCCAGAATAAGTCGGAGAGCATCTGTTCACTCTATTTGATCCCTGAGAGAAATATTTCACCAAACAATTGAGGCAATTACCTGGCAAATTTCCCTTAATGAATAATACAAACAGGTGTGGGCCTGCCACACTTTCACTGCTTTTTCTGCAAAATCAATGCTATAAGACATCATTAGAACCTCCTAGACAAGGACCGCCTTGAATGGTGTATTTCATCATCAAAAGCTACCTTCATCGAGAGATGGCTCTCGAGATACAGGAGGTAGTCAAGTAAAGTTTATTGTTAGATGTACAAACACGGTAGCTGAAGGTACAATGAAAATCTGGCTTGCAGCAGCTTCACAAGCACATGGACTCAGACAACACACAAAAACATAACTTATACATAAATTGATAAAGTATCATTAAATCATTGAATCGTTGAATTGAATGGAACAAAAATGACATGGAAATTCTACAAGACATAAAAATAAAAAGACAGTGCAAAAACCAAGTAATTAGCCCAAAATGATAGATAGATAGATAGATAGATAGATAGATAGATAGATAGATAGATAGATAGATAGATAGATAGATAGATAGATAGATAGATAGATAGATAGATAGATAGATAGATAGATAGATAGATAGATAGATAGATAGATAGATAGATAGATAGATAGATAGATAGATAGATAGATAGATAGATAGATAGCCTTTATTGTCATTCAGACCGAAGTCTGAACGAAATTAGGTGCTATACAGGAAACTGATAATTTAGGAAAGTGTGTAGGAAAGAACTGCAGGTGCTGGTTTAAATCGAAGGTAGACACAAAATGCTGGAGTAACTCAGCGGGTCAGGCAGCATCTCTGGAGAGAAGGAATGGGTGACATTTCGGGTTGAGACCCTTCTTCAGACCCTTCTTCAGACTAATGTAGGAAAGTAGCTGTTCCTGATGATGTGCGACTCAGGCTTCTGTACCTTCTACCTGACAGCAGCAGGGAGAGAAGACATAGCCCAGATGGTGGGGATCCTTGATGATAGATGTCACCTTCGTGAGCCAATGCGTCATGTAGATGCTTTCTATGGTGAGGAGGGCTACGCCCATGACGGACTGGGCTGAATCCACCACTCTCTGCAGTCTCTGCATTCCTGTGCATTAGAATTGCAGTACCAGGCCATGATGCAATCAGTCAGGATACTTTCCACAGTGTATTACAGAAGTTTGTGAGAGCATTCAGTCCATTTGTTCCAGGGTCTCAATGGGAATCTTCATTCTATGAAGGCTGTGGAGTTGGCAGAAAACCTTTGGCTTGCCATGTAAGGTTCATCCTCTTGTAAGATTCACTGAATTGACAATGGCTTGGAACTCAGCCTCTGAGTGTGCAAAAAGGCAGGCATTGTTTGCATACTGCAGTCAACCTTGGTTAAGCAGTGAGGTCGCAGTAGGCTGAACAGCTTCCCATTAGTGCTGAAAATGAGCTGACAGATCTGAGATCAGGATTAAACCCACGTCTCTGGCAATGAGGCAGTGGCTCTTGTAGATGGACCACAATGCTGTCCATACTACAATGCCACCCTGCAATGTGAAAGATTAAGAAAAGTGCTGGGACAATAATGTAGCCTAGTTTTATATTGGTGTTCACTAAAATTGACTCTTTGGAAGACCCCATTGATTTATATCATAACTTACATATATTTTCATAGATTGGTCTCAAAATGGAGGCCAATTTCTGTGGACTACGAAATTTGAGGAGTGTGTGCTACAATCATTCCAAATCATCATTGGGCACCTTCAGGTTGGAGGCTGCGGAGGGGAGATATCTTATGTGATGAGATCTGTAATATTCTGGGAGACAGTGGGTTATGGTCCAAGGAAACTATGAGGAGGTGTTTGAGAACTGCTGTTTGGCTTCTGCAAGCTCCAGACAACAAGAATACGCCCTTGTCTGCTGGTTCCACTTCCCATCATCCACAAACCCATCCACCTGGATATCTCTTCCGTTGGTTCACCTATCCTATCCCCTTGCTGTCCTCTCCCTAGTTCCATCTGCCCATCATCCCTCCCCTGTCTGCCTTGACCTCTCACTTCTATACATTGACTATCTTCCCTCTACATTCTTAGTTCCAATAAAAGATCTTGATCAGAAATATATCCCATTGCCTCCACAGATGCTGCTAGACCCACTGAGTTCCTCTGCTGCTTATACTTTGCTCCAGATTCCAGAATCTGCAATCTTTTGTATCTCCAAGTCATTACACATATGTGACACAAAAAACGGTCAACCACACTTTACATGGAAATGCCAGGTTCAATTTCACAACTATAACAATTTCTCCTGAAAATGATCAGAAAATGATCATTCCAGATAAAATTTAATTTTGGGCCCTTACTGCCTAAATATGAGAAGTTTACCATCTAATTTCTATGTTCCAGTCCTCAGTGATCTAAATGGGAGAACAATCCCTGGTGCAGGATCTTTATTTAGATTTATCATTATGCATGATGAGTAATCTTTATCACTACATTTTAATCTTTATGGATCATCCATCGTCAGGGTGTGGTAAAAAAATCAGCAACAGTCCTTGAAAAAAATGTTAATACTTCTATTCTCATGTATATAGGCCCTAAGTTCCAGATAGTTACATGAACAATCAATTAGTCATTTTGCTGACAAGTTACTATCAATATTTTTTCTGTATGGTGTGCCATTAGATTATCATCCAGACTGCACATCTCACAATTTTGAAATAATTCTATGATTCAGATTATGATGTTCAAACTTAATTCTTAAAATACAATAAAATAATCATCTTTAATAGTACATGGTTTCTAAACTTCCATGAAACTGTTTGACCTGTACATCAATATTTAATAAGTATGCTGCAAAACCAAATAATTCATGAACATATTTTTATGTCTTGGATGTGTATATATTAAATACTTACTAAAGAAGGAAGCAATCTGTAAAAACATAAGATATTCGTTGAGCTACAGATATACTTACAGGTTGACGATATTTGTTGTACTTTCTAAAATACTTTTAAGTATATCAAGAGAAATAGATGTTGCACGAAGGTCCCTAAAAGTGAAAAAAGACTATTACATTTCCAAATAACCGGCAATGCTTTTATATGTGACTTGATAAATATCTATTACATTTGCTTACATTGAATTTGCATGTGCCTAGTTATGTATATGTGAGAGAATGGATATGTTTTATATTTACATACTTTATGTCTCATAACAAATTCCCATAATCTCCATATTTAAAAAAAATATTTCCACTTCTACAAGTTTCCAGGCAGTTGCAGACCAGAATTAATTATGTTGGCAACCTGTTCCATTAATATAATTCTGAAAGGCAGGAAATGCCTGTATGCCTGCAGTACAAGATACATTGCCCCCAATCCGCCTTGCATTACTTCTCTCTCTCATTGTAACAATGTTTGTTTCTCGCTTTTCAGAGTAGAATACAGAGTAGTACACAATAGAAATTAGTACATACACGTCTAGTTTGACCTTTCCTTTTCAACGTATCACTTCAATTTTAAGGGAAATAGCATGTGCATATATAGGCGACCACAATGTAAATAGTAAAATGCTTCCCTGATTTTCCACAACATATTGATTCAGATTTGATGTGTCTCAACATATTGCCTTCTCAACCATCCTTTTTACGTGAGCCCAGACAGTGAAATATCGCAACTTGCAGATGACATGAAAATCAGTCATGTTGGTGATAACGAGGAGAGTTGTAGACTATAGGATGATCTTAATAACTTGGTAAAATGAGCAGCGTAATGGCAGATGGAATTTAATCCTAATTATGCCAAAACGATCACTTTACGATGACCAATATGAGTAGGATGTACACAACAAATGGCAGGGAGGAGTACTGGGGAACAGAGGACACCAAGGATCCCATAAGGTGGTAGCACATGTTGGTGAGGTAATGAAGAAAGCTTATGGGATACTTATCTTCATGAAGCAAGGCACAGAATATAAAACAAGGAAGGTTATGGTACAACATAAAACACTGATTATGCCACAGCAGGAGTATAGTATGTATTCTGGTTGCTACACTGGAGAAAGGATGTGTATACATTGAAGAGTGTACAGTGGAGATTCACCAGAATGTTTCTTGGGATGAAGACATTTCAGTTCAGAGACTGGATAGACTCGGTTTGTTTTCCATGGAGGAGGCTGAGGGGGATGTGATAACCTACTAGAAGTGTACAAAATTATGGAGAGCGGCGATAGGGTAGGAAAAAGGAAACTGCACCATATCAGAAGTATCTAAAACTATAGGGTACAAGGTCAGAGGTTTATAGGGAATATGAGGAAGAATATTTTTACCCAGAGGGTGGCTAGAATCTGGAATGCACTGCCTATGGTGGGGGGTTTCACAACATATAAGAAGTATCTGGAATTGTTACGTTGGTATAAAACTGATTGGCCAAAGGGTATGTTTCTGCACTGAATGACACCATGGCTTTATGATTATAATTATGTAATCCATTCAGTCCTCACTAGCTTTCCACATCAATCAGTGTACGGCAATGCTTGATGATCAGCTGCAGGAATCTTAATGAAGTTTTACTACCTTCAAAATGCTGAGAAGGGCAGTATCCTCAACATAAACAGCTAATTCAGCTCAGGACTTCTGCTTTACATGTCTCAATGCTAACTGCACAGTCCTTGATCTCAAGGCTGTATGCTTAGCCCCTTGCTCTACTCACTTTATATCCATGAATGTGGAGCCGGACGCAGTTCCAACTCCATCTTTCAATTCGCCGAAGACACCACCGTTATCGAACAAATGATAGATAATGATGAGTCAGGGTAAAAGAGGGAGATCGATGGTTTGACTGAAGGGTGCCAGAATAACCTTGCTCTCAACGTCAGTAAAACCAAGGAACTGATTGTTGACTTTGGAAGAGGAAGTCCGAGGATCCACAAACCTGTCTCCATCGATGGGACAATGGTGGAGAGAGTCAAAAACGTCAAGTTCCTGGACGTGCATATCTCTGAAGATCTGTCCTGGAGCCAGCACATTGATGCAATCATAAAGAAACCCCATCAATGCCTCGACTTCCTTAGAAGATTGAGGAGATTCGCTACGTCAACGAATCCTCTCTTGAACCTCTACAGATGTATGGTAGAGAGGATATTAGCTGGTTGCATCACAGCCTGGTTCGGCAACTTGAACACGCAGGAATGATGGAGATTGCAAAAAGTGGTGAACATTGCCCGGTCCATCACAGGTACTGACCTTTTCGCCCTCAAGGGAATCTATAGGTAGTGTTGTCTCAAAAAGGCAGCCAACATCATTAGGACCCACACCATCATGGCCAAGCTTTCATCTCACTCCTGCCATCGGGAAGAAGGTATAGGAGTCCAACATCCATGTTCAGGAACCTCTTCTTCCCAACAACCAACAGGCTATTGAACATTACAAACTCCAACTAAACTCCGAACTACGAACTGCCTGGGTTGCATTAGGGTCTTTGGCTCTGTTTTCTTTTTGCACTATATTGTTTTTTTAATTTATTGAACTTTTTTGTTTGTTTATTATATTACCTATTGAGTTCTGAGTTTACAAACCTGTTATGTTGCTGCTGCAAGTAAGAATTTCATTGTTAGATACAAAGTGCTGGAGTAACTCAGCGGTCAGGCAGCATTTCTGGAGAAAAAGGATCAGTGATGTTTCGGATTAGGATCCTTCTTCAGACTGCAGATGGGTCCCGACCTAAAACATCACCCATCCTTTCTCTCCGGATATGCTGCCTGACCCACTGAGTTACTCCAGCACTTTGTGGCTATCTTTGATATAAACCAGCATCTACAGTTTCTCGTTCCTACTAAGAATTTCATTGTTCTGTTCCGGTACATATGACAATAAAACACTCTTGACCCATAAGATAGGATACTGTCCGTTTCACCTTTGCAGACATTGGATTTTGTATATGGAACTGATGCGCTATAGTGCTGCGATCTATATTCTGCGCTCTACATCTTCCCCTTTACTCTACCTATTGTGCTTGAGTTTGACGTGATTGTATTTATGTACAGTATCTCATCAGATTGGATAACATACAAAACAAAGCCTTTCACTGTACCTCGGTACACAAACAATAATAAACATAAACCAAAGGTAATGCATTTACAGTATCTCCTCACCCATGAATAATTTGAAAAATAAGCTTAAATATTGAAAACAATGTAATATCTTTGAGTTATCATGATAGCAATAAACCACAGAATTGTAAAGATAAAATTATTTTAAATCCACTCAAATCTTTAGAGGTCTATATTTTTAACTTAAATGTTTAATTATGATTTTAGCAATAATAAATGAAACATACTTACAAGTAGATTACTGAATCCAAATGTTCAAACGCTCCATTACCTATTAAGCTTAAATAGTTATCACTTACATTCCTAAAAGAGAACACAGATAGTTAAACGTTTCAGATAAGTTGTTTTATGGTGTCCATTGTCTGTGTTCAAGGCTTACATAATTATTTTATTTACAAATACATCTCTGTAGAAATAATCTATCAGAAGTATGGATCGAGTGTAGTAATGATATTATTTCAAGCAGATGACCAGCTTTGTTCATGTTACTTATGTTCATCACATGTAAATGGTAGAAGAACATTCAAAATATATGTTTACAAATTTGCATAAAAGGCAGAGAAAAAGCACTATGGAAGAACAGAGAAACTAGGATGAGTAGAAAATTCCTGTAGCACTGGAAATAATATTGTAAACCCTGAAGGCTGAGAGAATGGTGCCAACATACCAGAAAATTTGAGAAATTTCCTGTCTGAACAGAAAGGAAAGTTGAAAGAATAAAATTTCAGAACTGGCACGTTGATAGAGAAGGAATATACAACCGTGAGTTGACTGAAAGACAAGACGTGGGATGGAAACTCATTTTATCCATCACTCCAATGCTCATTAATTTACAATAGCTCATCATTTGATACAACATTTTAAAATTCTAATTTTCCTGTACAAATCCCTCCGTGAGAGATATAAGCTTTGGAACTCAAAGGGCAGGGGAAGAAAAGTATTTTAATATTTTTAAGGCAACCATGGATAGATTCTTCATAAACAAGGAAGTTACCTCTGTTGCATCACAGTTCCAGGGATACAGGTTTGATCCTGGCCTTGGGTGCTGGCAGTTTGGAGTTTGCACATTTGCCCCATAGTTTCTTCCAGGTGGTCTGATTTCCTTGTACATCCCAAATATCAAAATATGCTGGTATGTTAATTGGTTATTTTAAATTTCCCATTCGCATAGGTATTTGGCAAAATATTAAAAGTGGGCATGTGCAAGAAGTTAAGTTACAATGGTGGAGGGAATTGAGGAGAGGGGTGATGAGACTGCTTCACTGGGGGAGGGGGGGGGGGCATGAACTCGATGATCTGAACAGTTACCTTCTGTATTATAATACGTTAGTAGATTCTTGCTTAGCAAGAGGGTGAAAGGTTGATGGGGTAGGCAGGAATACAAATTGAGGTCACAATTAGATCAGCCAAGATATTAATTAATGGCTTACTTCTGCTCCTATTCTGTATGTCTGTATATGGCCCTTGTGAGACTCGCATGTCTGTCATCATTATTCTTTATTTTGTTACATTACCCATAATTGCCCCATTATGTGAAGTTGGTAATTTTTTTGTAAAAAAATTGTGCTTGTGAAACTGTAAAGGATTCCCTGGTATTTACAATCAAGGGTCGATGAACACAAATTTGATAAAATAATCAAAAACGTATAGAAGTCTGCTTAATTTTATGTAATTTTATGCCCATGTATTTTCCTGCTGGTTGTGTCAGATATGTGTTCAATACAGTGCTCAGATTATATTTCCCCTCAAATGATCAAATCAGATGTTGTTTCTTCACTTCCATGATTCTTCAGTACCCTGGTTCCTCGACATCTTTTCCAATCTGTTGTAATATAAGAACTTAAGACAGGAGCTGAAGTAGACCCTCACCCTTTGAGCCTACTCCCACTATTCATTAAGATAATGATTTATTCTTCTTGCGTATGGCGTGCACTGAAGATAATGACTGATCTACTATCGCAGAGTCATTTTCCAGCACTGTCCCAATAACCTTGATTTTGCAGTGATTTCCAGAAATCTATCCTGAATAAATATAATAGCCTCCACAGCCTTTTTCCCAGAGCAAGGGATCTGGAACTGCAGGTTGCAGGTTTAAGAGGAACAATTTAAAGATTTGAGGAATTAAGATTTTTCTCAGAGGATAGCAAATATCTGGAATGAACTGTGAGAATGTGGGAGAGTGTGCAATCTCCATGCACACACGAAGAACTGTGAAAATACATGAACAATGTCTAATTATTCAATGTTTTGCAGAGGTCAAACAGTTTCAGGAAAACACAAAGTGACAAGGAATTCAACGGGTCAGGCAAAATCTGTGAAGAGAATAGACAAATTACATATCGGGTCGGGACCCTTCTCCAGACAGAGGGAGGAGATGGTGGGAGAAATGTATGTACACAGGGATGGGATAGAGGGAGGTGTTATTTGAAATTGGAGAATCCAATGTTCATACCTGTGGGGTGTAAGCTACCCAAGCAGAATATGAGGCACTGTTCCTCCAGTCACTCAGGCAATGGAGGAGGCCCAGGACAGAAAGATCGTAAGATGAATGGGAAGACAAGTTAAAATGGTTAGCAACCAGGAGATCCAATAGACTTTGGCGGACAAAGTAAACGTGCTTGGCAAATAGATTGTTCAATTAGACATTTCTCATCATATGCATCCACGAATTATGGTATGGACTCCATAAATATAAGAAAATCGGTTTTACTAATTGTTGTATTCAGGTTGTCTAAATTTTGTATTCAAATTTTCTAATTTGCACCTAAATAGTGCTTATTCTTCAATGTATGATCAATGAGGATTTGGATCCAGCAAAGTAAATAGATTTTCTCTTTGACCTTCGTAAAACACCACATATGCATATATTTTCCACTTAAAGTCATAATTCTGGTTTAAAACAGCAATGGCTTAAACGAGGGCTGACCACTGCAAAGAACAAGAGAAAGAGACTGGAGGGATGAAGCTTAAATTTGCAAGAGTTATAATATGTTTTGGTCTCAGATCTCTTGTGACTCAACATCTCAGACTTGGAAATCAGCAGTCAGGGATCAAGTATTCACATCACTGTTACTTAATATTATGTAGAGGATCTATCCATATCTCACCTATTTTATTTTTAGGCTATGTGTTCCATTGTCAATTAGAAGTGCCCCAATTCCTACCAAGATGAGCCACCTATCTAAATCTAATAAGTAACTCAATGAAGAAAAAACTCAGCCAATGCTGAAATCTGAAACTGAAATAGAAAAATGTGGACATACTAAGTCAACATCTGCCAAGGGAAAATCAAAGTGAGCATTTTGAAGTACCCTCAGAAGTGAAAACTGAAAATTTGTTTGAAAAGATACAGAGGAATGGGGGAGTGAAGAAACAAAGGGATGAAAATGCAGACAATGGTTGTGATTTTTTTCCAGCTTTCAAATATTTGTTATTTTTTCACATGCTATTGGTATGGTTTTATAAACTTACAATGGAATCACTTCCAAATTTTCAGATGTATTTTGCATTATTTCAGATTAGGTTAAACACAACTTTGTGGTTTTGTTTAGTTGCCAAATGTTACAACAGAAGTATCTCTTCAAAAACTCAAACCACAATCTTCAACCTTTGTATTAGTTATCAAAAGTAACTATTTTGGTGCATTACTGTAGATAGTAATTAAGAATCTGCAATACACATGGATTATTTGCTTAAAACGTGTAATTCGTTGAAACAACAGGGAAAGAACAGAAATAAAATGATATAATTTTACAGATAACATTACAAATGCACAGTATGATATTGAGCGTTTTAATTAGATTCAATGATAACCTAAATTTTAGGGTAATGCTACTGAGCACATTTGTTTTAATAATAATATTGCTTTTAACAATTCACACATAAAACCTGTGAAAATAATACTTACAGGAAATGTATGCTTGATAGTTGTGAAAAGGCGCCAGGACCCAAAACCAGGATGTTATTATTGCTCAGATCCCTGGTACAAATCATAGGCACAACATGTGATTCAACACACAAAATATGCATAAAAACATAATTCCTGGCTACATAATGAATATAAATAGTAATCGGCATGGATTCATAGTCACAGAGCAGGAAACAGGCCCGTCAGCCCACCCTATCCATCCCAACCAAACTGACATTATGAGCTAGTCCCATTTGCCTGCATTTGGCAAATATAACTATAAACCCCTCCAATCCAAATAGCTGCAGATTTTCCTATGAATCCTATCCTTGTATCTGTGAATTTCAAATGTCAATGCAGCAAGCGACAAACATAAATTTGGCAATTTGCGAAATACTGATATTTCTCCTTGTATGCCTGCCCTAAATGCGCTTCGTCACCTGAGAAAAGCATCAATATTTTATGCTTTACTATTATTTTTCCATTGCAATTTCTTAATTTTGACCACAAAATATCAATTAAAAAAATATAAATTACTACGAATTAAACGTTTCCATTTCTTTGCCGCAGATGTTGATAGGAAAATGTCACCATCCCAGAGGTTCCAGCAAGTGCTAAATTCTGTCAGCCTACATTCAGAATCAAGCTTAAAACATTTGGAATGGGTTGGCCACATTCATGAGAGATGATTATTCATTGTCCGGTACCTCACTATACCTGTGTATATGACAATACACCAGACTTGACTTGACTTCGACATTGATCAAAACGGCCACTAAACATGACCTCTATTACAAAAAAAAGCAGTAAATGAGACAAGAAAGTGGCAGGCAGACGCATAGACAAATGAGAGATAAGGATTCCTTGATGTTGACTGTTCAGGACATCAAATGAAGCAAGGAGAAATGAGAAGAAAGTCCTGAGCCAAACTAGATGTTATTCAATATAAAGTTGACTATTGAGGCACAAACCATCACATTTGGCGATCTCCATTCTTTAAAACAAGAGATAGTCTACTCTACAGACACAAATGTCAGACATAAAATAATGTTTTGTGTTAAATTAGCAATGTATAAAATCTGCTTTTGAAATTAAAGTCAATTTAGTCCAAACTTTCTGGATTACAATTAAAACACAAACTACGTGTTATAACACCAGGATAAGCGGTCAATCAAGAAAACCAAGCCCAAAGCCAAAGTACTATCTAAACTGATTATCTATCTATATTACTAAAACTCTGATCTTGACCGCTTTTAGCCCACTGTGCTGCGATTTCCGACAGAACGCAGCCACCTACAGCCGCCATTTTTGGCCACCTCGCTCAGAGCCCCCCTCCGCCTTACCGGTGCGGAGGATTTTTCCCATCGATGACAAATCAGAGAGATATTAATGTTTTTTAAAAAAACACCATTCTCTCTGCTGCCCCTGCTGGAGGGAGGGGGAGCGGCTATAAAACCAGGAAGTGGTGTGCCTCACTTAGTCTCTGCAAGATGGATTAAGCCAAGGTTCAAGTCTCTCTGAGCTCTGAATAACACTGAACAAATGTCTACACAACTGTGAGTCCCCTTAATGTGGTTTGAAAATGAAAATATGGTTTGTTTGAAGGAAAAAGGGAATGCCTGCAAATGGTTGTTTGGGTGCTTTGGCTTGAAGTTGAAAGCCACTACTTACTGCAAATGGTGACTTGGGTGATTTGGCTTGAAGTTGAAAGGCACTACTTACTGCAAATGGTGGCGGGTGCTTTGGCATGAAGTTGAAAGGCACTACTTACTGCAAATGGTGGCTTGGGTGCTTTGGCTGAGGTTGAAAGGCACTGCTTACTGCGAATGGTGTCTTGGTGGCTTGGGTGCTTTGGCTTGAAGTTGAAAGGCACCACTTACTGCAAATGGTGGCTTGGGTGCTTTGGCTTGAGGGCGAAAGTCACTACTTACTGCAAATGGTGGCTTGGGTGCTTTGGCTTGAAGTTGAAAGGCATTACTTACTGCAAATGGTGGCTTGGTTGCTTTGGCTTGAAGTTGAAAGGCACTACTTACTGCAAATGGTGGCTTGGGTGCTTTGACTTGAAGTTCAAAGGCATTACTTACTGCAAATGGTGGCTTGGGTGCTTTGGCGTGAAGTTGAAAGGCATTACTTACTGCAAATGGTGGCTTGGGTGCTTTGGCTTAGAGTTGAAAGGCACTACTTACCGCAAATGGTGGATTGGGTGCTTTGGCTTGAAGTTGAAAGGCACTGCTTACTGCGAATGGTGTCTTGGTGGCTTGGGTGCTTTGGCTTGAAGTTGAAAGGCACCACTTACTGCAAATGGTGGATTGGGTGCTTTGGCTTGAAGTTGAAAGGCACTAACTGCAAATGGTGGCATGAAGTTGAAAGGCACTACTTACTGCAAATGGTGGCTTGTGTACATTGGCTTGAAGTTGAAAGGCACTACTTACTGCAAATGGTAGCTTGGGTGCTTTGGCTTGAGGTTGAAAGGCACTACTTACTGCAAATGGTGGCTTGGGAGTTTTGGTTTGAAGTTGAAAGGCACTACTTACAGCAAATGGTGGCTTGGGAGCTTTGGCTTGAAGTTGAAAGGCACTACCTACTGAAAATGGTGGCTTGGGTGCTTTGGCTTGAAGTTGAAAGGCACTACTTACTGCAAATGGTGGCTTGGTTGATTTGGCTTGAAGTTGAAAGGCACTACTTACTGCAAATGGTGGCTTGGGTGCTTTGGCTTGAAGTTGAAAGGCATTACTTACTGTTAATGGTGGCTTGGGTGCTTTGGCGTGAAGTTGAAAGGCATTACTTACTGCAAATGGTGGCTTGGGTGCTTTGGCTTTAAGCTGAAAGGCACTACTTACTGCAAATGGTGGCTTGGGTGATTTAGTTTGACGTTGAAAGGCACTTCTAACTGCAAATGGCGGCTTGGGTGCTTTGGCATGAAGTTGAAAGGCACTACTTACTGCAAATGGTGGCATGAAGTTGAAAGGCACTACTTACTGCAATTGGTGGCTTGGGTGCTTTGGCTTGAAGTTGGAAGGCACTACTTACTGCAAATAGTGGCTTGGGTGCTTTGCTTGAAGTTGAAAGGCACTAACTGCAAATGGTGGCTTGGGTGCTTTGGCTTTGTTCAAAGGCACTACTTACTGCAAATGTTGGCTTGGGTGATTTAGCTTGACGTTGAAAGGCACTTCTAACTGCAAATGGCGGCTTGTGTGCTTTGGCTTGAAGTTGAAAGGCACTACTTACTGCAAATGGTGGCTTGGGTGCTTTGGCTTGAAGATGAAAGGCACTACTTACTGCAAATGGTAGCTTGGGTGTTCGGCTTGAAGTTGAAAGGCACTACTTACTGCAAATGGTGGCTTGGGTGCTTTGGCTTGAAGTTGAAAGGCACTACTTATTGCAAATGGTGGCGTAGGTGCATTGTCTTGAAGTTGAAAGGCACTACTTACTGCAAATGGTGGCATGAAGTTGAAAGGCACTACTTACTGCAAATGATGGCTTGGGTGCTTTGGCTTGAGGTTGAAAGGCACTACTTACTGCAAATGGTGGCTTGGGTGCTTTGGCTTGAAGTTGAAAGGCACTACCTACTGCAAATGGTGGCTTGGGAGCTTTGGCTTGAAGTTGAAAGGCACTACCTACTGCAAATGGTGGCTTGGGTGCTTTGGCTTGAAGTTGGAAGGCACTACTTACTGCAAATAGTGGCTTGGGTGCTTTGCTTGACGTTGAAAGGCACTTCTAACTGCAAATGGCGGCTTGGGTGCTTTGGCATGAAGTTCAAATGCACTACTTACTGCAAATGGTGGCTTGGGTGATTTAGCTTGACGTTGAAAGACACTTCTACCTGCAAATGGCGGCTTGTGTGCTTTGGCATGAAGTTGAAAGGCACTACTTACTGCAAATGGTGGCATGCAGTTGTAAGGCACTACTTACTGCAAATGATGGCTTGGGTGCTTTGGCTTTAAGTTGAAAGGCACTACTTACTGCAAATGGTGGCTTGGGTGATTTAGCTTGACGTTGAAAGGCACTTCTAACTGCAAATGGCGGCTTGGGTGCTTTGGCTTTAAGTTGAAAGGCACTACTTACTGCAAATGGTGGCTTGGGTGATTTAGTTTGACGTTGAAAGGCACTTCTAACTGCAAATGGCGGCTTGGGTGCTTTGGCATGACGTTGAAAGGCACTACTTACTGCAAATGGTGGCATGAAGTTGAAAGGCACTACTTACTGCAAATGGTGGTTTGGGTGCTTTGGCTTGAAGTTGGAAGGCACTACTTACTGCAAATAGTGGCTTGGGTGCTTTGCTTGAAGTTGAAAGCCACTAACTGCAAATGGTGGCTTGGGTGCTTTGGCTTTAAGTTCAAAGGCACTACTTACTGCAAATGTTGGCTTGAGTGGTTTAGCTTGACGTTGAAAGGCACTACTTACTGCAAATGGTGGCTTGGGTGCTTTGGCTTGAAGATGAAAGGCACTACTTACTGCAAATGGTGGCTTGGGTGCTTCGGCTTGAAGTTGAAAGGCACTACTTACTGCAAATGGTGGCATGAAGTTGAAAGGCACTACTTACTGCAAATGGTGGCTTAGGTGCTTTGGCTTGAAGTTGAAAGGCACTAACTGCAAATGGTGGCTTGGGTGCTTTGGCTTTAAGTTCAAAGGCACTACTTACTGCAAATGGTGGCTTGGGTGATTTAGCTTGAAGTTGAAAGGCACTTCTAACTGCAAATGGCGGCTTGTGTGCTTTGGCATGAAGTTGAAAGGCACTACTTACTGCAAATGGTGGCATGAAGTTGAAAGGCACTACTTACTGCAAATGGTGGCTTGGGTGCTTTGGCTTGAAGTTGGAAGGCACTACTTACTGCAAATAGTAGCTTGGCTGCTTTGCTTGAAGTTGAAAGGCACTACTTACTGCAAATGGTGGCTTGGGTGCTTTGGCTTGAAGTTGGAAGGCACTACTTACTGCAAATAGTAGCTTGGCTGCTTTGCTTGAAGTTGAAAGGCACTAACTGCAAATGGTGGCTTGGGTTCTTTGGCTTTAAGTTGAAAGGCACTACTTACTGCAAATGGTGGCTTGGGTGCTTTGGCTTAGAGTTGAAAGGCACTACTTACCGCAAATGGTGGATTGGGTGCTTTGGCTTGAAGTTGAAAGGCACTGCTTACTGCGAATGGTGTCTTGGTGGCTTGGGTGCTTTGGCTGGAAGTTGAAAGGCACCACTTACTGCAAATGGTGGATTGGGTGCTTTGGCTTGAAGTTGAAAGGCACTAACTGCAAATGGTGGCATGAAGTTGAAAGGCACTACTTACTGCAAATGGTGGCTTGTGTACATTGGCTTGAAGTTGAAAGGCACTACTTACTGCAAATTGTAGCTTGGGTGCTTTGGCTTGAGGTTGAAAGGCACTACTTACTGCAAATGGTTGCTTGGGAGCTTTGGTTTGAAGTTGAAAGGAACTACCTACTGAAAATGGTGGCTTGGGTGCTATGGCTTGAAGTTGAAAGGCACTACTTACTGCAAATGGTGGCTTGGTTGCTTTGGCTTGAAGTTGAAAGGCACTACTTACTGCAAATGGTGGCTTGGGTGCTTTGGCTTGAATGTTGAAAGGCATTACTTACTGTAAATGGTGGCTTGGGTGCTTTGGCTTTAAGTTCAAATGCACTACTTACTGCAAATGGTGGCTTGGGTGATTTAGCTTGACGTTGAAAGGCACTTCTAACTGCAAATGGCGGCTTGTGTGCTTTGGCATGAAGTTGAAAGGCACTGCAAATGGTGGCATGAAGTTGAAAGGCACTACTTACTTCAAATGGTGGCTTGGGTGCTTTGGCATTGTTGAAATGCACTACTTACTGCAAATGGTGGCTTGGGTGCTTTGGCTTGAAGATGAAAGGCACAACTTACTGCAAATGGTGGCTTGGGTGCTTCGGCTTGAAGTTGTAAGGCACTACTTACTGCAAATGGTGGCTTGGGTGCTTTGGCTTGAAGTTGAAAGGCACTACTTATTGCAAATGGTGGCGTAGGTGCATTGTCTTGAAGTTGAAAGGCACTACTTACAGCAAATGGTGGCTTGGGAGCTTTGGTTTGAAGTTGAAAGGCACTACTTACTGCAAATGGTGGCTTGGGTGCTTTGGCTTTAAGTTGATAGGCACTACTTGCTGCAAATGGTGGCTTGGGTGCTATGGTTTGAAGTTGAAAGGCACTACTTACTGCAAATTGTGGCATGTAGTTGAAAGGCACTACTTACTGCAAATTGTGGCATGAAGTTGAAAGGCACTACTCACTGCAAATGGTGGCTTGGGTGCTTTGGCATGAAGTTGAAAGGTACTACTTACTGCAAATGGTGGCATGCAGTTGAAATGCACTACATACTGCAAATGGTGCCTTGGGTGCTTTGGCATGAAGTTGAAAGGCACTACTTACTGCAAATGGTAGCATGATGTTGAAAGGCACTACTTACTGCAAATGGTAGCATGAAGTTGAAAGGCCCTACTTACTGCAAATGGTGGCTTGGGTGCTATGGCTTGAAGTTGAAAGGCATTACTTACTGCAAATGATGGTGTGGGTGCATTGGCTTGAAGTTGAAAGGCACTACTTACTGCAAATGGTGGCATGAGGATGAAAGGCACTACTTACTGCAAATGGTGGCGGGTGCTTTGGCATTGTTGAAAGGCACTACTTACTGCAAATGGTGGCTTGGGTGCTTTGGCTTGGTTGAAAGGCACTACTTACTGCAAATGGTGGCGGGTGCTTTGGCTTGAAGTTGAAAGGCACTACTTACTGCAAATGGTGGCTTGGGTGCTTTGGCTTTAAGTTGAAAGTCTATACTTACTGCAAATGGTGGCTTGGGTGCTTTAGCTTGAAGTTGAAAGGCACAACTTACTGCAAATGGTGGCTTGGGTGATTTGGCTTGAAGTTGAAAGGCGCTTCTTACTGCAAATGGTGGCGGGTGCTTTGGCTTGAAGTTGAAAGGCACTACTTACTGCAAATGGTGGCATGCAGTTGAAATGCACTGCATACTACAAATGGTGGCTTGGGTGCTTTGGCTTGAAGTTGAAAGGCACTACCTACTGCAAATGGTGGCTTGGGTGCTTTGGCTTGAAGTTGAAAGGCACTACTTACTGCAAATGGTGGCTTAGGTGCTTCGGCTTGAAGTTGAAAGGCACCACTTACTGCAAATGGTGGCATGAAGTTGAAAGGCACTACTTACTGCAAATGGTGGCTTGGGTGCTTTGGCTTGAAGTTGAAAGGCACTACTTACTGCAAATTGTGGCATGAAGTTGAAAGGCACTACTTACTGTAAATGGTGGCTTGGGTGCTTTGGCTTGAAGTTGAAAGGCACTACATACTGCAAATGGTGGCTTGGGTGCTTTGGCTTGAAGTTGAAAGGCACTACTTACTGCAAATGGTGGCTTGGGTGCTTTGGCTTGAAGTTGAAAGTCTATACTTACTGCAAATGGTGGCTTGGGTGCTTTAGCTTGAAGTTGAAAGGCACAACTTACTGCAAATGGTGGCTTGGGTGATTTGGCTTGAAGTTGAAAGGCACTTCTTACTGCAAATGGTGGCTTGGGTGCTTTGGCTTGAAGTTGAAAGGCACTACTTACTGCAAATGGTGGCATGCAGTTGAAATGTACTACATACTGCAAATGGTGGTTTGGGTGCTTTGGCTTGAAGTTGAAAGGCACTACATACTGCAAATGGTGGCTTGGGTGCTTTGGCTTGAAGTTGAAAGGCACTACTTACTGCAATGGTGGCATGCAGTTGAAATGCATTACATACTGCAAATGGTGGCTTGGGTGCTTTGGCTTGAACTTGAAAGGCACTACATACAGCAAATGGTGGCTTGGGTGCTTTGGCTTGAAGTTGAAAGGCATTACTTACTGCAAATGGTGGCTTGGGTGCTTCGGCTTGAAGTTGAAAGGCACTACTTACTGCAAATGGTGGCTTGAGTGCATTGGCTTGAAGTTGAAAGGCACCACTTACTGCAAATGGTGGCATGAAGTTGAAAGGCACTACTTACTGCAAATGGTGGTTTGGGTGCTTTGGCTTGAAGTCGATAGGCACTACTTACTGCAAATGGCGGCGGGTGCTTTGGCTTGAAGTTGAAAGGCACTACTTATTGCAAATGGTGGCGTAGGTGCATTGTCTTGAAGTTGAAAGGCAGTACTTACTGCAAATGGTGGCAGGAAGTTGAAAGGCACTACTTACTGCAAATGGTGGCTTGGGTGCTTTGGCTTGAAGTTGAAAGGCACTACTTACTGCAAATGGTGGCTTGGGTGCTTTGGCTTGAAGTTGAAAGGCACTACTTACTGCAAATGGTGGCTTGGGTGCTTTGGTTTGAAGTTGAAAGGCACTACTTATTGCAAATGGTGGCGTAGGTGCATTGTCTTGAAGTTGAAAGGCACTACTTACTGCAACTGGCGGCTTGGGTGCTTTGGCTTGAAGTTAAAAGGCACTACTGCAAATGCACTTAATTCCTGTTTGCACTGTACATTGATTTTAGATAAAACGCTACCACTTACAGCTGTGATTTTTGGCCATCTGACTCAGTCCCCCTCCGCTGTGCAGGTGCAGAGAATTCTTCCCATCATTGAAAAATAAAAGTGTTATTAGTGTTTTAAAAATGTTGAGAATCTCTCTCCTGTCAATCACGCCATGAAAGCCACACCTTTTGGGGGAGGGGTTATAAAACCCGGAAGTGTGGGTGTGGCTCAGTCTCTGCATGATGGGAGAGGGAGAGGTCACGACTGTCTGAGCTGTGAATCAACTGAACACACTGAATGTCTACTGAACTGTGAGTTTGGTGTTTTGTGTGGTTTTATGGTGGTTTCACCCTGCAAGAAATGGTATGAAGCTGCATTTGAATTTGGTGGCCTTGCACCCTGCTTGAAATGGAATGAAACTGCACTTGAATTTGGTGGCCTTGCACCCTGCTTGAAGTGGAATGAAACTGCACTTGAATTTGGCCGCCTTGCATCCTACTTGAAGTGGTATGAAACTGCACTGAATTTGGTGGCCTTGCACCCTGCTTGAAGTGGTTGGAAACTGCAATTGAATTTGGTGGCCTTGCACCCTGCTTGAAGTGGTAGGAAACTGCACTTGAATTTGGTGGCCTTGCACCCTGCTCAGTGGTAAGAAACTGCACTTGAATTTGGTGGCCTTGCGCCCTGCTCAGTGGTAAGAAACTGCACTTGAATTTGGTGGCCTTGCACCCTGCTTGAAATGATAGGAACTATGGATTTGAATTTGGTGGCCTTGCACCCTGCTTGAAAAGGAATTTCAAGGAATAGTCATGAGTCAACTGCCAGCCCACCAGCCGTGAGTGAGTTGCCAGCAGATCAGGCTTGAGGGACTGAGCTGCCACCCCAAGAACCCATACCAGCGCTCCAGAAAGCCCCCCCACTGGCCACCAATATTGGAATTGGTGGAGAGGTGGAATATTGCGTCGGGGGACCAGGCCTCCCATGTGAACATGGGACCCAACGGGTCCCACTTAGTCTAGTACAAACTAATGCTAAGGACAATAACTAACTCCAGATGCAATAATCAGCTACCTAAATGTTAACAAGCACTTTTTTTTTTAAACTGATTGTGTCGATGCAAGTAGATCATTGGGGTTATCAAGTGGGCACCTCCCTTCACTGGTGTTTCATTGAGTTGAGCCCAGGACACCTCGGGAAGGCTCAACAGTAAGTTCTCGCGTCCCAGAACAATCCCACTCGATACCTGCTTCCACCACCTCTACTACCAGTATCTACTAAATAAAGGAAACATTTTTATCTTTATTGGTAACATTAATCAAAAAAGGTACTTTATTGCATTCTATATTCTCTTCTACTTTCACTGGTTTTATTTTGTCAGCCTTCTGCAATTTACTCTTAAAGGGCACAAACATGTGCCTTAGCAAAGCAGCCATCATTATCAAGAACCTTTCACACTTTGACGATTCTTTCTTCTTCCCTCTCCTGTCAGGCAGAAGATACAAAAGCTTAAAAGTACATAGCACCAGGTTCTAGTAGTTTGGCGGCACTGAGGCGTAGCTGGTAGAGCTGCAATTTCATAGCGCCAGAGACCCGGGTTCGATCCTGACCTTCGGTGCTGTCTGTGTGGAGTTTGCATGTTCTCCCTGTGACCATCTGGATTTCTTCTAGGTGCTCTGGTTTCCTCCCACATCCCAGACGTGTGGGTTTGTAAGTTAATTGGCTTCTGTAAATGGTCGGCGTGGACTTGTTACCTCTGAATTAGAGTAAAGAAAAGCCTCTTCCTCACCGTTATCAGACTCTTGAACGGATCTCTCATTTGATAATGATGTATTCTTAATCTTCCTATCTACCTCCTTGCACTTTTCTTATCTGTACTTTCTCTGTAACTATAGCATTATACTAGACTAAGTGGAACCCGTTGGGGCTTGGCAACCAGATACTGGTTTGTACCGAAGTTAGACACAAAAAACTGGAGTAACTCCGCGGGTCAGGCAGCATATCTGGAGAAAAGGAACGCAACGTTTTGTATCGGCAGTGACGACTGTATTGCGTGGGTAAGATACTAGGTGCGGGGTGAGGAAGGGTCGGAGCGAATGACGGGCCCTGAACAGCGGCTCCATCTCCTCCTCATCCCGCCCACCGCCCACCCTGACAGCGGCCGCTGCTTGCAAATCCGCTAACGGCACACTTTCAAAACAAACCCTCCCGCACGCCGAGGCCGGGAGGAGGGAGGGAGGTGGAGGTCTCGGCTTGCGTGAGGATTTGTTTTGAAAGCGCCGTTAGCGGGTTTGCAAGCAGCGGTCCTTATCAGGGCGGGCGGGGTGCGGGAGGAGGAGGTGATGGAGCCACTGTCGCGGCCGCTGCTGCCGCTGTCCGGGGCCCGTCATTCGCTCCGACCCTTCTGAAGCAGCTGCACCAAAGATACTATAGCTATAGGATCTTTGAACTGCACCGCTCAGCCCCGCACCTTGCTGTTGGCTGGCGGAGGAGGGAGGCGGTGGCGAGGAGTTCTCAATGGCCAAGGCAGCGGGGCGATGTTGTCCGATGAGCGCTGACCTTCCTTCCTCCATACCTCGCCCCCCTTTCTCTCTCTCTCTCTCTCTCTTGCACGCCCCCTCCACCCCCCCCCCCCCCTTATCCTGGGACCCCTCCTCTGCATCCCGCACTGATCCCCATTCCCGCCTCTATTCAGTCCTCACTGACATCCTCTGTGCTCCCCTCCCCATCTCCTCCCCCCCCAATCTATTCATCCTGCGCTGATCACCCTATCCACCTCATATTGATTCTCTTGCCACCCACACCCCCCTTCCCATCCATCCTACACTGGTTCCCCAATTCATCCTGTACTTACCCCTTTCCCATAAATCCTGCACTTCTCCTCCATCCATCCTGTACTGATTCCCCCATCCATCCTGTACTAATCCACGCATTCATCACGTACTGACCCACCCTCCATTTATCCTGCACCTTCCCCTCATTCATCCTATAGTGATTCCCCATTCATCCTGCACAGACCCTCCGATCCACATTGTACTGACCCACCTCCTCCCATTCATCCTGCGCTGATCTCCCCCCCCCCCCCATTCATCCTGTACTGATCCTCCCATTCAAGAAGAATGGGAGGAACAGTCTGAAGAAGGGTCTTGACCCGAAACGTTGCCTATTTCCTTCGCTCCATAGGTGGTTCCCCCCCCCCCCCGCGATCTATCCACCCCGCACTGATTCACACACCCACCCCTCCCTGACCCTATTGTCCTGGGAATGTCTTCAGAGCGAACATTGACTGTTTGATAACGGAATGCAATCAAATGTGTTTTAATTCCCAATGTTATTATTTGTTTTAATCCATAAAGATGGATTAAGTAAATTGTGAACACATGGAACATTAAAACCGCAGTGTTCGATTGTCACTGCTACTGTTGACACGTTATTACAGAATTTATTTTAATGGCAAATCAATGCTCTTAATATGGAGTATCAGTACTGTAGTTATTTAATGAGCAACATTCACAACTATACGTACGCATATATGTTACCATGGTCCAGGATTTATTTACACAGGTTGATCATACGCTGAATTATCCAACCACATTTTTGTTTGGAAGTGGAAAGAACTAATAGAAATTGCATTAATTGCAATGTGTAAAAAGAGTTGAGATACTGTATTATAATTTTGCTGCATGACATTGTGGGATATATCATGTCTTGATTGGTGAATATGTTTAGTTTGTGACTTTATTTGAAGCAGAAATAATATGTGAATGCTTCATTGAGTATAATTCCGACTGGTAACTACACACTTCGTCCGAGCACATTTTCGCATGCGTCATGCAAGCCATCTTTAATGACTACCTAAACTGTCATTTGGCAACCTAAAAAGCTGCCAAGGTTGCCCGGCTGGCAACAGGGGGAAAAAGTTAAGCGAGAGCCCTGCTACTGGTCTCCAGAGGGCTAGTATGGACATTGTGGGAAAAATGGATTATTGGGGTGGCAGCTCAGTCCCTCAAGCCTGATGTGCTGGCAGCACACTCATGGCTGGTAGGCTGGCAGTTGACTCACGGCTATTCCTTGAAATTCCATTTCAAGCAGAGTGCAAGGCTACCAAATTCAAATCCATTTTCCTACCATTTCAAGCAAGGTGCAAGGCCACCAAATTCAAGTGCAGTTTCTTACCTCTTCGAGCAGGGTGCAAGGCCACAACATTCAAGTGCAGTTTCATACCACTTCAAGCAGGGTGCAAGGCCACCAAATTCAGGTTCAGTTTCCTACCACTTCAAGCAGGGTGCAAGGCCACCAAATTCAAGTGCAGTTTCCAACCACTTCAAGCAGGGTGCAAGGCCACCAAATTCAAGTGCGGTTTCATACCACTTCAAGCAGGGTGCGAGGCCACCAAATAAAATGCAGTTTCATACCATTTCATGCAGGGTGCAAGGCCACCACATCCTAATGCAGTTTCATACCATTTCAAGCAAGGTGAAACCACCATAAAACCACACAAAACACCACACTCACAGTTCATTAGACATTCAGTGTGTTCAGTTGATTCACAGCTCAGACAGTTGTGACCTTTCCCTCCCCCATCATGCAGAGACTGAGCTACACCCACATGTCCGGGTTTTATAATCCGTCCCCCTTACACCAGAAAAGGTGTGGCCTTCATGGAGTGATTGACAGGAGAGAGATTCTTAACATTTTTTAAACACTAATTACACTTTTATTTTTCATTGATGGGAAGAATCCTCTGCACCTGATCAGCGGAGGGGGACTGAGTAAGATTGGCAAAAATCACAGCCGTAAGTGGTAGCGTTTTACCTAAAATCAATATAGTGCAAACAGAAAGTTGTCAAGTTTAGACAAACAACCCTTTGCAGTGGCTTTTCACTTCAACCCAAACCCCCCCCCCCCAACAACCATTTGCAGTGCATTTTTACTTCAACCCAACCACCCCCCCCCCCCCAAACAACCATTTGCAGTGCATTTTTACTTCAACATAAAAAACCCCCAAACAACCATTTGAGTGCATTTTTACTTCAACCCAAAAAAAACCCAAACAACCATTTGCAGTGCATTTTTACTTCAAACCAAACAACCATTTGCAGTGCATTTTTACTTCAACCCAAACTACCATTTGCAGTGCATTTTTACTTCAACCCAAACAACCATTTGCAGTGCATTTTTACTTCAACCCAAACAACCATTTGCAGTGCATTTTTACTTCAACCCAAACAACCATTTGCAGTGCATTTTTACTTCAACGCAAACAACCATTTGCAGTGCATTTTTACTTCAACCCAAACAACCATTTGCAGTGCATTTTTACTTCAACCCAAACAACCATTTGCAGTGCATTTTTACTTCAACCCAAACAACCATTTGCAGTGCATTTTTACTTCAACCCAAACAACCATTTGCAGTGCATTTTTACTTCAACCCAAACAACCATTTGCAGTGCATTTTTACTTCAACGCAAACAATCATTTGCAGTGCATTTTTACTTCAACCCAAACAACCATTTGCAGTGCATTTTACTTCAACCCAAACAACCATTTGCAGTGCATTTTTACTTCAAACCAACCATATTTTCATTTTCAAACCATATTAAGGGCACTCACAGTTGAGTAGACATGTGTTCAGTGTTATTCAGAGCTCAGAGAGACGTGACCCTCTGGCTTCCTCCATCTTGCAGAGACTGAGTGAGGCACACCACATCCTGGTATTATAGTCCCTCCCCCTCCCTCCAGCAGGGGCAGCAGAGAGAATGGCAAATTTTTACAAAACATTAATATCTCTCTGATTTTTCATCGATGGGAAAAATCCTCTGGTCCAGGAAGGCGGAGGGGGGCTCTGAGCGAGGTGGCCAAATATGATGGCCGTAGGTGGCGGCGTTCTTTCAGAAATCACAGCACAGCGAGCCAAAAGCGGTCAAGATCAGACTTTTAGTAACATAGATTCTGCACGCTGTTTATATTCTCTTTTGTTAATATATAGTATAATCTGTCTGGACAGCAAAAAAGCTAAGTTTTTCACTGTATCTCAATGCACCTGACATTAATAAACTAAAACCAATACCACTTGTTGGAATCTAATTTCAGAGATAGTCTCATCAAATGTATGAACATAATGGGAAACTAACTGGCCGTAATGGGCGATTTTTTGGGTGACTACCACAAAATTTTCAACATGTTGAAACATTTTTGGCGACAGCGGCGACAATTTTTGCTGTCATAGGTGCTATCGCAGGTTATCGCCAGGTGTCATAGGTGAATTCCATTAAAATTAGTCCCTGGCAGTCGCCTACAGAGTCGCCTAAGTGGGACAGGCCCATAAGGATAACGCTGCTGAATCAGGCCTGAACCTAATCGAAAATTTAACACATGAACACTATTTTCAGTATATGTCATGGCTAACCATAGAATCAGGTGGTCTAGTCGATAATCCCATTCAAATTTAAGGATAGTGAGATCAGTAGATTGAGAATAAACGAAATGGTATCTAAATGTACATGGATCACATTCTCCACTTTTAGTGAAAATCAAATTCCAGTTTATTTCACACATGAAAAGTCAATTCTTTGAAACTGTAGCTCAGTATTTATTAAGATTACGCAAGGAAACCATTATGGCTCTTGCAGATTGAACCGGGCAGAGATGAAGATGTTTGACCGGCAAGTACTTTGGCACTAAAAGTTATTATTACTTCAGGTTATAGAGGAGAAAATCAGTTGTGGTTCTCAACCGTGTCAGAGTTTAGTGGTTCCTGCCCAAGAAGAGTACTGTGACCTGACTCAATGATAACCATCCACTAGCACATACATTCTCCATAACGAGATACTTCAAGAGGTTGGTTATAGCCCGAATCAACTCCTGCCTCACACATGACTTGGATTGCTTCAGTTTGCCCTATATAGGTCAACAACAGATTTTAACTTGCTGGCTCTCCATTCTGTTCTGGACCATCTGGATAACAGGAACACATACAGGAGCACATTCATCAACCACAGTTCGGCATTCAACACTTTCATCACCTCCAAATTATCAGTAGAGTACGAGACCTGGGCCTCTGTACTTCCATGTGCAACCGGATACTTGATTTCCTCGTCGACAAACCACAATCAGTGTGGATGTGTAACATCTCCTCCTCACTGACCAACATCAGAGGTGTTTAGCCCCCACCTACACAGTTCACTATAAACTTGTAGGCGACACCACTGTTGTTGCCCAAATCGCGGGTGGTGATGTGTCCGCATGCAGGGGAATGGTGAAATACTTTGTTGAGTGGTGCTACAACAATCTTTCACTTAACATCAACTAAACCAAGGAACTAATTGATGACTTCGGAATGGGGAGGTCGACCACACACCAGTTTTCATTGAATGAGTCGGCACTGAAGTTAGCATCTTCAAATTCCTGAGCATTAACATGTCAGATGACCTGCCCCAATGCAGCACATAGATGTAATCACAAAGTAGCCATACCAGCAACTCTACTTTCTTTGTAGTTTAAAAACATTTAGCATATGAATGAATGAAACTTTATTGTCATTCAGATATACACCTAGACACAGTGCACCTTGAATGAAATTCCGTTGCATTTGACTCCAAATCAGGTAATAGTAAAAGTGCTAGGTGCGTCCATAAAAATGCCTCATGTGCATGGTTCGGTAAAATAAAATATATATAAAAAGTTTTTTAAAAAGTGTCGATATTTAAAAAGTTCTAGCCTCGGTTTTGTTGATTGTTCAGTAATCTTATGGCCTGGGGGATGAAGCTGTTGCAGAACCTGGTTGTCCCGCTCTTCATGCTGTGGTACCTCCTCCCAGAGTTAAGCAGTATAAACAGTCCAAATTGTGGGTGTGTGTGTGGGGGCTCTGGTAATGCCCTTAGCTCTAATCAGACAGCGCTTGTACCCCATGTCCATGATGGAAGGAAGAGAAGTCCCAATGATTTTTTCCGCTGTCCTCACCACTCTCTGAAGGCACTTCCAGTCCGCAGCTGTACAGCTGCCTCACCACGTAGAGATGCAGCTGGTCATGACCGACTCAATTGTGCTTCTGTAGAAAGTGGCGAGGATGGGAGGGTGGAGGTGTAAACTTCTCAACCTGCGGAGGGAGTACAACCGCTGCTGTGCCCGTTTTGCCAGAGATGTAATGTTTGTGGACCAGTTTAAGGTGTCCGTTATATGCACCCCCAGGAACTTGATGCTTTTCACCTGCTCCACTGCTGAGTTGTTAATGCAAAGTGGAGTGTGACTGGGCTGAATTTTCCTTTTGAAATCGACGACAATCTCCTTGGTTTTGTTCACATTTAGGAGAAGGTTGTTCCTGCTGCACCAGCTCAGCAGCTGTTCCACCTCCTCTCTATATGCCTGGTCGTCGTTATTGCGGATGAGGCCCACTACTGTTGTGTCATCCGCGTATTTGATGATATGGTTAGTAGTGGACCTGGCGACACAGTCATGTGTCATCAATGTAAAGAGCAGCGGACTCAGGACACAGCCCTGAGGGGAGCCGGTGCTCAGTGTGATGACCGAGAAGGTGTTCTTCCCCACCCACACAGACTGGGGTCTTTCAGAAAGGAAATCCAGGATCCAGTTGCATAGTATGGTATTGAATCCTAGGGGTGCCAGTTTGCTCACCAGATGCTGGGGGATTATCGTGTTAAATGCTGAGCTGAAATCAACAAACAGCATCCGCACGTGGGTGTTCCTCTCCTCCAGGTGTTGTAGGCTCAGGTGGACTGCAGAGGAGATAGCATCCTCTGTGGAGCGGTTCGGGCGATAAGCAAACTGGAACGGGTCAAAACTGGAGGGGAGTTTAGAGACCATGTACTGCTTAATAAGCCTCTCAAAGCACTTCATATCACCGAATACTCTCACAAATTTTAAAGGTGCACTGTGGAAGGTATCCTGACTGGTTGCAACATATCCTGGTATGCCAATTGCAATGAACAGGAACTCAAAAGGCTGCAAAGAGTGGTGGACTCAGCCTGGTCCATCGCTGGTACAGCCCTCCCAATCATCAGGCATAGACATGAGGCATTACCTCAAGATGGTAGCAAGACCAGTTGACCGTAATACCATGTGAAGGGTGGCATGCACAAATGTGTGGTGAAGGTTATAAATGGCATGAATTAATAAGGGCTAATCTACATCCTTCCTCTTAAAGAAGTAAAGCATATACATATCGGTTAATAGGCCATATTGTGAAACATAGTATAAGTTGCGGCATTTATTACTTTACTGCATAAGAAAGCACATAAAACTAAACGGGTCATGCACAGTTCAGGTGTAGCCGGTAAATTTTCCAATCAGCGGGTTTGGTTTGCAGACACGACCTGTACGTGTACGGTAATAACCCCCACCAGACACCTCATCCTTCGCTGGGGTAGCAAGTCCCTTATCGGGCGAACACGGAGGAGAAGACACCGGTGGAGATGAGGGTACCAGGGAAGGCAAGGATGGCGCTGGCGCTGGCACCGGCAGAGGAATAGCTGGAGCGGCATTCGCAGAGCGTGAGGGAAGACTGGCGGGCTGGTCCAGGTAAGAACGTGGAGGTGCCGGTTCATTAACCGGGAGGAGGTGTTGGTGGGTTCGCCGTTAGATGCCGTTGTCAATATTGGCCAGGTACGAGCGTAGCTCTGCGGTTGACAATTTACAAGATACATTTATTTGTCACATGTACCAATTGGTACAGTGAAATGTGTGGTCGACATACAGCCATACAAATAATAAAGAGCACATAACACGATAGTCTTAACACAGATATCCCCACACAGCGGGATCAAAGTTTCCCACTGTGAGGGAAGGCTCCAAAATTCAGTCATCCTCCTCTGGTGTCCTCCCGTGGTCGGGGGGCTCCAGAACCCCCCGCTGTCGCCGCTACGGGCGACCTAATGTTCAGGCTCGCTCGCCGCGGTGATGGAAGTCCGACGTCGGGACTGGAGGACACCCTCAGCGGCTTGGACATCCGTATCGGCCACCTCCTACCGGAGTCCGCGGCTCCCGAAGTCCACAGGCCGCGTTGAGCGGAGATTCAACACTGGCAGCCCTCGGCAAAGGGCCCCAGAACTTTGCGATGTTGAAGTCAGCGCCGGCCGCACTGGAAGCTCTGCAAACCACAGCTCCGATGTTGAAGCAGCGGGCCCAACACTCTGGAGCTTCAACGGCGATCCAGGTAAGTAATCGCCCGCTCCGCGATGTATCCAGCGCTGCGCCACCGCTGAAACTCTGGTCCGGTCCCCGGCAGGAAAGGCCGCTCCAATCCAGGTAGTAGGCTGCGAGGAGGGGGGCGAGGACGTGACTCGGAGAATAGACAGGTGGTTTTCGCAGGTTGTCGAGGTGCCCGTGAGAGGTTGTCAGCTACGTGCATGTCCTTACCATGTTTGTAGGTAAATCTGATGTCATATCTCTGTAGTTTCATCATCATGCGTTGTAATTGCGCTGGTGGCGTGTGGATCGGTTTCCTGAGGACACTGACCATGGGCTGGTAATCAGTTTCGACCGTGATCGGGTTGCCAAAGATAAAGTCCTTGAATTTCTTGCAGGCAAAGGTTACTGCGAGTAACTCCTTTTTGATTTGGTCATGGTACGGCAGGCATAGGCAACTGGTCTGGGACCCTTTCCGTCATCTTGTAGGCATGCAGCGCCCAGTACATACCGGGAGGCATCGCAGATGAGGGTTACGGGTAACTTGGCATCAAAGTATGCGAGGGTTGGAGCGCAAGACATTAGTTTTTTGAGGGTGTCAAATGCCCTCTACTGGTGTTGGTGCCAGGAACAGTGGGTATCCTTGTGGGTCAGTTGTCGCAGCGGGGCTGGCAGCTCGCTGAAGTTTGGGATGAATTTTCCCAGGTAGTTTACCATGCCTAAAAATCGTTGCATAGCTGTCACATCCGTAGGTGCTGGCATTTCGTTGATGGCAATGGTTTTAGACGGGTCTGGCCTAAGTCCGTTGTTGGTGAACACGTGGCCCACATAAGTCACTTTGTCGACCCAAAACCTGCACTTGAGAGGGTTGAGTTTGAGATTTACCTCCCTGGCACGATCCAGGACCTGGTTCAGGTTTGAGTCATGTTCTAGTGCATTGCGCCCGGTGATCAGGATGTCGTCCACGATTATGTAACATGGGTACCCAGCAAATCTATAGCTACTAACTATGGGAGAGGTTGGACAAACTTGGATTGTATTCTCTGGAGCATCAGAGATTGAGGGGAGACCTGAAGAAAGTATATAAAATTATGAGAGGCGTGGATAGAATCTTTCTCCCTTGGTTAAAATGTCAAATATACCAAAGAGCATAGTTTTAAGTTTAAATGAGAAGTGCGAGGCAAGTTATTTTCTTAAACCGAGAGTGATGGATACCTGGAAAGCGCTGCCAAGGGTGGTGGTGGAGGTACATACAATAAACACTTTTTCTCACAGTGAGTTGTGAGTCTGTGGAATTCTCTGCCTCAGAGGGCGGTGGAGGCCGGTTCTCTGGATACTTTCAAGAGAGAGCTAGATAGGGCTCTTAAAGATAGCAGTCAGGGGATATGGAGAGAAGGCAGGAACGGAGTACTGATTGGGGATGATCAGCCATGATCACATTGAATGGCAGTGCTGGCTCAAAGGGCCGAATGGTCTACTCCTGCACCTATTGTCTATTGTCTAATAGCCTTTCTTGGTGTGCTATGTTCTACGTTCTATATTATTGTTTTTTTGTATCTGTCCCAGACATTGGAATGATCTGTACACAACTCTCAAGTTTTCATTGCATTTATAATGCTTCAACCTATTTACCATTTTAAAAAGTTCTTTGATTTTTATATACTCTATTGAATGACCAAGCAATTGCAAAAACTGAAATTTGTCATGGATTTTCCTATTAACAACAATGTTTTTCTGCAATTCCCTCATCTACACTGCTCCAAACACAACCTACCTTTGGCAAACTTGGATGTACGTATGTCTGCGCTCTTAATATAGTGAAATGTTAATGCTCAAACACAAGTTTGTATAGAACACCAGCTTTACATCCTGTCAATTGTATTATCCCAATTCAATTCCTTAATCCCCTTTCCAATAAGTCTACCAGAGTGTCACAAATTTCAAATTTAGCTGACAGCTTCTTATGGGTTTTCATCAAGTTTTTTTCTGGATGTCCAAAAAGTAACACCTGGACGTCCGTTATTTTAGACACCATGTCATTAAAAAAGAAACATTCACCAAACAATGGAGACATTTTACAACTTTTGCTTGCTCCATCTTCAATAAAAGATGTCACTGGATCGACGGAGATTCAGAAGTTTAATTAGAGCATCTGCAAGGCTGAGGCCTATTTTGTTTTCAATCCAATTATGGTAATCATCTGCCCCTGTGGATATCATTCATGCCATCATGCTCTTGAATAATGTTAAATTGCTTATGTAAATTTGGTAAATCATTGTCCTGTCTGTATTATAATTTCATTAATCTGTTCAATTTACCATTGTCTTCAGAGATAAATTAATTCTCAACATATCTAATTTTCTTATTTTAATTTCTAATAATTTTCTAATAAGAATAATAAGTGTGAAAAAGTTAATGTGATTATAACTTCTCTCTTTTTTTCTGACAGCCTAACAGTTTTCTTATGCCAATTTTAAAGGCATTTGCAAGTTTCCTTTCATATTTTATATATATAGCTTTTCTTATGGCACAAACATGAAAACTGTTTCTGTATTCCATTTTTGAACATTTGTTCAGCATTTTAACAATGTTCAGCAATTTATGTTCAGCATTTATCATGGCCTGCCTCTGGACCATTCCTCAAGAGTCACCCTCATCTAGTCATGAACAAGGAGTTGCTTCCTATTACTCCTTGACAAACACAATTAAAAGAATCATTATATGAAAGCTATTAAATAAATGCTTGTACATGCTTTTAACCCAGTTTATTATTCATTAATAAATCTTATTTATGCTGGTTCCTTGTTATTTCCCGGACATACAGCATACAGTTGTGAAAAACTGGAGCGAACACATGATATCTATTACCTTTTCAGCATTAGTTTGGCTGTTTATCATTATTTGATCAGAAATTACAAATTCACACCACAACAAAAACAAGAAACAAATTGCAGGAGGAACTCAGTGGGCTAGGCAGCATTTGTGGAGGGAAAGGGACTGATGACATTTTGAGTTCTAACCCTTCTTCAAGACTGTTACCAATTTCCTTCCACAGATGCTGCCTTGCTAGCTGAGTCCTTCCAGCAGTTTTTTCCCAAGATTCTAGCATCTGCAGTTGCTTGCAGGGGCCATCTCATCTCTGCATCAGTACATTCTCCCGGGTCTAAAAGGTTTACAATCCATTGAATGTGAATACTAAAGCAAACATATCATGTACAAGAGCCTTCAAAAGATTTTAATAAAACTACACAAGTACAGAAGTGCCAATGAGAACATTTGTAATTAATCCTCATTATGTTCCCATTACCAAGGCCTAAAAGAAAGTACCGGTAAACAGTTTGTCCATCTAGTGAAAGTCTAAATCATTCTTTGTACAGTTTATATTCTCCACAGCAAACCCTGGTATAATTATTTCTTGAAATCTACAGAGATGCATTTCCATAGGATTCCTTCCAAATATCTAATCTTTACATTATTTTTCCGAGACAGTTCTTTCCTTTTCAATTCAGGTTACGCAATTAGGGGGGGATATGTGTACCTCCTTAAAGTACGTTTGTTAAACATAATTCCCAAATGCAGATTGTGCCTGATAGCACCAATTCACGGCATCATCCCCAATGAATGTTGTGCCTGATAGCACCAATTCAATTAGGTCTGAAAAATAACTAAAATTTACTGATTGTTCATTCCAAGAACATAATTACATATTCTGGAAAACAGTAAATCACTTTGTATAGATAATGCACGTAAAAAAATGAAGCCTGCATCCTCACAAGCACCCACAATCCATCAAAGGATCTTATTGTATAATATAACTGAAAAAGAAAGGTTGTGGGACAGAAACTACAGCATCAGCAACATATTGTATTATCCCGATGGCTGTGCAGAACAACAGCAATATTTAATAAATTTATTCTTGCTGATAATCAATTGAAATCTGACTGATCAGGCACATAAAATTAAGTGATCTTTAACATGAAACCAGTCTTGAATCTCTGCACGATTAATAAAAACTGTTTTCCCCCTACTCCACGAGGTTTATAAAGTAAATTTCAAGATTCTTAAAAGTATCTTTACCAGTACCTCCAACAAGCAAATTACTTAACCAGTCATTATCTTAGGGTTAGTAGCAATCATCATGAAATGTCTGACAGCACGTAGAATGTGGATTCAAGGAGCACTCTGGCACGTCATCACATATTTTAGGTTAGTATATTTTGGGTGCAATAGTGGTCCATTGTCAGTAATGCTACCATTCAAATAAAACCTTAAATTAGTTCTTGCCTCCTTCGTCAATCCATTCAAATGATTCTATAGCAATCTGGTATAGAGATGTATGAAGTCTTGGTTATGGTTCTTTTCTCAATATGACCGAATATATATGTTTGCTTGATAGATATTAGCTCCCTCTGTTGTTTATAAAACAGTGTACACTTCATGATATCATTCACTAACATAGGGTATGCTACATACACAATACCTTTTTGTTAAAGTTTTCGTGGTTGTTTCTTCTGAAAAGCCATCTATTTCTTCGCAGCCGTCTCTTTTCCTTATCAACATTTGTTACTTTGATTCTAAATTAAACATTTATCTTGCTGTATTTAAAATGAAACTGATTATTGTGCCCTGTTCTTTTAGGAAAAATGTGAAGGTCTTTGAGAAAATTCAGTAGATATTCCCCAAACAGATTCCAGAGAAGAGAAACCTTAATTACATGGATGGACTGGAGGAGCTAGGACATTTCTCCTGGAACAGGGGAGGTTAAGATGGAGTGTGATAGATGTAATTAAAAATATAAATGGTCCAGACAAGATAGAAAGAAATACTTCCTTTTGCAGAAGGGTCAAGAACCAGAGGACATGGAATGAAGGTGATTAGCAAAACAAATCCAAAAGTGACACATGGAAAAATGTTAAAGCTGTGGTGGGTTGGAGTCTGGAATGTACTGTGAGGAGGAGGAAGAGACAAATTCAATCATGGTGTCCAAAAATGAACTGGAAAGGAAACTAGAAAGGAAAACAAGAATCTTAGCTAAGAGAGAATACGGGGAGTGGGATAACTCTTGTATAAAGCCAGTATGTAATTTTCTATAATTCTGTAACTAAATTCACACCGATAGAACATATTTTATGAAAGACATATGGTCTATCATAAAAATCATATAAATATTTTAGCTTAATATTCTACAATAACTGAAACAATTTAGAATACATTTGTAATCAATGTGCAGAAAGAAATGATTGTGCTACATTCCTCATCAGATATCCTGCTGATTATCTCACAAAAAAATGGTTTACTACACAAGAGAACAGGGGAGCTGATGCTGCCGTTGAAATCATATTCTTGGCTGAGTCCTTATTTTTAGATGCAAATAACTGGAAAATGGCATGAAAATACATACATCATAAATTACTTACAAAACTTTCAGAAAACGTAATCCGTGTTTTGTCCGAAAGAGATCCCTTTGTATTGCGAACAACTTGTTGTTGCTTATATCACTTTTGGAAGAAAGGATGCATTTTAATTTATATATTTTTCTACAATTTAATATGTTTTAAATTAATTTTAATATTTTAATTAAACTTACATCAGTTCAATTTCTGTTGTAGGCTGGAACATATAATCTGCAATAAACCTAATCGAATTGTGGGATAAAAACCTGTGATATAAACAAAGGAGAAAAATTAAGGAATAGCGAGTTCCGTTAAACTTATGGTCCTTTAGTCGACTGAATAATCAAAACACTCCATGCCAACAAACACAATTGCCTGCAATTTCCTTCACTCAATCCCAAAAATAATGTTGTAAAGATGCACGTAAATATTAACTCAGCCCAGAATGATTCCTTATTGTATATTCTTCTGGAAGTCTTTGCACTGGTCAAGAAATTCAACTCTTGATTTTTAGCTTTTTTTTTCATTTGCACCATCATACTTTTCTTGGTATAAAACTCACCCTAGTAGCAGTGTCCAAAATCAGCCTCATTCTTGATTTCATATGTCCAAAAACATAACAGTTCTTATTTAGCCACAGAATAACCAGATTTTCCCAAAGCTTTTCCATTTCAGGAGCCAACATTCAAAATTAATAATTTATTATTACTGAGATCTGTGACCTCCTGTAACCTCAAGTAAAGCCTTGCAAATGCACATGGACTGCTTTACTCATGTGGGTCAGGGTCATGGTTTCTCAGGATTTCACCAACCTATCCTAGGGCATACAGAAACTGGCAGTGGCTGTCGGGATTTATCACCATCTAGACTTTGCGAAGCACAGGCATTTATTTAGTGTAATCATCTAGCATTGTTTATTAAACCTCTTAGACCAACAGGCCTCTCCATCAATCGCCTGCTGGAAATGCCTGGCTGTACATCCAAAAGGTTGTTGCCCCTTCCTACCTGCCCCGTCCCCCACCAGCTCCTGCTCAATGGATGTGTTTCAAGCCCGCTCATGTGCCATTGGTTCCCGACAAGCAGTCTTGTTCACTCCTACCTGGATCTATGCAACATCTGTTCATTAGTACCATCACTGCCGTGTGATTAGACTATTGCTGCTTGAACTCAAGTAGAGTAAACCTCCAATAATGTGACTAACACTACTGATTTGCCATTTGACTCATCATGTACTGACTCCAACATTCCTCGTAACACACTGGTGCCCTCATTCCTAGTCTTCAACATTTTCAGAGCCTATACCAGTGGGGACCTTTAACACATCCGAGCCCCAATTCACCCATCCCTTTAACAAAATGACCCTCCTTTCCCGTGCTACCTTTAAATTTACTAGGGCTCTGTTGTCATACATCTATGAAAATCACCAGGTTCTGTTTTAAGTGCTCCCTTTAAATTAACCAGTTTGTTGGAAACTATTGTGTAAGATCTAAAGAAAGTGGATCAAAATTTTATCGTAGCATTGAAGTCATAGAATTGTATAGCACAGAACAGGCCTTTCACCGCATCGTAACTATGCTCACAATCAGGCCTATCTATACTAATCTAATTTGCCTGCATTAACTCCATATTGCTCTATGCCTTGTACCGGTATACACCAAGTACCTGTCCAGATGCCTCTTAAATGTTGTTACTACTCCAGCCTCGATGCTAGCTCCTCTGATATTTCATTCCAGATATCAGCTGCTCTTTGTGTGAAAAAATTAACCACTCAGAGCCCCTTTAAACCGCCTCCCTCTGACCTTAAACAAAGCTCTCTAGTTTTCAAGATAGTAAAGACTATGACCATCTACCCTATTCATAGCTATTAATTTTATATACTTCCATCATGTTATTTCTCAGCCTTCTTTGCACGATGAAACCACACCCATTTTATCCATTTTCATTGTAATTTAAGTCCCCCAATCTAGGCAACATCTTTTCTGCAACTATTCTAGCTTAATTACATATTTTCTGCACTGTGGCAACAGGAACTACACACAATATTTCAAGTGTGATCTCAAAATTGGAACATGGCATCCCAATTCATGCACTCAATGTCTCAGCCAATGGAAGCAAATATACCATCTGCCTTCTTAGATGACATAAATAACCCCAATTAAAAAATTAAATCACTGATGAAAATAAGTGTTAACATATTCAAAAGTGCAATGGAAATGCAAATCATTCTTCTTAACTGGTAGGTAAAAACTACCCAGCCGCTCTGACACAAAGCAGTTAACCTTGAAATCAATCAGAGATGGAGGCTGCAAATGAAATTTCACAAATGACAGGTATTCTAAATGCTCTTGAAGTGCTCTAAAGGATTAAAATATAATTAACTTATTTTAAAATGATCCGTGCAAATCATTAATGGTTTGGAAGTATTTACAAATCAACCAGGAGGAAGGGTGGCATATTATCCATAAGTAAGGCTTGAGTTATTCAGCTTTAAATGAAGGCAGTTTTAAAAAATCACCTATGAAAGCCGAAAAAAAATGTTTTGTCTTAAAGCAATGATAAATCTACACATTGGCAATAAATTTTAATATACTAATTAATCCAATTAAAAACAAGAAGTTGATACAATTTCCAAACGATTTTCAAATAAACAAACACACCAAATTTTGCTTAACCATAATAAATGAAAAACACCCCTGAAATGACTGAGAAAAAAAGCATTATTCATGCACAATACTTTCAGGTGGCATTACACAAGCAGCAAACTTTATTTAATACTTATGTGGTCACACATATTGCATGGCATGGCATGGCTTGAAACTACGTTGTACTTCGCATTGACCCGGCATAAAGAAATAAGTTAACCTTTGTGCTTTTTTGGTTCTGATCATAGGTTTAGTGAATTGTCTGGTCTTACTAAGCTTCACATCTTAATACACGACTGAAACCATTTCCAGCCCCAAAGAAGAGAATAATGTTTAATTCATCAATAAAAATAATTTCTATAGCTATTTGGGAAGACAGCAACATCTATATAAATAAAAGTCTCATCTTGACCACTTCCTGTCTGCGCTGTATATTCATTTTAGAAAAAACGCTACTCTATATCGCTATAATTTTTGGCCATCTTACTCACAAGTCCTCCTCCGCTGAGGCAGCCCCGAGGATTTTTCCGATCGATGAAAAATAAAAAAGTTATGTGTATTTAAAAATTATTGAGATCAGCTGATTGGTCCTCTCACCTGTCAATTACCATGATGAATGTAACACCCCTTCTGGGGGGAGGGCAAGACTATAAAACCCTGGATGCCTGGATGTGAGTCAGTCACTCTGAAAGATTGCGAGGGAGAGGCCACAACTCTGATTCTGCTGTGAGCCTACTGAACTGAGTCTACCCTTTATGTGCTTTATGTGGTTATGTGCTTTATGTGGATTATGTGGATAACCCTTTATGTGCTTGCAATAAATGATTCATTAGCCAGCAATGTGCTTGCAATAAATGATTTGTTAGCCAGCAATGTGCTTGCAATGAATGATGATTTGTTAACCCTTAATGTGCTTGCAATAAATGATTTGTTAACCAGCAACGTGCTTGCAATGAATGATGATTTGTTAACCCTTAATGTGCTCGCAATAAATGATTTGTTAGCCCTTAATGAAATGAAATGAGTTGTTTGGCCTGCCCTGTGCTTGAAATTGAAATGGAAATGGAAATGAAATGAGTTGTTTGGCCTGCCTGTGCTTTTGCTTTGCCTTTGCTTGAGCTCATCTGAAATGAAAGCAAATGGATTGTATTGTTGGCTGGCCTCACCTGCCCTGTGCTTTTGCTTTTGTTTTTGCTTTGCCTTTACTTTGTTTGATCTCACCTGAAATGAAAGCATTGTATTGTTGGATTGTATTGTTGGCTGGTCCCGCCTGCCCTGTGCTTGACTTGACTTGAAATGGATTGACTTGACATGAAATAGATTGAAATGGATTGTTGGCCCTGCACTCACTGTGCTTGACTTCACTTGACCCACAACACCCATGCTAGTGCTCCAGAACCCCCCCCCCCCCCCCCAACTGGCCACCAATATTGGAATTGATGGAGGTGGAATATTGCATTAGGGGACCAGCCCTCCCGTGTGAACCTGGGACCCAACGGGTCCCACTTAGTCTAATTTTTTTTTTCTTGTAGAGTCCATAACTGCACAGCATTTGTGAACAGCTAATAGGCTTAGAACTGCCCCCTATCTTCTGACCTTCTCTGTATCTTTATTGAAAGCTTTTATTGAGAGATGCAATTTTGATTTCTTTAGTTCTTAATTAAACTTTACAAGAATGCTCGAAAGTAAAATTAACGTGAAATGCTGCTCAGTTGTCTCGTATGATGAAGCAAGAGAAAGACAAGCTGAATCTGTCAGAAACATTTGGACAGTTTAATGCAGAGATCTAGCGGAGCTAAAGCAGGGTGGGAGCAGTGGCGGACTGACCAGGGTGTCAGCTTGCCCGATGGCAAGTGGGCCCCCTATATCAAGTGGGCCCCTGACAAAGTGGGCCCCTTTTGTCTCCTGGCAACCAATATTTTTAGACCCAGTCCGCCACTGGGTGGGAGTACTTTCAGCGGGAACAAAATTGGGGTTGGGCAATAAATCCTGCCCTCCCAGTGATGCCTAGACCCTGAAAAAAAATGGTGTCCTGTAAAGGTCTAGCAATTCATGTGTTTCTTTGGATCACCATGAAACACACCAGCATGGTCTAATGTGTAGGTAGATAAATGACAGAATGAGTCAACTCTCAAGAAGTAAAGCTCAAATTTATTACAAAAAACATAACCATTATACTTGAGAGGTTTACAAAGTGTAGACCCAAACACATGACACAGTGAACATAAAACAGTACAGCACAGGAACAAGCACTTCAGCCCGCCATGTTTGTGCCAATCATAATGCCACTAAAGCCCACAAATTAAGGTAACATCTTGCATCCTTTTTAACTTAATGACATCGTTCCATAGCTGAGCAAAGCAAAATACACACAGTAATCTAAGTGTGGTCTCACCAACTTATTGTACACCTGCATCATCATGTCCCAACTTTGTATTCAATGGCCTTCCCAATGAAGGCAAACACCTTCTTCATCACCCTGTCCAATTCAGGGGACCATGCACATGTACCCCCTCATCTCTCTGTTCTACAAGACTCCCCAAGGCTCTACCATTTAAGTCATGTGTAAGTCATACACTGGTCAGACATACCAAATGGCAACACCTCATACTTATCAAAGTCAAATTCCATTTTCCATTCCTTGGCCCACCTTCGCAACTGATATAGATATTGTTGTAGACTAAGATATTATTCCTCAATTTCACTAAAGCACGAAATATAGCGTCATTTGCAATTTTACTAACAATGTTAATTACATTCCCATCCAAATCGTTATTATAGATATTTAACAACAGCACCAACCCCCGCAGCACTCCACTGGTTAGTCTTCCAATCAGCAGAACAAGTCTTTCTCCTTCTTTCAAGCCAATTGGGTCCAAATAAATCATTCTCATGAAAGATGAGAATTGCAATAAGATTTCAGACTTAACTGTCTCATTGGACAAGAAGGCTATCACTACCACATGAAATCTTAGGCAATGGTGGAAAGACAAAAACCTTATAGTGGTGTAGACTCCATAAATATCCACAGACTCAAATGATGGCAGAGCCCAGCACATCAGAAGCTTGAAATATTTGCTACTATTTTCACACAGAAATGCTGGATAGATCTCAACCTCTTCATCATGCTCTTACTGAAGCCAGTTTTCTGCTAATTCATTCCAGTCCACATGATAGGGATAAACCACAACATTATAAGCCACTAAGCGTTGCTTCAGTGGGAGAGAAATTATTGGAGACGATTCTTAAGGATAGCATTTAATCACATCTGGAGAAACATGGACTTATGTTATTTTGGTCAGGGATGGTCAGTTGGGCTTTATGCAGCAGACATATCTTACAAACTTAACTGAGCTTTTTGAGGTGATGAAAATGATTGATATGGGAAAGGCTGCGAAGGTTGTCAACTTGGACTTTGTAACACATTACTAGATTCCTCATGGTGGGCTGATTCAGCAGATTAAGGCACAAGGGATCCTCAGAAACTTGGTAGATTGGATTCAAAATTGGCTTGGTCATAGAAAACAGGGGATAGTGGTAGATGGGTATTATTCTGATTGGAGGCTGTGACCAGAGGTGTTCTGTAAGGATCGGTGTTGGGACTTCTGCTGTTTGTGATATATATAATGGTTTGGAAGAAAATCCATATGGGCAGATTAGTAACTCTGCAGGCGGCATGAAAATTGTTGGTAGTTGTAGAAAGTGAGGAAGGTTGTTAAATAATTTAGTAGGATATAGACCATAGAAAATGTGGGCTGAGAAATGGCTGATGGAGTTAATCTTGCCAAGTTTGAGGTGTTGCATTTTGCGAGGTCTGCATTGATATACAGAGAGATCTTGGGGTGCAAGTCCATAGCTCCCTGAAAGTGGCAACACAACTAGATTGGGTGGGAAGGAAGATGAATGACATACTTGTCTTTATAAGTTGTGTGTCATTCTGGTCACCACTCTACAGGAAGGATATGCAGGCTTTGGAGTGGTTGCAGAAGAGGTTCATCGTGATGTTGCCTGGATTAGAGAGCTTTAGTTATATTGAGCGGTTGTACAAAAGTGAATAGATTTTGCTGGAGCACTGGATGCTGAGAGGACTACCTGATAGTTGACAGAATTATAAAAGGCATAGATAGGGTACTGTAGATAATCAAAGTCTCTTTCCCAGGATGTAAATGTTTAAAGGAGATTTGTGAGGTGCTTTTTTTTAACACGAGTGGTAGGAGCCTGGAAAGTGCTGCTAGGAGAGGTGGGGGACTACGCTGTACTCTTTTGTAAATCATTTGCTGCTTCTTGTATTATGTTAAATGATTTGTTGTAATTACATTAGTAGTAGCATGACCGTTTCTGAGAGGGGATGCTCAACGTCCGAACTATTATACCCACCCTTGAGAGTTTCTGGCCCCATCACAGATAATAGGTATCAAGGATGACTACTTAAACTAATACAAATGCCAAGGATTTTCCATATTCTGTTATTGTATGACGTCAGAATGCCATTTTGGCCCATCATGTTAGATCATGGAACAACCCCATTTGCCCACTAAATTTCCAGTAGTCTATCTGCCCCACATTCCAAATCGAGAGATGAACAATTTTTCCTCAATCTTTACTGACAAAATCATTACTGAGCCCCCATTAACATTATCTCGTGAGTCATACCAATTAGAAACTTGTTAATACTGCGATTACATGCAGGCTGTACCGTGGTACATTTGACAATAAAGTACCATTGAATCAAGAGAACTGGTGCTCTGTAGTAAGTTACTCATCGACTAACTCCTAAACGCCTTTCCTTGACATACAAGACAATAGCCACAAATTTGATAGAATAATCCACACTTACCTAGAAAAATGCAGCTCCAATAACAACTTCTATTCACTTAGTTCCTTTAACATAGAAAAAAAATCCCAAGTCACTTCACAGGTGTGTTGTTAAGTAGAAAATATAATACCGAGTAATATAAAAATATATTAGGAGAGATGACAAAAAAAATCATCAAAGTGGTAGGTATTAAGTATCTTTAAAGAAAATAGGATTGAAAGGTAGAGAAATTTAGGAGAACATTTTAGATGAAATGAATTGACAGCTGAAGGCACAGTTGCCAACAGTGGAGGAATGATCAAATATCTCCAAGGGTTAAAAGATAAGAAAAAATTACAAAGACAGATTTAAAGATAAAGATAAACAAGGAACTGCAGATGCCGGTTTACAAAAAAAAGATAAAGTGCTGGAGTAACTCAGCAGGTCAAGCAGCATCATCAGTCTAAAGGGTCCAGCTCCAAAATGTCACCTATCCACGTTCTCCAGAGATGCTGCCTGACCCACTGAGTTACTCTAGCACTTTGTGGTTTTGCTTAAAGATGTTGCTTGATGAGCAACCTGTATAGATTTACAAGCATTGAGGTGATGGCGGACAAGATGGTGCAACAAAGGGCACAGACAGAAGAAGTTTCTCTATGATCTCTAGTTTATAGAGAGCTGAATGAGGGAATGCATTGGAATAGTTAAATCTGAAAGTAGCAAGGACATGAAAAAGTATTTCAGCAGCAGGTAAACTGATGCAAAGCCAGAGTCAGGAGATGAAATTGGACAGACTGAGACAGCAGGCATATAAAGTATGAAAATGAAATCAGGATCAAATATGACACTAAGATGGTAAACAACCTGGTTCATTCAGGTAGTTGCCAGAGAGTCAATTTAAAGGAATACCTGTAACAGGGAGCTGTCGTCATATGCTTTCCTGATAATTAATTGGAGGAAATTTCTGCTCATGCAGTCATGATTGTTGCACAACGGCCTGACATTGCAGAAATAATAATGGGATTAAGAAGCTTGATGACGTCAAGCCATTTGTCATCATTTTTCAAAATTCCATCTAATGCTTGTTTTCAGATGTTGCATACATCTGAGAAATAGGAGAGAAGCAAGATTAACTTCTCGCGGAACCCCAGAGGTAACAATGTGCATTTGATATGCCATTACTGGGATTCTCCAGCCACAAGCAGACTGATAAGCAAAAAACTGCAGATGCTGGAAATCTGAAATATACAAGAAAATGCTGGAGAACAGGTTCTGAGGACAACATTTTCATGTCAGTGGTTCAAAGTTGTCTTCAGTTTGGTTAACGATGTTTCCTCATCACCATAATTGACAAAGTTCATCGCTACATTCAATTTCATTTTCTATACTTCTGGCTGTCACCACTTCGCCTGTTTTCCCAGGGAAAGAAGACATTGGTTTTCCTCACATTCCACCACATTTAACAGGTGCATAATTTCCACTGTCTTCATTGAAATCCTTCCCACAAACACATCTTTTCCTCTCTCCCCATTCATCATTCCAAAGGGATCATTCCCTCTGTGTATGCCAAGTTCATTCTTCCATCTCCTCTACTAACCCTTCAATTTCTCGCATCATCTTTCCATCCAACCATAAGAGATGCAACAACTATTATTTCAACCTCCAGAAACAGAAACAACCCTTCCTTGTGAAACAGTAATTAATTAACTGAGCTTTCAGTTGCCTATCTCTTTATTCTACCAATCCAAGTTCATATCATCTTTCCATATCTATATAACTAAGTCTCATCTTGACCACTTCCTGTCTGTGCTGTATATTGATTTTAGAAAAAACGCTACCCTATATCTTACTCACACAGTCCTCCTCCGCTGAGGCAGCCCCAAGGATTTTTCCAATCTATGAACAATAAAAAAGTTATGAGTGTTTAAAGAATCTTGAGATCAGCTGATTGGTCCTCTCGCCTGTCGATCACCATGATGAAGGTAACGCCCCTCCCGGGGGGGGTGGGAGGGGCAGGACTATAAAACCCCGGATGCCTGGACGTGAGTCGGTCACTCTGGAAGATTGCAAAGGAGAGGCCACAAATGTGATTCTAAGCTGTGAATCAACTGAAATGTGAGTCTGCAATGTACTTGCAATAAATGATTTGTTAGCCCTTAATGAAAATTCAATGAGTTGTTTGGCCTGCCCTGTGCTTGAAACTGCAATAGAAATTGAAATGAAATGAAAATGCAATGAGCTGTTTGGCCTGCCCAGTGTTTGAAACTGCAGTGGAAATGGAAATGAAATGAAAATGCAATGAGCTGTTTGGCCTGCCCTGTGGTTGAAACTGCAGTGGAAATGGAAATGAAATGAAATGAATGCAATGAGCTGTTTGGCCTGCCCTGTGCTTGAAACTGCAGTGGAAATGGAAATTAAATGAAAATCCAATGAGCTGTTTGGCCTGCCCTGTGCTTGAAACTGCAATGGAAATGGAAACCAAAAGGCCCGTGCCAGGCCAGGACAAGTCCAGAAAAAGTGCCTTTTACAGAGATTTAACTCCAATTTTTTTTAAGTCCCTTCAGCCCATCAGGCCTGTACTAGCCCAGGAGGAATCCCTTCGGCCCATCAGTAAGTATTCCCCCTGTAAGTATTAAACCTCACCCCAGTATTTTTCTCCCTCCCTTCATTGGCTCCCTCCTTCATTGCTGTGATCTGCAGACAAAAATGAAAAATGTCTAAAATTGATTCTCCACCAATTCTCTTTCACAGAGTCTCTCATCTGTTTTGGGCAGAATTTCTGGCAGTTTCCGAGCTGCCAGCCCACCAGGCCTGTGTGACTGAGCTGCCAGCCCACCAGGCCTGATTGACTGAGCTATCAGCCCACCAGGCCTGAGTGACTGAGCTGCCAGCCCACTAGGCCTGAGTGACTGAGCTGCCAGCCCACCAGGCCTGAGTGACTGAGCTGCCAGCCCGCCAGGCCTGAGTGAATGAGCTGCCAACCCAAGAATCCATTCAGCCCACAATGTCCATACTAGCCCTCTGGAAACCAGCCCCTTCGGCCCACAACACCCATACTAGCGCACCAGCAAGCCCCCCCCACCCCCCACTGCCCACCAATATTGGAATTGGGTGAGAGGTGGAATATTGCGTTGGGGAACCAGCCCTCCTGTGTGAACATGGGACCTAACGGGTCCCACTTAGTCCAGTTTTATCATATTTCCTTATGACATGTTAGGCAACATTTGGCTGATCAAGTCAATGCCAGTTCTCAATCCCATCAATCCCATTCCACCATTTACTTTCCTGCAAAACATTATTTCTCATATGCCCTTCAATGCACCCTAAATTACCCATCACCCATCTATACTATGTAATTTACAGAAATTCACTAACTTGCCCTAGAGCATATCTTCGGAAAGTGGAAGAAAACCAACATACTTGAAGCTAACCCAAGTAGTCGCGGTAAAAACATACAAACTCTATACAGACAATAGACAATAGGTGCAGGAGTAGGCCATTCAGCCCTTCGAGCCAGCAGGTCAATTCAATGTGATCATGGCTAATCATCCCCATTTGAGGTAGTTTGAAGTCAGGATTTGAAGTCAGGATTGAACCAGATCATTGGAGCTGGGATGCAGCAGCAGCATCTGTGCACTACTGCACTGCCTTTTGACTTCCATGAAGTCCAAGACAAGTTTAAGGAACATACATATGAACATATAATAAGCCATTCAGCCCCTTAAGATGCTCAGCCATTCATGACTGATATGATTGTAATTTCAACTCTGCACTCTCACCAATTTCTGGTAATGTTTCATCTCCTTGCTGATCAAGAATCTGTCCCTTTGAGCTTTAAATGGTATTCAAAGACTTTGCCTCCACGACCCTTTGAAGAAGTGAGCACCAGAGTTTCACAATCCTATGAAATAAATCATCTCATCGATGCCTCAAATGAGTGACCATCGATTTTTAACCCCAAGGAAACATTCTCTCTATATCTACGCTAACAAGACCCTTTAGAATCATTGACGTTTCAATCAAGTCAGCTCTCACATTTTTGGGAGTCTGACCAATCTTTATTTATGAGAATCTCACCATCACAGTAAACTTTCGCTAAACAGCTTCAAAAACATTTATATATGTTTTTAAGTGCAGTATTTTAAAATAATGATATAGATTGATCAACAATGATATTCAAAGGAATATCAACTTGGGTATTCAAGGGGAGCTGGGTGACCATGTGCAAAAGTCACTAATGTGCAGGAACAGGTAAGAGGGTTAAAGGTCTGTTGTCTTTGTTTTTCCAAAGGATTTTAATAGCAGAGTAAATGTCTTTCTGCAATTATATATGTGAGAATGTGTTGAGAGTATTATGTATTGTTTTTGCCTCCTTGCCCCCAAAAAATATACTTGTCATAGAGCGAGTGCAGCAAAGATTTAATAGTTTGATTCCTAAAATGATGGATTTGCATGAGGAGAAAATGATTAGACTAAGCATATATTTGGCCCATCGAGTCAGAAGAATGAAAAATGATGTAATTGAAGTTTACATAATCCTAGGAGGTTCAAGAGAATGGATGCATGGTTGAGGAGTCATGAAATGAGAAGTCGCATATCAGAATAAAGGCCAGGCTATTTAGGACCGAAATGATGAGGAATGTCTTAATTTAAAGGATGCCCTACAAAAAGAAATCTTCAGAATTATCTAGGTGATTTGTGGAGCACATATGTCATGGAAGTACAAGATCAGCTATGGTTTTGATGAATGGCAGAGCAGGCTGAAAGACCAGATGGCCTGCTCATGCTCCTGAGTCTGATGTTCTTATCTTGTAAAGGAGACCAATACCAGATACAGACTCCAGATGTGGTCTCACAAATGACCACCATAACTGAATATAACCTTAGCAACCCTTACTTCACATGTTTAGAATTGCCCTTATTTGAGTTTCATCTTAATTTGTATCTGGAATTCTACACTTCTACAACAATATTTTCTGAGGTTCCTGTACTACAAGAAATCTTATTAATGTTACATGTGACCGAAAGTAAAATATCCCAGGTATGTTCCATTACATCACCCTATAACAAACCCCTGATGTACTCCACAAATTATTCCTCCTCGGTACTATTGCCAGTTTGATTAGTCCAATTGCAGATTAAAAATCACACATGAAAATGTTAGTTCCCTTCTTATATACCTTTTATTTTCCTATTTTTGCTTTGTCCTACTGTATAAGGCAATGCAATGCGTACCTACACCCTACCCCCATCCATATCCTTTCCCCTGCTATTCTTTATTTCCACTAATACCAATTCAACATCACGATCCATTGCATCTATGTCACTACTCACCATCACATTGTTACCCTGATTAACAATACTACTCCAGTTCCTTTTCCTTTCTATCTATTCTTTTGGCCTGTCAGATAACCTGGAATATTGAGTTCCTTGTCCTGTTCACCATGCAACCAAGTCTTTCAGTGATTTATTAACCACGTGCACTGGGATAAAACATTCCCAAAATACAATTTCTCTATAGTAAAGTAAAGTATCCTTTATTATAAGGCCTAATATTTCAAAACCATTTATTTCCATTTGTGCTAATAGTTTGATCCAATCATTTAGGTTCAATTTATTTAGTATTTATGTTTCACAGGCCCCGATGGCATCTTGGGGCGAGTACTTAAGTCCTGTGCTACGCAGCTAGCTCCGGTGCTCACTACAATATTCAACCTCTCCCTGGACAAGTCCGTGGTCCCTGCCTGCTTCAAAAAATCCATAATTGTACCGGTACCAAAAAATGGCTCCCCAGCCTGTCTCAATGACTACCGTCCGGTGGCCCTCACCTCGGTAGTCATGAAATGCTTTGAGAGGCTGGTGAAGAAACACATCTGCGCCTTCCTCCCTCGCAACATGAACCCGTTACAATTTGCATACCGTCCGAACAGATCCACAGACGATGCGGTCACCCAGGTTCTGCACACCGCTCTCTCTCATATTGACAGCCAGAAGGGGGGCTACGTGAGGATGCTGTTCATCGACCAGTTCAGCCTTCAACACGATAGTCCCCATCAGACTGGCCGAGAAGCTACTGGAATTAGAGCTCAACACAAGTCCTGTGTGCCTGGGCCCTGGACTTTCTCACCGCCAGGCCCCAGGTAGTCAAGATGGGAGGGAATACATCAAAGTCCCTCACCCTGAGCACAGGATCGCCCCAGGGTTGCGTCCTCAGCCCCCTATTGTACTCCCTGTACACACATGACTGTGTGGCTAGGTTCAGCTCCAACTCAATAATCAAGTTTGCTGATGACACTGTGGTAGTGGGCATGATCTCAGACAACGATGAGAAGTCCTACCGGGAGGAGGTGGCTGATCTGGCACTCTGGTGTCAGGACAACAGCCTCCTCTTGAACATCAAAAAAACTAAGGAGCTGATCGTGGACTTTAGGAGGCCACATCATCCGAGGACGTGCACACCATTGAGGATAAATGGGGATACTGTGGATAGGGTGAGCTGCTTTAAATACCTGGGAGTCCACATCTCTGAGGATATGACATGGACATCACACGCCGCAGCACTCGTGAGTAAGGCAAGGCAGCGCCTTTACCACCTCAGGCAATTGAGGAAATTCAGAGTGTCTCCGAGGATCCTCCAGTGCTTCTACTCAGCGGCTGTAGAAAGCATCTTGTTCGGAAATATTACAATCTGGTTTGGGAATTGCTCTGCCCAGGACAAGAAGGCTCTGCAGAGAGTAGTGCGTTCGGCCAAACGCACTATGGGAATTTCACTCGCCCCCCCTGCAGGAACTATACATCAGGAGGTGCAACTACAGAGCCAATAAAATCATGGGAGACCCCTTCCACCCCTACAACGGACTGTTCCAGCTGCTACGGTCAGGCAAATGCCTCCGTTGCCATGCTGTGAGAACGGAGAGGTTGAGAAGAAGCTTCTTCCCAGAGGCCATTAGGACTGTAAACACCTATCTCACCAGGGACTAACTTTACTGTACCACTCTACTGCTTTTTTTTTTTTAATTGCTGTTTGTTTCCCTTTTTCCTTCCGCCCACAATATTTAATATGGAAAAGAATATATGATTCTGTTCCATTCTGTTTGTAGTTTGTTTGGTTGTTTGTTTGTCTTTTTGCACAAAGTCCGCGAGCATTGCCACTTTTCATTTCACTGCACATCTCATATGTGTATGTGACGAATAAACTTGACTTGACTTGACTTGACTAATTTAACTATTTTTAAAGCGCTTTCTCACGGGGCGACTTGACGCAAGAGTTAACCAGAGTTGAACATCGTGGGAACCTCTTGCGATAACCGTACGGCATTCGTTGACCACCGTGGACCACCGTGGCGCTAACGGCAGGTACTCGTGTAACTTGGTGACTCGGGAGAAAAAAATTCAAACAAGCTTGAATTTCTCCAAGAGTGACTTATACACTTGTGGTTGAAGATTGCAACATTATATGCACGTAGTGGCCAGTGCGATATCCGTATTGACTCTTGCGTGTACCGTGGGAACTCCTGCGAACAGTGAACCCGGAAGCTGGACAGAGGGGACAGAAGGTGAGTAAAAATTGTCTTCTGTGGGATTGAATTTAAAAAATAAAGATTTGCAACCGCATATGGACATCAACTTATTCATGAGTTATGTTAATGAGATTCAAGAAAATAACTATAATCTTTAAAAGGGACTTTACTGAAAGGTCCCGCATTTTTTTTTGGTCCGTGAGAAATTTTTCACATGTACTTCTTTGAGAGATAGAGCTCGGAGTCCTCGCCGACTAGCGATCGATGCCTTTCCGAAGCAGGGTCCGGAACGCTACCAATCAATGTTCTCCAGAGACCCGTGTAAAGGAGTGAACTGCACATGCTGGTTTAAACCGAAGACAGATACAAAAAGCTGGAGTAACTCAGCGAGTCAAGCAGCATCTCTGGAGAAAAATAGGTGATGTTTCGGGACGAGACACATCTTCAGACTCAATTCCGATTAGGATGTCTGAAGAAGGGTTCCGATTCGAATCACCACCTATTCTTTTTCTCCAGAGATGCTGCCTGACCCGCTGACTTACTCCAGCTTTTTATGTTTTTCTTCCCAGATCTGACTTACCTGCTGAGTTATACCAACATTTTGTGTCCTTTTGTGCGTATTAACCAGCATCTGCAGTTCCTTTAGACATTACCTAACTTCAGATTTTAGAGATATAGCGCGGAAACAGGCCCTTCGGCCCACCGAGTCCGCGCCGACCACCTATTCTTATACACTCCAGGGACAATTTTACAATGTTACCGAAGCCGATTAACTTACAAACCTGTAATCTCTGGAGTCTGAGAGGAAACCGGTGCACCCATGGTCAGGATCGAACCCCGGTCTCTGGGGCTGTGAGGCAGCAACTCTACCACTGTGCCGCATGTAGTCAGATTTAATAAATTGCTGGTGTTGCTTCCAAAGACAGAGGCACTGATAATATTAGATCAGAATTGCATCTTTCCGCTAATAGAGTCAATTATTAGTCAATTAATAATAGAATCAATTATTGTTGGTGACATTTCACCTACGAATATCAGACTATTTTCGCAGAGGTAAGGGCCAATTAGGCATAGCAAAAGGTATAAACACTTTTAAACATTTTTTTCCGACTATTTTGTCAAATGCAAATACAGGGAGAATGATCAAAGTGCTCACATGGCTCACTCTGTTAGAAGCGTTCTGAGTTTAAATGTTCCGTGTATTCCTTCTTAAAGTATAAATTTTTGTGTGGCCAGGGGTGCGATTGAGAACAGCTGGGAAAGGGCGGAGGGGGCGTCACGAATAACAGCGTTTCTCTGGCCATATTATGGCCCATTCCCCAACCGTAATATTAATCAAGCTCTGTCTAACTCCGCCTTCACACCATCCCCTGTGACATGGGTTAGTCATCGCTGGGCGGGCTGTGGGCCGAATGGCCTGCCAACGGGAGTCAGAGACTTGACACTGAGATCCATTGTGCAGGAAGGAACTGCGGATGCTGGTTTTTACCGAAGATAGACACAAACGCCACCTGTTCATTTTCTCCAGATATGTTGCCTGACCCATTGAGTTACTCCAACATTTTGTGTCTGTGTTCACTATGAACATTGAATTATTTAATTTTAGGTAACTTACACTCTCTCTCTCTCTCCCCTGCCCACCCCCTCCTGCCCCCCCCCCCCCCCCTCCCCCATGCAGTAAATGTCGGTTAACCAGTCCAAGGTTTGCAACTATGGTTCCCTCTTGGGATCACACTATCCCTAGCCAACAATTGGCCTATCAGGGAACCAAATATAGACATAAAGTGCTGGAGTGACTCAGTGGGTCAGGCAGCATCTCTGGAGGAAAGGGTTAGGCGACATTTCGGGTCGGGACCCCTCTTCAAAATACCCTGCTGAGGTCATCTGTTGTTGGCCCTGATTTGTCCCGGTCTTTTCTTGCTTCCAGTTCCCCCCTACAATCATCCCGAAGAAGTGTCTCGACCAAAAATGGAATCTATTCCTTTTCTCCAGAGATGCTGCTTGGCCCGCTGAGTTACTCCAGCATTTTGTGTCTAACTTGCTGATTCAGACAGTTTTTGATTATCAAGGATTCTGCGCTGACTCTTTACTCTGAAACACACGTTGGAAATTTAAACTTGGGCGCAACTAACATCGTCTTACTACCGTGGGAACTCTTTAACTCACCGGGCAGGCAGCAGTTGATTGTTGCTCCCTTCAGTTTCCCAGGGGGTCGGGACGGGACTGGAGTTGGGAGGGAAAGGTGGGGGAGTCGAGGGAGAGGAGGGGGAGACAGATGGGGGTGTCTTCATTTACTGGCGGCGGGTGTCTGTCACTGAAACAGACAGGTGAGATTTCACATCCACCTTGTGTGTGCCTCTCTCTCTCTCCCTCCCTCCCTCTCACACAGGCTGAGAGACTCTGCCTCTGTGAGTGTACGTCTCTTTCTCCCCCTCTCCCACACACAGTAAGACCGAGGTACTGTGCTCAGTCCATGTGTCTCCCACATACACAGTAAAACTCTGCTTTGTGTGTGTATATACGTCTCCCCTCATTTCTCTCTCTCCCCCCCCCCCCCTCTCTTCTCCCCTCCCCATCTCTCTTCTCCCCCTCCCCACCTCTCTCTTTCTCCCCCCACACACAATAAGACCGATGTATTCTGCTTAGTCTCTCTTCGCTCCCACACACACAGATAGACCAAGGTCATGTGCGCTCTTTCTCTTCCGCCAGTCACCCCGAAGTACATCACACTGCCTCTGTGCCTCTCTCTCTGTCTCTCTCCCCCTCTCTCCTAAGTAATGTGGCATCTTCCTGCAGTAAAGTCACGGCATTAGTACAGGCATGTCTCCAAATGAGCCAATTCAACCAAGGGAGGATATTTATAGTGTGTGAAACAAAAAGTGACATCATTTGTGCCACGTGATGATTTAACTACACTTCACAGTTCACAATGTTCATTCAAGATTTAACGGGAAAGCTCGGGAGACGGACAAGTCACTCGCACAAATAACAGAAATGCCGAGTACCGTGGGAACTCTTTATCTACCCCCCCCGTTATATCGTGTGATATCGTGCTAGACCACGACCACTTCACTCTGGTTACATCTTGCGTCAAGTCACCCCGTGAGAAAGCGCTATTACTATTGTTCTAATACTGTCAAGTTCCCCGTTTCTTCCTGTCATATTCTAGGTATGTTGCAAAGCCTACCTGAAGGTCACTGAAAATCTGTCCCAGCCCGTGTGCGCGATTTTGGCGCCGTTTAGAGGGGGGCGGGTTTAAAATGCGATTTTCCCTAGGCTGTTCAAATCGAGGTTTTTCAGCCTAGTTAATTATTAATGAAAAATCGCTGGAAGATTCCCTCGCTTGAGCTATTATTAGTTTTAAGGGCTTTATTTAATTGTTATAGTAGGTTAAAAATTAACCTCTAAACCCGCGACCGCCGACAACGGGCCAGATCTCATACAGGGGAAAACGGAAGGTAGGCTGTTTATTTTTACGTTAAAAAGGGCTTCTTAAGATCCCTTTATACAAAGTTTAATGTTGCGAGTAGCTAATTTTGGGCCCATTATATCTCGCAGTATTTTTCTGGGCATTTGAGGGCACAAATCTACCGCAATGTGAACGTTCTAAACCAGCGTGTTCACAGGATCCCACTGGAAAGCTGATATAAATGGACATTAATTTACAGCAATTGAACACTAAATTCCTTCCATTTGGCCTATAAATTAATATAAATGAGATTTAAAAATCATGTTTTATTGTGAATTATTTGTGAATATTATTTGGACACTTAGGCTATTTAAAAATGTTAATCATTTATTAAGAAATGGATAGATGTTTAGATCTAGTAATTGAAGTTTGGAATTTGCTACAATTGGGTAACTAACTAATTATATGTTTTAATTTCAGGTCATCCAAGTAAGATTATTTTATATTTGTTTCAGAATGCTTCAATCTATGATAACTGAAAATTTCATTCAGTTCTCTTAATTTTTAAGAAAGTTATGGGCTTTTGACTGTCCACGATCACAGCTTTTTTGTTATGTCCATAGAAAATCAATAGTGAACAAGTTGCTAATTTCCGAGTATGAAAATGGCCATAACTTTTTAAATACTTGAGATATGAAAGTGAATTAGGTGTCAAATTAAACTTATTTTTATGCTTTATCTGATAGGATAAATTGCAGACTTGATTTTTTAAATCTCAAAATTTTGTAATATTGCTACATATTCTATTAATAATTACATACATTGTTACTTTGTTTTGCAGTATTAACCTTTCCATTTAAATGTATAATATTTCCCTCACAAAAAAAACATTCTGCTACCACTACCATCCCATAGTACACCCCACCACTTTATTTACATTTAAAACTTACCTACAATCAAAATTATCTGATTCAGGTTAGTAGCAGCCAGATAAAGGTAAAGTCCAACCCACTGGAATAGTGGAAATAAGGAAACAGGTCGAAGCACTGGAATAGTTCACCTCCTAGTAACTGTGCCAGCACTACAATAGCATTGGTTGTGGACGTAGGTCAAATATCACGCACACCAACCTCCCTTTCATTTACTCGATTCACAATTCACGCTGTCTCAACAAGGCCACCAGCATAATCAAGGACCAGTCTCACCCCCACCACTCCCTCTTTTCCCCTCTCCCATCAAGCAAGAAGTACAGAAGTTAGAAAATGTGTGTCTCCAGATTTAGGGACAGTTTCTTCCCAGCTGTTACCAGACAACTAACCGAACTGTCGTCTCACCAGCCTGAGTGCAGTCCTGACCTCCCATCGACCTCATTGAAGACCTTTTAACTTTCTTTAATCGGATTTTATCGGAATTTATCATGCACTAAATGTTATACCCTTTATCCTATACCTGTACACTATTGAACGCTTGATTGTAATCATATATAATTGTTTTTTGACTGGATTGCATGCAACAAAAAACTTTTCACTGCATGGTACATGTGACAATAGCAAACTAAACTAAACACAACAGGACTCTCTCACTAACTAAACCAAAATCAAAAGTTTCCATACATCCCTTTTTTAATCTTTCACGTTGCAATACATAAGATATAGGATTATTCAAGTTTTTCTTCAATGATTTCCTGCAAAATTATTGAATTATGTTTGAATTCAAAATTGAAATAGAAATAAAATCCTAACATGCTAAAATGCCATTTAAAAAAAAAGTGGCTGATTATTCTGGTGCATTCTAATGAATCATCCTAATATTTAAATAAATTACAGGAAAAGAACCCATCAGATCATGCATTCTTGTCCTTTGTTCTACTAATGTGGCAGGACCTTCATTCATTTTAGTACGTTGAGTAAAAAACGCAAAACAGGCCATTCTGCCAAACAGATAAATATTACAAGTTAACCTCTATTCCTCTTCCAGCTATATTAGTATAATCTTTTATTCCATTCTTTTTTATCCAGCTTTCTCTTAAAGCATTATCCTCGAGGCCTTACTTCTCAACGAAATAGAGGATTCCAAATTCTACACACATTCTACCATATTCCATCCTAATATACTGTATCTGGATTTTCCCCCCGTTTTTTGGGAAGGACCAAATCTGGAGGTCATACGTGTGAAGAATGTCATTAATAATTTGAATAAGAAATTTAGGAGTGCCTTCCTCAAAAGACAATTAGAAAATATATTCTATCTTGTAGAGAAAATTAAGTTACATAGTGGATAAACACTTTCTGGAAAACTATAGAAACAGCAATTTTACAAATAGGATTGAAAGAGTCATAGAGGCTAAACACCAACATGGGTCTGTTTGTCAGAACTGTGTGTTTCTATGGTGTATAGTCAATGTAATCTGCGCAACGCAATAAAATGCTTATATTCTGTATTTGAAACCTGATTAAACTGTCAGTATTGACTTTGATTTTAAAAGCATATAAAGAGGATCTAAATGATAAGATAAGATCAATTTACAGAATTGTCCTTCACTTAGAATTATTATTTCAAATGTTATGGATTTGATTTCTTAAATTAGCATGCAGGATGCAGACATCATAACAATGGCATCACTGCAACCTAATATAATTTCCTTCTCAAAATGCATGAGTTTCCAAGTAATTTGAAAGGGTGTTTACAGATGAAACATCAGGTGGGGGGAGGGATGTAGAGTCACATTTGGTCAGGCTTGGTCTGGATGAAAGATCAGCTTCCTTTTGTAAGCCAAATGTTTTTTCTTACAATCTGCATACATCATTCCACCATTACAAATACCAGTTTTGAAATCTAGATTCATTTGGTTAAATCATTTTGAGTGTGGCACGTGTTGCAGTGATTAGTGCTGATGCCCCACAGCTCCAGGAATCTGCATTTAATCCCAACCTCAGGTGCAATCTGTGTGGAGTTTTCATGTTGTCTCCATGATTTTATAAGATTGCTCCAGGTAATCTGGATTCCTCCTGCAGGTGGTTAATCGCCTCTTTGAGTAGTTTATTGGCAAAAATAATAAATAGGAGTGCTGATGAGCATGCGTGAGAACAAAACATTTGCATAAATACAGGGAAATGAGGACAAGAAGAATGGAACTAATGGGATTGGTTCCCTGGGAGCCAGCATATTGACCCAGTATCATTATTGGATTCTTTCTGTATTGTTATAAATGCAAAAAAATAATTTAAATCTCCGGGCATCTGTGATGGCATTTGAATTCTACACAGTACTGTAGCTGGCATGTGGTTACACTGTAGAATGTAATTTCCATGCTCTCACTGGCCGCGTGGGTTTTCTCCAGGTGCTCCAGTTCCATCCCCTATCCTAAAGACATGCAGGTTTATAGGTTAATTGGCTTCTGAAAAAAATGCCCCTAATATGTTGGGAGTAGAATAGAAAATGGGATACCACAAAACTAGAGAAAGTCAAAAAAGTGAAGAATCAAAAATGTTTTATTGTCATATGTCCAAAAACAGAATAAAGAAATTCTTACTTCCAGCAGCACAACAGATATGTAAACATAGTACTCAGTATACACCATTGTAAGAACAAAAGAAAGTTCAATATTTAAAAACAATATAGTGCAAAGACAAAAATAAAGCCCCCCAAGTCCTTAGTGCAATCGAGGCAGTTCGTTGCAATAGTTCGTAGTGTTCAATAGCCCCATGATTGTTAATAAGATGCTGTTCCTGAACATGGACGTTACAGTTTTCAGGCTCCTATACCTTCTTCCCGACAGCAAGAATGAAATGAGAACGTAGCCAGGGTGCTGATAATGCTGGCTTCTTTCTCAGGCATTGCCTCCTACAGATCCCTTTGATGGTGGGGAGGTCAGTACCGTGATGGACTGGGCAGTGTTCACCGCTTTTTGCAATCTTCTTCATTCTTGGGTGTTTGACTTGCCAAAGCAGGCCGCGACGCAACCAATCAATATGCTCTCCATCGTATACCTGTAGAAGTTCAAGAGCGTACTCATCTATATACTAAATCTCCTTAATCTTCTAAGGAAGTAGAGGCAGTGAGGGACTTTATGAACTGCATAGATTTCCATGTCATTTCAACGGGTATTTACAGGTGAATCATCATAAGGGGATGTGAAGTCACATTCATTTCTGGATGAAAGATTAGCTTCCTTTTGGAAGGCTATTTATTTTTTTTTACCAATCTGTTTACTTAATTGTCTAGTGCATTCAGAAAGTATTCAGACCCCTTCACTTTTTCCACATTTTGTTACGTTACAGCCTTATTCTAAAATGGATTAAATTCTTTTTTTTTATCAGCAATCTACACACAATAGCCCACAATAAAAAAGTGAAAACAGGTGTTTAGAAATTTTTGCAAAATAATTAAAAATAACCGAAATATCACATTTACATAAGTATTCAGACCCTTTACTCAGTACTTTATTGAGGCACATTTGGCAGTGATTACAACCTCAAGTCTTCTTGGGTATGACGCTACATGCTTGGCACACCTGTATTTGGGTAATTTCTCCCATTCTTCTCTGCAGATCCTCTCAAGCTCTGTCAGGTTGGAGGGGGAGTGTCGATTCACAGCTATTTTCAGAACCCTCCAGAGATGTTCGATCGGGTTCAAGTCCGGGCTCTTACGGACATTCACAGACTTGTCACAAAGCCACTCCTGCGTTGTCTTGGACGTGAGCTTTAGGTCGTTGTCCTGTTGGAAGGTGAACGTCTGCCCCAGTCCGAGGTCCTGAACGCTCTGGAGCATGTTTTCATCAAGGATCTCTCTATACTTTGCTCCGTTCATCTTTACCTCGATCCTGATCTCCCAGTTCCTACCACTGAAAAACATCCCTACAGCATGATGCTGCCACCACAATGCTTCACCGTAGATATGGTATTGGCCAGGTGATGAGCGGTGCCTGGTTTTCTCCAGACATGACACTTGACATTCAGGCCAAAGAGTTCAATCTTGGTTTCATCAGGCCAGGGAATCTTGTTTAGGTGCCTTTTGGCAAACTCCAAGCGGGCTGTCATGTGCCTTTAACTGAGGAGTGGCTTCTGTCTGGCCACTCTACAATAAAGGCCTGATTGGTGGAGTGCTGCAGATATAGTTGTCCTTCTGGAAGTTTCTCCCATCTCCACAGAGGAACTCTGGAGCTCTGTAAGAGTGACCATCGGGTTCTTGGTCACCTCCCTGAATATGTTAGTAAGTCTCTATCCTAAGGCCCTTCTCCCCCGATTGCCCAGTTTGGCCAGGCTCTATGAAGAGTCCTGGTGGTTTCAAAGTTCTATTTAAGAATGACGGAGGCCACTGTGCTCTTCGGGACCTGCAATGCTCCAAAAAATGTTTTCCCCAGATCTGTGTCTCAACACAATCCTGTCTCGGAGGTCTACAGACAATTCCTTTGTCTTCATGGCTTGTTTTTTGCTCTGACAGGCACTGTCAACGGTGGGACCTTATATAGACAGGTGTGTGCCTTTCCAAATCATGTACAATCAATTTAATTTACCACTTGTAGACTCCTATCAAGTTGTAGAAACATCTCAAGGATAATCAATGGAAACACGATGCACCAAAGCTCAATTTTGAGAGTCACAGCAAAGGGTCTGAATACTTACGTAAATGTGATATTCAGTTATTTATTTATAATTATTTTGCAATAATTACTAAACACCTGTTTTCGCTTTTATATTATGAGGTATTGTGCGTAGATTGATGATTTAAAAAAATGACTGTAACCAATTTTAGAATAAGGCTGTAATGTTACAAAATGTGGAAAAAGTGAAGGGGTCTGAATACTTTCTCAATGCACTGTAATAGCAGATTTTAAATCTAGATACATTTGGTTAAGCATTTTGCGGTTGGAGGCGGTGCAATGATTAGGGCTAGTGCCCTAAAGTAGTGTGGGCTTGGTGTGCCTGTTTCCATGCTGTATCCCTAAAACTAAATAGAACCAAAAAGCCTTGATTGCAAATTGTCAAGTATAAAATCCTTTCACGTCATATTGAATTTGCTAGTTTTTCAGTCATCACCAAGTTGTCAAATTTGATCAAATATCAAACACATTGTATCCTCACAACTTTATTATTCATAACTTCTTCTGATTATCACTGGAGATAGATTTTCTCATTTCTTTTCCTTTTATCCTCAGTCAGTATTTCAGTGCAAGTTTACCTCTCACAGCCAGCAAAGCAGAAATCTGGGCTATAATTACTCAATGTTGCTAGTATTTACTGATAATTGACCAATGGGATGTTTTGAACTGCAGAATAACATGATGGATATTATTTCTCCTTTTCCCACCGTATCGTGAGATGAAACTATCTATTAAAATTACATTTTTGGGCGAAAATCAATTCAGTTAGTCTTGCACTTTAGGCACGCAAATTTAAGTAATACGGAATGCTATTTTCACCTTGTTGAAATGCAAAATCAAAAAATTACTATAGTTAACAAAACATCACGTGCAATAAATATGTTGTGAAACTTACAAGTATTTCAATCGTGAAAGACCTTCAAATGATTCTGGAATCAGATCCGTTAAACGATTTCCCTTTAAATTTCTGAAAGTTAATACATTTTATAATAAGATTTATGTAGTGTAACAACATTTTTTTTAATTATCCTAAAAAATCCCCTGCAACCATCACTAATTACATTTCTAATCTTTGAATCCACTAATCTATTTTAGTCACCATAACTTCCAGGAGGCACAGTCAAGTCAAGTCATGCTGAGTTTATTGTCATAGGCACAGGTATGGCGAGGCACAGGTACAATGAAAAGAGGTACAGCATAACAGGCACATAGACACAACTTGGTCCATCATGTGCACAGCCTTCCCTTCCAACACACAAAAGCATAACTTACACATAAATTATAAATAAATTCCACAAGACCATCAAAATGAGAAAGATTGTGCAAAAAAAACAAGTCTCAGTGTAACATTATACAATAAGAAAACAAGTCCGTGGAAGTGCAAGAGGTGGTCCATAGTGTGCCGTTGCCAAAGTAGGAATAGGGGTGTGTAGATCAGTTTGCGAACCTGAAAGTGTGGGAAGGTAACTGTTCCTGAACCTGGTGATATTGAACTTCAAGCTTCTGTACCTCCTGCCTGATATGAGCAGTAAGAAAAGGACATGATCCAGATGGTGGAAATCCTTGATGATGGATGCAATCTTCTTGAGCCAGTGCTTTTGTTGGAAGGGAAGGCTGTGCACATGATGGACCAAGTTGAGTCCACCACTCTCTGAGACCTCTTGTTTTGCTATGTTAGAATTGCCATACCAGGTTATGATGCAATAGCCAGAATACTTTCTGCAGAGCTTCTATCGAAGTTTGTTAGGGTATTTGGTGACATGCTGAATCTTATTAAACTTCTAAGAAAGTAAAGGCACTGGTTCAACATCTTCATGATTGTATCAATGTGCTGAGCCCAGGGCAGGTCAGTAGAAATGTTAAGCCAGGAATTTAAATCTATTAACTCTTTCCACCGCTGCCAAACCAGTAAAAACTGGCATGTAGTTTCCCAACTTTCCCGTTCTGAAGTCAACAATTAATTATTTGGTTTTCTTAACACTGATCAAGTGTTTGTTGCTCCACCACCACCTCTCTACTATCTCTCCCCTGTATGTTGACTCGCACAACCCATGATTCAGCCAACACTAGTGGTGTTGTCAGCAAATTTATAGATGCCACTGGAGCTGTGCTGAGCCACACAGTCATGGGTGTAACAAAAATAGAGCAGGGGGTTACACACGCAGCCTTGAGGTACATCTGCATTGATATCAGTGAGGAGGTATGTTAATTAAGTGGTAGGTCAATAGTTCAATGGCTAAACCCTATGTAATTGATTCTACCAACGTTGCTGCTGAGAAATGATTTTTAAAAAAAGTTTAAAAGTTTTGGCCAATTATTCACATACAAGGAATTTGCCTGGGTGCTCCGCCCACAATTAACATGACATACAGTGACAGTTGCGAATGACTCAGAAAACACTAAACATTAATAATAATAAAACATTAATGATAAAACACCATTGATCAAACATGTGAACCAACAAAATACCAGTTCAAGCAATGTCTGGCATTAATCCTGAATCAGAAATTTAAGTGGGAATGCCCCACAACAGAGACAAAAATATTTATTTGCTAGTAAACCCAATGTCTGCCAATTTTCTGATGTAACTCCATAGATTGATCAGAGAACTGAGAGATTTCCTGCACAGATCTTTACATTATCATTGTTATCACAAAGGATAAATACAAGAAAACAACAATTAGATGCTTCATATAGTGAACTGACTTTTATTTACGAATAGAATCCTTACATTACTGGGACCATGTAACCAACAATAATGAGATATCTCAACATGCACAACATTCACTTAACTTGGAAGTACTTAAGAGTCCTGACCAGCCTCACGGATGAATACACTTATTACTGATAGGTGTAGAACGTACAACAGTGGAGCACTGGAACAGGTCCTTCAAACCACCATGATGCCAATTACAATTAATCCCATCCACCTGTACGTAGTCTGTAGCTCTCTATTTTTTGCCTGTTCATGTGTCTATTAAATGCCTCTTAAATGTTGCTATTGTATGTTACAAGCAATTCCCTGACAAGAGGTATAAATATTCATATACATACAAATTTTCTATTCAATATTGATAATATATATGTATAGGGATAAATATTCTTTACATCCTATTGTGTAGGACAACTTACACTGATTAAAACACATGATTGATTGAGTACCTACTCCAGTTACTTAATACTTCTCTGACAAGTTCCACTATTTCTCGAGAATACTCCATTATTTAATTATATTCTAATTCCAATTAACACTGTTGGAATAGTTAAAATAAAACATAAAACAACACAGCACAGGAACAGGCTTTATCGACCCCCAATGTCCATGCCGATAATGATGCCAAGTTAAATGAATCTCCTCTGCCTCCACATGATCCATACATTCGCTGTACATCGATGTATCTATCTGAAAGCCCCTTAAATGATACGATCATATCTACCTTTACCCTGGCAGTGGGTTCCAGGCACCCACCACTCTCCGTCTAAAAAATGTGCCCCACCTTTAAACTTTGCCTCATTTATCTTAAATCTATGCCCTCTAGTCTTTGACATTTCCACCCTGGGAAAATGGCTCTGACTATCTACCATACCAATCTCTCTCATAATTTTATATACTTCTATCAGGTCTCCGCTCTACCTCCAGTGTAGCAGTCAAGTCAAGTTTATTCGTCACATACACATATGAGATGTGCAGTGAAATGAAAAGTGGCAATGCTCGTGGACTTTATGCAAAAAGACAAACAAACAAGCAACCAAACAAACTACAAACAGAATGGAACAGAATCACATACTCTTTTACATATTAAATATTGTGGGCGGAAGGAAAAAGGGAAAAACACAGCAATTTTTTAAAAAGCAGTAGAGTGGTCCAGTAAAGTTAGTCCCTGGTGAGATAGGAATTTACAGTCCTAATGGCCTCTGGGAAGAAACTCCTTCTCAACCTCTCCGTTCTCACAGCATGGCAACGGAGGCGTTTGCCTGACCGTAGCAGCTGGAACAGTCCGTTGCAGGGGTGGAAGGGGATATTTAAAACAGCTCATCCTATCCACAGTATCCCCATTTATCCTCAATGGTGTGTACGTCCTCGGATGATGTGCCCTCCTAAAGTCCACGATCAGCTCCTTAGTTTTTTTGATGTTCAAGAGGAGGCTGTTGTCCTGACACCAGAGTGCCAGATCAGCCACCTCCTCCCAGTAGGCCTTCTCATCGTTGTCTGAGATCAGGCCCACCACCACTGTTTCAGTGTCACAGAGAAAAGGACCCAAGTTTGTCCTACCTCTCCTTGTAGCTAATGGCTTCTAATCCAAGCAGCATACTGGAAAACCTCTTCTGCTCTGTCTCCAAAGTCTTCACATCTTTCCTCTACCGGGGCAACCAGAACTGCACACAATATTCTAAATGCGGTCTAACCAAAGTTTTATAGAGCTGCAACATGACTTCCTGATTCTTATACTCAATGTCCCAATAGCTGAAGGCAAACATACCATACACCTTCTTTCCCACTCTATTTACTTGTGTTGCTACTTTCAGCAAGCTATGGACTTGAACTACGGATCCCTCCGCACTTCAATGCTGTTAACAGTCTTCCCATTAACTGTTTACTTTCTCCATATATTGGACCCATATAAGGAGATTAGTTTAATTTGACATCGTCCTTCAAAGACATAATCGGCTAAGGGGGCTCTTCCTGAGCTGTACTATGCTATGTTAGCTAAACCATTGTAATACTGAAAGCCAAGCACTAAAATAGGAATTTCTTATTTTCTCGCTGTTTAGCACAGGCTTCAACCCTTTGCCACACAAAAATCAGAGAAAAGCATCAACAGCATAGTAGTGAACTACACCATGCCTATCACAAAGCAAATAAAAGCTGCAGGGCAGAGAGAAACAGTTCCCGCACTCACTCAAAGCAATATGCAAGTCCTGAACAAAAAGTTGCATGCCATGAGAAAGGTCAAAGAGGCCAGGTAACCCATTCAGACCCACCCTAAGATCCTGGCAGTCAGTAGATACCATGTCTTTCCTATTACGGTGAGAATCCTTGCAGAATGAAGCAATGCAGGAAGAAATCTTTCATCCTCACAAAATTTGTTGGTGTGACCTGAACACCACTACCGACACTCACAGAAATTAATTTTCACAGATGTCATGTATATAGGCAAAGAAGTTGCAATAGTAGCATACCTCTTAAAGGGCCTGTCCCACTAAGCGATTTTTTTCAGCGACTGCCGGCATCATTGACTGACGTATCAGGTCACCGAAAAATTTGCGGCGTGATGAACTTAGTCGCACGGTGTTTTTTCAAGTGTCGCAACATTATTTTGTCGCCGCTGGATTTTGAAATGTTCAAAATCCTTTGGCGACACTGATATGACGCCGGCAGTCGCCGAAAAAAATCGCCAAGTGGGACAGGCCCTTAAGTAACTGGAGCAGAAATTAATTCAATCATGTGTTATGATCAGTGCAGATTGGCCTGTAGAGTAGGATAGGAAGAATATTTATGCTTATGGATGAGATTACAATGCTTCCTTCAGCCACTCAGCAGGGAGATGAGAAGGTGGAAACTGCTGTTCATTTGTAAGATTTTAATCCACATGTAGACTGAACAAGTCACACAAAAGTCATATAGGTAGAGGATGAATTCCCAGAGTAGGAATTGGTTTCCAAATCAATACAATGAGGATAGAACTGGGGGAAAAGTCATTCTAATCTAGTACTAAGATGGCAGCACTGGCTTAAGCGCGGCCCACCTGCAGTCCGTCTGTTTTTTTTTCTTTCTTTTAGTTTCTTGTCATGTTTTAGTTAATTTTGTTTTATTAAGTTGTGTGTGTGGGTGGGGTGGGAGAAACATGCTTTGGTCTTCCTTCCGGGGATGCGACTTTGTTTTTTTTGTCGTATTCCCCGTCTCCGTCTGCGCCGAGGCCTAATGGCGGAGCTTGCGGCATCGGTGCCGCAGCGGCGGCAGCAGCAGCGGAGACCCGACTCGGCCCCGGAACCGTGGCGGCGGCAGCAGCAGCGGAGACCTGACTCGGCCCCGAAGTTGCGGCGGCTGCAGCAGCAGCGGTAGCGGAGACCCGACTCGGCCCCGAAGCTGTGGTGGCGGCGGCAGCGGAGACCCGACTCGGCCCCGGAACCGTGGCGGCAGCGGCAGCAGCAGCGGAGACCCGACTCGGCCCCGAAGTTGCGGCGGCGGCAGCAGCAGTGGAGACCCGACTCGGCCCCGAGGCTGTGGCGTCGGCAGCAGCAGCGGAGACCCGACTCGGCCCCGAAGTTGTAGCGGCGGCAGCAGCAGCGGGAGCGGAGACCCGACTCAGCCCCGGAAACGTGGCGCAGCAGCAGCAGCAGCAGAGACCCGACTCGGCCCCGAAGCTGTGGCGGCGGCGGCAGCAGCAGCGGAGACCCGACTCGGCCCCGAAGTTGTAGCGGCGGCGGCAGCAGCAGCGGAGACCTGACTCGGCCCCGGAACCGTGGCGGCGGCAGTGGGGACCCGACTTTCGGAGCAGTGGCGGCGGCGGCGGCAGCGACCACCCGCGGAGTTTGAACCGTCGCCTCGGCGCAGAGGGAGAACAAAGGGAAGAGACAAAGACTTTAAGATTTTGCCTTCCACCACAGTGAGGAGGTGTTTGGTGAACTCACTGTGGTGGATGTTAAACTTGTGTTGATTGTGTGTTTTTGTCATTTTTTAATTATATTTATGACTGCAGGGAAACAACATTTCGTTCAGACCGAAAGGTCTGAATGACAATAAACGAATCTAATCTAATCTACTATGCGATGAGAAAGGGTTAATTAATAATCTAGTCATAAAGGGTCTTCAGGGAAGTGTGACCACAATATGAGAGAATTTTACACTGAGTTTTAAAATGATGTTGTTCCATCCAAAACAATGGTCTTAGATCGAGACAAAGTAAATTACAATGGAGTGTGGGATAAAATGATTATGGCTGATTGGCAAGCTATATTAAAAGGTATGATGATGTACAGACTCACAATTAAAAAAGATACACGTTACTAAAAATATATTTTTAAGGTATGAAACCCAGCAGTAAAAGGACTCTGTCCATGGCTGGCAGAAGAAATTTAAAAAAATAGTATTTGGTTAAAAGATTTTTAAAATCCCAGTAACATGAAAAAAACACTGTTTTAGCGATAAAGCACGGAAACAGGCCCTTCATCCCACCGAATCCTCACCGACCATCCATCACTAGTTCTATGAAATCACACCTTTGCATCCTGCAGATTAGGGGCAATTTATAAAAGCCAATTAACCTATATAGCTTTGGAATGTGGGAGGAAACCGGAGCACCCTGAGAAAACCCACGCGATCATGGGGAGAAAGTACAAACTCCGCACTGACAGCACTCACAGTCAAGATCAAACCTGGGTCTCTGTCGCTGTGAGGCAGCAGGTCTGTGCCACCCACAGGTTTGCACAAATGGAGAACTGAATGAAATTAGTGAAATTAGAGCAGTTAATGAGATTGAAAGTCGATGTACATCCTAGAGATGCTTGTAGAGATAGTGAACACTAGTTATCATCAAATGTGACACCACTATTTGAGAATGGAAATAGACAACAGGAACTACTGACACTGTTGATCTAACCATTAGATCTAAGGAGAATATTGAACTGATAGAAGGTGTAACACAACACCTAGAAAGGAAAAATACGCTGAGCCGAGTCTGCATGGATTCGTGAAACAGGAGTCATATTTGATTAATCTGTTGGCACTTTTTGAAGATGTGACATGAAATATATAAGGAGGCATTAGAGTTTTTCATTTTTGAAAGCATTTGATAAGGTCCATAATGAAACTGATCCTGACATCTACCAAGCAGAAATCTTTGCAGTTAATTATTAGCTAATTAACTCTGTCAGATCTTCACCGGGTTCCAAATATAATAAACACATTTCAAGGACACTGAACATAAACGCTTTGTTTTATTTGTCTGCCATTCCTTTACATCCTGGCTACATGTGCCTTCTGACGTTTCTGACTCATAGTAACACGTGATACATTTTAATATGACGTCAGTTACTATGACATCCCTCCCAAACAAAAAGGATATCCGCATCATCACATTGTAAACTGAACATTCCAACACCATTTAGGATATGTCATTTGTTACATTAAAAACGCATCATTTTCACATGTTAATACATTTCATAGTCCTCGTATCTCTTGGGTGGACTTCCCTGACATTTTGGTCTGGCCACTGGCTCTGTTTGCTGGATTCTGATCTGTCATGTCTTGTTCTACCAGTTAATCATCTCGATTCTGGTTTTGCATAGTTTCCTCCTAAGATTTGTGCTTTCTTGGTGGTCTTGAGTCTGATACCCCACAGTCTCAACTTCAGTTTGCAGTGTCCCTGGACTATCACAACGGTGATATTTTTCCACATACGATGTGTTTCTATCATATTTGACTCCTTCTGGTGATTGGACCGTCACTGTATTCCCTTGTCTGGACACCACTCTGTATGGTTGTGGAAAGAAGGGTGTATCCATTTTGCTTGGAATCTCTCTCCTCACTAGCACCTCATCTCCTGGCATCACATCTGATGATTTGGAACCTCGACTCCTGGCTCCTTAGAGCTTTGATGCCACTTTCTTTTCTGCATCATAATCTCTCACTTCTTGATCATTTACCATGTCACTACCCATGGTATCTTGGTCCGGATATTCCTTCCAAACAACAATTCTGCCGGACTCTTCCTTGTTGTGCTGTGTGGTGTACCTCTATATGCTACTGCATATGATAAGAACATCTCCTTCCAATCTTTGCCTTCTGCTTGGGCAATTCTCATCCTCTTCTCTAAAGATTGGTTCTAATGTTTCACTTCTCCATTAGCTTGGGGCCAACTTGGGTGTAACTTTATGATGGTACATACATACCTGTGTTCTTCATGTAGTCAGCAAACTTTTGAGAAATGAACTGAGGCCCATTGTCTGAATATGTCACTGGTAGACAACGTCTTGCAAAGATTTCCATCAAAACTGATAGTCTTTTCCGATGTTGTAGACCTCATTATCCCATCCTCATCACCAATGTCAGATCCTCGGCCAGATCCCAAAATAATAAATACACTTCAAGGACATTGAACATAAACACTTTGTTTTATTCATCCGCCATTCCTTTACATCCTGGCAACTTGTGTCCTCTGACCTTTCTGTCAGAGTAACACGTGGTACATTAAAATATGATGTCAGTTACCATGACAATCTCCACCTATTTTCCACATTCATTAAACCTTACATGAATCTTCACATTATTTGACCACGTCCAATAAAAAGTCAGATAAGCCAAAATCCTCAGCAGTTAGTCATCCTTTTCAGACTTTACACTGACTCCAAATCTCTCCTTGGTCACCTTCGGAGTCTCGCCAAAAGTAGGGAAGTTACAAGATTTTGTTCAGACCTGAGTAGAACCTCCAACTGCAACATTTTTCATCACCAATACCATTTACTTTTCCTTCATTCATCCTGTGATGAATTTCTGGAAAACTCTGCCCTTATGAGTGTTGGGGGCCAGATCATTAGATGTATTTAAGATGGAGATAGATAAATATTCTACAGATCAAGAACTTTAGGATGATGTGGGTACTGGTACAGAAGAGGAAATTAGTCTAGTATCGATCAGGCACAATCTGGCAGGCTTGATGGGCTGAGTGGACTACTTCTGCTCCTATTTTCTTGTGTTTTTGTGAAATCTTTAATTATCCCTTTGCCTTTACATTCCTTTTCTAGTAAAATCTAAATAAATCTCAAACAACCTGAATTTTCTTACATCTTCTGTCCCATTCACCCAACAATTCTCCTATCTTCACTGGGATGCATTATCTTTCAAATTCCCAATACATACATTTAAAATCCTCATCTTGATCTCCCTCCAGTTTCACATCCTAGCCTATTCTACCAAACTTTAAATGCTTTCTCAAAAGCCTTCATTCAAACTAACCTTTAAATATCTCCGTAATTTATGCAAAATGATTTGGTACGGCACTTTTAATCCTTCCATCTAATTATTCTCTACCCTCAATCAATGTTTTCGAAATTAAAGCTGTATTGAAATTATTTAATTGAAATTCCGAGTGTATGTTAAAAAGAGCAAACAGATCACTTGACTGATAACAACAAAATGCCTTAGAAACATAGAAACATAGAAATTAGGTGCAGGAGTAGGCCATTCGGCCCTTCGAGCCTGCACCGCCATTCAATATGATCATGGCTGATCATCCAACTCAGTATCCCGTACCTGCCTTCTCTCCATACCCTCTGATCCCCTTAGCCACAAGGGCCACATCTAACTCCCTCTTAAATATAGCCAATGAACTGGCCTCGACTACCCTCTGTGGCAGGGAGTTCCAGAGATTCACCACTCTCTGTGTGAAAAAAGTTCTTCTCATCTCGGTTTTAAAGGATTTCCCCCTTATCCTTAAGCTGTGACCCCTTGTCCTGGACTTCCCCAACATCGGGAGCAATCTTCCTGCATCTAGCCTGTCCAACCCCTTAAGAATTTTGTAAGTTTCTATAAGATCCCCTCTCAATCTCCTAAATTCTAGAGAGTATAAACCAAGTCTATCCAGTCTTTGACACAGAAACTGTGGAACTGCATAAATAAAACTTTTTGTGGTAATGCAAAGAACGGCACATTTCTCAATAACAGCTCATTCTGAGGATGGGAAAGTCAAGGCTCACTCAGGTACTTTAATAGCATTTATATAGGCAATATGTTTTAATAAATAATCATAATGTTATGTTAACCACCTGAATAGTATTATTCCATTTCTTAAACTGGCAATCAACCAAAGTTAGGGAACAATGAATATAATGTAACTTCTACCAAATATATTAATAATTATTGTCAATCACAAGCATACTCACAGATATTCTACACTTGGGTAAACAAGCCAGCTGTCTTTCCACACAAATGAAATGTTGTTATCACGAAAATCCCTAAAGTGGAAATAAACATTGTAAAACATTATAGCTCCTACGGAATATCATCAGTGGATAAAATTGTTGAAAAGCATATAGTAATTACATTTCTCTCACATCAGTGCTCACAATGATCCAATGAGATTACATAGAATATAGAACAGTAAAACACAGGAGGAACAGGCCCTTCAGCCGATGACATGTGCCAAAAATTAATCCCATCTGCCTGCATGTGATCCACATCCCTCCTTTCCCCTGCCTCTTCATGTGCAATTATTTCTTGAAGGTCACTATCATTTCTGCTTTCATCACTCCTCAGCAATGCATTCCAGGCACCTACCACTCTCCCTGTAACAACTCTTTTGAACTTTCCTTTCTCAGTGTAAAACTATGTCCTCTACTTTTTGACATATTCATCCTAGGGAATAAACTATCAAAGATCTAACTTATCTATGCCTTTCATAATTTTGGTCTGGTCTCTATCTGGGTCTCTCCTCAGCCTCCGACACCAGAGAAAACAATCTGAGTTTGTTCAACCATGCCTTATAGCTAATACTCTTTAATCCAGGGAACATCCTGGACAACCACTTCTGTTTTCCTTCAAATCCTCCACATCCTTTGAGTGATCTGGTGATTCAAATATGGCCTAAACAAAGTTTTAGATAGTTGTAACAGACCTTTTATTTAACACCACGACTGATGAAGACAAGTACGCCGTATGCTTTCTTATCACCATATCTACTTGTGTGGCCACTTTCAGGGACTATACACAATTTCACTAATTATATAAAATCACAAACAACATCAGGTCCTTGCACTGATCCTTGCCAAACACCACAGACCACAATCCACCAAAATACCATTGATTCCATGTACATTCATCTTCTGGATCAGCCTATCATGAGGAAACTCGTCAAATACTTTACTAAAGTTCATGTAGACACAATCCACTGCCATACCCTCATCAATCATCTTCATCATCTCCTCAAAAAATAAATCAATTCAAATCTTATTGAAACATATAAGATTATTAAGGGTTTGGACACGCTAAAGGCAGGAAAAATGTTCCCGATCTCGGGGGAGTCCAGAACCAGGGGCCACAGTTTAAGAATAAGGGGTAAGCCATTTAGAACGGAGCCAAGGAAACACTTTTTCTCACGGAGAGTTGTGAGTCTGTGGAATTATCTGCCTCAGAGGGCGGTGGAGGCCGGTTCTCTGGATACTTTCAAGAGAGAGCTAGATAGGGCTCTTAAAGATAGCTCTTAAAGATATATTTACAAAGCTTTTCAAGTCCACAATAGAACCTAAAACGGAATGGATTATATTTGGAATAATAGTAGAAGATGTCAATTTAAATAAAGACCAAAACGTTTTTTTTAATTATGGGTTAATAATTGGAAAGAAATTGATACTTAAATTTTGGAAAAATACAACCATACCAACTGTTAAAATGTGGATTAGGAATATGATGGACATAGCACGCCTTGAAGAAATGAGACTCCGACTAATAGATAAATATGACCAATTCTTAAGGAGTTGGTCTCCTTTCATCGACTTTTTGGAATCATGTGATGCAGCAGTACCGTAAAGATTGCTGATTTCAGTTCAGATCTACATCTCCGAATAAAGATTTGAAAATTTCTCTTTTAAGGGGCCTTCTCTCCTATTTCTACTTTCTACTTTTTCTTTTTTTTATATACACACTTCACGTTTTTCTATTCTCTACCATCTATTTTTCCTCTTTTTCCCCTTTCTATTGTCTTCTTTTTCTTGTCTTGCTTACTTAAAAAAAAATATTATTTTAATACACCGGAGTCGGGGGATGTGCGGAGAAGGCGAGAAGGCAGGAACGGGGTACTGATTGGGGTTGATCAGCCATGATCACATTGAATGGCGGTGCTGACTCGAAGGTCCGAATGGCCTACTCCTGCACCTATTGTCTATTGTCTAAAAGACATGACCTGCCCATCACAATGTCATGCTGACCATCCCTAATTAGCCAAAGGTAGACAAAAATGCTAGAGGACATCAACGGGTGAGGCAGCATCTATGGAGATAAGGAATTGGTGATGTTTCAGCACTCAAATTCACCTGGACCATTTCTCCATCTCCCTACCGTTTCTGCATCTCACCATCTCCATCGCAGGCAACAGACTACTGACGGACATCTACTACAAATCCTCTGACTCCCATAGCTATCTGGACTACACTTCTTCCCACCTTGCTTCCTTGTAAGGACTCTAACCCCTACTCCCAATTCCTCCATCTAGAGCATCGGAGATGTCCTCATTCTTTAGGGAACAGGGGTTCCCCTCTCTATTATAGATGAAGCTCTCACCAGGCTCTTCTCTATATCCCGCAGCTCCGCTCTTACTCCCCATCCCCCTACTCGTAACAAGGACAAAGTCCCCCTTGTCTTCACCTTCCACCCCATCAGCCGTCGCATACAACATATAATCCTCGGACATTATCGCCACCTCCAACGGGATCCTATCACTGGGCACATCTTCCCATCTCCTCCCCTTTCTGCTTTCCGCAGAGACCGTTGTCTTTACCTTCCCCCTCGACTCCATCCAAGGACCCAAGCAGTCTTTCCAGGCAGAGGTTCACCTGCACCTCCTCCAACCTCATCTACTGTTCCGGGTGTCAACTTCTCTACATCGGGAAGACCAAGCGCAGGCTTGGCGATCGCTTCGCCCAACACCTCCGCTCAGTTCGTACTAACCAACCTGATCCCCCGGTGTCTCGGCACTACAACTCCCCCTCCCATTCTGAATCTGACCTTTCTGTCCTGGGACTCCTCCATTGCCAATGGGAGGCCCAGCGCGAATTGGACGAACAGCACCTCATATTTCACTTAGGCTCACTGGCCTATAATTAGCCAGATTATCCCTATTGGCCTTCTTAAACAAAAGTCCTCTGGGACGTCACCTGAGAGCCTCAGGGCATGGGGTTTATGTTCTTCAACAGCCCAACACCTTTTTCTGCTATATATCATCATGCCATGTTCTTATATAATGTGTCCTATTAGCCTTGCAAGCAAGCCACACATGCACAAGTAGTGATGTTACTCTAACTTTGCGAACCATGGCAATGTTTGTTCATAAATTGTTTCAATATTAAGCATCATTGTCAACTCAATCCTCTATGTACACACATCCACATACATACATTTTCTGCAAGGATACTTGGATAATCATGAAGACTCATAATTCAAGCATAATTAATTTATCCTCCGCCCTTTCTCACCAAAGTGCAACATTCTAACAAACTCTATTCTAACAAATTGCAGTGTTCCTTCCATAACCACAAATGAAAAGATCTAATTTAAGTTTTTTCTAGGTTTGCTTGGTTCATTGTAGCACTATTTGGCTATCTTATCTACCACGCCACCAGAACAACATATGTTTCAAAAAGCGAATTTGTTTAATGCAGCAAAAGGATGATGTTTGATGGCTATAATATCAAGGCTGAAGGCCTACATGGTATGATGGTACAGTATGCTTTGACTGGATAGCACACAATGTTTTTCAATGTATCTTGGTACACATGACAATAATAAACCAATACTTGCCCTGCCCCAGACAAATCACAAAATAAAATTGCTTGACCTCCACTGTGAGCATTAAAACTATTTCCCAGGGACTGGTGATGTTTCCTGCATAAAAAGAAGCTCCCTGATTTGTACATGCATTTGCTTATTATTCATGTAATTTATATAAAAGACAACACAACGATCTGAGTTTGGAGTGAGTCAGGTTTTCCCGTCCACTCTTACCTAAAAACCATTCCAGCTTTAATCACACTTGAAATGGCTGATATCAGACTGACATTAGTCTTATTTCCTTTGCCAAAAGTTGTGGCTTAACTTGAAATAATGTTCATGATTAACTTTTTCTCCTGTTAACTACATAGTTTTCATGATTAACACTGTCTATTATTGTTCTTTTAGTTTTCATTGCATGTCAATAAATAAATTTGTATCAGCACACACTGAATAAACTTCATCCATTGAAGATACATATTATTTTCAGGTTATTAGAGTCAAGAACTATGGGATATTATAATACAGGATGTTTAGTCCAACCATCTGTGTTGTCAATGCCTCCAAAGTTAGTCAAAATGTTTGTTTTTCCCTTGCTCTCTCCCTTACTACATATCTTCCTCTGCTTAAAATATTTATTCAATTCACTCATAAGGTATATTAATCTCAAACACTACCAGTAGCAAGTGCACACTTTAATTCCTTATGTTTTCTCAAACAATTATCGCTTTTATCTATTTCCAAAAGCATCTGGTACCAAGCCATTTATTCAATTAACCTGTGAATTTCTCCCAACATGATTCATATTATTACTCATTGTTTCCCATTATTATTACTCATTGTTCCTCATTATATACAATAATAAAGACAGAAAATGCTGGGAATATTCAGATCAACCAGCATCTGTAGAAAAAGAAGCAGAATTATAATTTTGAATTAATTATCCTTTATCAGAGCTGAAATACAGAAAAAAACCCAGCTATTTTAAATTGCAGAGAGAAATGAGTAAGGAGAACAACTAAAAGATGATAGGGGAGACACAAATATTGTGCAGGTTGTAAAATATTTTTGTGGCAGTTAGGAAGATGCAGGGCAATAGGTAGCGTAGTCTACGTGAAGTTCAGCAAGGCCTTTGATAAGATTCCATATGGTAAGGCTGCTCTGGAAGGTTAGATTGCATGGGATCAAGAGAGAACTAGCTCAATGGATACAGAATTGACTTAATGCAAGGAAACAGAGGTTGTTTTTCAGTCTGGCGGCCTGTGACTAGTGGTGTGCCTCATGAAACAGTGCTGGGCACATTGCTATTTGTCATGTATAACAACGATTTAGATGAGAATGTTTAAGGCATGATTAGTAAGTTTGCAGAAATCACTAAAATAGGTGTGGGAAAAAATGGTTATCAAGAATTACAGTGATATCTTGATCAGCTTGGCAAGTGGGCTGAGAAATGGTAAATTGAATATAATTCAGATAAATATGTGATGTTGCTTTTGGGGGAGTCAAATCAGAATAGAAACTTCATAGTATGGCCCAGGGGAGTATTGTGGAGCAAAAGAATCTAGGACTACAAGTATGTAGTTTCCAGAAAGCAGAGTCGCAGGTAGATAGAGTGGTGAAGAAGGCCTTTGACATGCTGGCCTTCATCAGTCAGGGAATTGAATACAAATGTTGGGACGTTATGTTACAGTAGTACAAAACATTGGTTAGGCTGCATTCGAAGTACTATGTTCAGTTTTGATCACCCTGCTATAGGAAATATGCCATGAAGCAAGAAAATGGTTTATGAGGATGGTGCCAAAATTCAGGGGCCTGAGCTAGAGGGAGCAGCTGGACAGGCTAGGACTTTATTCCTTGGAGCTAAAGGCCACATTATGTGATAGAGAGATGTATAAAATCTTGAGAGGAATAAATAGGGTAAATGTGCAGTCTTTTTTCCCAGGGTAGAGGAATGAAGAATAAGAAGGCATAGGTTTAAGGTGAGAGGGGAAAGATTTAAATAGGAACTTGAGGGGCAACTTTTTAATACAGAGGGTGATGGATACATGAATCAAACTGCCAGAGGTACTAATTGAGACAGCTATAATAACATTTCGAAAACATGTGGACAGGTACGTGAGTAAGCAAACATAGGGGGATGGGAGATTGCATCCTTCACGTTGTCCGCCCTGTTTTGACGAATGCAATCAACCTGGCGTGCACAATCAAATAAGACCAAATAGAACAAGTTGTCCTACAACTTTAGGCTGTGCACGCCATTAGCAAGAAAAAGAAACATAGGAAAATTATAAAATTAAAGGCACTTCAGCTGAATACAAACAAAATAGGTGGATTAATTGCACAATGGAAACAAATTACTTGACTGTTATTAGAGATACATGAGCATGGAAATAAATATACGGGGTAAATTGACATTTCAAAATATTATGTAGAAAGGAAACAAATGGAATAAAGGATGATAGGACACAAAGTGCTCAAGTAACATTTTTATAGAACATGAAGAGGTGAAGTATCGCATCGGGAGAAGAAGAAATGACTGGGTGGAATAAGTTTTGATTATGTTAGCTGTTTTTTCAAAGCAGCGTTAAGTCTAGACGCAGTCAATGGTGGGAAGTCTGGTCTGTGTAATGAGCTGAGCTAAATCTATAATGCTCTACAATATCTTGAGTCCTAGAGCAGAGCGGTTCCCAAACTAAGCTGTGATTCAATCGGACAGTTTGCTTTCTATAGTGCATCTGTAGATATCACAAATTTCCTCAGTCTCCTTGGGAAGTAGAAGTGTGCTTTCTTGGATGTTGCATCAACGTAGTTGGTTCATTAAAGATTGTTGGTAATATTAATGCCAAGGAACTTGTAGTTCTCCACCATATCCACTTAATTGATGTTAATTGGGGCAAGTACTTCCCCACGCTTCCTAGTCATTAACTAGCTCCTTCATCTTGCTGACTTTGAGAGAGGGGTTGCTGTCCTGACATTTAAAGAGGTAGTTTATAATTTCGCCAAATAAATATTTATTTGAGAAATAGAACCCTTTTGCTGACACAAATGGTCCATATGCAACTAAATAAGGAAATTAATGTTGGCATCCAATTGAAAGAAAAGATATGCACCATTGCATGATTGCAAGATTAGCTATACACCATAAGATTAGAACAACAACAGTACAACACAGGAACAGGCCTAGACACAAAAAGATGGAGTAACTCAGTGGGTTAGACAGCATCTCCGGAGAAAAGGAATAGGTGGCATTTCGTTCAAGACCCTTCTTCAGACCCAAAACGTCACCTATTCCTTTTCTCCAGAGATGCTATATGATCCACTGAGTTACTCCAGCTTTTTGTGTCTATCCTCGATTTAAATCAGCATCTGCAGTTCTTTCCTTCACTTGAACAGGCCTTTAGGCTCACAATGTCTGTGCTGAACATGATGCCAAGATCAATTCTTATCTGCCTGCACATAACCCTTTTCCCTCCATTCCTTGCATATACAAATACCTATCCAAAAAACTCTTGAATGCCATTATCATATCTGCCTCCATTGCCACTCCCAGCATTACACTCCAGGCACTCACCACCCCCTGTGCAAAACGCTTGCAAGACACATCTCCTTTAAACTTTACCCCTCTTGCCATAAAGCTATACCTTCCAATATTTGATATTCGCATCCTGGGGAAACGGTTTCTGACTGTCTACCCTATCTATGCCTCTAATAATTTAAAAATGGTAAAAAAACAATCTTATAAACCAGCAAAGGATAATATAGATTATAAGTATAAATTAGCCAGAAATGTAAAAAGTTACTCGATGTTTCTACGAGTATACAAGAGAATAACAACGTAAATGTTAACCCTCAGCTGATAAGACATGGGAATTAATAATAGGAAATGGCAAAAACTTTAAATAAATATTTTGTATCAGCCTTGAAAAAGATTAAAATAATTCCAATAGTAGTTTAAAATTCATGTGCAAAGGGGCAGGGGAAACTTACAACAATCACTATCACTAAAGAAAAGGTACCAAACAACTAATGGGTCTACAGGCTCACATATGCAAACTTACTAACTATATCTCCTAAATTCACTTCTGAATCATTAATGTACGTAAGATACAGTAAGGATCCCAGCAGCAATCTCTGTATACATCGCTGCTACAGATTCCAAATAAAGAGGTGACCTTTACCAAACCAGCTTTGGATCCAATTTGCCGAATTACTCACAATCATGAGCTCTAAACCTTTGGACTAGTTTCCCACGTTGACCTTGTCAAAGGTCTGTCAACATAGATTACTGTATATCAATCACACAAAGTCCACATGGAGTACATTGACCACAAAATGTACCTCTTCAAAATTTTACTCGAACGGTTCAGACAGAATCTTCCCTTGACAAAACTATTCCCTTGCTGTGTGGTGAGCTTCCAGTGGAAGTGGTGGAGGCAGGTTCGATTTTAAAATAAATTGGATAGGTATATGGACGGGAAAGAAATGGAGGGTTATGGTCTGAGTGCAGCTAGATGGGACTAGGGGAGAATAAGTGTTCGGCACGGACTAGAAGGGCCGAGATGGCCTGTTTCCGTGCTGTAATTGTTATATGGTTATATGGTTATGCCGACAATCTTTGACAAAGCAAAGTATATATTAATCCTGTCCCTCAAAAGTATTCCAATAACTTCCATATGATTGACATTATAGATCCACCGGTCTCTAATTACCTGTCTCATCCCTGTTGTACATCTCAAATAAAAGTTACACATTTGTTGTCCTCAGTTGCCTGGCCCCAAAAAAGAATATAACATTTCTGTAAGGTTCCCAGCAATTTCCTCCTTTGCTTCCCATTGCAGCCTGGCATACATCTCATCAGGCTCCAAGCATATATCCAGCTTTAGGCCTGCTATGACATTTAATTTATTTTCCTTTTTAATTTTCTTCAATTTCACCATTCCCTCTCAATCTCCAACTGCAATTACATTCAATAATGGCTGATCGATATTTTCCCTCTCAACCCCATTCTCCTGCCTTGTCCCTGTAACCTTTTTGATGCCCTTACTAATCAAGAACCTATCAAGCTCTGCTTTTAAAATAGCCAATGACTTGGCCTCCACAGCCCCGTCTGGCAATGATTTCCACAGATTCACCACAATCTGGCAAAAACAATTCCTCCTCATCTACATTCTAAAGGTACGTCTGAGGCTATGCTCTCTGGTCTTAGACTCCCCCACTGCTAGAAACATCCTCGCCACATCTATTCCATCTAGGCCTTTCAATATTCAGTAAGTTTCAATAAGATCCCCACCTCCACAAGTACAGGCCTGGAGTCATCAAACACTTCTTATACGTCAACCCAATCCTCCTTGGGAACAGTCCCGTAAATCTCCTCTGGATCCTCTCCTATGTCAGCAAATGCTTGCTTCCTAAGATATGTGACTCAAAACTGCTCACAATATTCCAAATGATGCCTGACCCGCATCTTATATAGCCTCAGCATTACATCCTTACTTTTATATTCTGGTTCTGTCAAAATCAATGCTAACATTGCATTTGCATTGCCTGAATTTCCCCGAAATATTACCGTTATGTATGTGCCATTAAATGAATTTGACGGTTGTAACCAAATGATCAAGAAGTTATTGCAACCTCCAAGGTATTTTACTTGTCGAGTAACCGAGGTATCCATTTATCGATGGGGAGAATGGGAAAACATTGAAGAAATTTGGAAGAGGTACAATATCAACAAGGTCATCAAGATCCATTCCGGCAGAGATAAATATGAATGGGATTCAGAATAAAATTATGCAAGCGTTTTCTGGGAATATTTGGTATTGATATTGGTTTAGTATTGCCACGCCTTCCGAGATACAGTGACTCATCAAGGTCTTCTTATCTGCACTCTCCTTGAACTTACTAGGTGTACAGGAAAAATTATTATATTACTGCATAAAATTTAAAAATGATTAAAAGCTATGGTATTAATAGGGTAACAACCAATAGTCCAGAAAATTTGCCAATCCAACACCACCAAAGTCCAGAAATATGCCTGATTAACTTAATTTTGCTATATGATTAAGAAAAGTCCAGCATGCAGTCCTCCTTGGACAAGTTCTGAAGAAGGCTGTATCAGCAGCTCTAACAGAACAATCCTTCATCCTCCTCCTCCTCTGCTTTCTCATCCGTTTAATTAGCCAGCATCCTATCACCACGTGTTGGTTTGTACAAGCAAACCAACACTGGGCATCTTGATACACACTGAGATTCTTGCATGGATTATATGTAAAGTTTGGAAATATTAACATTTTTTAAATCTTTTAAAACATTAAAGATATGAATGCTCAATGCCTAACTTTAAGATGCTGCTGGCATGCCATAAATCACCACGTTCCATAAACCAGAAAATTCATCATCAATTCAAACTATCCACTGGGGAAAAGACTTATACTTCAGGGTTTTAGTAGACTTCGTAATCTTCTGTGCTGCACTGTCACTTTTGCATTCTACGTAAAGCCATTCTTCACTGTCAAAAAAGTGACAATTTGACCAATATGGTACTTGCATTCAAATTTGGGTGTGCGATGATTGCAACCATTAAAATGGTCTCAGGCACAACATCAGATCTGGAAGAACTAGAAACTGCAGATGATGGAATTTCGAGTAAAATACAAAGTGCTGGTGTAACTCAACGGGTTAGTAACACCTGTGGAGGCGATGGACAGGCAACGTTTCGGCCCTGGATATTTCTTCATGTAATGGTCTTAGTGATGGATCCGGGCTTGATGGGCTGTTTGGCCCAATCTTCCTACTATTTCTTATTATATTTGCTTACTATAAATCTTTATGGGACGAGGGAATCACTGACAAGGGCAGTACGTTGTCCGGTGTGTATCCCTGAATTAGCTTCATTATAGTGATGGGTAATCACTTTGAAACAGTGGGAGTCCTTGAGATTAAAGCAATCTCACGGTGCCGTTGGCCCGAGCCTTGCAGTTTGGTGCAACTGCAATTGGACTCGTTAGACCGGGTATTTACCAGCTAACCATGATGTGGATCCATATTTCAGAGGTTAGAACGTAAGAAACGGGGTGGAACTCGTTGATGAAGGAATGTATGGGAGGCGTAGCCTTTTATTTCTCATGTCGTCCCGGGCAAAAATAAAATTTGCTGTTAGGTTTTAAAAGAAACTTATTCTTAAACTGGAACATTCTTATTTTGTTTGTTTTGTTGTTGCAATATTAACACCTACAATACGGTGAACGGCGTCAGGACATTGCCAGACATGGTGCCTCTGATTCCTTTGGGCACTTGCGTGAGGGTGTTGACCACGGTGCTCTCGGTGGTGTTGGTGTTGGTGTGGGAGCCGTCGTGCGGCGCCTTGGTGCTCGTGGCCGAGCCGAAGTTGGCGGAGGCATCGTCGTGGGCGTGAGAGCCCAGCGGCTTCTCCGGGTGGCAGGAGAGGATGTTAACGTAGCAGCGGCACATGGTCGGGCAGACGGCCTGCTCCTCGGCCTCGGTCGACTCGTTGTGGTGCAACACGACAATCGTCTTCTTGGACTCGGTGCAGCCCGACATGGCCAAGAGGCACGAAGCCAGGATCATTAGGCCAAAGCCGCCCGCCATCTTACTCACTTCTCATCGCTTTCTTCCACCCGCCCGTCACTGAAATAAAACATTTAAGAGATCCCCGGGGGTCCCCCTTTTGGGGTGGGGCGGGGCGGCTCGACGTCTTCCCTCTCTTTTTTGTTTTTTTGATGTAATGTTGTTTTCTCTTTCTCCCCCCACCCCCACCGGACCGCGATCGCTGGCTATCGCTGCCGCTGGATGAGTGGAGCCGCGGCCGTTGCCATGGTGACCGCGGCTGCCGCCCGCTCCCCGTCCTCCGGGCCGCACGCGCACTGCGCCTGCGCGGCCCCTTTGTTTCCCGAACCCGTCGCCCAGCTACCGCCGCCGCGTCATCAAAACAAAAGGGAACGCCCCGGGCGGGCGGGCCCACGTGCGCTCCACCTCACTCCGCGCCTGCACCCGGGGCCGGGTTGCATTTTGGTGGCGAAACACATCTTTTTTCCAGACCAAATAGTTATCGCAACGCTGGATTTGCGTCCACGGCAAAACGACGCGTGCATTTTATGAACACTTAGCATCACTTCTGATGAAGATTTCCCGCCCTTGAAAGATCGACTTTGTTTTTTCTCCCGCGTTTGTTTCGCTCTTGCTTCGAATTTCCAGCGATGCCAGCAAATTTTACCCGCTGCTCAATCTGTATACGATAGAACTTTATTTATCCCAGGAGGGAAACTGTATGTTGTATGACACCACCTTTAAGAATGCTCTATACGCAGTATAAGCTATTTCCCTCTGATTACAAACCTCCTCAGAACCGAACCACGTCTCGTTGTGAGGAAAGAGAGTCAACGTGAGGATTTTTCGACGACTTATGTGCGTTCTGGCTGGCAGTAATCCTATTTCCCCACAATAGTCAACCAATAATTGATTGAATTCAGATATGATCAAAAGGAAGATTTTTTCTAAGAGCAAAGGATGGCAGACATTGGAATTGTGAAATAAAACCAGAGAACATGAACACTCATTATACCAGACAAAGAAACCGAAGCAAAAAATCAAATCCATCACATTTCATCAGAAATGGAAAGTTTGAAAATGAATATGTTTTAAGGTACGGAGAATGTGTGAGAGGTGCAGAAAACATAGGAAATATTTTTAATGGCGTGGATACTGTAAGTGATTGAACGACACGGGTTGTGGTGACATCAGAGTAAGGGAGTGGTGAGGGCTTGCAACTCTATGTCTGGATGAAATGTAAATAAAAGACAAATGAAAACAGGGTAAAGAGGACAACAAACCCTACAAATGTTAGATATCTGAAGTAAAACAGAAAATACAAATAATAGAGTAGATAATGCAGCATTTATTGAGAGGGAAAGCAGGTAGATATGACCTTTCATCAGAACCAGCCAGTTCTGATACAAACTGAAACCAGCATTTTCCTACTATAACCCAAATAACATTTGTCTAATCTTAACACCAATCACCGCCATTGTAATTTTGTGTGAAGTAGTAACTCGGTACAGAGGAAAAACAATCTGAATGGTCGCATAGCTTATATAACTAATAACGGCCCTGTAGCCAGCAATGTAAGTAAAAATGGCATGGATACTATAAAATACAATAAGCAAATTGAATAGTTCTTGGAAAATAAGACAAGTATGGGTATATGAGAGTGGACGGGTTATGGAATAAAATTTAGGGGAACTGAATTAATGGAAATGCTCTGCGAAACAACATAGACTCGATTGGTCAAATGGCATCATGGTTTATTATAAATAATATGAGAAAAAATCGTGCATAAATATTTAAACATGAATTAGTCAATGTTATAATAGAGCATTCCAACTATTAGATGTTTTGACACCGATCAAAGAAAATTCCTATTAATATTTTGATGCGTAAAAAATAATGTTTTCCTGTACCAGAAAAAAAAAATAGTCACCATGTTAGATTAATTGCACCATTTCAATTCTAGTATTACAAAAGACCAACTGAAATGTATGGGACTTCTCATTTATAATCTCTTCTAAGTGACTCAGAAATATGAATAACCCATGGCAACAATACACAGAGAGTGATTGATATCTGGCACACACGACCAGGAGGTGGCAGAGTAGCTCAGCGCTAGAGTTGCTGCCTTCCAGCGCCAGAGACTCGGGTTCGATTCTAACTACATGTGCTGTCTGTACAGAGTTTGTACATTCTCCCAGTGACCGTGTGAATTTTCACAGTGCTCCACTTTCCTCCCACATTCCAAAGATGTGCAGATTTGTTGGTTAATTGGCTTCTGTAAATTATCCCTAGTGTGTAGGGTAAATCTAGTGTATGCGAATTACTGGTCGGTGTGGATTCGGTGGGCTCTTTCTATGCTATATCTCTAAAACTAAGTTGGGGAATCAAGAGGGTTAATATGTTTAAGATTTATTTATATAGACACTTAAATCGGCAAAAGATAAAGAATGGGGACCTATTGTGGCAATAACTCTTGTACTTGGTGACTTAAAGTACCCACTTCTGTACTCTACAACTCTTACTTTCTGTGGCATACCAAAAAGATTAAAAAGAACAAAAATATGTTGCAGATACTGGCAGGTCAAGCAGCATTGTGAGGAATTCAGCTGTTCATGTTTTTGAACAAGGACTCTTAATTCAATTCAATTCAACTTCAATGTCATTGCACAAATACAAGTATGGGTACAACGAAATGCAGTTTAACGTCAGTCCGTAGTAATAGTGCAATATAGAAATAAAAATACAGAATAATCAAACAATGTGGACGGAGAGACCAGAAAAGCGTGAAAACAAGCATGTTTCAGAAAAGGTGCAGAAAACAGAGGGAATGTCTGAAATGGCACAGTTGAAAGCTGCGAAGTCAAAAATTACTTTAAAAGCCAGCAGTTAAAAATGAAAAGAATAAAAAAACAAGGCAGAAACAAAGAGTTGCAGTGATATATCCATGGGGAACAATAAAAACAGTCGTAATTTTAAATTGCTAAATTCAATAGTAAATTCTCAACCCTGCAACGTTTTAAGAAGGAAGAAGGGGTGTTGTTCCTTGAACTTGCATTGGAAGCACTTGGACTAATATAGTAGTTTTAAGCACAGGTGTCATTGGGAGTGGGATGGTGAATTAAAGTGACAGGTGACTAGAAACTCAGTCACACTTTCAAATTAGATGGACATGCTCTGTAAAGGATAACCCCAATCTGCTTCTGTTTTGTCCACAATTTGGTCCAAATACCAAAATAAAAAGCTAGACACAAAATGCTGGAGTAACTCCAGTGGGACAGGCGGCATCTCTGGACAGAAGGAATGGGTGACGTTTCGGGTCGAGACCCTTCTTCAGACTCTTCTTCAGTCTCGACCCAAAATGTCACCCATTCCTTCTATCCAAAGATGCTACCTGTCACGCTGAGTTACTCCAGCAATTTGTGCCTATCTTTGGTGCAAACCAGCATTTGCAGTTCTTCCTGCTCAAGAATAAAAAGCTTTTGTGTTATAATTTTTCGAATAAGTTGGCTGACAAACAGTGAAATTGTCAATTACGCTGAAATTATTTATGGGAATGTTCATTGGTATGAAAAACATGGGTCACTTGGCCCTGTCAACCCACATTGAACACCAGGGGCGCCGTACGATTGGCAGCCTCTGCCAACAGTCTGTCTGTTTTTTCGTCTTTTTGTTATTTTTAGTCTGTTTAAAAGTATGTGTTTGGAGGTTTCTTAGTCTTTTTATGTGGGGGAGGTGGGGAGGGTAAGGGGAAAACCGTTTCTCAGTCACTTCCTGGTCGAGGATGCGGCTATTCTCTGAGTCGCGTCTTCGCCCCCACTCTCACGGCCTACCATCTGGATTGGCGCGGCCTTTCCTGCCGGAGACCGACCAGAGCTTCAGCAGCGACGCAGCACTGATTTACCATGGCGGAGCGGGCGATCGCCGTGTTGAAGCTCCGGAGTGTTGGGCCTGCTGCTTTGACATCGTGGAGCGGTGGTTGCGGAGCTTCTAGCCCCGGGCAGCACTGACTTTAACATCTCGGAGTCCTGGGATCTTTTGACGGGGATCACCAGTGTTAAATCTCCGCCCAGCCCGGCCTGGCCGATTCGGAAACTCCAAGCCGCTGAGAATGTTCTTCCGTGCCGGCGTCGGAGTTTCGATCATCCCGGCGAGAAGGCCACGACTGCGGAGGTTTCAAAAAGCCCCGACCATGCGTGAACAAAGGCGAAGACGACTGAACTTTATTGCCTTCCCTCACAGTGGGAAACGTTGATTCCGCTGTGTGGGGATGTTCATGTTAAGTTCTATTGTGTGTTGTGTTCTTTTTTTTCGTATGGCTGTATGGTAACGCAAATTTCACTGTACCAATTAGTGCATGTGACAATAAATGTAAACTTGAATTTAACTACAAGATTCTGAAGAAAGATTTGCTATGCGTATTCCACAAAGAGTCTGGAGATGACCACAGACTGTTGCACAACTTCACAGTGCTTGCAAAGTGGACTTTGTATCCCCATTAATGATTTAAAAGGAACTCAGCTTGCTGATGGTGTGATGCTCTCTGAATTGGATTGGATCATTTCCCCCACCAGAGGAAAATATTTGCTGATCAATTTCAAACTATAACTGGTGCATGGTTGTGCCTTAGAGGAAAGATTGAAAAGTCTAGGCTAGTATTCACTGGAGTTTAGAAGGATGAGGGGGATTCTTATAGAAACATATAAAATTATAAAAGGATTGGACAAGCTAGATGCAGGAAAAATGTTCCCAATGTTGGGCAAGTCCAGAACCAGGGGCCACAGTCTTAGAATAAAGGGGAGGTCATTTAAGACTGAGGTGAGAAAAAACTTTTTCTCACAGAGAGTTGTGAATTTATGGAATTCCCTGCCACAGAGGGCAGTGGAGGTCAAGTCACTGGATGGATTTAAGAGAGAGTTAGATAGAGCTAGTGGAGTCAAGGGATATGGGGAGAAGGCAGGGACGGGTTATTGATAGGGGACGATCAGCCATGATCACAATGAATGGTGGTGCTGGCTCGAAGGGCCGAATGGCCTCCTCCTGCACCTATTTTCTATGTTTCTATGACAAGATTGTTGTTAGTCACTCATAATCAGCAACTAGCAAAGGACAGCACTGTGGTCCTTAAAAACAGTGTGTGCCATTATTCAGTAGGGATAAGAGAAAAATATGTTTTTTCTCTAATCAACTACACAGCTTCCGGTGGCGCCATGCTGGACTAGCAGTCGCAACACTTAGCTCCGCTGCTGTAAATTCGCGATTTTTCGCAATAAAATCGGGTCTGGAGGTCGGGATCGATTCAAAAAAACTTACCGGAGCCCCGGGACGTCCAGCTGATGATGTCATCAGTAAGCGCTGTGATTTAAACGGAGGATAAAGGCTTTTAAATGAAAAAAACGTCTCCAGCTCAGAGCCCTCAGAGAACAATCTCAAAACAACTGCTGAAAACCCAGAAACCTGAAGAACAGACCTCTGAAGTGGATTCAGGAATGGCTACAAGATCCAAGACTGAGATGGTTCTAAGGAGAAAAATGAAATGGAGGAGATAAAGAACTCGGTAAGAGAACTGAGAAAGGATATTGAGCCTGGAAACTCAAAAATGATGGAAAATATTAATGTTAAATTGATGGAAAATATGTCGAACATCAATGCTGGTAATCAAAAAGTTATTGAGTGCATTGGCATTATACAAAAACGAATTGAGGATGTGCAAAAAGAGCTAACGGGGAGAATTAATAAAGGGGAAGAAGAGTCTACGAAGAAGTTTGAGGCTGTGCATGTAATTGTTTCTTCACATGTAACTGCAATAAAAGACATGGAAACAGTTGTTGAACAAATGGCTGAAGATATGCAGAGAATTAAGCTAGAACTAGACAGCCTCAAGAGTCAACTGGCGAAAGTCTCAGATAAATGTCTTGATCTCGAAGCTCGCTCAAGACGCCAAAATTTACGAATACTGAGAGTAACAGAAGGGGCAGAGGGAAACAACGCCCGTGAGTTCACTGCTAACTTAATCAAACAGGTACTCAATTTACCTGTGGAACTGGAAATTGAAGTGGCACATCGAATACCCAGATTTAAGCCAAGATCACAAGCAGATCCAGCCCACCCACGACAGATCATAGTCAAACTTCGGGACATTTCAGCACTTGAAGAGCTGATGAAAAAAATTAAATACAGAGTGAAGATGACGTTTGGAAACGACTCTATCAAACTCCTCCGGGATTATCCCTATGAGATCGTGCAAAAGAGAAGAAAGTTCTCACAGACAAGACAGATTCTCCATGGAGTTAAAGATGTCAGATGTGGCGTTTTTTATCCGGCCAGGATGCGCATTACTTTCAAGGGAAAAGAGAAAACTTTCACTAATTCGGACGCAACTTATAAATATGCCCAAGAGATTGTGGCAGAAACAGAAGATTAATCAAGGCAGCGGGACGATATGGACAAATTATTTCCTTTTATTTCTTCACAGAGAACACCTGAAGATAAGGGAAGAAACACCATTTTCTAAAAGTTTAAAATGGAAGAGCATTTCCACGTGCGCTGGTCTAGACACCTTATCTCCTTTGGACGCTTTGGAATTCAACTCAAGGACATTCTTTGTTCAAAATGAAGGAAAGACTGATAAGCAACGCAGAGACGAACAGCAGAGCCGAATGTGGAAAACATCACAAGGACAAATGGCGGTTTAAGATCTTAAAATAGCTTTACAAATAGAGAATTAACAATAATAATATATAACTATATAATGGGCAAAATGTAATAATGTGTTAAAAAGACTGACTAGCTCGTATATAGAGCGAGACAGTTAAGCAGGGATAAAGAAATAATAAATAACACATTTTAGAACTAACGTAGATAATACTGAAGGTTTAAGTGCTATGTAGTTCGTGTGGGGAAGGGAGGAGACTCAGGCACCTGGCATAATTCCAGGAGCCTGATTCTGGTTAACCCTTTCAGCCAACAGCTTACTATTATCAAAGGTATAACTAATTATAAGTAATTAGTAGATAAAAGTGTTGGATATATAAATTTCACAGTAGCTGAACACAAGATCTGATAAGTCTGAATGAAATATATACATATATATAGTGTAATTGGGTGAAATATAACTGATTTTGAAATGATACCGCCCTCCTAGGTTTAGAGTAATAAAGGGAGCGGAGCTAATTGTACAACATCAACTTCGGAAGTCGAATAGATGTCGAATTCCACAGACGGGTGGAACACTCACTACAGTGTCGAATACTCCAGACACTGTAATTTTACTTGTTTAATTTTTTTTTTAATCACAATATGTCACAACTATGTGTTTGTTTTTCAAGGACAATCGCAAAAGGGATCTACCAAGGAAGTTAATAATATAAACGCCCCCCAAATATCCAGAGTCCTGAGGTATGGATGCACCGTAATAAATAAGGTCATTAAAATCAGAGAAAATGCAAGATGATAAACAAAAGAAAATGGGAGGAATCACACTGTGTAGCTGGAATATAAGGGGTATTAATGAACCAATTAAAAGGGGCAAAATACTAGCAAAGTTGAAATCATACAACACGGACATTACTTTTCTACAAGAAACGCATCTTAAACATCAAGATCAGATGAGATTGAGGGCGAATTGGATAGGCCAAACATTTCACTCCTCACATACTTCCAAATCCAGAGGCACCACAATTATTATTCGCAAAGGAATGCCATTCAAATCAAAGAACATTATATCAGATAAGGAAGGGAGATATCTTATAGTTACAGGAGAGATCCATGCTACGCCAATCACTTTGGTAAATATATATGCGCCCAATTTTGATAATCCTCAATTTTTCAATAAAATCCTGAATACAATCGCAGAATTTAACTACCAAAATGTTATAATTGGAGGAGACTTCAACTGTGTTTTAGATCCGTACTTAGATAAATCGTGGCAAAAACAAAGAGGTAATATGAAATCTAAAACTAGTGAACTCTTAAATACATATTGATTGATTGATTATACCTTTAATAATCCTTTACAGGAAATTATAGTGCACGACAGCTTCAAGACAGACATAACACCACACATTTCCTCAAATAGCTTCCATACTTAACAAGATAAAATACAAGTTAAAATACAATGAATGAAAAAAAGTGCAGTTATTTATGCGCATTATATAACCTTATAGCAGCTGGTATACAAGACTTCCTATGTCTCTCAGTTTTGCACATTGGTGCAATCAGTCTCTGACTGAAGATGCTGCTCTTGATCACCTTCAGGGTATGGAGTGGGTGAGTGGGGTTGGTCATTATTGAACCCAGTTTGTTCAGAGTTCTGGCCTCTGCCACCTGCTGGACCGTTCGTTGCTCAGCCCCGACCACTGAGCCGGCCTTCCTGATCAGCTTGTCCAGTCTGTTTTTGTCCGCTATGCGGGCGCCATCTCCCCAACAGGCCACAGCAAAAAACAGAGCACTGGCCACCACTGAATGGTAGACAGTGCACAGCAGGGGTTGGCAGATGTTAAATGGCCTCAGCCTCCTTAAAAAATACAGTCGACTTTGTCCCCTCCTGTACACCGCCTCCATATGACCCTTCCAGTCCAGCTCACTGTCAAGCTGCACACCAAGGTACCTGTGGTTAGCGACCACCTCTACCTCAGTGCCCTTAATGGTGATTGGTGTTGGTTGAGTCCTCCTCCTCCCCCTCCTGAAGTCCACAACTATCTCCTTGGTTTTTGTGGTGTTAAGATGGAGGTTATTGTGTGCACTCCACTCCACAAAGTTGCTTATTATGTCTCTATACTCCTCCTCATTGCCCCCTTTGATGAGGCCGACAACAGCTGTGTCATCCGAAAATATCTGCAAAAAGCAGCTGTTGGTGTTATATTGGAGATCCGCGGTGTAGATGGTAAACAGGAATGGAGCCAGCACAGTTCCTTGTGGAGCCCCTGTGCTGCTCAAGATGGTGCTTGAGACATTGTTCTGTAGGCGCACGTACTGTGGTCTGAGGGAAAGGTAATCCAAACACCACAGTACCAGTGATGGATCCACTTTCATCTTCTCCATCTTCTCCCCTAGCAGTCGGGGCTGAATTGTGTTAAAGGCGCTTGAGAAGTCAAAAAATTTAATCCTTACAGATGCATCAGTAGTGTCCAAATGTGTGTACACCCTCTGCAGCATGTAAATGAGGGCATCATCGACACTGATGTTGGGCTGATATGCAAACTGTAAAGGATCCATTTGAATTGACACACTAGTCCTGATGTAGGAAAGGACAAGTCTCTCAAATGTCTTCATAATATGTGAAGTGAGCGCTACTGGTCTGTAGTCATTGTGGTGAGTGGGATGGGTCTTCTTTGGGACAGGTACCAGGCAAGATGTTTTCCACAGCCTTGGAACCTTCTGTAGACGCAAGCTCAGGTTGAACAGGTGTGTTAGAATACCACACAGCTCTGAAGAGCAGGTCTTCAGTAGCCTTGGGCTGGTGTCATCGGGCCCCACTGCTTTCCCTGGCTTCAGTCTGTCCAGCATCATCTTGACCTGTGCAGTATGAAGAGTCATAGGTGGGGCTGCTGGTGGAGTGGGAGGTGGAAAGAGGGGACTCCGTACAGGTGACATCTCAGGAGTGTTGGAGAGAGGGAGGGAGGGGAGGTGGAGAGGAAGCAGCATATATAAAAAATACAAATATAGCAGACGTTTGGAGGATCGCGAATCCGACTGGAAGGGAATATTCGTTTTATTCAATGGTACACAAAACATACTCACGTATAGATTATTTCCTAGTGGATACAAAACTAATCCCTTATACTATGAACCCTAAATATCACACCAATACGATTTCAGATCACTCCCCGCTAACTTTCGTTTTAAAATTAGAAGGAATGTCTATGAACAAATCGTTCTGGAGGTTTGACTCGCAAATTCTGAAAGACCCACAAGGGAGTATATATCTAAAAAAACAGATGGACCTATTTTTTGAGACAAACGATACACCAGATATATCGCCCACTTTACTATGGGAATCCTTCAAAGCATTTATTAGAGGTCATTATCTCGTATCAAGCTTTTCAAAACAAAAAGAATAAGAATGAACAAAGACAATTAGAAGAACAAATCAGACAACTAGATATAGATAATGCTAAAGATCCAACTATGGATAAACATAATAAAATTTTAATACTGAAATTTAAGCTAAATAAATTATTGTCAGAGAAAGTTATAAGACTATTCCAAATTACAAAACAAGAACATTTCGAATTTGGGGATAAACCCCATAAACTTTTGGCACGCCAACTGAAAAAATGGGAAAAAGATCATGCAATTTTAAAGATTAAATCAGATAGAGGGGAATTATTAACACTACCTAATGATATCAATAAAAGATTTGCTCAATTTTACAAGAATTTATACACATCTAAAATGCTAATAGACAATAATAAAGTTTCAGAATTTCTGGACAATTGTAACCTTCCAAAACTAGAACTGAAGGAACAAGAGGACCTGGGAGCACAAATTACATCTAAGGAAATAGAGGACACAATAAACACACTTAAGAATGGAAAAACACCAGGACCAGACGGACTCTAATGAATTTTATAAATATTTTTACGACATAGTTACACCACATCTATAGAAAATGTATACATACGCTTTTAAAGAACAAATCTTACCTGAAACACTAGCAGAAGCAACGATCACATTAATACTTAAAAAAGATAAAGATATAGAAGAACCAGGCTCATATAGAGCTATTGCTTTGTTAAATACGGATCAAAAAATATTAGCGAAAACACTAGCTCGAAGACTAAGTAAATATGTTAGCAAATTAATAAATGAGGATCAAACGGGATTTATACCTAAGAGACATTCATTTAATAACCTGAGACGTCTGCTTAACATAATGCACTCTCACAAACCTCAAGAACAAGAGTTATCTATCATTTCATTGGACGCAGAAAAAGCGTTTGATCAAGTAGAATGGGATTATATGATTAAAGTATTGCAAAAATTTCAAATGGGAGAGAACTTCATCGCATGGATAAAATTATTATATAACAAACCCACGGCTAGAATATTAACTAATAATATACTATCTACGAAATTCCAATTATCAAGGGGCAATAGACAAGGATGTTCATTATCACCGCTGTTATTTGCTTTGGTAATTGAACCTTTAGCTGAAAAAATCAGAACACACCCGGATATTTACGGTTATAATACAAAATATTCAAATAACAAAATATCTTCATATGCAGACGATGTACTACTGTATATCACAAAACCCCAAATCAGTATACCAAACATATTAAATCTAATTGAGGACTTTGGATCTTTCTCAGGATACAGAATAAACTGGAACAAAAGTGAAATGATGTCGATAAAACCGAAAGACTCAACACATCTCTTGAAATTCCCCTTTAAAATAGCCAAAGAAAAATTCAAATATTTGGGAATTGAAATTACTAGAAACTATCACGCTATGTTTAATGCCAATTATAGTCCCTTACTTAAGAAACTAAATAATCTAATCAAATTCTGGAAAACGCTCCCGGTGTCTTTAATAGGTCGAATAAATGCTATAAAAATGATCTTTTTAACCACAATATTTTAACCACAAATCCTATATTTATTTCAATCAATACCTATATATCTTCCAATAAAGTTTTTCAAAAAACTAGACTCAGACATTACAAATTTTATATGGGATTATAAATCCCACAGAATACAAAGAGCAGACCTTAGTAAACCAAAAGAGATGGGTGGTCTAGCGCTCCCTAACTTTATGTACTATAATTGGGCAGTAAATATTAAAAATATGATTCACCTGCTGGCCAACTCTGCCCAGCAGGTGGACTGGATTGTAATGGAGAGAGAAGACTGCTCTCCGTGTAATACGGGAGCGACTCTCCTCTCACCAATGAATCTGAATAACAAAAATTACAATAAAAATCCAATGATACATAGCACAATTAGAACTTGGAAACAAATAAAACAGAATCTAAAATCAAGAAATTATCTCTTTTAATGCCAAAAGTCAATAATCCGTCGTTTAAACCTTCAATTATAGATAAATCATTTACACAATGGGAAAGAATGGGAATCAAAACGCTCGGAGACTTGTATGAATTGGGAAAATTATTATCATTTCAACAATTACAACTGAAATATAATTTGAAAAATAATCAATATTTTAAATATCTTCAAATCCGTGACTATCTGAAAAAATACACAAAAGACTATCATAACATGCCTCCAGACTTATTGGATGAAGCCATGAAGACAAAGGCTGAATCAGCAAATCTAATATCATACTTATACAACATTATTTTAAATATAGAAATACCTACAACTGATGGTATTAGAAGAGACTGGGAACAAGAACTAGCTATAAAAATTTCAAAAGAGAGCTGGGATAAACATAAATGCTCGATCAACGTACGACATACTCTAATTCAATTCAAAACATTACATAGACTATATTATTCAAAAACCAAATAAATAATCTTTTCCCCAATGTCTCACCCACTTGTGATAAATGTCAGTCACAAGAAGCTACCATAGCGCACTCTTTTGTTTTTTGTATAAAAATCCAAAAATTCTGGAACAAAATATTTGAAATCTTCACAAAATTAATTAAAATAAAACTTGTACCAAAAGCAGAATGGATCATTTTTGGAATATCGGAAGGTAACCCCGAACTAAACGTGTTTCAAAAGAACTTACTTAATTACGGGCTAATAATGGGAAAAAAGCTTATACTCAAATTCTGGAAAAACGCTCCAATACCAACAATAAATATGTGGATTTCAAACATGTTCGAAACATTACACCTGGAAGAGATGAGACTCCTCCTAGCAGGCAAAGCAGACAACTTCCAAAAGACGTGGTCTGCATTTATGGAACTATTACAAGCATAAGGTGCAATAGTAATTTTAAAAATAAATGGTTCCAGGATCTGGTAACGGGGGGTAAAAAAAAAAAAAACACGGTTGGTATATCCTTTTTTGCGGAGTGTTGTGTTATAATAGAGCGATTGTTTCTCCTTTTTTTTCTTTTCTTTCTAGGGTCTATTTCCTTTCTTTACTTCCTTCTCTAACTTCTCCTCTAAGGGGCTTTCTTTTCCCAACACTTTCCTGCACCTTCACGACTCTTGCTCACTTTCATTACTTCTTTTATTTCTACCTTTTTTAAAGCTCGAAAAATGAAGTGGTACAACAAATGTAATAAGATATATGTGATGTGTATTACTGTAATTTACTGTACTTCTAAAAAAATAAATTAAAAAAAAAAAAAAAAATAATCAGCAACTAGCAAAGGGAAGCACTGTGGTCCTTAAAAACAGTGTGTGCCATTATTCAGTAGGGGTAAGAGAAGTGCATACACGTACCTTGCCAATGGATAAAACTGTCAGCGAGGCTCAGAATCCGCAACCAGCAAACTACATGATCAGCATAGGCACAATGCTTCTTAAAGACTTTGGTTCCCATTGTACAGTGATAGAGAAAAACAATATTTTAAACAGATCCGATCAACTACAAATGAGATAGAACAGCATGAATATGTAATGACATATATTTACAAAATTATCTGCAATTCTAAACTGTGATTTCCAAAATTGAATACCATATTTATATTGCGAATGAGGGTCAGGTTATATGGAGAGACATAGGAAGATGGAATTATTTTCAGTGGAGCAGACATTTTTTACATTGCTGACTGGCGAGGCCATCATGGTGAGAATAATTGGCTTAATATTATTGGCATTGGACCTGGCATAGTTTTGTTTTTACAAGTACATGAACAAGGAGTTTAGAAGGATATGGGCCAAACTCGGGTAGGTGGGACCAGTGTAAATAAGTCATCTTGGTCGGCATGGGTAAATTAGGCCAAATGGCTCAGAGAAAAAAAATGTTGGTGCTCAGGCTCAGAGTCACATTAACTATGATTGAGTCCGTTTTACTGTGAACTAGAGCCAACTCCACTCCTGGGGAATTATAACCCGCGGGAAAATCCGCCCGTGGGATTTCTTTCAGACTTGTGTTGCAGAACCTGACATGGCCACAGAGCCATGTGATGCAAAAGGATTGAAGAGTTTTAACCAGGAAAGGGCAGTCACGGTGGCGCAGTAGTAGAGTTGCTGCCTTACAGCGAATGCAGCGCCGGACACCCATGTTCGATCCAGATTACAGGTGCTGTCTGCACGGAGTTTGTACGTTCTCCCCATGACCTGCATGGGTTTTCTCCGAGATCTTCGGTTTCTTCCCACTCCAAAGACGTACAGGTTTGTAGGTTAATTGGCTTGGTAAATGTAAAAATTGTCCCTAGTAGGTGTAGGATAGTGTTAATGTGCGGGAATCGCTGGTCGGCGCAGACCTGGTGGGCCGAAGGGCCTGTTTCCGCGCTCTATCTCTAAACTAAACTGAAGTTATTGTTCAAAGTTGGCATTGTTAAGAGTTTCTCCCCTGTCCTCCTACCCATTGCTAATAATTTCTGCAGCGAGGGACACAACTGTAATGTCATACCAGGGCACTGGTACCAGGAATGAGTCAACTGGGCCTGTATTCACTGGAATTTAGAAGGATTAGAAGGTTTCTTAGAGGAACATATAGAATTCTTAGAGGAACATATAGAATTCTTAGAGGAACATAAAATTCTTAAGGGATTGGACAGGCAAGATGCAGGAAAATTTTTCCCAATGTTGGGGAGTCCAGAATTAGGGTCACAGTTTAAGAATGAGGGGTAGGCCATTTAGGACTGAGATGAGGAAAAACTTTTGCACCCAGAGATTTGTGAATCTGTGGAATTTCCTGCCGCAGAAGGCAGCGGGGGCCAATTCACTGCATGTTTTCAAGAGAGTTAGATATAGCTCTTAGGTCTAACGGAATCAAGGGATAAGGGGGAAAAAGCAGGAACGGGGTACTGATTTTGGATGATCAGCTATGATCATATTGAATGGCAGTGCTGGCACGAAATGCAAATGGCCTACTCCTGCACCTATCTCTATACTTATAAAACTATGATCTTGGGTGTGTGTGTGTGTATATAATCATACTGCTCGAAAAAGCCATGACGGTAAAAATGTTACATATTCCTGTAGGGATTTATCCGGTGAAGTCAAAAGACGGCTTACCTGAAAATTTCGAGCTTTATTTTGTGAGTTATTTATGAAAATGTTCACAAATCTTTGAAAAGAAACGAGATGGGGATGTCGCGATGGCACTGCTCCACTGTATTCCACGCGCTGCGAGTGATGTCACCGTCCGACCCCTCTAACCCCCCCCCACCCTGGTTTTTCACTGTGTTCCACACGCTGCGAGTGACGTCACCCCCGACTCCCGCGAGCCTCCCGGCTCATCTTTCCAGAACATTCGCAACGGTCATTCTCACTTTGTGAACCAAATGTGAACAAAGCTTCATGCTGACTTCCATATCTTTAAAGATAAGAGTCCGATTGAACTTCATTTTTTAGCTTTAAATTCGAATATTTTATTGCATTAACATTGCTTTAAGGACTTCCAAGTTTAACATTTAATTTCAAAGACGGGTGTTTTAATGCCCCTCTCTCTCTTGCTCTGCCCCTCTCTGTCTCTGCCCACCCTCACAACCCCCCCCCCCCCCCCCCCCCTCTCTAGATGCGCGTGTGAGTTGGGGGCTATGTATGAGTGGATAGGGAGGGGATGGGTAAAAGGAGAGAATGAATAATATTATCAAGGGGGGTGGTTAGTTTGTGTGTGACGCCGCAGGCCGCCCCCCCCCCCAAACCACGCGTTGAGGGGGACGGGACCAATGGGTCCCACTTGGTCTAGTGTTCTATGTTTCACAGATGCAGGTACATTATCCAAAACAAACTTTTGATTTTGGATAAAACACAAGGTGCTGTCGTGACTCAGCCGGTCAGGCAGCATCTGTGGAAGGCTGTAGACGACCAAGGCAGAATATGCGGTATTTGTCTTCCAATTTGCGTTTGGCTTCTCTTTGACAGCGGGGAAGGTGAAAGACAGACAGGTGGATGTGAGAATAGAAATGGGATTTCAAATCGCATGTAATCCACGGATCCAGATGCCCACCAATCTTTGATGCCCACAGCAGACAGAATCCAAGTGTTCGGCAAAACGTTCACTTGGTGTGCGCTTGGCCTGCCCAGTGGAGAAGAGGCCACATCGAGAGCTCCAAATGCAGCGAATCGCGTGCGTGTGAATCTCTGTCTCACTTGGGAGGGTTGTTTTGGTCCCTGCCTTGACGGCGGTGAGGAAGGTGTGGTAATAGGTAAGGAAAGCCAGGAAAATAGCCCGGGGACGGGGAGTGACGAGCGACCCAGGGTTCGAACGGAAAGCAGGAAAAAAGGAAGATGGACACAAAACGCTGGAGTAACTCAGTGAGATGCTGTCCATCCCGCTGCGTTACTCTGTATCAATTTGTGCCTATCTTCGGTTTAAACCTGCATCTGCAGTTCTTTCCTACGCACAGTGAGCGGACTTGCAGCGACCCTGCAACCACCCACCTGGCGCCTAAAACCAAGCCCAGCAAAAACGGTCTCTAGTGTGTTCCACCTCCATAATGCAGAAGCCACAAGAGAACCAAACATCTATCTGAGCAGGACCAAACTGAAGTATGCCCCCACTCCAACCTACCTCGGAGTGACCCTTGACAGGACCCTATCCTTCAAGGAACATCTTAAAAGAACAGCAGCTAAGGTGAAGTCCAGAAACAATCTCCTCAGTAAGCTTGCTGGCTCAAAGTGGGGGGCAGCAGCCCCCACACTGCGCATTTCAGCACTAGCCCTTGCATTTTCTTCAGCCGAATATTGTGCCCCTGTTTGGTCCAGGTCATCCCACACACACCATGTGGATACCCAATTGAACTCAACAATGAGGATCATCACAGGAACAATCCGCTCAACACCACTCCCCTGGCTCCGTCCTATCCAACATAGCCCCTCCACACATCCGGCGAGTAGTCCTCACTCAAAGGATGCTCCAAAAGACCAAAAACTCCCCTCATCTGCCAATTCACATGGACATCTTCAACCCACCCACTGCTCGACTTCCATCTAGACGACCAATTTGGAAGAACCCACCACCAGCTGATTTCACCATCCAATCAGCTTGGAAAAGGGAATGGGAGTCCAAGGACGTCCCAAATAAACATCTGGTGTCAGACCCCACCCTACCGGTCCCTGGCACCAATCTCCCAAGGAAGCAGTGGACGACGCTGAATAGATTCAGGACTGGACATGGCCCCTGCTTGGCCAGCCTTCACAAATGGGGCAGCAGTCCAACCCCATGGTGTGCTTGTGGAGAGCAGCAAACAATGCAACACATCATTGAAGCATGCCCTCAACAAAGACTCAAAGGAGGACTTGTCACCCTTCATACAGCAGATCAAGAGGCAACTGCTTGGCTAAAGGACTTTGCATTCGCTAAATAAATAAAATCCTACGCACAGAAAAAAAGGGAAGAGGAGGAGGTTCTTGGCGGCGGCATCCTCACTCAGCTGGAGGAAGTGACGAGAGATTCGTGCATTCGTTGGGCCAGCCGCTGCATGAAGGATGGGACGTGAGCGCGGAATAAATTGAGCAGGAGGAGAGGAAGGTGGAGTGGGTTGGGTCAGGGAGAGTCCGTCCCCGGACAATGCACCCGTGCTGTTGTTGCTTTTAGTGCTGCTGCAATTCGATACACTGTCGGAACGCGGCCATTGTTGCATTCGGGGCCCGCGTTCCATTCCGCAGCGCGCGCCCAGTGAGCCGACTTGCAGCGACCCTGCAGCCGGTTGCTCTGCGGGCGGTGGAGCGTCCCCGGACGTCTCGACCCGGTGAGGAGGAGGGGAGGGGGGCGGTGCTAGTGACGTGAGCGAGGGCCGCGCGATCGGAAGATCTGCCCGGGCCGCGCGAGGCGGTTGGACGAGGCGGGCGCGCGGCGATGATGCGGGCGCTGCTGACTGGCTCGTGCCGTGGGGCCACCGGCTGCCTGGGTCTGAGCCAGCGCTGGGCTGCAACTTCCCGGACACTGGGCGCAGCAGCAGCAGCCGCCCGGGCTACACAACCACCCCAACACCGTGCATGCAGCTCGCTGGCACACCAGCCTTCCTGGTATGTATTCGTTTCGGACCGACTTGTCACGTAGACCTGCAACGCGCAATTGTAGCATGAACCCTATTTTCAAGCCTTTTGTTTTTTTACTTCCGCAACATATTTTCAACCTTTTATTGTTTTTGCTTTTTATCCCTGCAACATATTTTCAAGCCTTTGATGTTTTTATTTGTTTTCCCCTCTTCATTATTTAAATGGGCAAATGCAGATACGGTGATATGGAGAGAGATATGGAGCAAATTGAATGAATGATATGCAAAAAAGTAACTATGTTGAAGGAAACGGTCCATTGTTGGCTGTGGGCTAGGTGATAACCAATTATAGACAATGAAACTCATCGGGGGACAGAGTGAGGCCAAACACAAATTGGAGGAACGGCAATTTAAAATTTTAAATTGCTGTTTTTTTCCCTTTTTCCTTCCACCCACAATATTTAATATGGAAAAGAAGATGTGATTCTGTTACATTCTGTTTGTAGTTTGTTTGGTTGTTTGTTTGTTTGTCTTTTTGCACAAAGTCTGCGAGCATTGCCACTTTTCATTTCACTGCACATCTCGTATAATTCTAGTCAGATTGGAAATGGGATCTATAAAACCTAAATCCACGATTGCCACTGCCAGGGAATGGGAGCTAGCTCATTGGTGGTACTCTCCCAAATTGTGGGAAAATCTTCATGTGAATAAATTTGGTTGTAATTCAGGCTATCTTGAACTTGCTCCCTTGTTGGGAGGGCAAATGTAATCTTTAACCATCCGTAAGATCAATTGTTGGACCTGGGATAAGTCTTCCTGGGATAAATATCGTGTGAGAAATAATTTCAGTGAGACAATTGTTGATCCTCGGCACAATATCACCTATCAAATTGTACTTTGAAGAAACCCTTGAACAATTATGCGTAGAGTAGACATTACAATTGCATATCATTGGATTAATGTGTGACATGAAGGAAATTCTTCCTTAGTTCTGTTTCTTTCTCTGACCTTCAGGTATATTGGAAAGAGGAGCACAGCAACCATGCCAGAAATAAACATGGACAACCTGGATGCCAAACAGGTCCAGCTCTTGGCTGAAATGTGCATCCTCATTGATGAGAATGATGTAAAAACCGGAGCAGACACAAAGAGAAATTGTCATCTTAATGAAAACATTAATAAAGGTGAATGAGTTTTAATGTCCATTAGCTGTATGAATGAATGGAACTTGAGGAGTCAGTCAATATGTATATTTTCATATGTTTGGAAAGATTTAAGGGCCTGTCCTTGGCACGCAAATTATGCGACCTCGTGGTCGCGTTGAGCCGCAACGGTCCCGCGAAGGTCGAGCGCGATTACTTGCGTACGCACAGCCGTCTGGAGCGCGTGACTTCATTTGAAGATGGACACAAAGCTGGAGTAACTCAGCGGGACCGGCAGCATCTCTGGAGAGAAGCAATGGGTGATGTTTCGTTTCGAGACTCTTCTTCAGTCTGAAAAGAAGGGTCTTGACCAGAAACGTCACCCATTGCTTCTCTCCAGAGATGCTGCCGGTCCCGCTGAGTTACTCCTGCATTTTGTTTCCATCTTCAATTTTCTTGGCCCCGCTCTGAGAGTAGAAGTGGTGGTGGATCCGGACCGCAACGGCCGTGAGCCCCAGGCCGAGTTCGGCGATCGTTTGCCTGCTTCTGCTGCTGTTGGAGGTGAGACGTTGCGTCGCGCCAGGGTCTTGGGCCTGTCCCACTTTGGCCGTCAGTTCCACGACAGGCCGTTGGCGTGCGAAGATTTTGTTCACTACAAAAATTTTGGAGCCCTGTGCGATGTTGCGCACAACTACATACCCCTCCGCGCTTCTCAGTGGGACTGGCCCCGCGCGGCCACACGATGCCCATGCGCCTCATCGCGACGACGAGGTCGCGTAATTTGCATGCCAAGGACACGTAAGTGGGACAGGCCCTTTAGCATTGCTATTTGTGGAGACTAACCTTGTGGCACTGCTGGGCAAAGATCCTTTATGATCTTTGCTGCTGGGAGGGGTGAAAGCGGTGGACCTATACTGGGCAGCCTATTGTTACTGAAATCTGAACAAGGGTCTCGACTCAAAAATTCACTCTTTCCTTCTCCAGAGATGCTGACTGTCCCGTTGAGTTACTCCAGCATTTTGTGTCTACCTTTGATTTAATGCAGCATCTGCAGTTCTTTCCTAAATGTTACTGAAATCTGTTTGTTTACATCCAGGTACTTTGTTCTTGTATGTCTATTATTACTTTATCTTTTAGTTTATATTGTATCTTTTATTCTTGCTGCCAAGCATAATTGTGTGTGTTTGCAACAGAGACCATTGAGGGACCATGAAATTTAAACCAGCATTTTGCAGTAAAATATTGTCTCAAAGCGCCTTCACTAATCAGGTGAATGGAGAAATTGGCTAAATTGGAGGAAAACGTGAGCACAGTTCACATGGCCAAAAGCTATCCTTTAAGACCATTCTGTATTCACTTGAGGAATTGTGATGTTTATTTGTGAGATCCACATTGGACCTGATGCTTTGGCTCTCTCTCCAAAATGGTTCCTAAACAGATACTGAAAATTGAGGTTATTTTCATCTTGTTGGTTCACTCCTTTCCCACCTCTCTGTGTGTTATAATCGTAATTTATTTTCAGCACATTTGCTGGAAATGTCAGTAGTAATTTGTTTCAGACGGTTGAGAACTAGGCTTTGTTAAGACAGAAGTGAACCTTGCTCGGGATTACCAATCTTTTGATTTTTTAGGTTTGCTTCACAGAGCCTTCAGCGTTTTTATCTTCAACAATGAGGGGAAGCTTTTGCTGCAACAGAGGTCTGATGCAAAGATCACTTTCCCAGGTATGCAAGCAATTTTCATTTTTCCAAGAAACATTTTTTTTTGTACAGTCCCACCAACGATTTTCTGGCAACTGGTGCTCCGCCACCTCCTTTAATCCGGACAAAATTACGAGAGCACATTTTAAATCATTCTCCCCCCCCCCCCCCCCCCCCCCCCATCCCCCGGAAAATATGGCACCCAGGCCAGGTGAGGTGGTTGATCTCAACAGCAGCTCAAATTTGTCCCCTGCGGCCAGGTCTCTGGAACTCCGGCCGAGCCAGAGCCGGCAGATCCATCCCCACAGACAACAAACGAGGCTGACTTTGCGTGCCGGTGTCACGGCCCGTGAGGCTGTGACCTCTGTTGGTCTGGCAAAGCGGATAATCCACAAGGCTCTGGAACCAATGGTGCCAGAAGATCAGCGGTGGACCTATACTGGCCTGTATTGGCTGTCATTCAGAAAAAGGAGACAATGAGAAGGCAGACGCTGAAACGCACGTTCTTTTGCCTGGAGTCTCCAGCATTAGGGCCATGGAACAATTGTATAGTGAATAGATCCTTAGACTAGTCATCCAGAGACTTGGATAGAAATTCGAAGGATTCAGAAATTCCTGAAATAAAAGCAGAAAATGCAGGACATATTTGGCAAGTCAGGCTACATCCGTGGGAAGAAAAAGAGCGTTCATGTTTCAGGTCAGAATCTGTTCCCCAGCACCGAGAAAGGGATAAAAGAAGCTTGTTAAGCTGCAGGGGAGAGGATGTCTTGGTTGGGTGAAACCAGGGTGATGAGGTTATCTGGTCAATGAGTGAGTGGGAGCAGCTAGAGAACAAGAATATTGACAGAAGGTCAATGGAGAGCAGGAAGACATGCCTGGCGGGTTGGTGTTGGATGTGCCCTCCATTTCCAGAACGGGAGGGGGGTGGGGGGGGGAGAAGAGGGGAAAAAAGGGGGATAAAACTAAACCAGCTAGGATAATGCCTGCAAATGATACAGACAGAACTTGGTTGCCAGAAATTGCAGAGAATTATCTCTTGAATGGAGGCTGGTGGGGTAGGAGGATTAGATCCTTATTCTGCCCCAGAGGAGGACACTAAAAGCTGTGCTTCTGTGTGGGAAGGTACTGTAGATGCTTGTTTAAACCAAAGATAGACACAAAAAGCTGGAGTAACTCAGCGGGTCAGACAGCGTCTCTGGAGAAAAGGAATGGGTGACGTTTTGAATCAAGACCCTTCATCAGGCCATCTGACCATGACTGGATGCGGCCAGATGATGCGACTGCATCCACCTTAAGCATTTGCTAAATGGTGCATTCTGACCAAAAGCACAGAATGGAAAACAGTTTAGAAGTGAGGAATTTGCAAAGTAAATATTCAAGGGTGAAGGTATTTGGAGAAGAAAAATAACTTCTGATCTGAGGGATGGTGGAACCCATCGATAATGCGGTCTAAAAGAGGATTGGATGAATGGTCACGCAAGATTTAAGGATGAGACTAGTTAGGTTATCTTCTGCATTGTATCATTCTAATTTTGAAGATGCACAACATACGATCAGCACCTTAAATCCTATTAAATGTTAATAGTATTTAATTCATGGACAGAAATTGTTTAAAAATTGAAATTCTCTGTAGTTTTTTGATAGTGAAGGAAAATAGTCTAACTGAAATAAGGAGTGTATTAATTGGCTAACTTCCAGGATGTACAGATGTACAGAACAGCTAAAAATTGCCTTGAACATTTACTTAGAGTTAATTCATAGGACATTGAGGAGTACAGCGGGTGATCGGTTCCTTTGGCCCACAATGTTTGTGCCATGAAGCCTAGTTAAATTCTGCCTGTACATGATCCATATCCCTCCATTCCCTGTATTTCCATGTGCCTATCTGAAAGCCTCTTAAACACCACTATTGCATCTTCCTCCATCACCATCCCCAGCCATTGCATTCCAGGCCCTCACCACTCTGTTAAAACAAAACAACTTCCCCTGCTCATCTCCATTAAACTTTCCCCCTCTAATTGGTCCTTTCTAAATGAAGCCAAAAGTCACAATCAACGACCAGGGCTGGCATCTTTGTAGGAAGGAACTGCAGCTGCCGGTTTCAAATGAAAGTAGATACAAAATGTTGGAGTAACTTAGCGGGACAGGCAGCATCCATTCCTTCTCTCCAGAGATGCTGCCTGTCCCGCTGAGTTACTCCAGCATTTTGTGTCTGTCTGACATCTTTGTAGTTGATCAACAGTTATTGCCAATCCAAATTTTTTCCTTTTGGATTTGGATTACATTTTCCATATCCCACCAGTGCCTCTTTGGGGTACATTTACAGCTTGGAATTAATTTGGGGTTGGAGTAATTTTCGAGGTTGGGTTACAAGCCAATCATACAGTTTTGGATCTTTGGTTAACAATAAATTTTGAAATTTGTTCAATAAATTGTTGATTTATTTCCAGGCTGTTTTACAAACACTTGTTGCAGCCATCCTCTTAGCACTGCAGCAGAAACGGAAGAGAAGGATGCACTTGGTGTGAGACGAGCAGCCCAGCGCAGATTAAAAGAGGAGTTTGGCATACCTATGCAACAGGTGAGATGCTGCAGAACTTACTGTGTCAGAGATTGCAAATAATCTATACATTAAAAAAAAAAAAGATATCTGAAATTACTAAAAATACTAAAACTTAAGTCAGGAGAGAAACCATTAATATTTTGGGTATGACATGTTTCAATAGAAGTGGTGACGACGGATAAGAGAGGTGCCACTTTAGTCTGGCACGCCAACCTTTACCTTGCAGAGGCCTGACACCACCTTTCTGTCATGTCTTTGTCTTTGTGTCTTTGCCACAAAGGAACCTTGTAGAAAGGTTCACAGCTGCAGACCAGCGGCACCAGAGCCTAGGTTTAAGGTGAAAGCAGGAACGGTTTGCTGATTTTGGATGATCAGCCATGATGATATTGAATGGCGGTGCTGGTTCGAAGGGCCGAATGGCCCACCACTGCACCTATTTTCTATGTTTCTATGAAATGACACAAAGTGCCCGAGTAACTCGGCAGACTGAAACAGTCTGGAGAAGTGCCCCTATATCACCTATGTTCTCCAGCGATGTTGCCCGACCTATTCAGTTCCTCCAGCGCTTTGTATTAACCATGATCTGCGTTTTTGTTTCAACTACATGCAATGGTAAATTTAAATTACTGTTAAAACACCAAGTACTTATGCTATAATACCAGGAGGTTATAATGGACAATTGGTAATAACGGACACCACTCCCCCTTCCCCCTTCCCCATGGTGTTATAACGAGAGTTTACTGTATAACATTTGCTATTTGAACTAGCTTTTTGTCATGAACAAGGTTCACTAAATCATCAGATCAGTGTGAAAACCTCTGGCTTAAAATGCAACCCGACTTAATAATCTTTCCTGTATTTAACCCCAGGTCCCTTTAGAAGAGATGAATTACTTGACCCGCATTCATTACAAGGCTCAGTCTGATGGGATCTGGGGAGAACATGAAATTGACTACATAATATTTATGCAGAAGGATGTAACGCTGCAACCGGATCCTAATGAGATCAAAAGTCATTGCTACGTGACACAAGAGGAATTGAAGGAACTGTTGGAAAAAGCAGAAAACAAGGAAGTGAAAATCACACCATGGTTCAAACTTATTGCTGAGAAGTTTCTCTACACATGGTGGGACAGTCTGCATAACCTGAAGCAGTTCGTAAATCATGAGGAAATCCACCGAATGTAGAATGCATTTTACTTTCTATTAAATTGCCTTGCAAAGAGAGTTGCTAATCAAAGTGTAGACTTGAGAATCTTTGTAGATCATTGAAATTGTGTTTGTTGAGCACAACTGGTGTTTACTCAGTGTGCAAATATGACCAAACTGGGGTAATTTTTACAAAAATGTGCAATGACTACCTACAGTAAGTATTCTGAATCTGCTGCAATTTAAGTGAAGATTCTTCGACTGATGTATCAGTGGAATGGCTGGCTGTAACTGGCAGGGAAATGACAGGGTTTCTACAGTTCGTGGAAGAAAAAGAACTGCTAATTTGAAAAGTGATTTCATAACTGCAAGGTATTAACATCATTTGCTTACAATTTAAATGCTACATAAACTGTTTAAACATTTTTTTAGCTCTGAAATGAAATTTATTGAGTTGATGTACAACACAAGATAATACTGGGTGTTGTCTTCATAAACAATATTGATATGTAAAAAATGTGTTTTAAACAAGTTGGTGTTTTAAAATTACTTTAACTGCTGAAAGTGAATTAATAAAGGTCCAAGGCTCTTAAACAAAATAGTAAGAAAATTGAAATTGCTCACAGTTTAAGGATAAGGGGGAAATCTTTTAGGACCGAGATGAGGAAAACATTTTTCACACAGAGAGTGGTGAATCTCTGGAATTCTCTGCCACAGAAGGTAGTGGAGGCCAGTTCATTGGCTATATTTAAGAGGGAGTTAGATGTGGCCCTTGTGGCTAAAGGGATCAGGGGGTATGGAGAGAAGGCAGGTACAGGATACTGAGTTGGATGATCAGCCATGATCATATTGAATGGCGGTGCAGGCTCAAAGGGTCTATTCCTCTTATACAGCTGACCTCTGCCCCAGAAGAGACCCCAATTGTCCACAAATCTGAATCCTTTGTCCCCTGCACCAACTCAGCTACAAATTCACCGCACCTATCTTCCTGTTCTTATTCCTCACTAGCATGTATCTCTGGAGCCATGCAGAGATCCTTGACCTCGTGGCCCTGCTTTTTAACTTATTTGCCTCACTCCCTGTATTCACTCTGCGGGATCTTGGCCTTTTTCCTACCTACGTCATTTACGCCAATGTGCACGACTTCTGGCTGCTCACTCTTCCCTTGAGAATGTTATGCAGCTTCTCCAAGATATCCTGAATCCAACATACTGAAGGCAACACACCATCATGGAGTCTCTTTTGCTGCCACAGAATCTCCAGTCTGCCACAGACCTGACTGTTGCTACTCCCCCCCCCCCCCCCCCCCCCAATCAATCATACACTCAACAGTATCCAAAGGGGTCATACCTGTTGTTGAGGGAAAGGGCCCCAGGAGTATTCCAGCGCTCTTGGCCTGCTCCCGTTGCTGGTGGACTACCTTCGGCCCGTACCGGATGTGACCACGTTATAACTCCAATCTGCGGCATCCTCAGTCTCGCGGACAATCCTGAGAATGTCCGGCTGTTGCTCGAGTTCCCTGTCTATAAGGAACTGCAGCTGGACCCGCCTCCCACAGATGCAGTGTTCAGGGACACTGGAAGTCCACTTGACTTCCCATGCGCTGCAAGAGGAACATATAACCGCCCTACCTGCCATCTCCACTGCACTCGACCAAGGAAGATCCACGACCAATGTACCTTACCCTGCTGACACCCTTATGCCAAAGCCCTGCACTTACCTTCCACACAACACTCACCCTCAATATAGCCTCAGGACACACGGCCATTCCCAATAAGTGCCTTCTCCACTTGTGTCTCTTCCTTTTATTCCACACGACCAGTCACTCCATTTGCTGACTGTTAAAAGTTAAATGTACTTTAAGTACATTAAGGTTATTGTATGTATAGGGTGATTTCACGGAAGGTCACTGGATCATAGATCCTCAACCACGTGGACACAAAATTTAACGGGGGTACAAACGTCACTTCCGGTACATGTTATTGATCCTGGAAACGCGTACTTTCACACCCGTTAAAAACCGCGAAAACGGCTTTATCTTTATCGAAAAATGTTTTATCTTTATTAATTTGTTATATAAAAAGTTTTAAAAGTGAAAAATCCATCATTAAAATTGCAAAATCTTCCATGGTTCTCAGGTGGGTTTTAACATGCAAAAAGAAAATGATTCTGAAGCTACATTTACCATTTAAATAATCGTAAACCATAAATGCGTTTTGAAATGAATTTTACTCAGATGCATACTAAGGAATGTGATAATTGTCAGCTGTTAATTGGATAATAATAATAAAATGTCCTGATTTTGTCCAATTAACAGCTGACAATTATCCTGAGAAAACCCACCTGAGAACCATGGAAGATTTTGCAATTTTAATGATGGATTTTTCACTTTTAAAACTTTTTATATAACAAATTAATAAAGATAAAACATAATGCCATACTTTTGGTGAAATGCAGTGGAGCAAACGCGATAATTCCCGATATTTTCTATCTTTATATCTCCACGGCGAATGTCCGCTAATCACTGTTGTTGCCCCTTCAGCGCTCTCTTGTCTTTACCTTCGTTTTTCTTTATCTTCTGGACTCTAAAGTAAGATAACTGTGCCTCGCGGTCACCCCGACTGGCACAGTTATTTACAGCTCAAAAACAGGCCGTTTTCGCGGTTTTTAACGGGTGTGAAAGTACGCGTTTCCAGCATCAATAACGTATCAATAAGCATCAGTGACGTTTGTACCCCAATTAAATTTTGCGTCCACATGGGTGAGGATCTATGATCCAGTGACCTTTTGTGAAATCACCCTATAGGGGAGTTCACGATCAAATTAGCTGGTACTTTATTAAATAGGTGGTAGCATGTATAGTAGTTAGTACTACTTCTTCATGTCCAGGATGTAATCCTGCTCTTGAGTACTATCAGTGGAGTTTGCACGTTCCTGGTGTTTTTGTGAGGTGTGTTTCCTCTCACACCAAAGACATTCTGGCAGGCTAACTGCCTACAGTTAATTATCCCTTTAAATCTAAGTTATAGACAGAAAGCAAAGCATCGGAAACCAGCATGTGAGACAAAACTACGACAGGAAATACAGCAAGGTGATGAGGGGGGTTATTATACAGCATACATCTTATCACAACACAATCAGAATGGCTCTTTATAAATACGAGAAGAAATAGCAGAGACTTGAGCCAAATAGCAAATAGCTTACTTATTTGTACAGAAACAGCACGTTCCACGTATAATGCAAACTTAGAACAAATGTTAATTTTGTAAGAATTTGCAAATACCAAGCAAACCATTATTAAAATAGTGCACTTTATACATTTCTGGTGGTTCCGGGAAAATCAAGACTTCAAGATATACGAGTTCTACTAAACGGAAAGTACCATCAAAGGACTTTTTAAAACAAAAATTCAGTGATGAAACTTAAAGCCATATGGTAGTGGTGAAAGTTGAGGATCTAATGCTGCCCTCGCAGAGATGTAGCACAGAATAGGATCTGTAAGCATGAAATACTAAATCCTGTTTAATTAAACACCAAGTTTGCTTAAACCAGTCTAATTGAATATGAACTGGCTTTTGACTAAATAGCCTAACTTATGAGACCCACCCGCTACACATTTGTCTCCATTCCCATACTCAGGTTGCCACGATGACTGCTACTGTGAACTGTTGTTTACTGTCTTCAATTCACATTTAATTAGCCCTCTGGTACAAATCGTGTCCCCTACTGCTATGAGTCATTCAGCTAGATGGTACATATGTTTTCATTGGTTTTCTCATGTTGCTACTGTCTGAAATTTGAGATGGTGTTAAAAACGTGATTCTGTTAGCCCCCTATCATCCCCTTTGACAATTCCTGCTGTTCTTAATTGTCCTATGCTTATATTTAAAAAAACATTGATCATCCTGTATTGGTCCAGCCACTATCACATAGATGTCAAGCAACAATGTGCTGGACAAGCATCAAATCATTGGGATCAATTTAAAGCAAAGATTGATAGGATATTGATTAATAAGGGCATCAAAGGTTACAGGGAGAAACATACATAGAAACATAGAAAATAGGTGCAGGAGTAGGCCATTCAGCCCTTCGAGCCTGCACCGCCATTCAATAAGCAAGGCAAGGCTAGGCAACTTTATTTATAGCACATTTCATACACGAGGCACTCAAAGTGCTTCACATAAAAACATGTCATACAATAAAATGAAATAAAATAGAAGAATTAAAAGAAAAGAAAAGCAAAATTTAAAAAAAATTAAATTAATTAATATCATGGCTGATCATCCAACTCAGTATCCTGTACCTGCCTTCTCTCCATACCCCCTGATTCCTTTAGCTACAAGGGCCACATCTAACTCACTCTTAAATATAGCCAATGAACTGGCCTCAACTACCTCTGTGGCAGAGTTCCAGAGATTCACCACTCTCTCTGTGAAAAATATTTTTCTCATCTCGGTCCTAAAGGATTTCCCCTTTATCCTTAAACTGTGACCCCTTGTCCTGGACTTCCCCAACATCGGGAACAATCTTCCTGCATCTAGCATGCCCAACCCCTTAAGAATTTTGTAAGTTTCTATAAGATCCCCCCTCAATCTTCTAAATTCTAGCGAGTACAAGCCAAGTCTATCCAGTCTTTCTTCATATGAAAGTCCTGACATCCCAGGAATCAGTCTGGTGAACCTTCTCTGTACTCCCTCTATGGCAAGAATGTATTTCCTCAGATTTGGAGACCAAAACTACACAATACTCCAGGTGTGGTCTCTCCAATACTCTGTACAACTGCAGTAGAACCTCCCTGCTCCTATACTCAAATCCTTTTGCTATGAAGAAAGCAGGAGAATGGAGCCGAGAGGGAAAAATAGACCAGCCATGATCAAATGGCAGAGCGGACTTGATGGGACAAATGGCATAATTCCCCTCCTATGTCTTACAGTCTTACACCTCCTAGCCATTTTCCAACTCCTTCATAATCACCAACAAGATACCAGAATTGAGATTACAGTGCAAGATAATTAGGAAAGAGTAACCTATGATACCCTCAACATTAACCCAAGATCCCCGAGGACACATTGCATTGTGTCAAACAGACAAGGAAACCAGCTGATTACCACTTGCAGAACTCCATGTTAACTACTAATCAGACAAAGCTCTGTGCTCACCTATCCTGGAGGATCAAATGCCAGATCAGACGTGAAAAATTGCGAGACTTGTCAGGGTGCCTGACAGAACCTAGGTTTCAAACCATTCCAAACTCTGAAACTCCTGGCAACTGTCCACTCCCTGGAGTTCTGCACTGTTCAACTATGAAGGTGTCTTATGCCAATTGAAACATTTCCCACATGCTCAAGGATCCTGCCATTTACTGTATACTTTCCTTTCATTTCCCCTTCCAAAATGTGCCACCTCACACTTGTCCAGATGAACCACTATGTGTATATATACACACACACACACACACACACACACACACACGCTGACTTATACAAAAGACACAAAATGCTGGTATATATCACAAACACTGGTCACAGCGCTAATCCGCGCAGAACATCTCCAATCACAGACTTCCTTTTGAAGTAACAGCTATGCTCTTCCTACCATGGCCAAAGCCAACTTTGAAATCCTTGGAAACACAAGGAATTGCAGATGCTGGAATCTTGAGTAAATCACAAAGTAATGGAGTAAACTCGGGTGTTTAAGAAAGAACTGCAGATGCTGGAAAAATCGAAGGTAGACAAAAATGCTGGAGAAACTCAGTGGGTGAGGCAGCATCTATGGAGCGAAGGATTAGGTGACGTTTCGGGTCGAGTAGCAAAGGAATAGGTGACGTAAACTAGGGTGGTCTCTGGAGAGGTTAGGTGAAGTTTTGCGGTGGACCTTTTCTTCCATTTCCATGGATACGTGCCTTAATCATCTAGATCAGCCCACCATGGGATACCTTGTCAAAAGCTTTACTAATGTGTATCACATCCACTGCCCACTCTTCAATCTTCCTTCATCTCGACGGAAAGCTCAGTTTTGTAAGGCAAGACCTCCCCTACACTGGGCCATGCTGATCATCCTTAATGAGTGTAGACAAAAGTGCTGGAGAAACTCAGCGGGTGAGGCAGCATCTATGGAGCGAAGGAAATAGGCAACGTTTCGGGCCGAAACCCTTCTTCAGACGTAATGAGTGGATACATTTCCAGGTGGGAGTATTTCCTATCCCTAAAAATCCTTTTGAACAGCGTTCTTACCATTGATATTCAGCTCTCAGGCCTACACTTTCCTGGTTTGTCTCTACTGCCCTTTTTAAATAGAGGAACAATGTTGATTTTTCTCGTCCTCTGTGACCTTGCCTGTGGCTAAAGAGGATATAAAGATCTTTGTCAAGTGCCAATCAATACCCTCTCTTACTTCTCTCAATAACTTGAGATACCATCAGGCCCTGAAGTCTTATTCATCTTAACGCAGAGAGATTCACACAGGATGTTATCTGGACTTGCACGCTCGAGTTATACATAGACACTGGACAGGCTGCAATTTTTTTCTGTGGGACTAAAAGGTGACGATGACCTTATTGAAGTAGAAAAAATCGTGAGGGGCATGGATAAAGTAAATGCACAATGGTCAGCTTTGGCCAAATACCTCAACTCTGGTCAAGAAGGCTCACCAGCGTCTCTTCTTCCTGAGGAGACTGAAGAAGGTCCATCTGTCTCCTCAGATTCTGGTGAACTTCTACCGCTGCACCATCGAGAGCATCCTTACCAATTGTATCACAGTATGGTATGGCAACTGCTCTGTCTCCGAACGGAAAGCACTGCAGAGGGTGGTGAAAATTGCCCAACGCATCACCGGCTCCTCACTCCCCTCCATTGAGTCTGTCCAAAGCAAGCGTTGTCTGCGAAGGGCGCTCAGCATCGCCAAGGACTGCTCTCACCCCAACCATGGACTGTTTACCCTCCTACGATCCGGGAGGTGCTACAGGTCTCTCCGTTGCCGGACCAGCAGGTCCAGGAACAGCTTCTTCCCTGCGGCTGTCACACTACTGAACAATGTACCTCGGTGACTGCCAATCGCCCCCCCCCCCCCCCCCCCCCCCCCCTCGGACACTCCTCCCACATGAAAAACACTATGACTGTATGCATGTAAATAGATTTATTTATTGAAATCATATTCTATGTCGCTCTTCCAGGGAGATGCTAACTGCATTTCGTTGTCTCTGTACTGTACACCGACAATGACAATTAAAGTTGAATCTGATCTGAATCTGATCTAAGTAGTCAACGCCTAAATCTCTAGATGTTCAGATTCTAGAGATAGTGCCTGACCCACTGAGTTACTCCAGCTTCGTCATAATTTGAAACAGAGCTAGTTTTAAAAACTATTTAGTTTAAAAATGGAGAAGACCGTAAAGAGGGGAGGAGAGAAGAAACCCACCAGGGTTAAAACAAAATCCATCATTTCAAAGCACCAAAGTCAGAACTGGTAAGAAAGCAACTTGCCCACAGCGGATATCTACTGACATGCAGATATAAATGCACTTTCTGAATAGCGTCTAAGATATATAACATAGAAACAGGCACTTCGGCCCACCATGTCCATGCCGACCAAGTTGGCATTCTGGGCTAGTCCCATTTGGTCCACAGGTCTCTCAACCCTTCCCATCTATATCAGATTGTCTTTTAAAAGTCGCAATTATATCCGCTTCATTTGTTTCCTCTGGCGACTCGTGCCACATACTGACTGTTTGATGACAATCGACTGAGTTTCCGCTTTTAACAGAATATAGCACATTTAAGTTCTGAAAGGCTCCTGAAATTGATATATTTTTAATAAATATTTTATTATGTGTAAAGACTAATAGTAAGATTAAACGAGAACTTACCAGTTTGAAGTTTGATCTTTATTTTATGAGGAGTTACGATGAGGGATTACGTGAAGAGCCCGTCAGCCCGCGTGCGCGTCAATCTTCAAAGCAGCAGTGTGGAGTCACAGACAACAAACATTGACCTGAGAATAGTAAGAATGATTTTTATGAGGGGTTGGGAGCGGAGGGAACGTAATCCCTCATCGTAACTCCGCATAAAATAAAGATCAAACTTCAAACTGGTAAGTTCTCGTTTAATCTAACTATTTTACTTCGGAGTCACGTGAGTGATTACGTGAACATTTTAAAGCTCTGTGACTCCATGCCGTGGAACGAATCTATGCATCACACACTGTATAGTTGACCAATGAAGAGTGGACAAAAACTGTTCAGTCATGACATAAATGAACAAATTGACAATTTAATGTACAAAAGAAAAAACAACAATAATAGTCACCTCTCTACCCGAGAGGGACTATGAACCCGAACTTAAAACTGAGTTCGCAAACACGCTCGGTCTGGCTAAGGGTTTGTTATAGAACGTCTGAAACGTGCGTGCTGAGGACCAGCCAATAAAATCTGGTCTAGCGGGACGTCCATGACCCTCGCTGCGGACGTAGCTGCAGCCCTGGTGGAATGAGATTTAAACATTTCAGTATCAACCCCAGCATCTGCCAGAACCTGTTTCAGCCACCTGGAAATGGTCTGAGCTGAGACCCTCTTATGCGGTTTCTTGTGGTTGACCAATAATGCTAACTCAGACCCCCTAAGTCCCTTGGTGACCTTGATGTATTGCTGGAGGTGAGCAACTACACATATTTTGGGATCCAAAGGGTATGCCATGAACTGTAATTTAAGACCCGAGGTACCTGGTCTACTCTGTTTGATAGGATCGTACACAAAAAAGGTGATACCACTGGCAGAGGTGAGCATCCTGTCCAGACGTAGCTTCTGCAATGACTGGACCCGTTGAGCTGACACTAAAGCCATGAGCATGGCCACCTTGTGCGTAAGCCGGAGTAGAGACAGGGATGTTGCTGGAGACCATGAGCGAAGTAGAGTTAGGACCACCCCTACATCCCAAATTTCAGTGTATCTGGGCCTAGGAGGGTTCGAATTGAAGACTCCCCTCATGAACCTTGATACTAAAGGGTGAGACCCCACAGACTGGTGTTCTGAACTCGGCAGCAAGTATGACGACAGCGCACTTCTGGCACAATTTAGAGCATTGTGGCTAAATTTCTCATCGAAATGCAATTTCGAGAGGAACTCTAAAACATCCGTAATGTGCGCTGCGTCATACGAGATATCGGACTGCGCACAGAACACTTCCCATTTCCTTATGTATGAGGCATATTGTTTTTGGGTACTGTTTCTCCAGGCCGCAGTTAGCACATCCACCGTACGATCAGCTAGTCCCAGTCCGAGGAAAGGTCTTCTCAAAACCTGCAAATCAATAAGTTCAGCCAATCATGCAGAGGATGTACTTCACCAGAAATGGTATTAGTTAGCAGAGACCTGCTTTTGGGAACCGTCATGACAGGTTCTACAACCATGCCCAGGATGAGAGGATACCATGGCTGAGTGGGCCAGTCAGGGACTACCAGAATGCCGGAGGCAGAGTCCTGCTGAATTTTTTTGCAGACATCGACTGACAAGGCAGAATGGGGGGAATGCATAGAAAATCATTCCACCCCAATATAGTGAGAACGCATCTACCGCTACTGCCCCTGGGTCTGGTTCCCATGCAACATACTTCGGTAACTGATGATTTAATCTTGAAGCGAACAAATCCATATCTGGTGTTCCATACCTAGAAACAATATCCTTAAACACTCTTTGATTCAACACCCATTCTGTGTTGTCATTGAATTTACGTGACCTGGTGTCCGCCACCGTGTTGAGCCTACCTGGGAGGTAGGTAGCTGAAACCCAAATATTTCGAATGATGCACCAGTGCCAAATGAGGTTAGCCAATTTATCACAGGATACTGACTTGATTCCATCCATGTGATTTATGTATGCCACCGCTGTGGTGTTATCTATCTGTAATTGAACATGCAGATGGTGCATATGCCCACAATAAGCCTTCAGACCATAGAGAGCTGCGAGCAACTCCAAATAGTTAACACCGTGCACCTGCAGAAAAGAGAGCTCATGCACATTCCATCTGCCACCGCAGCTAGAAACGGTGTCAGTGGCACCCCATCCCAGAGCACTGAGAAACGTAACCTACCACCAACATGCGATAGACCCACACCCCGTATGTTACATAGTGAACCAGACCCACATACCTCCATGGTTGTTGGTGGATTCTGGATGTTTATTTCCTTCCCCGATGTTTGGGGATTTGAGGTGCTGGAGTGCGCCAGCTGCGCATCTTGGATGTCGGCCGGTTTGGGCCATGTCCTAAAAAATACTTCCGGCCGGTTATTTCGGTCCTCGAGCTGGAGGTGGTTCCCGCAGACAGTCTAGTGCTGGTCGAGGCATAGGGGTGCTGGCGTCGAAACGACGACTGTCTGCTTGCTGGTGGAGCCCGAAGTAGCCCCACAGCCTTCGACTCGTCGTCCAGGTCTTTCACCTGCCTGGACAGGTCTTCTCCAAACAGTAAATTGGGCGGCTGCACATTATAGGACTTGCATAACCCCGCAAACATGGGGTTGAGAACAGGACGAATGGCATTCTTGCGAAAGCAATTAATTTCAAAGTGTGCATTGCACAACAATGCCATTGCGTCCCGTTGAGCCTCAGATAATGCACTGCCGTCCACAGACCTGGCGAATGCTGTCAACCCCGACGCCAGCAGATTCAGGATTCTCTGTATTTTGACCTCTTGGGTCTTAATGCCACCACCAATGTAGCTCCAGATGGAACTATTCACCGCCGGTACCTTGTGGGAGGCGAAGTTGCTGAGCGCGTGGTACCTCATGGCTGTCTCCATAATCACCTGCTCTTGAAGCTGGTGGAAAGCAAGGTAATTAATGCTGGCCGCCAGCTCTTCGTCCAGCGGCTCCCCAACCAGCGACGGCATTGCGAACTTGGAGACCATGGTGGGCACCTCTGCTTCTCGCGGGTCCCGTATCGAATGTTCCTCCGCCCAGGACTGGTGGTCTACACTCCCATTCTCGGATGGGGAGACATAATGCAGCCCTGCACCAGGCGCTGCTGTGGGCCCCCGAGACCCGCTCTGATATGACTCCCGACCGAGGAGCATATCATGTTGGAGCATCTTCTCCATAAGATGCTCCACTCGGGAAAGGCGTCCGACAACGCTCCCAGCGGGAGGAGGCGAACCCACCCGGCCGGACTCATCCGAGTCAACCGGCCTGTTGGACTTGCACTTGGCCTTCCCGACCCGCGGGGTAGCCACAGTACTCTCCATGGGCACCGAGCCCGAAGTCGCTGGCTGTGCTGTCAGCGACCGCGATGTGGAAACGGACTGCCGCCCGCTGACTGCACTCCCGCGGTCTTCCGAAGCGGTTATCCCTGCGGCCCGTCGAGACTTCACCGTTGCCTTATCCAGGCTTGTCCGTTCTTGAAGCTGCAACAAGAACGGAAGACAAACAACCGCAGACTAAGTTCAAGAACTTACCTGGAGGTCTTTTAAAACTTACCGCTGGTGGAGCGACGCGCCTACCAGCCAATCAGAGCGCCATGCGTTAGACGTAATGACGCGCATGCGGGCTCTTCACGTAGTCACTCACGTGACTCCGAAGTAAAATAGAATAAACTCTATTTCTATTCATTCCCTTTTAAATGAAAAAGAATAAGCAGCCTTCTGTGATGACATGGAATCCTTCCACCAGGAAAAAATAAATAATTGCACTACTATGACTGGATGCACGTAAATATATTTATTTATTGCTCATATTCTATGGCGCTCTTCTGGGGAGATGCTAACTGCTTTTCGTTGTCTCTGTACTGTACTGCACAATGACAATAAAGTTTGAATCTGAATCTGTAGCAGGAAAATTAATTAGGAGTACAATGAAATAGCGTGTTTGTGTGCGTGGGCGTGCGTGCGTGCGTGAACGCCTGCGCAAGTGGAGGAATTTCTCCAAATCACCCACATCTGCAACTTCAAAAATCAGCGAAAATCTCCCAAAATAATCAGAACAACAAACACTATTGTATGTACCTCGGTACATGTGAAAATAAGCTTAACTGAAACAAAGTAAAAATGTACTTCGTGAATATATTGTAATCTGCGGAATCGGCAAAACTATTTAATACCTCGACTTTTTGATTAATAAACAAATCCATTTCAAACGTTGGTTCGTCAGTCAACATTTTGTTGTTTACCAATGCCAGAATTTATAGTCATGTTTACAATTTACATAAAAAATATTGTATGCTGTAAATTAAAATCCCATCAAAAGTAATCACTTTATATCACTTGGTACACTTCAGGGTTCTGCCAGTTCTTCCTTAATTATAAGTTTCAAAACTGAAAACTGTTTGTCCTAATGTTTCTTATACATATTTCTTATGCAAGTTCATGAAACATACATCATTTAATACAAACTTTTGAATTTTACACTCAAGTTCTTTTTAAATGTAAATTAAAAAAAGGCACAGTTAGCTCTGTTGAACAATCTTGATTTCAAAGATTCCCTAATGATGTAGCATTTCACCATGTTATCATGCATTATTTGAGAAGCCCCTATTCGGATTAATTGTGACCATATGTAAAAGGCCTGCAATCTGGTACACAACGCTACTTTATCTATGGTCCGCTTTGCCCATTTTCCGCTTGCCAACGAAAAGATGTTTGGGTTTAAGATCAAAGACGTGTCGATCAGCCTCTCCTTTCTTGCCCATGCGATTCATATCCTGTTGGGAGTTCTTCATCATCTTCCTAGCCTTATTCATCATCTAAGCAAGGAACAAAGACATTCATGTCAAAAAAAAGGGGAGAAAACAAATGGAATAAACAATATTGTTGTAGCTATAAGATTTCCAAAAGGTTGACCTGTGTGGGTTTTAATACCTGAAGCATCCATTGTTTACATTGTTCAAATTTAAATGCTACCAATTCACAATATTGTACCCTTGAAAGATAGTGGTTTTGAAACCTGCAGCAATTGAGAGAATTTGGGTTTGAGGAATGCCTCAAGTTTCATGTGCAGGGTAGATGAAAACGTAGTTAACTTACACATCAATGCACTGTTGAAAGGGAGTGAAGTACAGGTACATGGCACAAGATGCAGTCTTTATATACAGCGGTCAACAGTTGGGGGCGCTGCTCCGGCAGCAGCCATGTCATGCAGCTCGTCAGTTTTTCAACCTTTTTTTATTTTTTTAGTATGTTTTAAAGTCTGTATTTAATGTTTCTTTGTGTGTTTTATGTGGGGGGTGGTGTGGGGGGGTAAGGGGGAAACCGCTTCGGTCGCCTCCTCCACGGAGAGGCGAGTTTTTCCAGGTCGCCTCCCCCGTGGCCTAACATCAAGGATCGACGCGGCCTTTCCCGGAAACGCGCCCGGGGCTTCAGCGGCGGGCGCAGCGTGGACTCTCGGCGTGGAGCGGGTGAGCCCTCGCTGGAGGGGAGCGCTCCGTTTCGCTGGCCCGGGGCAGCCGGCAGCCTGAAGTCGCGGCCTGCAGAGCTCCAGCTGGTGCGGCGTCTACAGCCCGGGATCTCACGTTGGGGACCCGGGGGAAGAAGAAGCCATCACTGCCGGCCCGCGGCCAACTTCTACCGCGGGTCCAGCATGGACTTACCATCACCCCTGGAGGGGAGCTTCGACCGCCGGCCCTGCAGTCTACGGTGCTTCTGGCTGCGGCGGGGACTTTAAATCTTGACCACCGGCCTGCGGCCTACAACTTAAAGCCGCGGTCTCCGGTGAGGAAGAGCCGATCCTGGACTGACTCTGGACTCTGGTCCTGACCACGGGGGGGGAAATGGAGGAGGACTGGCCAAATTTTGTGCCTTCCACCACAGTGATGAATGCTGTGGTGGATGTTTGTGTTAGTTTTATTGTGGTTGTGTGTTCTTTATTATTGTATCGCTGCAGACAACCCAAATTTCCACCAGTCTGGCTGTGTGGCAATAAATTATATCTAATCTAATCTAATCTAACTGACCAGAGTGATACCCAAGTTAACAATCCAATGATTGATTTCAAAGTTTTTCAATTACAGCCATGGAATTTAAACACAATTAATCGGCAGCAATTTTTCTTTGTAAAGTACCAGGGAGTAAAATATTGGGTATACCCTTTAACACCAAAATGTGCTGAGAAATTTGCACTTATAAGGAGGTGAACTTTTGAAATGTATTCCCTGCTGATTTAGTTACTGATTGCATTCAAAATTGAAATTGATAAATTCTGGATATTCGACAAATCAAAGGTTATGGGAAAAGGACAAGAAATTTGTGTTGAAGTAGATCAGCCATAATGTTGCTGCATGGCATGAGCTCAAGCGGTTGAATAGTCTATTCTAAAGCCCACAGAACAGATGCTGAAGTGAAGCAGAAAGCATGGCACAGTTCATACCATCAATGCCCACACAGTGTCAACAACACCTAATGTAGATAAGCTATCTTAATGACAGAGCCCTATCATTCTTTACCCCACCCACTGAAACAAGGTGGAGGTTGTTTGAGCAATTATCACGTAGGCAAAAGCACCCGAAACTTCCTCAAATGAAACAAGGTAAAACAATACCCAAATCTTCAGCAGACACGTCAATCATCCCACTCTCTGTTCAAGGATATAAAAGGCGCCTAAATCATGATTCCAAAGGTGATCATATCCCACTTGAGAAATTAGTCACCGAATTAGTCACCGCTGCCTTGTAGTTCTCTGGCACATCCCTTAAATGATCGGTTTCCAGCTCAATCAATGATGCTCTAATTTCTGCCGAACTAAAATGTACGACCAAGCATTTTGATTCTCTATACTCTACTATCAGTTTGGGTGCGAATTGGAACAAACCTTTTCATCACGCACACCAGAAACATCACGGGGAGTACGGGAAGTGCTGCGGCTGCGTATTTTAGATGTTGGTGGTTGAGATTCCTCACGCTTGCGCTTCCTGGTGATACTTCTAGATCGTCGAGCTTGCTGTGCATAGTGCGTCTAAACAGTGCAAACAAAAATGGATTGAATCCACATTTAAGTAGCTTTCAAACACATAATATAAAAATGCCATAATGCATTAACTAAATTTAATGCAATAGCTAATAATTTCAAATGCAAGTGTTAGGCATGTGCCAGAAGTTACGCATTAATCAAGGGGGTATCTTTACCACAAGACCTGCTAAAACAAGCATTCTGAAATCAAACTAAATTATCCGTATAATCTGGATAAATGCAGTCAGATTATAAATTGAATTAGGGAACTAAATAAAACGGATTTCTGACATATAAACCTCACCAATACCAAAGGAGATATTGATAAATAACTGGCTACAGAATCAAAATTTGTAATAAACCATTCAATTTTAAATAATATTAATTGATCAACTTTACTTCATCATTGTTGGTCATATCCAAACCAAGCGATCCCATCTCCTTTTCCAATGTTTTTTGTTCAACCTGTAAAATATTGTTAAACACAGAATTACAAAATATTTGACCATTAAACCCCATCGCTATTATACAGCAATGTCAAGAGTTTAAATTTTTTTTAAAAACAATGTAATAAATAAGGATTTTGTTCTGAATGACAATTAAACCACATTTGCGACAAGCAAGGAAATGAGAACTGTTGAAGATGAAAAATTCACATTGAATCATAGACCTCAAATGACAGAGCAGGAGGTACTCCAGCTTTTTGTATCTATCTTCGGTTTAATAATATGCAGTTCCTTCCTACATGGTACCATTAGTGTGCAGGTTATCTTTAGCACATACATTGCACTGTACTTTACTCTGTTGCATATTCTAGGACATACACCAAAAGCATAAACTGCACGGGGAGAAGTGATGGGGAAAAAAGTCCTATCCTAATTTTTTTAATAAAAACCTTAACATGAATCTGAAAGAGAAATACTCCACAACTGTACAACTTTTCAATGGTAGAAGATTTTGGGCAATAATCATCATGTTATTGAAAACAAATTGATGAACGAGCACAGGGAATTAAAGTGCGTGCAATTATTTTTAAACACAGAGTTCGACTGTGAGGATTGCAACGGAGCAGTATGTTCACTGCCAACTCTGACTTTGCATTTAATCGGAATGTTACAAAATTCTGAGATTTTAAAAATCAAGCCAGTAATTTATCCCATCAGATAAAGCATAAAAAGAAGTTTAATTTGATACCTAATTCACTTTCATATCTTCAGTATTAAACAAGTTATGGTCATTTTCATACTCGGAAATTAGCATCTTGTTCCCTACTGCTTTTCCATTAACTTAACACAAAAACCTTGTTCGAGGACAGTCAATTGAAATAAAAGCCCGTAACTTTCTTAAAAAATAAGAGAACTGAATGAAATTTTCAGTTATTATAGATTGAAGCATTCTGAAAAAATGATACATCTTACTTGGATGACCTGTAATTAAAGCATATAATTAGTTAGTTACCTAATTGTAGATAATTACAAAATTAACCGTTGTGACGGAAATAGTAATAAACACCCAGACTGCCTTGAAAATTCAAAAATGTGATATTCTCAAGATCAGAACTTTATTATTGTAACGTTAGATAGTAAATACCCATCAAAAAAATTTATATTGATCAGTGTCATCAAATCAATTAAATTCATCTAAATTCAATTACTAGATCTAAACATCTATCCCATTCTTAAGAAAAGGCTAAAAATATTTTTTTTAATAGCCAAAGTATCCAAATAACAAACTGATCCCATTCACACAAGAATTCACAATACATGATTTTCTAATGGAAGGAATTGAATGTTTAATTCCCATAAATTTTACTCTGTTGGTTTATAACACTGCTGGAGGCAAGGGTCGTTTTACACAGACATCTATTCAAAATCCACAAACATCCACTCTCAAAATAATCAAAATCATTATTTCTTACACAATCATGTCATAAGAACATCTAAATTATCTATATTTTATGTTATTGTCTATCCATGATCAATATTTTCATACTAAATCCATACTAAAAACTATGTATTGTGGAAGTTTTCAATCAGATATTTAGTATGAAAATATTGATCATGGACAATAACACAAAATATAGATGAGTTAGATGTTCTTATGACATGAATGTGCAAAAAAATAATTAATTTGATTATCTTGAGAGTGGATTGTGATAGATCGGAATGTGGCCGCTGCCATTATTTAAGCCCCGCGATATCGGCAGACAAGACACGGCCGATATCGGGGCGTATATAATATATTTCGGATCATCAGATTAAAATGAAACCACACCAAAAAGCAAGGTAAGATGTTAAATAAACGAGATAACTTTTGTTTTGTCATGATGTGGAAGTCCTTGATGTTGATTTTGATCCGTGATGTTGAAGGCGTTAGAAGTCGCATTTACCTTCAATCCAGCGATGCAATCGACCAGCAATTTTTTTTTTTTAAACGGGAACGGAACGATTTTTTTCATCAACTTGTAGTCTGAGCAAAAACCTCTCCGACAACCAATACAACCCTGCATTTTAATCCTGCCCCCCCCCACCCCCGCAGTCTCCGGAATCGCACGCACAGGCAGTGGGCTGATCTGGAGCGCCGCTGATGTTAGGTTTGTAACAATGTTACATTTAACTGTGCACATGTAGAGATCAGGAGTTAGTCCAATTCATTTTGTAACAACACCCATTGTCTCGCACAAGGTAAACACTTGCAATGGCAACCCTACTAGTTCTGTAAACTCAGACTTAACGTCAAGGTTGGAAAACTGGAAGTGACCCCCAATACTCTTAAGATATTATACTTTTGGCCTTCAGATATATAGCACGGAAATAGGCCATACGGTCCACCGAGTCCACTCCAACTAGTGATCACTTCGTACACTAGCACTATTCTACACACCAGGGACAATTTAAACCGAAGCCGATTAACCTGCAAACCTGTATGTCTCTGGAATGTGGGAGTAAACTGGAGCATCCGGACAAAACCCACGCAGTCGCAGGGAGAACGTACAAACACCGTACAGACAGCATCTGCAGTCAGGATCGAACCTGGGTCTCTGGCGCTGTATGGCAGCAACTCTACCGCTGCACCACCGTGCTGCCCTCAAGCACAGTTGCACAGGAACTGGAAAAATAGGCACCATATGACCTACTGTAAGAAAACATGTTAGAAATGTCATATAAAGACAAAAAAGAACTTGCCTTTTTAGCAGTCCTGGGCATTTTGGGACCTTTTTTGGTTTGTTTTTCTCTGGACAATAATATTCGCATCTTTTTCTTCTCTCGGATCTGAGCAGCCAACTTTCTAATGTCTCTCATTTCTTCATCATCGCTCTCAGAATCTGAATCATATTCTCCTGCCAATTGTTTCAAATCTTCTTCTTTTTCCAAGTTTTCAAGTTTCTGAAAAGACGCATTCATGCTATTATTTTAAAACTGAACTTCAGATCTGAAGTAGTTGAAGAATGACACACAAAGATGTACACTAAAATAAACTTTCAACATTGACGATATTTTCATAAGAACTAAAGAACTTAAAAAAAACTTGGCATTCTATTCCATGTAAACATATACATGAAGACAACAGCTCACAAATAATAACATAGGCTATTTGATTCAGATAAATATAATCTATCAGCATCAAGGTGGAAAGTACAACCCATGTTTATAAGTAGTGAAGTGTAGAACAATAATCTAGTGATAGCTACTGCATGAACATTTAAGGAATGGGAAGAGCCATGGGTTTGGACCAATGGTAGTATCAATTATTTATTGATCCGATCGGCCACAATTAAAACAAATTGGTTCCTTTGGCTGATTGGGCCGTAGTCCAAAGCCACAAATTTAAGAAACTGACCAAAGAACCCGAGGAGATGAGAATATTTTTCATTCACCCAACAGGGGCCAGTAGAATTAACAATTGAAATATATTCTTTATCTGTAAAACCTTTAGAAACACATTTTTTTCAGTGTTTAACCTTTGTTTAAATTCCTATAAGCACCAATAAGAATTCTCCTTTCATCAGGATGAGACCCGATTCACAATTATAATTGCAATACAATCGACTAGCTTTTTTGAATTGTAGATTTATGCAATGACTCAATGTTTAACTTCCATGGTATGATTCAGACGTGTGTTTAGACCAATCCATCAAGCCTCTGGGTCATGAAATTAACTACAATGTTATTGTACATAGAGCACAACAGGCCCTTCAGCCCACAATTTCTGTGTTGAACATGGTGGCAAGACCATCACTTTTCTACCACATAACCCATCCCCCTCCATTTCCATGTCCAAATATTTTTAATGTCATTAACGTATCTTCTTTAACCACTGCACCCACAGTGTCGTCCAGGCACCCTTCATCCTTGTCCTGCACATATTCTTTACATTTTGTACCTCTCACCTTAATGCTATGCCCTGCAGCATTTGATTTTATTCATCCTGGGCAAAAGATACTGACTGTTTTTTATGTCAAAATTGTACACATCATTTTACACCAAAATAAAACGACAACGTTGAGGTTTTGTTTGGGAATTTTAGCCGGCCTACAAAATGATCTTGACAAGAAAACTAAACTAAATTAAAATGCAAGATTTGAACTCACCTTCATAATTTCAGGGTCAATGTAATCAGCCACATTATGACCTTCCCATAATTCAGGTACAAGATCTTGCTTCTCACTCTCATTCATCAAATCCCAGTATTCTAAATGAAACAAAAAGGTACCTCGATACATCAGTAACAGTATAGCTACCACCAACAAAAAGATAAACAAAGCTCAGTTTCCAGTGGACATTCTGTGTCTGACTACATTTTGTCATTGCTGCTGGAAACCTCTGGAAAGGATGATCTCAAACTGGCTTTCCTTTGACGTATTGGGCCATCAGAACTGTATGCCACATTATAAAATTTGCACGAATCTCGTAAAATGTTTGCCATTCACACAAATGTTGTGGAAGTGCCAAGCTTTCAGGTTTGTCCGTAAAAGCAGAACCGTAAAATTTTGCAGAAGAGGCAGCGCTACTCATGATTGCAATTTAGTGGATAAGAATATTAACAAAGAACTCCCAAACATGTTTTGCATATGAAAACATCCCAAAATTTCCACACGAAAGGAACTCATTGCCAGATCTGACCAAGGTAATGTACCTCTGACTAAATTTTGCTGGGATTATTAATCATAGGTAGACTTACAAGATGCAAAAGCCGCTGTTGTGCTATTCCCCCCCCGACTCCTCTACAAATTACCATGCTCGTCATAGAATAAGAATGTTCATATCTGCTTCTAATTTAAACTATTGTTACCTGTTCTAGATCTCCTCTAAATAAAATATTTATATGAATTGTATATCAGAATTAAAGTCTTTAAATTATGATTTCCACATGTTACAGATTATCAGAAAATAGCAATTATTCCAGAAAAACACTTACTCTGGAGATCCAGAACATACTCATCACCCATCTCCAGCTCCAAGTCCCGTTCCTGTCAGAAGAGAAAGTTAACATGAAAACGTTGCTGCAGAAATTGAATCAACAGTTTACAACCTAAAAATCACACCCACCGATTTACGTTTTGGCACATCCACCTCCATTTTTCTGCGTGTGGTAGCTCCTTCGGGTATCCAGGCAGGTCTCTCCTTAAAGAGTACAAGAGAAATGTCATATTTTCTCATACCAGTTTAACACAAGATGTCATAAAACACTAGATTTATGCACTGGTTCAAACCTTCATCTGCAATAATTCAGTCTGGACAAAGATCTCAATTAGTCATGGTACCAGAAAAAGGCAGGCAGGAGAGAAAATATAACACAAGGATACTTCCTACAGGGAGACACAACAAATTACTGAATCTTGCAGAACACAAAGTGCTGAAGTAGCTCAGTGGGTCAGGCACCAATTGAAAAATAAATGAAAAGGCAATGTTTCGAGTCAGGATTCTTCTTTAGATTCCAAATTCATGTACTTCCTACAGTTCTCCCTACAGTGATTCTGCTGAAAAATTATTTGTGAAATTTCCAAATGAATGCAATACACTCAAACAGCTTACTCTCAATCAGGGCTCCGTAAGGAAGGCTGACCAACTGGGCAAATTATATGAAAGATAAAACTTGTGAGATAGAAATTAGTTTTATGACAGAAGTTACAATTGAACACAGAACATGTCAACTGAGTAGCAGGTCTTGGGAGAGGATGAAAGAGGGGAGGATGAGTTGGGGAGTGGGGGAGATGGTGAGGATGAGAGTGGGGAGCGTGAGGGTCTGACCACAATGATTTAAAACAATCCCTCCTGCCTGTAAATGTTTAATACAATCCACAATTCCTGTTCATGGCACTGTCTAAAAGCCAATTAGACGTTGTTAACAAATCAGCTTCCACCACCTCCCCTGGCAGAGTGCTCTAGCCACCTACTCTGTGTAAAATACTTGTTTCATAAATGTTTAAATCTCCTCCCAAACTTTAACAACATTAATAACATCTATTCCAACAGTCAAACAATAGAGCCTAATTAACGCAAACACAAAGGGTGGGTGGTAAGATGAAATTAAAAGATCAACTGCAGTCACCGAGTCTATAAACGTATACTTGGAATTTTATAAGAAATGTATTATAGATTGTACCTCAACACATGTTCAATACGTATATTAGAGTGATGTCAGTAAAGTGCTTGAACTCACCTTCTGATCCCTTTTTGATGGGACAGCCAGATGTAGCCTGTTTAGTAAATCGTTCACCTTTCTACCTTTCATTTTCGTCTCAACACGGTGAGCAAGCAGTCTATCACAAGCCTGACAATTTGTAGACCAATTTTAATAAATTAATAATAGCATTTACCAAGGCAAAAAAAAAACCAATGTAAATAATAAAAATCACAAATGTCAACAGAGCAAAACCAAATGTTGATTAATCCTGTGGACTACTTTAAATTACCCTGGACAAGTAAGGCAACATGCTGGCTCACAGGTTTGGTTCAATCCCGACCGTGGGTGCTCAATGTGTCAAGTTTGCATGTACCCCCTGTGTGCTCTAGTTTCCCCCCCACTTTTGGGTTGGTAGATTCCAAATTGCCCCCAGGTTCGCCAAATAGTAGAATCTGGGGGGAGTTGATGGGAATAGGGAAGAGAATAAAATGGGATTATTGTAACTGGGTGCTTTATGGTCGGTACAGATTCAGGGGACCAAATGGTCCATTTCACTGCTGTACGATACCGCAATGGTTGCGGGAGGTAGCATATTCCAGTTTTAGAAAACTTAACTGAAAACAAAATAATTTACTGCAGAACTTTTGAAACTTCGTGGCACCTTCAAGCCCCTTTCAAGATTAACTAGTGCAGGTTGACTAACTAAACCCTTCTTCGAAAGAGTTTGTAGAGGTGTTGAACAGTTGACATAATACAAGATTACAATACAGCAAATCAAAAAGAAAATCTCAGAATTAAATTTCGACTGAATGGAAGTTTCCAAATTTTAATTATTACATCAATTAATAATAAGAATGATGCAGAAATTTTTTTTACACCAAAAGGAATCAACTGTAAACTATGCCTAAATTGAAATTAGAAATTCAAATGCAGATTCACCTCAGTTTTAACTTTAATGACACCTTCTTCTGTCAAAGTACTCGTTTCTGTGACAGTGATCCCTTCTGCTATCAAATCTACAAAGACTTTCTGTAAGAAAGGATAAATTATAACTGTGGTTAAATTGTCATAGTTCAAACTGAACAATGAAATACTAGCGCCATTGTGTTCTTAACTGTCTTCATGAAATGGATAGTGTCAAGTAGCATTTGATTTAAATTAAAATTGAATACAAAGAGAGATGACAGCTTCATAAATGGCAAGAAAAATATCTCCTAAAATAGGTATCTGTCAAGCTATGTGGCACGATGCTGCAATACGATACTCAAAACTACTAACCTTCTGTTCTTCAGAAAGTTCATCGATCCTCTTCACATCAGATTTATTTGCAATAATAATCAGGGGCTGAAACAAAGGTCATTAATAAAATTAAGTATGAAAATTTTGCTTCTCAAAGAAAAACTGATTGCAACTTCACATATAAAATTTCAAGAGATCAACATAAATGGGCAATTCATTTCAACAAAGCCTCCAAGTATCCACTGCATTAAAAGGCACATTCTTGCCAATACAATGTCCTCATGATACACATAACCATCCGAATGTAGATGCTCAAGATTTCCTCATTCCATCTGCCTCCCATTGTTATTAAAACTGAAAATATTAGATCAAGATAAAAGTACCCAAACCCGTGGGGAGACATTTAAGATGCATGTAGCGCAGAAACACCATGTCCATGTCGATGAAGTGCCCGCCTATACCATTCTGAGGAAGGATCCATGATGAGCTGAAATTGTGGACGATCTCTGACAACGACGCATCTCTGCCGATGACCTCAATGCCTTTTATACGATTTTGAACAGGCATACTAAGTTTAATCTCATCCCGTCTCCCCATCCCGTTGGCTCAGTCATAGACATCTCAGGACTAAATTTAGCAAGTTCAGGTACTGACTGATGACAGACGGATCTTAGGGTCCAATTACATAGCTACCTGAAAGTTCCATCACAATTAGGTAGAGTGGGAAAGGCAGCAGAAACATGCCATCATCGGTTGGGGCATTGAGTGGAAGATTCAAGAAATCACAGGTGCAGCTTTATAAAGACATCTGAGACAGAAATTGGATATGCTCTCACAAGGGCAAACTCCTGGCATGTATACGAGGTATGTCATTGCATCCTGGTGTATATGATAATAAATTAATATGAATTCTTTTTGCCCAAGTACCAGCCGACACAGCACATTAAGCTACAGAAACAATATAATCGGCCACTGAAGCAACAGCCTTATTGCCAAGGCAATTTCTAATCTGCAAATATCTTCATTCAGTTCTCTCCTCTTCGTTTAACTATCAGAAGCTATAAGAAATATTCACGATTTCACACCACCTGGTGGATTTGATTTTCATGAATTAAATATTTAATCAAAATTAAATATTTTCAATTGTTAAATACAGTGTATCTATAGTGCACCACAGGAATAGCCCCTTTGGACCACACGGTTCAGAACATGATGACAAATTAAACTAACCTCCTCTGCTTACACATCATCCATATCCCTCCATTCATTACCTGCATATGCATGTGCGATTTTAAAGCCTCAATCCTTCTGCTATCCTTCTGCTTTTACCATCATATCATGTATCACATATCTCAAACACTGAAAACAATTCCACTTTAATAATAGTTGCAATTCTATGTGTATCAGAGGTAACTGGGATAAGAAATACCAGGAAGAGTGAGGAAGCCTTGCATTATGTACAAAAATAGACATTCCTTGAAGATATAACATTTCTCAGGACTTAAAATAGAATTTATCAAGTTCAGGTAATGACTGATGACAGAGGGATCTTGGGGTCCGTCATAGCTACCTGAAAGTTCCATCACAAGTAGGTAGAGTGGTAAAGACAGAATATGCTTGCCTTCATCGGTTGCGACATTAGGTGGAAGAGTCAAGAATTCACAGGTGTAGCTTTATAAATCTTTAGTTAATGGTTCAGTGGTGCTTTATTTGTCACATATTCAACTAACTGCATAGAGAAATTCAGTATTATTACTAATTTAGTTAGTATGTATTATTACCTCCATTTATTAACTATGGCGATAGATGTGGCCCGCCATCTGCTCACAAACATGGGTTCTGGCCCCTATGCTAAAAAGGTTGCCGACCACTGGACTAAACCAACCCCTTGATCCTGTCCCACCAACCATTTTTCAAAATTTAGCAACTCAAAATGGAGGTGCGTCTTCGACGCAGGTGCGTCTTCATTGCCGTGAAATACAGTATTTCTTTTAATACTGTTGCCCTGACAAATTTGGTCTGCTGCATTTAAGACATTTGTTGCATTTTCTCCACCTCCCTCGCTTTCCCTGCCATTCTTCTTTGCAAACAAATACACTTGCTTTCTCAACTTTTTCAGTTCTGATGCAAGCACTTGACCCAAAACATCAACTTGCCGTTCACAATTAAAATTTCCAATAAAATGTTACATTCAAAATGAAAGCTTTACCTTGTTGGCAAAGAGGGGTCTGATGTTTTTGAAGAGATCCAGTTGCTCTTCGACAGTATGGCCACACTGTTCAGACACGTCCATCACATACAGTACAGCAGCACGGAGATGAGCCAGGGCAGTGATTGCCTGCATCTCTATGGTATTCCGCTCCTCCAATGGATGATCCAATATGCCTGGAGTATCAACCACCTGAACCAGAAGGACTATCACTTAGTACTGGCCTGATCTCCCATTCATTCATTCTTCATTTAAAAACTAATGGCAACATGATACATGACAACATCGTAGCACAACATCCAAAGAAGCTGTTGCAGATCAGTCATTGCTAAACGTAAAACAGTTGTAATCATGATACTGATTCTGGCAAATCAAAATGTATACTTCCATTCAGTCTTAAAAAAGGCAGCCATTTGTTACAACCCTCTGCCTCTTTATTTCATATCCATGTGACCACTGAGGCATTAATCCAATGGACTTCAATGCTTATGAAATATATGGTACCGAAGCACTGAATCATTTGAGTTTTCTAAGTTCATATAAATATCAACATTCATCAATATCACTATTATGAAAAATAACTTGGTTGAACACAACTTGCCTAGCAAAAACTGCAATAATTAGATACACTGTTAAAGCAACAATTAATTTTGTCTCAGGTGTGCTTTAAATGTCCTACCACTAGGCCAAAAGACCACAACTCTTTTCCCATTTTGTAACTCTCCAGATAATTGTATCTAATATTGCATTCCTAGTAGTACAACTGGGTTACTTTCTAAATTAAACAGTCACCACTAAGTATCTCTCTCAGATTCATGTATATTCTATCCAAAAAGAAAAACCCAGTCTGAAGAAGGGTTTTGACCTGAAATGCCAACTATCCATGTTCTCCAGAGATGCTGCCTGAACCGCTGAGTTTCTCCAGCACCTTGTGTCTTTTTTATTAGCCAGAATCTGCAGTTCCTTGTTTCTAATATTCTATCCAGCGCCTCTATTACTTTACAAGCTAGATGTATAACAAGCTTAATCAGACCGTTTTCCTCTTACTCTTTTTCTTTAGAAAAGGTTTCTGCCGTCTCTTTTATGAAACGGCAATTTACAGTCTCCCATTCTCACCCCTTTTCTGTATTTGGCTTGATTATCTCTGTTACCACTAAGCTTTTAATATTTAAAATTTAATCTCTAATCTTTGGTCAAGAAGGAGGGTAGCTCTGAATGACCTCCCTTTCCAAAATGTGCTTATTTTTATATCCAGATTATTGCTTCTGAAAACTTCCCACCACTTATTTACCAAGTAATTACCAATTTTTGATTCTAAACGGGTTGGGGAAAAAACCCTTTCACCCAGTTCTATTAACATGATGTTATTTAATAAGAACTGTACCGTATCAATCAAATCTACTACATTCATCACTCGATGAAGGTGTCCCTCCAAGATCACATCTAAGAGCAGTAAATAGCTGCAATCCAAAATCAATTAAAAAGTGATAATTTCTCTACATACAGCTGTTGAAATTGTTGATTTCTTGACTTAGAAAACCAATAGAAAAGATCCATCATTCCTAATTCATTGCAGTTGAATGAAATAATTCAAGGAATATGTGGATATGTGAACTTTAATGATATATTTCTGATGACCACTAGTACTAGGCCAGGACTAGATTTACACCAAAAATCCAGAAATACATGTTTATGAACACTAACCTGCCAACGCAGATACTTGTAATCCATGTGCCCCACAAACAATGACTTTGTGGTGAAAGCATATGGTTGTACATCAACATCCGCTCGGGTAATCTGCAAGTACATTTTAAGTTAGTTGACTCGTGGATACAAATTTTGAAACAAAACAGAATTAAAAAAAAAAAAAATTTATGAGAATGAGAATACATTTATTGCATCAAAATAAAATTCAGATCTGCTTCAAAATAGTTTAAATTGTTAGCTTAACCAATTTTTCATTGAAAGAACCAAATTTTTAACCACATACCAATTAAAGAGGGATCTCAAAACAAGTTTTTTTTAAATTGGGAATATAACTTTCAGGATAAACTTGTTTCCTGGAAAGCAGTCAGTCCCATGTCAATTCCCTGCGTCACAGTAGTCTAAATGGGCATTATCAAAATTCTGCCTTCCTTTACATCAAAAGAGATTAAAAGAAAGATAAGAAACCTTATAAATACATCATTACCAAAATGCCATTGATTAGAAGTAGCTTTGAACTTATGACAATGTTATTTATAATGGTTCAAATGCTGTTATAATAAACATTGGCATCGTGTAACCTTGCTCTTTCTCCACATGCAAACCATTTATGTAACTTTTATTTACGTTGACATTCTTTACTATTTTACTTACTAATTTGCTTGATCAAGAATTGAGAAATGAGGTGCGTGTTATTAAAAAACATATTTATGAAACACGTTTTACATTACTATGACTTGAGCTGCAGTGAATTTTAGAAAACTCTTTAAAAATTGAAAAAATGAAAACAGAATGTTCAGTAAACAAAACACGGTTATCAATTGAAAAGCACCTTTGTTCCACAAAAAGCAAAAAAGATGCATATTCAATTACATTCATATGTTCTATGTCTTGTCTGTCATCTATGTTCTCTCCAGGGTGCTCCGGTTTCCTCCCACATACCAACCACATATGGGTTTACGGGTTAATTGGAGCTGTAAATTATTCCCAATGTGCAAGAAATAGGTGTAAATACATGGTAACATTGGACTAGTATGAATGAATGATCGATAGTCAACGTGGACTCGGTGGGCCGATGAGCCTGTTTCCATGCTGTACCTCTAAACTAAACTTTATTTCCCAGCAGAAATACATCGATGAGATCTCTGTTCTTCCTCACAGAATCTTTTTTTTTAATCTAGCAGAGGCAAAAGGAACATTTGTTTAATGTTGCATCTACAAGAATTACAGGTGCATAGAAAAGACTAGGCTTGTATTCATTGGAGTGAAAAGACTAGGCTTGTATTCACTGGAGTTTAGAAGGATGAGGGGATATCTTATAGAAACATATAAAATTATAAAAGGACTGGACAAGCTAGATGCAGGAAAAATGTTCCCAATGTTGGGTGAGTCCAGAAACAGGGGCCACAGTCTTAGAATAAAGGGGAGATCATTTAAGACTGAGGTGAGAAAAAACGTTTTCACCCAGAGAGTTGTGAATTTATGGAATTCCCTGCCACAGAGGGCAGTGGAGGCCAAGTCACTGGATGGATTTAAGAGAGAGTTAGATAGAGCTCTAGGGGCTAGTGGAGTCAAGGGATATGGGGAGAAGGCAGGCACGGGTTATTGATAGTGGACGATCAGCCATGATCACAATGAATGGCGGTGCTGGTTCGAAGGGCCGAATGGCCTCCTCCTGAACCTATTTTCTATTTTTCCATGTTTCTATAGTGCTATATTTTCTCGTCCACAATGAAGCAAAACAGCAAATGAATATGCTCAGCTAAAAGTGAAATTTGTGAATGCTATTTTCTAACTTGTTGGAAATCTACCAACCGACCAAACTAAATTGCTTTTTTTTTTTTTTCATGTCGCAAGAATAGAAGAGGATTTTCTGCTGGGATACAAGGCTGGAGAGGAATGCAGAGTTCACACCTGCTAGCATGTGGCTGCATGTAGCAGGTGTGAACAATAAGGAGCAGTCATTCCTATCCAATGAGATCCAACGTTAAAATAAATCTGGCTGGGGTACAAATATCTTCACTTAACCTTCGAAAATGTCTTTAACTGCTCCCACTTAGGATAAAAGTGGAGGTCAAACTTAGAGGGACAGAGTTACCTTGGGAATAATTTAACTATTGCTTTGAACAATAGACAAATTAATAATCATCAAATTTAAGCAGCTTTTCAAATACTACAAAGCATTTACCAATTAGCACCATGGACATTCTACATTTTAAGTTAACAATTTGCTAATGTAATTGTACTTTGTTGCCAATACAAACATGTTTAATAAATGATGAATTCACTTTTAAAGCACACACCTTATTGATAAAGCTGGATTTTCCTACATTCGGGTACCCGCAGAGTAACAGAGTTCTTGTGTTAGGATCAATGGATGGAAGGCGAGAAAGATGCTGTCGCACTGAAATAAATATTAATGCACTTTACAGAAACTGAAGTACTGAACATTCTTATCACAAAAGTACGCACAAACGCTCAGAAAAGCAAACAAACCCATCCTATTAATGACGAGAATCTGGATCAGAAGCAATTACTTTTTAACATATGAAATTTAAGTATATTTAATGAAAGATGTCAATACATTTATTGACATTAATCTTCAAAATGTGGGCACCGCATCAAGATAATTTCAACTGCATGTCTGGGGGTTGTAGACTTTATTCATTTACTTCACTTCAAAAACCTCTGTTACACTATTATAATTATAATGAGCAAGTGAATCAACAATGGGTTGCTTTTGTGAATGTTTTTTGAAACAATGGAGTTCACAGAAAAATATAGTTTTAATAATATCATATCAAATATCATATTTGATGCGAGTTTGAGCTTTTTACAATAATTATTTTCAAGAGCAAGAGTTGATGAATTTCAATATGCGGTTAAGAGAAAAGCAACTCTCTTCTGCTCTTCAAACATTGCCGCAGGATACTTGAAAACGATGTCAACAGGCAAACAGGATAAAAGAAATTTGCATCTCATGCAAAATGGAGGAGAATGTTAAGGTGGAGCTCGCCTTAGATGACAAAGAGTTATCTGTACCAAACACCATGAACAGGAGATTCAAACTGACGTGAACATTATAGACAACTACTGCTGGTTGGGTGTCCATATTAACTACGGTACATATTAATAACTGGGACAAAGAACTACAGTACATATTAACAACTGGGACAAAGTGATGGCAAGGAAATTTCTCCAAGGCATTAAACCAATAAAGTCAGCTTATATTTATTCCAAAAATGTTGAAGTACATATGGTAGAAAACTTAATGTCATCACAAAAACATCTACACAAAAAGATCATAAACAGTAATAAACAAGTACCTGAAGGTCTGGCACTTACCCTGTTCTAAATACTCCAAACTTTGTTTCTGTCGTTTGATGATAGTGCACATACGGCCTAGTGCCGCACGCTTCAGCTGTTTACAACGATACAGTGAGTCACCATATTTCATCAAACGTAAATAGTCCTTAGCGACACTAGTTGAAAAACAGATTTGTAGTTTAGGCTCAGTTAAATGTGTATAGTATAATCAAAAACTAATCGGCAGAATTCCTGAATTAGAAGAATTTTTTTTTGACAGAACTAGTATCAATTTTAATTATCAAACACACATTTGATAAAGAGGGAAAAATAACAAAAAATAATCTGCACTACTCCAAAAGCCTTGTGTGGTGTGGCATAACAGTTCAGTTACTGGAGCAGCACCCAGTGGATTGTATTATTGATACCGAGACACAAAATAAAATTTCACAATGGCAACTGACATCCAGAAATTAAATAAAGTTTGTAATTTTAAAAATGTGCCAATAATGATCATCATGATTACTTTTAATTGTCCCTTAAAACAGCCTGGGAGAACACTTAGTTCTGGGAATGGCCAGAATGATAATAAATGGAAGTGCTGCCAGTGATGTCAACATCCCACAAACAGGCAGATTAAACAGCTAAATATACACAGAATCACAAGCTTAGAATAAGTAAATCACCATCATACTGTTGCTTTTTCTTAAATGTTTTGCAGACTGTAATAGTAACAAAACCATCATCGCAACTGAAAAGCAGTTTTAGTTCTATATACACCACAAAAACATCCAGGCTGTAATTTTGTTAATTATGTTTGCAGTACTTGGGTTAACTTACTCATTATGCTTTTTACATACTTTCCCCTCCAATTAACCTACAATAGCCCACCCTTTACCAACCACAAAAGGTTGCATTAACCAGGTTTTAATTGTCCTGCTTGGAAAACTCATTCCCAAAATAGATAAATGTGGCATGCAGCAAAGTTAACTCCTGACATGTCATTTAATCAAATATTACGTTAATCAATGGAAGAATTACTTTAAAGAATACATTTGATTTTAACTTCCTTTTAAAATAACCATGATCAACTCTGTCACAACTATTAGACCATATGGAAAGCTACTTAACCTCAATTTAGTTGCTTGAATAGGAAAGACAGACAATTGTGTATTTATTAAGGTGCAAAGCCCCGCAATGCAATAATGCAAAGTCAGTTGAATTAGGGAATGAATCTTTGCTCAACACTCAAATTGCAAGACAGCACTGTTCCACTGCATATCCAAGTACTTCAGTTTCCAATTATCGAGTATATGAAATTTAAAACCATTGCAATTCATCTTGCATGATGGAAGGATATAGATATAGATCTTACTTGTCAATAAGGTTCTTTGCGATGTTTATCTGCCCCAGTGCCAGCTTGTAGTGATCTTTGTCATACAACACGTTCATCAAGTCAGCATAGAAAGGGTGTACATCCTACAGGGAAAGATTATTTTTTATTACAATTCCTGACGCGTTCTTTGAAATAGCTGCTATAAATGATTCACATATTTTAAGTTATTTGATATACAGACATTTCATGCTATTGATCACATTTTTAACAGTGAATTTTTCAGGTTGAAAATTAAATTCTTGAATTTTAGCACCTTTATTAAGCCAATTGTATCATTGTATTGGCTGCATAAAAAAATCAATTGGTAACAAAAATAAATTTATTTTGACATTTTACTTCATTAGCATTATCAAAAGTAATCTCCAATTAACTACAGGATTAAAATAGCATTAACAGTAATGATTCAAGTTCAAGTTCAAGTGAGTTTATTGTCATGTGTCCCTGTATAGGACAATGAAATTCTTGCTTTGCTTAAGCACACAGAAAATAGTAGGCATTTACTACAAAACAGATAAATGTGTCCATATACCATGATATAAATATATACACACATGAATAAATAAACTGGTAAAGTGCAAATAACAGAAAGTGGTTATTAATAATCAGAGTTTTGTCCGAGCCAGGGTTAATAGCCTGATGGCTGAGGGGAAGTAGCTATTCCTGAATCTGGTTGTTGCAGTCTTCAGGCTCCTGTACCTTCTACCTGAAGGTAGCAGGGAGATGAGTGTGTGGCCAGGATGGTGTGGGTCTTTGATGATACTGCCAGCCTTTTTGAGGCAGCGACTGCGATAAATCCCCTCGATGGAAGGAAGGTCAGAGCCGATGATGGACTGGGTAGTGTTTACTACTTTTTGTAGTCTTTTCCTCTCCAGGGCGCTCAAATTGCCGAACCAAGCCACGATGCAACCGGTCAGTATGCTCTCGACTGTGCACCTGTAGAAGTTAGAGAGAGTCTTCCTTGACAATCCGACTCTCCGTAATCTTCTCAGGAAGTAGAGGCGCTGATGAGCTTTTTTGATAATTGCGTTAGTGTTCTCGGACCAGGAAAGATCTTCAGAGATGTGCACGCCCAGGAATTTGAAGTTCTTGACGCTTTCAACCATCGACCCGTTGATATAAATGGGGCTGTGGGTCCCCCTCCTACTTCTTCCAAAGTCCACAATCAGTTCCTTGGTTTTGCTGGTGTTGAGGGCCAGGTTATTGCGCTGGCACCATATGGACAGTTGCTCGATCTCTCTTCTATATTCTGACTCATCCCCATCAGTGATACGCCCCACAATAGTGGTGTCGTCAGCGAACTTGATGATGGAGTTCGCACTGTGGTTCGCTACGCAGTCATGGGTATAGAGTGAGTACAGCAGAGGGCTGAGCACGCAGCCTTGAGGTGCTCCCGTGCTGATTGTTATCGAGGCTGACACATTTCCACCAATACGAACAGACTGTGGTCTGTGGATGAGGAAGTCGAGGATCCAGTTGCAGAGGGATGCGCAGAGACCCAGTTCTGCGAGTTTGGTAACCAGTTTGGAGGGGATGATTGTGTTAAATGCCGAGCTGTAATCAATGAATAACAGCCTGACATATGAGTTTTTGTTGTCCAAGTGGTCCAGTGCGGAGTGGAGGGCCAGCGAGATCGCATCCACCGTTGATCTGTTGTGGCGGTACGCGAACTGCAGTGGGTCCAGGTTTTTGTCGAGGTAGGAGTTGATTTGCTCCATGATCAACCTCTCAAAGCACTTCATCACCGTTAGTGCCACTGGTCGATAGTCATTGAGGCACGTCACCTTACTCTTCTTGGGCACCGGTATAATTGATGCCCTTTTAAAGCAGGTGGGGACCTCAGACCTCAGAAGTGAGAGGTTGAAAATGTCCGTTAAAACTCCCGCCAGTTGGTCCGCACAGGTTTTTAGAACACGACCGGGTATACCATCAGGACCAGGTGCTTTTCGGGGGTTCACCCCTCTGAAGGATTTCCTGACATCGGCCTCTGTGACTGAGACTGAAATGCCATCACAGCGAATGTAAATGCATGTCCTTATTTTAAGAGAAGACAAACTAAAAATGTATATTGAGATATTGAATAATGCAGGGAACAGATCCCTGAAAAAATGGACACAATGCAACTCGAGCATTAAATCTTTTGAAAACTAAAACGGGTGGGAAGAGGGCGGGGGATGAGTAGAGGGGGGAAATAAGGACCTGCTGCCAGGATATTGGCCTTATTTCATAATGATGGCTAAAACACAATATTATGCCATTTATAGTCTGATTAAAAATCTTTGCACTGCTATCCCACTTTGTGTTAACCTCACAGAGTATTGACTCATCATAGTGTTTCTGGCACCACAGTCTGAACAAGATAGCTAATCCCGTCATATTTTAATCCACCCACAGGTTGTGTACCTAAGTAGTGGGAACGCGATACCAATCTCTGCTCTCCACACTATTGCTTATATTCTGACATGAACCCCTGCCTCTCTCACTGTGCGCAAGGATCTCAGCGAACGTTCCTGTCTTCACTGACGGTCCCATAGCAATGAATCACCAAAACCCATTGTTGCCTCAGAGAAATCTCTGGGACAGGGAGAGATGGGCAGTCAAACAAAGAGGGTAATGGGCCTGTCCCACTAAGGTGATTTTTTTCGGCGACTGCCATAGTCATAACAGGTCACCAAAAAACCGGCAACTGAACCCCCAACGTCATTGTCTGCGACAATGTCTACAACAACCTACCACCAAGTCGACGTCAAGCTACACACAACCGGCGACCCATTCATACGTCCACCTACGACAAGGTAAGACAATTCAGTCGCTGGTACCTGTCGCTGGTTGACTTAAGTAGTCGCCAATGGGATTCACGGAAGTCAGCTCCGGCAACAACCTATGTCACCTGGCGACAACCTACGTCATCTTGGTGACAACCAACATCATCCCGGCGACAACCTATGACAGCACCTGCGTCAATGGCATCAAGCCAACAGTGGCTGAAAAGTTTTGAACATTTCAAAATCCAGCGGCGACCAGAAAAACGCTACGATTCTTTGAGCGACTGAGGAGACTACTCACGACAATACAGGAGACACCCTGGCGACCATGTGGCAACAGCCTAGTCGCCTGTAGTCACCTAAAAAATCGCCCAAGTGGGACAGGCCCTTACAAACAGCAGAAATGGCGATTGCAAGCTCCGCCACATTCAAGAGAATGTGATATAGACACCATAGGCCCGGAGCAGTCTGTCAACATATAGAGCTCACAGTATCCAACAATCTGCTTAAGGTGCAATCACAAGCTCCATGGCAGCATTGTGCAACCGTAGCACTTTCTCTAACCCACCCTCTCCGGCAGCCTCTCAACACCGAACTGTGGAATGTTTCATTGTTGTGAGAGTGCCAGTGGAAGGCAGAGGTCTCAAATAGGTTCACAGCATAGAAATGTGGAGAGTTACCATTATGTAGTGTGACAGTGAGGCAGGCTACTGCAAAGTTGAAACATACGTAATATTAATTAAAGCTTGTAACCATGAACCATCAAAACTATGTAAATGGCCTCCATCTGTGCTGTTTTCACACAGGCTCCATATGCATAAAACATTGCACTTCAAACATTACGCCTGACACAGAAACGGCCTTCTGCTCCAATTTTGGGACAAATCCTTAAGTTTGGGTTAAGGGTCCAGAAAAATATACCTGTTTCGCTCCTGGAATGACGGGCTACATTTACATGGGATTGGAATTGCTCTGGTGCTGCTTATGTGCTCTCTGCTTGGTCTCCTGTGACAGAGCACAGAAGCCATTTGGCACATCAACCACTCTTTCAAACAGTGGTCCTATGGTCTCCCCCCATGGGTCTGTAACCATTTCCTCTTCAAGCAATTAACAACTTCCCTCTCAAAAAGGGACTGTAGAGTTTAGATACCTGCCCCTAATCAAATATTACATAAATTAGATAAAGGAGCAAATATCCCTATGTCTGAGTATGCGGAATTATCCTGTGCTGTTTTTCTTGACTTGCAGGAACTAAACACAGAATTTTGTGCATCCAGTATTCACCCTCCCAACAGTTTGAAAGGAAAACTTCAGAAGAAAAAAAAGATCTCAATACTCATATAATTATCTTTAATTTACCACATAAATATGTACTTAATAACTACTTAACTATATGCAACATTGTTAGGAATGTTCAGAAATATTTCATCCTCAGAGCTCCCAAAATTAGGTCATCTAATCAAGAACAACCAATTATTCTACTTGACAACCAGCAAATATTTAACATACTGTGGTTTAGGCTCCAACCACTAAATTACGTCATGACTATAACATACTAAATTCCATAGCTGCATATGTAAGAAAATAAGTGCTTACAATTTATTCAGAATTAATTGAAATGTATTTGTATCTGCAGACAATAACATATAGCACAAATATGCCAAATTTAACACTTCCCACAATGAATGACTTACGTCAAGTTTTGGAAATTCAGTTAGAATCTCGGAAAGACGATCATGATAATTTTGCTGTGTGAACTTGATCTTTCGCATGTAAAAGTGACGAATTCTGTTGATTTGATAATTTTTGTGAATCACAGTTGGAGTCTTGCGTTGGGTTTTTGACAATGTCAGGTCAATGAAATCCTGATGCGAGGAAAGAAAAGAAAGTTTGACAAACAGCCGCTATTCCAATCCAAAAGACAATATTCTACATGTTTGAGCCATAAATCTACTTGTAATAACATGCTGAGAAGCTCCTTTGATAGATTATAGCAGTGTTAAATTTAATCCATGTGGTACTTGAATGTCACATTAACATTATCAGATGTTTTATTTACAACATTTTTTGACTTTTCAAATGGATCCACTACATCATTATATTTTCAACAGCGCAGGACTAAGTAGGAATATATTTTGAATGATTAAAGCAAATTGTACGCTGCCTCACGTTCTAAATATTATATTCAAGAACTTCTCCCATGGGACATCATCTGCTTCAAATCAGAGCGGAATAAAATTCAAATCAGTGGAAGGGAATTTACAAAATTGGAGGCTGCCATTTCACCCATCAAATTTCTCTCTGCCTCCCCTTCTGGCAGCAAATCCTATTGGTCCTTCCAGGTGGAAAGAAAACGTAGACACTCCCCACCCCCAAAATACATCTACCGAGTACTTTAAATCTATGCTCATGCTTTCTGAATGCTCTGCTAATGGAAATAGGCCTTCCCTATTAATTCACGTTTGTAGACACTTTAATTTAAAAAAGACACCAACTCATCCAATCTTTCCGCAGAGCAACAATGTTCCAGTTCTTGTAGCCATCAGGCGATGCAGGTTAATATCGTTTCAGCATCCCAAGTGGGAAATCTTGTTGTGCATGTCCATAGGAATGTAATGGTAGCAATAGCACGGGTAAGTACAACGGTGAATAACGTTTTTAGAATGCTGGCATTCATGGCAATAAACAAAGTCATGATACAACCTTATGAATGTTGGTTCAACCGCAGCTGAAGTATTGTGTGCAGCTGTGATCTCTAGGAGGCAGGTATTTTGCAACATTTTATACTAGTTTAGAGATACAGCACAAAAACAGGCCCCTAGGTCCACCGAGTCCACACCGACCAGCGTACCCCACACACTAACACTATTCAGAAGAGTCTCGACCTTAAGAGTCTCGTCACCCATTTCATCTATCCAGTCGATGCTGCCTGTCTCACTGAGTTACACCAGCATTTTGTGTCTATCTTCAATTTAAACCAACATCTGCAATTCCTTCCTACCTACAACCTACAAATCTGTACGGCTTTAGAGTGTGCGAGAAAGCCCACGGGGTCACAGGGTGAATGTACAAACCCCATACAAACAGCACTAGTAGTTAGGATGGAACCCGGGTCTCTAGCTCTGTGAGGCAGCAACTCTACCACTGCGCCATGAAATTATTAAAATGTCTGATCCATTAAAAGTCATTGTGCAATAAGCAAGTTCGGTATTCCGAAAAACGCAATGAATCATGGGATTTGTCCCTGCCAACCATAGCCATATGTTTTGGTCTTGCCCTAAGCTAGCAGCCTTTTGGAGGAGTGCTTTCGACTTGATAAGCAGAGCCTACGGCCAGACTATTCCTCCAAACCCACTGTCAGCCATTTTCGGTACCCCTCCCAACACCAACCTCTCTGTTGCGATGAAACGGGTTCTAGCTTTTACAACCTTGTTAGCCCGGAGACTGATCTTGCTTAACTGGAGGCTCACCTGTCCCCCGACACACGCCCGCTGGATTAAGGAGGTGCTTTACAATTTAAAGCTTGAAAAACTTAGGTTCTCTCTCAAAGGCTCTACCAAGACATTCCTAGATACATGGAACCCTTTCTTGGAACTTGTTAACTCTCTCAACTTGTCCCCGGACTCGGAAGAGGACTGAGTGCTCTCCACCATTGTTCTGCTCTACTGCAGCTGCTCTCCCCTTAACCCCCCCCCCCCCCCCACTTATTTATTTAATTACTTACTTATTTACTGTTATTAGTGACCCTCTTTTTTTTTTCCTTTTTTAAAGTACTTTTTGTTTTGTTTATCTTACCATATTTGTGTGGATGTGTATGTGTGTGAGTGTTGTTTGTCCCCGTTTGGTTCCGACCTGATTCGGGTGGGTTGAAGGTGGGTACGGGTAAGGGCTTTGAGGGTCGCCTACATACTGTTGCACAATTATGCCTTGACTGTCACTGTCTGTTATCATTATATGTATGCAAATTGCTGTGAAATTCAAATAAAAAGATTAAAATCATTCATGGGATTTGTCAAAGGACATTCGCGATAAAGAAAAAGCGAACGAAGAGCTAGCTGTATAAACTGTGTATAAATTCTTATCTTAATCATAATTTATGTGTAAAAATATATTTAATCTGAGGGACGGAGGTGCCAGGTAGCGGGAGAGCAGGGTGTAACAGTGAGAGCGAGGGGGCAGATGCGAGTGGGAGACAGGGGGAGAGACTGGACCAGCTGCGCGCACACAGACCGGTGCCTCATCAGCAGCCAGGATCGAACCCGGGTCTCCGGCGCCGCAAGCGCTGCCGAACTGCCACTGGACCGTCTCCCCCCTCCCTCTCCGAGTGTCCCATCCCGAGAGATGTCCGGGGCGATCCCAGACCGACGGGACACGGGCCCAGAGCAGCAACGCCCCAGGCCAACAGCCAGCGCGGAGAAGTGCCAACCCCAGCTCAACTCCACCTGCCCCGCCGGACCAACCGACAGCCCCGGACCGACGGGACACCGTTCTGGAGCAGCAGCGGCCACAGGCCCACAGCCAGCGCAGAGAAGAAACGGCAACTCCAGCCCAACCCCGCTCCAACTCCCGAGGAACCCACTCCCCGAAGGGCCGGGGGCCACCAGTCGCACCCCCCCCCCCCCCACCCACCCACCCGATGCCGGCGAAAGCCGACCACTGGCCATCAACGGGGGCACACACAAAATGCTGCATCAACTCAGCGGGACAGGCAGCATCCCCGGAGAAAAGGAATGGGTGACGTTTCAGGTCGAGACCATTCTCAGAAGATGTTGCCTGACCCGCCAAGCCACCGCAACACCCCGTGTGCGTCCCCGCCGATGACCAGCGCTCGGCCCCTCCCAGCACCGAGGGGGCAAACCGACAGCCACTGGACAAGCCGAGAGGCGCAGCCGATGGTCCCCGACCCGCCCAGGAGCTGGAGCACAGCCGAGTCGGAGCCTGCGACTCCCTCCGCGCTGGCTGCAAGCCCAGGGCCGCCACTGCTCCGGGCCGGCGCCCCGCAGCCCAGGGTCATCCCCGACACCCCTGGACATGGACAGGATACCCAGGAGGGGACGGGGACGTCCCAGCAACAATTTAACAGCGCCCGCAGCTCCGGAGACACGGGCCCGGCCCCAACCACGGACGAAACGCAGGCATGCACACACACAGCAGCACAGCTGTGGGGAATGTTTATCGCAAGTGACCTATGACCTGCGCATGCGCAGTCGGAATACCGAACTCACTTATAGGGGGGTTGCACGTAAGGTCATCGGGTCAAAGGGCGTAACGCACGGAGTAGCCCAATCCATCTGGAGGGCATGACAGCCTCCGGTATACACTGTTATACGCATACTTTCTTACCTGTTAAAAACCACCGTAATGGTCGATTTTTGCGCTGTAAATAATTGTGGAAATCAGGGTAACTGTGAATTCAGAATTCCAAAAGTGAGGTGAAATGATGGTAGAGAGAAGCGACAGCTGAAGGGACAACAACAGCTAAAGTGGTTGGCGAACATTGGCAGATATCAAAATTGAAAATATTGGGAATTATCACGTTTGCTCACTGCATTTCATCAACAGTAAGGCATTATTTGTGTTTTTTCTTGATTCCTTTGGTATCTAAAAAGTTTCAGAAATGATAAATCTGGCTGTAAAATTTTAAAATCTCCCGTGGTTCTCAGGTGGGTTTTTACATGCGAATACAAAAAAAGGTCTGAAGCTAAATTTTTCATTTAAAAAATCTCCAGACTTACAAGTGGTGTGTGGAAAAGTAAGTTTTCTATCATTATGCTATTGAGGTGTACATTTTGGCAAATAATAAAATGACCTGACAGCTTAAACACCCACTCCCTTTCAAAGATATTGTCAATTTGCTGAGGTTGATTATGTCCAATTAACAGATAATTATGCCATTCCTTGGCTTGCATCTGAGTAAAATCTAAGTCTAATTGAGTATAGAAGCTGGGATGTAATGTTAAAATTGTACAAGGCATTGGTGAGACCAAATCTGGAGCATGGTGTACAATTTTGGTCGCCCAATTATAGGAAGGATGTCAACAAAATAGAGAGTACAGAGGAGATTTACTAGAATGTTGCCTGGGTTTCAACAACTAAGTTACAGAGATAGGTTGAATAAGTTAGGTCTTTATTCTCTGGAGCGCAGAAGGTTAAGGGGGGGACTTGATAGAGGTCTTTAAAATGATGAGAGGGATAGACAGAGTTGAAGTGATCAAGCTTTTCCCTTTGAGAATAGGGAAGATTCAAACAAGAGGACATGACTTCAGAATTAAGGGACAGAAGTTTAGGGGTAACATGAGGGGGAACTTCTTTACAGAGAGTGGTGAATCTCTGGAACTCCCTGCCACAGAGGGTAGTCGAGGCCAGTTCATTGGCTATATTTAAGAGGGAGTTAGATGTGGGCCTTGTGGCTAAGGGGATCAGAGGGTATGGAGAGAAGGCAGGTACGGGATACTGAGTTGGATGATCAGCCACGATTATATTGAATGGCGGTGCAGGCTCGAAGGGCCGAATGGCCTACTCCTGCACCTAATTTCTATGTTTTTATGTTTACTCAGAGAGTGGTAGCGGTGTGGAATGAGCTTCCAGTGGAAGTGGTGCCGGCAGGTTAGTTGGTATCATTTAAAAATAAATTGGATAGGCATATGGATGAGAAGGGAATGGAGGGTTATGGTATGAGTGCAGGCAGGTGGGACTAAGGGAAAAAAGTTGTTCGGCACGGACTTGTAGGGCCGAGATGGCCTGTTTCCGTGCTGTAATTGTTATATGGTTATATGGTTATAAGTCAAAACCCAGGTATGGTTTGCGATTTTTTTTTAATGATAAAAATGCTCACCATATCCTCGCCGACCATTAAAAAACATCTATCTATATTATATGTATATATATATTATATGTATATATCTATATTATATGTCTGTGTAGGAAGGAACTGCAGATGCTGGTTTACATCGAAATGCATGTAACTCAGGCAGCATCTGTGAAGAGAAGGAATGGGTGACGTTTCGGATCGAGAACCCGAGTTACTCCAGCATGTTGTGTCTATCTTATATTATATCTATCTAAGATCTGATTCAAATTACAATGGAATATATGCAACGTGTTGTTGCTGCTGAACGGGGCCGCCCGGACCTCGGGGAAGACACACGTGTGCGGAGCCTGGCAGCTCAGGCCCGGCGCCCCCGGGACAGACAGACAGACAGACAGAGCCGCCGCCGCTCTCCCCCGTCCCGTTGCCATGCCAGGCCATGCCAGGCCACTCCGCGCCTCACCCACCCCACCTTCCCTTCCCCTGCCCGCGGAGCCGCACCTTGGCACTCGGCACCACCGTGATCTTCTTGAAGTTGTACAACGCCATGGCCGCTCCGCTCCACTCAGCTCCACGCGTCCGCTCCCTCAACCCGCCGGGGCCGCCGGGAAGGCGAGCGACACCCGCTGGTCCTCCCAGACTCCGGAAAACTAGCGCCGCGGTCCTGCCCCGCGGCCGATGTTGGAAGTGCAGCCTGACCCGCTGAGTTGTCCCAGCAGGTACAGCAGCATCTATGGAGCGAAGGAAATAGGCAACGTTTCGGGACCCATGTGTTCTGCGAAGTGAATCTAGGGATTGTGTGGAAAAAAAGATGATTCAAAATTCAGTCTGAAGAAGGTGTTCCAACCCGAAACGTCACCTATTCCTTTTCTCCAGAGATGCCGCATGACCGGCTGAATTGTTCCAGCATACAAAAATGCTGGAGAAACTCAGCGGGTGCAGCAGTATCTATGGAGCGAAGGAAATCGGCAACGTTTCGGGCCGAAGGGTTTCAGCCCGAAACGTTGCCTATTTCCTTCGCTCCATAGATGCTGCTGCACCCGCTGAGTTTCTCCAGCATTTTTGTGTACCTTCGATTTTCCAGCATTTGCAGTTCCTTCTTGAACAACGAGCTGTTCCAGCACTTTGTTCACAAGTTCTAGGAGTACAAGCAGACCATTCAACCCATCGAGTCTACTCCGCCATTCAATCATGGCTGATCTCTGCCATTTTCTAATCCCAAATTTCCTGCCTTCTCCCCATAACTCTTGACACCCGTTCTAATCAAGAATTTGTCTATCTCTGCCTTAAAAATTTCCACTGACTTGGCCTCCACAGCCCTCTGTGGCATTGAGTTCCACAGATTAACTACCGTCTGACTAAAGAAGTTCCTCATCACCTCCTTTCTAAAAGAGCGCTCTTTAATTCTGAGGCTATGACTTCTGGTCTTCGACTCTCCCATCAGTGGAAACATCCTTTCCACATCCACTCTATGCCTTTAATTATTCTGTAAGTTTCAATTTGGTCCCCCCCCCTCAACCTTCTAAACTCCAGCGAGTACAGGCCCAGTGCTGTCAAACGCTCATCATATGCTAGCCCACACATTCCTGAAATCATGTGTTCTGCGACGTGAATCTAGGTATTGTGTGGAAAACAAGATGATTCCAAATTCAGTCTGAAGAAGGGGTTCCAACCCGAAACGTCACCTATTCCTTTTCTCCAGAGATGCCGTCCGACCTGCTGAGTTACTCTAGCATTTTGTGTCTGTCTTTGGTGTAAACCAGATTCTGCAGTTCCTTCCGACACACGAGTCAAGAGAGTTTGATTGTAATGTGCAGCGGGAAGAGAACAATTAAATTATTACTTGCTGCAGCTTTACAACACACTAACGCACCAACACAATAAAATAAATATATAATACAATAAATTATTAATTATACTGGATAACCAGGTAATAATATTTCAATGCAAAATACACAGTGCAACCTATTAAAAAGTCCACAGTATTTCAGTGCTGAGATCGGTTTGTGCAGAGTGGTCCAAGAGCCTGATGATTGATGGGAAGAACCTGTTCTTGAAACTGGAGGCCACGGTTACATAGAAAATAGGTGCAGGAGGAGGCCATTCTGCCCTTCGAGCCAGCACTGCCATTCCTTGAGATCATGGCTGATCATCCACAATCAGTAACCTGTGCCTGCCTTCTCCCCATACCTAGCCCCAAGAGCTCCATTTAACTCACAGTTCTTAGGCTCCTGTACCTTCTTCCTGATGGCAACTGAACAATGAGAGTATGGTCATGATTAATTATTGACTGATGGAATAAGACAAATTCCGGAGGTGCTGAAAGACCATTAACCTGAAATATCTGTGTTTCTCACTCCACAGATAACCCGCTAAACTATTGAGTATTTTTAGCATTGTTTTTCATTTTAAAGTTCCTTTGAGCGGGTGTCAAATGCTTTTTATAACACCCCGTGAAATGCCTTGAGAAATTTTACTACTTGTAATCGGTCACATGAAAGCAAATGACCAGTTTTCCATTTTGAATAGTTGGCAAAAATAAGGAAAATGATTAAGCTGTGTTTCCTTCTATGATTTTTATTGCCTTTGGCTCTATTCTGACGATCTTATGAATACTGAACAAAATCACAAATGATCTACATCTTGGAATTTTGAAAGAAATGGTTATGGCCCGGTTATTTTCTTCTAAAGTTCAATAAACTTTGCAGAACCATTTTTTGAGGACTGGAAGGCAGCAAATGTAACCCCAATATTTAAGTCAGTAATGGAAAAAAACAGGAAACATTTGACTTGAGTAGCCTTAGATAGGTAGTATGAAAAATGCTTGATTGCAGATTGTGGAAATCTGAAAAATAAAAGCAGAACATGCTGGAAAAACTCAGCAAATCAGAGAGCATCTACAGAATGGGAAAAAAAGATAATGTTTCAGATCAAAAATTCTTCATCAGAACTGGGAAAGAGAAAGAAAGTTAATCTAAAAAGCAGTGAAAGTGGGGGAGAACAAAAAGTTGTCTGTACCAGGGTGGAATGATGCAGCCGTTGAACAGGCAGTTTGGCAGCTTTGGCCGTGTAATGTGTTGGTAATGCTGTCATGTCTGAATATTGTTACACAGACAGTCCAGCTGGGGCAGGCCGAGCAGGCGAAAATATACAAATGAAATAAACAAAAATGGAAGAGAGGAACGGTAAGCACAAATGCCCAGTCCTCATATGAACATGCAAAACATAGCTTTTCACTGTATCTTGATGTACCTGACAATATCAAACCTAAACAGAAATAAAGTTATTTGAAAATGTCCAACTTCTCTTTCTCAGTTCTGAAAAAGGAAATTTGACCTAAAGTGTTAGACAATAACATGATTGAACACAATCAATATGAATTTGTGAAAAGGAATTCATATTTGAAAATGATCTATTACATTCAATGACGATACATTGAGTAGAGTAAATGAGGAGGAACCAGTGGGTGTGGTGTATTTGGATTTTTCAACAGCTTTCAATCAACCTCTGTATACGAGACTGCTAAACAAATTCAGAGTGCACGGTATTTGGGATAATATAGCAGAGTAGATTAAGAAAGGATGAGCAGACAAAAAGCACAGAGTGCAAATAAATACGTTTTTTTTTAGCTTTGCGGGTTGTGACAAGTGGGTATCACAAGGATTGGTGCTTGGTCCCCACTATTCGTAATTATATCAATGACTTGGCTGTGGGGAATCAAATGAGACATATCCAAGTTGGCCGATGACACAACATTAAATCGGAGTACAAGTAAATGATGAGAGGTTTCATTGGCCTGTAAATATGAGTCAGTATACAAATAAAATGGTGATACAATGAGGTACAATGAGAAAGCTGTAAGTTAACACTTTGGTAGAAAAAATACTGAATGCTTCGGCAAAAATCGTTAAATTGTCCCTAGTGTGGAGGATAGTTTTAGTGTACGGGCTGGTCAGCACATACTCAGTGGGCCGAAGGGCCAATTTCCATGCTGTATCTATAAAATCAATTAATTTTAATGGTGAGATGTTGAGAATTGGTTGTCACAGGGTGGCAGGTATGCTTGCACATAAGACACTGAAACCTAACATGCAGGTGAAGCAGGTAAAATGCGTAGGAAGGAACTGCAGATGCTGGTTTACACCAAAGATAGACACAAAATGCTGGAGTAACTCAGCGGGACAAGCAACATCTCTGGAGAGGAGGAATGGGTGATGTTTCGGATTGAGACTCTTCTTCAGTCACGACCCAAAACATCACCCATTCCTCCTCTCCAGAGATGCTGCCTACCCCGCTGAGTTAGACAATAGACAATAGACAATAGGTGCACGAGTAGGCCATTCGAGCCAGCACCGCCATTCACTGTGATCATGGCTGACACGTTACTCCAGCATTTTGTGTCTATCTTCGGTGGATCAGACAGTTAGGAAGACAAAAGGTACATGGACTTTAATTGCGAGAGGATTTGAATGCAGGAGTAAAGATGTCTTCTGGCGGTAGTAAATATGGCTCCCAAGGATAAAGACATGCCTCACTTGTTGAGCTTAGATTACGCGATCGTTCAGTCATAGAAACATAGAAAATAGGTGCAGGAGTAGGCCATTCAGCCCTTCGAGCCTGCACCGCCATTCAATATGATCATGGCTGATCATCCAACTCAGTATCCCATACCTGCCTTCTCTCCATACCCCCTGATCCCTTTAGCCACAAGGGCCACATCTAACTCCCTCTTAAATATAGCCAATGAACTGGCCTCAACTTCCTTCTGTGGCAGAGAATTCCACAGATTCACCACTCTCTGTGTAAAAAATGATTTTCTCATCTCGGTCCTAAAAGACTACCCTCTTATCCTTAAAGTGTGACCCCTTGTTCTGGACTTCCCCAACATCGGGAATAATCTTCCTGCATCTAGCCTGTCCAACCCCTTCAGAATTTAGTACGTTTCTATAAGTTTCTATCAGTCGTCTGATAACAGCAGGGAAGGAGCTGTTCCTGAATCTGGTTGGACGTGCTTTGCAGCTTTTGTATTTTCTGCCTGACAGGAGAGAGGAAAAGAGGGAATGAACAGAGGTATAAATGATGCTAAATTATGTTGGCTGCTTACCCGAAGCAGCTGAAAGTGCAGTTGCTGTCGGTGTTGGTGGGAGGTGAGGCCAGCTTGTGTAATGGACCAGGCTACGTCCACAAGTCTCGGCCATTTCTCGTGGTCTTGAGGAGAGCTATCGCCAAACCAAGTTGCAATGCATCCCAATTGGATGTTTTCTAAGTGCATCTACAGAAGTTTGTAAGAGTTGTTGGAGACATGCCAAACTTTCTTAGTCTTCTAAATTTCAGAAGGGTTGCAGTCCAAAAAAAAATTGGCAACGATGTTTCTGCAAGATTTTTCATTGAACCTGTATCTCGACATATCCTGTGCATATGACAATAAACTCGATTTGACTTGGCTTTCACGTATAGAAGTGAAAATAGGAGAAATTCTTCAGTCTAAGGTGGTGAATGATTGGAATGCTCTACCCCTGAGGGTTATGGAGTCCGAGTCATGGACTGCATTAAAAAATGAGATTAATAGATTTTTGGATAGTAGTATAATCAATACGGTTTTAGGACAAGGAAATGGTGTGGAGATGAAAAGTAATCTATGTTTAGAATGAATGGAAAAACAGGCTTGAAAGACTGAATGATCATCTCTTGTTCAAAATACTGACATGATCATTTATATTGGTAACCATACTATCTTCCAGCTCATTCCCGACCTCTCCAGTTTAATTTTTGAAGTGACATTAAAAGTTTTGAATACATCCCATAATTTCTCTTTTTAGTTTAGTTTAGTTTAGTTTAGTTTCGAGGTACAGCGTGGAGACAGGCCTTTCGGCCCACCAAATCCGTGCTGACCAATGACCACTCCATACACTAGCACTACCCTACAAACTAGGGACAATTTACAATTTTACCAAAACCAATCAACCTACAAACCTGCTCGTCTTTGGAGTGTGGGAGGAAACCGGAGTACCTGGAGAAAACCCACGCGGTCACGGGAAGAACGTACAAACTCAGAACAGACAGCACCGTTAAGGCAGCAACACTATCACTGCCACCCTATCTTATCCTCACTGATTTGGAAGTTTGTTAAAACTAGATACTGACTCTGTCAATAGAACAATTTCCTCTGTAATGAGGCGGCACACTTGGGGCAGCAGATGTTGCAGGTGCTCCAGCAACACCAGTTCAATCCTGACCTCCAATGCTGTGACCACATGGGTTCCAGAGAGTGCTCTGGTTTCCTCCCACATCCCAAAGAAATGCTGAGACAAGGGAGGTTAATTAATTACTGCAAATTACAACCAGCATAGGAGAAACATGTGCATGTAAAGGGCCTGTCCCACTTATGCAATTTTTTCGGCGTCTTGCCAGCACCCGTCATAGTCGCAGCAGGTCGCCGAAAAATTTCAACATGTTGAAAATCCAGCGGCGACCAGAAAAAGGTAACACTCTTTGGGCGACTACTCACGGCCATACAGGCGTCACCCCGCGACATGTTGCCTGTATGGTCGAGGGGTAACTCCTGTATGGTCGTGAGTAGTTGCCCAAAGATTCGTACCATTGGATTTTCAATATGTTGAGTGACCTGCTGCGACTATGACGGGTGCTGGCTAGTCGCCGAAAAAATCGCGAAGAGGAAAATACCAGAGTTCAGAATATATGTTTTCAGGACAGTTCCAGGGGGAAAAAGTCCAATGTCCGCATTGAGGTAGGTTGGTAGGTCGGGTCAGTGCCCAAACGAATGGAAGGAAGAACCGTTCTGAAGCCGGATAAGAATAGGTGGTCGGCGCGGACTCGGTGGGCCGAAGGGCCTGTTTCCGCGCTATATCTCTAAAATCTGAAGTTAGGTAATGTCTAAAGGAACTGCAGATGCTGGTTAATACGCACAAAAGGACACAAAATGTTGGTGTAACTCAGCAGGTAAGTCAGATCTGGGAAGAAAAACATAAAAAGCTGGAGTAAGTCAGCGGGTCAGGCAGCATCTCTGGATCGGAGCCCTTCTTCAGACATCCTAATCGGAATTGAGTCTGAAGATGTGTCTCGTCCCGAAACATCACCTATTTTTCTCCAGAGATGCTGCTTGACTCGCTGAGTTATTCCAGCTTTTTGTGTCTGTCTTCGGTTTAAACCAGCATGTATAGTTCACTCCTTACACGGGTCTCTGGAGAACATTGATTGGTAGCGTTCTGGACCCTGCTTCGGAAAGGCATCGATCGCTAGTCGGCGAGGACTCCGAGCTGTATCTCTCAAAGAAGTACATGTGAAAAATTTCTCACGGACCATAAAAATGCGGGACCTTTCAGTAAAGTCCCTTTTAAAGTCCCTTTTAAAGATTATAGTTATTTTCTTGAATCTCATTAACATAACTCATGAATAAGTTGATGTCCATATGCGGATGCAAATCTTTATTTTTTAAATTCAATCCCACAGAAGACAATTTTTACTCACCTTCTGTCCCCTCTGTCCAGCTTCCGGGTTCACCGTTCGCAGGAGTTCCCACGGTAACCGCAAGAGTTATTACGGATATTGCACGGATATCGCACTGGCCACTACGTTCATATAATGTTGCAATGCTCAACCACAAGTGTACAAGTCACTCTTGGTAAATTCAAACTTGCTTGAATTTTCTCCCGAGTCACCAAGTTACATGATTACCTGCGGTTAGCCCCACGGTGGTCCACGAATGCCATACTGTTATCGCACGAGGTTCCCACGATGTTAAACTCTGGTTAACTCTTGCGTCAAGTCGCCCCGTGAAAAAGCCCCATAAGGATCTCACACGGATTTGCAGAAGCTACCTTCAACAACACACTCTACCTTCTATCACCAACCAATTTTGGATCTAGCTTGCCAAGTTGCCTTGGATCCCACTAGCTCTATTCTTTTGAACCAGTCTCCTACGTGGAAAGTTGTCAAAACATTACTAAAGTCCATCTGGCCTATATCGCACGTTCATCCTTCAATGATATACTTACTTACCTCCTTTGCAAAAAAACATTCAAATGAGTCAAACAGGAATCTCCCCTCAACAAAGCCATGAAGACTTCCTTGATTAATCTCTGTCTCTGCAAATTAAGATTAATCTCAACCCTCTTAATTTCTTTCAATAATTACCACATAACTAGCATTAGACTTCCTGGCATGTAACACCAGGCTCTGTGGCTCTTCTTGAATAAGGTACCACATTTGCTTCCTTCCAGTAATTTGGTCAGCAGAATTAGAAAATTTCCGCCTTGAAATCTAACAATCTTCTTTCTTGCCTCCCACAAAAATTAGGACACCCCCTGACATGCCTTGGGATTTTATCCACCTTGAAATCCACCAGAACACCCAATATCACTCCTTTCTTATGGAAATTTATTTTAAAATTTCACCGTCACACTCCCTGAATTCTCCAACTACAATGTCCTACTGAATCATTAGTTTAATATATTACTTATGTCACCCAGCTCCAGGCACAGATTGTTATTTTGCGCTAGATTAGACGAGATTAAATTAGGTTTTTGCCAAGTACACAAGGTTGCAATGAAATTGCTTGCTGGCAAGAAGCTCATGATCAGTACACATGGCAAAGATAGAGGCAACTACATATACAACAACTAATGGAAAACTATGCTATAGTGTAAAGATTGGTATACAATCTGAAGTAGGACAAAATTGGTGGTGTTGGTTTATTATTGTCATGTGTACTGTATCAGAGGTCTGTTTGCATGTTAGCCAGTCAAATAATACAAAACATGAGTACAATCAAGCCATGCACAAGTAAAACAGGTAGTGCAAAGAGAAAAATGCCAGAGTGCAGAATATAGTACTACAACAGAATGTAACAGCTGCAGAGAAAGTGCAGGTTAAAAAAAATTCCACAGTGAGGTAGGCTGGAAGATCGGGGCAACATCCTAGCTAATACAATTCAATCTGATATCACTGACGAAGAATCTGTTCCTGAATCTGATGGTACATGCTTTCAAACTTTTGTATCTTCTGCCCAATGGTAGAAGGGAGAAGTGGGAATGAGTCCTTTATTATCTTGGCTTCTTTCCTGAGGCAGTGCGAAGTGTAGATGGAGTCGATGGGGGAAGTCTGTTCTTTGTGATGGTGTGGGCTACATCAACAACTCCTGCGGTCATGGGCAGAGTTGTTGCCAAAACCAAGCGGTGATGCATCCCGATTGGATGCTTTCTGCAGACACAAGGAATTGCAGAAGTTGGTTTACAAAAAAAGACACAAAGTGCAGGAGGAACTCAGCAGGTCCGGCAGCATCGCTGGAGAATAATCTGAAGAAGGGTCCTGACCCGAGAGAAAGAAAGCTGGAAGAGAGGTGGAACAGGACAAAGCTTGGTAAGTGATCGGCCCATGGCAGTGTTTTGAAAATGAACAGTCGAGTTTGCTCAGAGGTTCTGAGCTGTATTTAACCCACCAGTCTGTGTCAGCTGGAGCAATTGGCTGAACATTTATTTTTGCTGCAGTTTGTGAGATCTTGCTGTTTGCACAATTGCCTGTCAAGTTTCTACATTACCACAGTGATTACCATGACGTGTAGGGGGCGCTGCCCTGGCAGCAGCCATGTCAGCAGCGCGTTAGTTTTTTCAACTTTTTTAATTTTTTTAGTATGTTTTAAAGTATGTGTTTGGTGTTTCTCAGTGTGTTTTGTGTGGGGGGGGGGTGAGGGGAAAACCGTTTTGGTCACCTCCTCCATGGAGAGGCGACTTTTTCCAGGTCGCCTCCCCCGTGGCCTAACATCAAGGATCGGCGCGGCCTTTCCCGGAGACGCGCTCGGGGCTTCAGCGGCGGGCGCAGCGTGGATTCTCGGCGTGGAGCGGGTGAGCCCTCGCTGGGGCTCGCTGGAGGGGAGCGCTCCGTTTCGCTGGCCCGGGGCAGCCGGCAGCCTGAAGCCCCGCGCGGTCTGCAGAGCTCCAGTTGGTGCGGCGCCTACAGCCCGGGATCCCTCGTGGGGGACCCGGGGGGGGAAGAAGAAACCACCACTGCTGGCCCACGGCCAACTTCTACCGCGGATCCGGCATGGACGACAGATCCGGCAGGGACGACAGATGGCACAATGGGCTAAGTGTTCGGCTGGCAACCGGAAGGTAGCCGGTTCGAATCCCGCTTGGAGTGCATACTGTCGTTGTGTCCTTGGGCAAGACACTTCACCCACCTTTGCCTGTGTGTGAATGTGTGTGAGTGATTGGTGGTGGTCGGAGGGGCCGTAGGCGCAGATTGGCAGCCACGCTTCCGTCAGTCTGCCCCAGGGCAACTGTGGCTACAGAAGTTGCTTACCACCACCGAGTGTGACTGAGGAGTGAATGAATAATGCGATGTAAAGTGCCTTGAGTATTAGAAAGGCGCTATATAAATCCCATCCATTATTATTATTATTATCACCCCTGGAGGGGAGCTTCGACCGCCGGCCCTGCGGTCTGCGGTGCTTCTGGCTGCGGCGGAGACTTTAAATCTCGACCGCCGGCCTGCGGCCTACACCAACTTAAAGCCGCGGTCTCCGGTGAGGAAGAGCCGATCCTGGACTGACTCTGGTCCTGTCCATGGGGGGGAAATGGAGGAGGTCTGGCCAAATTTTGTGCCTTCCACCACAGTGATGAATGCTGTGGTGGATGTTTGTGTTACATTCTTATTGTGGTTGTGTGTTCTTTATTATTGTACTGCTGCAGACAACCCAAATTCCACCGACCCTGGTTGTGTGGCAAATAAATTCTATCTATCTATCTATTACATTTTAAAGGTATTTCATGGCTGTAAAGTGCTTTCAGAAACCCTAAAGACATGAAAGGTGCCATACAAATGCTCACCTGTATTCTGCCGCTTTCCCATTTGGGACTGGACTTTTTTGTTGTTGATTACAAAGACAAAGCAAACAGAGAGAACACAGTCTTCACCAGTTATCCACAATTTCCCCCAGTTAAATGGAGGCACAAGAGACCACAGATGCTGGTATCTTGAGCATAAAACCAAGTGTTGGAAGAACCTAGTGGGCCAGGCAGCATCTGTGGAGGAATTCAGTCCGAAGAAGGGCCCCAACCTGAAACATCATCTTTCCATTTCTCTGCACAGATGCTGCCTGGCCTTCTGATTTTAGTTTAGTTTAGTTTAGTTTGGTTTAGAGATAGAGTGCAGAAACAGGCCCTTTGTCCCACCGAGTCTGTGCCGACCAGCTATCACCTCGTACACTAGCAATTTTTACCAAAGTCAATTAACCTACAAACTTGTATGTTAACGCATGCCATCAGGTAGACTGGTTAGTAATGGAGAGAGAGGATTGCTTGCCTTTTAATATAGGTGCGATCCTTCTCTACCCAATAAAGTAGAAGAACACAATATATGAGAAAAATCCGATTATTCACAGCACTACGAATTAGGAAACGTAAAATCTACTTTTAAACTAAGAAATCTATCTCTTCTTTCACCAATAGTTAATAACTCATGGTTCAAGCGATCTATTATAGATAAAACGTTTATTTATTGGGAAAGACTAGGAATTTAAAATGTTGGAGATTTGTACGAGATGGGAAACCTCCTATCATTCCAGAAATTACAATCGAAATACAATCTGAAAGGTAATCAATATTTTAGATATCTTCAAATTCGAGATTATTTGAAAACATATACCCACGATTATCAAACTCTGCTGCCAGATATATTAGACGAAGGTATGAATAGAAATTCTGTCACAAACAATCTAATATCATACTTGGACAATATCCTTCTAAATATAGAAATCCCATCGTCAGACGTAATTAGAAAAGAATGGGAAGAGGAATTAGGCCTAAAAATCTCCAATGACAGATGGGAAAAATATCTCTTATATATACATAATTGTTCGATTAATATTAGACACATTTTAATCCAATTCAAAATACTCCAACGACTCTACTATTCAAAAACTAAACTGAATAAGATTTTTTCAAATGTATCTCCTATTTGCGACAAATGTCTCTCTCAAGAAGCAACTCCAACATACTCCTTTGCCTCTTGCATAAAACTCCATAACTTTTGGAAAGAAATCTTTGAAATGTTCTCAAAATTATTAAAAACAAAACTGGACCCCCATATAGAACTGATTATTTTCAGAACAGCAGGAGCCTGCTCTGAGCTATCAATATTTCAAAGACGTTTCCTTAATTATGGCCTGTTAATGGCGAAAAAAGGTATACTTAAATTTTGGAAAAATACATCTCCCCCAACTCTTAAAATGTGGATTACAAACATGTCTGAGACGCTACATCTTGAAGATATGAGATTTGTCTTAGCAGGAAAATCAGAGCAATTTTCAAAGATATGGTCTCCTTTCATTGATTCACTACAAGGATAGTATGGTGCAACACAACTTCGGAATTAAACCGAATTACGGACTGGGTGATGAGTGTGGTGAGAAATGAAGCAGGTATAACAACACTTTTTTTTTTTTCCCCCCTTTTTTTTCGTTTTTGTCTTTTTATTTATTTTTAATGTTTTTACTCACTCACTCTTTGATTACACTCATTTGGTAGTTTAGGGGTTCTATTCTTACATATTCACTTTCTTTCTGTCTTTCTCTTTCTCGCTTTTTCTATTTCATCTTTGTTAAAATTAAAATGGAAGATGTACAATAAATGTATTATGTCATATGCCGCGGTTTATACTTTTGTACACGGCTTCTAATAAAAATATAAATATAAATAAATAAATAAATAAACTTGTATGTTTTTGGAGTTCCTCCAGCAAGTTTTATTTGTCCCAGTTCATAGCTGCCTCTATATTTGCTGAGCAGTCTTATGTTGTCATATTGAGAAGAGAGGTTAGATGCTGTCTGACCTGGAGTGTGAAACGCTGGAAACAAGAAGGGCAAGGAACAGACTAGCCATGTTGTCCAAGATTCAAAAGGGGATTGTGGGCAGAACTGCAGATAGATTCATAACATACTCAATAGAAAGGAGAACAAGAAAGAGTAATGATATGCAAATAGAAACCCCATTCGCCAGGACAGATATTTATAAGAACTCATTCTTTGTAAGACCTTAAGGGGACGGAATAAACTAGACAACAATATAGTCAAATCACCTTCACTAGATAGTTTTAAGGGGGCACGCACTAACAGCACGTTTGTATGCACAACACATCCAAGTTGGCGATATGCAGAGTACTGCCCTGCCGACCACAAATTCAGAAGGTTCAGAAGGATGGTCATTTTTAAAGTCAGCATGCAAAGTATGGAGACAAGAGGCCAGAAATTCCAGTTTAGCAGCTCTGCTGCTGGAAGCCAGAGAGGGTGTGTCTGCTATCTTCACATCTCTTCTGGCAACACAGGAGACTGCAGATGCCAGAATCCTGAATAAAATGCAAAGTGCTGGAGAAACTCAGCAGGTCGGGAGGCATCCACAGAGGGAAACAGCAGACGGCTTTATAGGCCGGGAGCCTTCTTCAGACTGAAGGGGGGGTCTGGACCCGAAACGTCGCCTGTCCGTTTCAGTTCACGGATGCTGCCTGATCCGTCGAGTTCCTCCAGGGGTGTGTGTGTGTGTGTGTGTGTGTGTGTGTGTTGTGCACGTTAATAATAAGGTGCACGCTCTGGTATCCCAGGATAAACTATGATGCCTTGCTCCTCCTCCATCCAAAGCATTAGCAGCCAGGCAGGCCACAAAGGGCAAGAGCAAATGAAAGTAAGGTCCACCCAAAAACTCAACATTATCCACCACCACCTAAATTCCATCACGAGTGCTCATTTAAAACAATCTCAGGTTGCTGTGTTTCGACTCCCTGCTTACAAACAGAAACTGAAGTGGGAGGATCTGGTACAGAAGGCTGTGCAATGTTGGTCGGAGGAAACAGATGACACCCTTCGTTACTGCTTTCAGTCGTTGGACTGGTCCGTATTCAAATGAATCTGCAGCCAACCTTGGTGGATATGACACTGCTGTCACAGACTTCATCAGCAAGTGTGCAGAGGACCGTGCATCAAAGAAGGTAATACAAAGATATCAGGGGTTATGGGGTTAGGAGGGAGAGATAGATCAGCCATGATTGAATGGCAGAGTAGACTTGATGGGCTGAATGGCCTAATTCTGCTCTTATCACTGATGAATGTATGAACTTCTGTGTGCCCCCCAATCGGAAACAGTGAAGGAACCGCGAGTTCCACTACCAGGTGAAGTCCAAGTCTGCAGCATCCATGAGCAGTGCAAGAAATCCATCTGCAACCTTTGCCGAGCCTTCAAGAATGCCAAGAGGAAATCTGGCCTAAGCTGGAAGCTCAGGGCAATGACATGGATACCAGTACATTGTGGCAAGGCTGGCTACAAAGTGAAAGCAGGCAGTATCGCTGTCAGAAATGGGCCACTCCCTGATAAACTCAATGCATTCCACGCTCACTTTGAATTGATTGTTTGTGGTGGAATGTCACCCTCCCTGCCGGTCTAAGGTACCAATAGTAATAGCAGACGCAAGAGCCAGGGCCGGTAAGGGAGTGAACCAGGGTCTGACCTTCCGCACCCTCAAGGTTGTCTGCGGGAAACACAAAGGCTGACGGTGGCCAGGTGAGGAGAGGGACGATGGTCCGCTGGACCATCTGGAAGGAGGCAAACCAATTTCTTGTATAGTTGTAATATAATGTCCCTACTCCTATACGCAATGTCCGATTGTGTGTGTGCCAAACACCTGGTTTACACTCTATGATAGACACAAAAATCTGGAGTCACTCAGTGGGACAGGCAACATCTCTGGAGAGAAGGAATGGGTGCCCACCTGCGTCGCTACCTTCAAGGAACTGTATCCCAAGGTCTCTCCGTTCCACACATTCCCAGGGCCCTACCATTCACTGTTTACAAACCTCAAAAAGGGTACTCATCACCACCCACATCCCAGTGAGAATAAACCAAATCTATCCATGTAACTCAACCCCTCCATGTCCAAGGAACATTCTTGTGAATGTTGTTACAGACTTCATAAAGAAATGTGTGGAGGACTGCATCCCTACAAAAACCTTCCGAGTGTTTCCCAATCAGAAACCTTGGATGAACTTTGAGATCCGCACTCTCCTGAAGTCCAGACACAGGGCATTCACCTCCAATGATACAGTGGCCTACATGAAGACCAGATACGACCTTGGTAAGGCCATCAAAAAGGCCAAAAGAGGACTTCTGCTCCAAACTGGAGGACGAGACAGATGTTCGGCAGCTGTGGCAGGGTCTGAATGCAATCACCTCCTACAAGGCAAAACCAGGAGGCAGCTCGAATGCCGGTGTAACATCACTCCCTGATGAGCTCAATGCGTTTTACGCGCGCTTTGACAGGGAGAATACTGATGTGCCTTCCCGATCCCCCATTCGCTGTGATGGCATTTCAGTCTCAGTCACAGAGGCCGATGTCAGGAAATCCTTCAGAGGGGTGAACCCCCGAAAAGCACCTGGTCCTGATGGTATACCCGGTCGTGTTCTAAAAACCTGGCGGACCAACTGGCGAGAGTTTTTACGGACATTTTCAACCTCTCACTTCTGAGGTCTGAGGTCCCCACCTGCTTTAAAAGGGCATCAATTATACCGGTGCCCAAGAAGAGTAAGGTGACGTGCCTCAATGACTATCGACCAGTGGCACTAACGCCGGTGGTGATGAAGTGCTTTGAGAGGTTGATCATGGAGCAAATCAACTCCTACCTCGACAAAAACCTGGACCCACTGCAGTTCGCGTACCGCCACAACAGATCAACGGTGGAAGCGATCTCGCTGGCCCTCCACTCCGCACTGGACCACTTGGACAACAAAAACTCATATGTCAGGCTGTTATTCATTGATTACAGCTCGGCATTTAACACAATCATCCCCTCCAAACTAGTTACCAAACTCGCAGAACTGGGTCTCTGCGCATCCCTCTGCAACTGGATCCTCGACTTCCTCGTCCACAGACCACAGTCTGTTCGTATTGGTGGAAATGTGTCAGCCTCGATAACAATCAGCACGGGAGCACCTCAAGGCTGCGTGCATCAGCCCTCTGCTGTACTCACTCTATACCCATGACTGCGTAGCGAACCACAGTGCGAACTCCATCATCAAGTTCGCTGACGACACCACTATTGTGGGGCGTATCACTGATGGGGATGAGTCAGAGTACAGAAGAGAGATCGAGCAACTGTCCATATGGTGCCAGCGCAATAACCTGGCCCTCAACACCAGCAAAACCAAGGAACTGATTGTGGACTTTGGAAGGAGTAGGAGAGGGACCCACAGCCCCATTTATATCAACGGGTCGATGTTTGAAAGGGTCAAGAACTTCAAATTCCTGGGCGTGCACATCTTTGAAGATCTTTCCTGGTCCGAGAACACTAACGCAATTATCAAAAAAGCTCATCAGCGCCTCTACTTCCTGAGAAGATTACGGAGAGTCGGATTGTCAAGGAAGACTCTCTCTAACTTCTACAGGTGCACAGTCGAGAGCATGCTGACCGGTTGCATCGTGGCTTGGTTCGGCAATTTGAGCGCCCTGGAGAGGAAAAGACTACAAAAAATAGTAAACACTGCCCAGTCCATCATCGGCTCTGACCTTCCTTCCATCGAGGGGATTTATCGCAGTCGCTGCCTCACAAAGGCTGGCAGTATCATCAAAGACCCACACCATCCTGGCCACACACTCATCTCCCTGCTACCTTCAGGTAGAAGGTACAGTAGCCTGAAGACTGCAACAACCAGGTTCAGGAATAGCTACTTCCCCTCAGCCATCAGGCTATTAAACCTGGCTCGGACAAAACTGATTATTAGCAACCACTTTCTGTTATTTGCACTTTACCAGTTTATTTATTCATGTGTGTATATATTTATATCATGGTATATGGACACATTTATCTGTTTTGTAGTAAATGCCTACTATTTTCTGTGTGCTTAAGCAAAGCAAGAATTTCATTGTCCTATACAGGGACACATGACAATAAACTCACTTGAACTTGAACTTGAATATTTTCTGCACCCTTTCAATTGAAATCGCGTCATTCCTTTAGCGTGGTGATCAGAAGTGCACACAATACTCTAAGTGCAGTCCAATCAGTGTTTTGTACAACTGTAACAAGATGTCCCAAGGATGTACATACTTGGATTGTTGGAGGCTGAGGGGTGATCTGTAGAAGTAAGTGGATAGGGTGGATGTTCAAATTCTTTTTTCACAAGGTGAAAAGGTCAAATATTAAAGGCCATAGATTTAAGATGAGAGGCAGTAATGTTATAGGAGATTTATTTGAAACACAGGGTACTAAGTGTCTGGAACGCACTCCCAGGAGAGGTGGTCGAAGCAGGTATGGTTTCCTGCAATGTGCTCAGCCATACCTGGTCAGGCCCCAGGGGTTTACCCTCCTTTTTATGCTTCAAGACCAACAACACTTCCTCTTTCATGACATGGATATGTTTCAGGATATCACTGTTCTCTTCCCTGAACTCACCACCTTCCATGTCCTGCACGATAATACATACAGACAATTAGCACTCGATTATTCATCAAACTTGGCTCGAGAGAGAAATTACCACATTGATCCTTAAGGGGCCTACTTTCTCCCGCGTCACCCTTTTTGCCCTTAATATACTTACAGAATCTTTAAGGACCTCCTCTACTTTATCTGCACTGTATATTTTATCTCCCTTTCAGCCCATTTTAATTTCCTTCATCAATGTACCACTGCAGCCGTTAGACTCGAATCAGAGAGCATGGATACAGGCCCTTTGGTCCAACAGGCCCTTTGGTCCTTCTGGGATGAGTTATCTGACTGAAATGTCCTATCTAAGTTGAACCATATCCCTTTAGATCTTACCTATCCATTCACCTGTCCAAATATCTTTTAAGTGTTATTGGACTTACCTCAACTACTTCCTCTGGCACCTTGTTCCATTGACCGTATACCCCAGTGAAAAAGACTACGTGCATTCACCCTATCTAACCTCTCGTGATTTTATATCTTAGGCCCCCTTCGGTCATGTCTGACCATGGGTGTCTCCAGGGTGCTATTCCTTATATGGAGAACGCCTGTGCGTGACTTTGTTTAACGTGGGGAGATTGATGCACAGACAGCCGCCCCACGGTCCTTGACAGATCTGGGTCAGGATCTGGTGGCATGGAGTCAAAAACGACCGGAGACCCTATTCTGCTGCAGCCTTCATCCGCCTTCCCAGCCGTTGTGATGCTCCGCTAAGATCAGCCATCGTCCTCCACCTGTTCCACCATTGAGGTCTTGGTTGGATTGCTCTTTGTCAGGGATCTCCCCCTCGACCTTACCGCCATGGGTGGCCCTACCAGGAGCATAGCTCCAGACGGCATCGCTCTCAGGATCTCAGGTCCACACAAGCTTCTCCACCACGGCAAGGTGACAAATCCATGGAGAAGATATACTTCCACGAGAACACCCTTCCGCATCCAGCGCTCTAAGGAGTATTGTCCAAGTCTGCCCAACCTCTCCCTGCAGCTCAGGCCCTGAATGCTGCAACATCCTTGTTAATACTCTCTGCATTCTTTTCAGATTAATGGCATGTTGCCTGTAGCAGGGTGACCAAAACTGAGCAGAATATTCCAAGTGTGCCCTCTTCAACATCTTGCACAGCTGCAACATAACCTCCAATCATCTAGACTTATTTCCCTGACTGATGAAGGCCAGCCTGCCAAATACCTTCTTCACCAGCTTATCTCCCTGGAACACCACTTTCAGGTACTCTTATATCCCTTTGACCGACATCATTCCTCATGGCACGACCATCAACTGTGTCGGTCCTGCCCAGGTTTGGCTTCCACACATCACACTTATCTGAATTGAACTCCAATTGCCATTTCTCGGCCAACTTGCTCAGCTGATCAAGACTTCTCCTTCTTATGGAGGGATCTAGGTACTTTGCTTCCTTCCTTTCTTTCTTCCTTGACAAGAACTTCAATATCTATCGTCAGGCAGGGTTCTCCAATCCTGCCAAGCTTGCCCCCCACTCTAACAGGAACATGAACACTTTGTATCTCACTTTCAAAAGCCTCCCACTTTCACAACATTCCTTTACCTGTTAACAGCCTCTCCGTATCAACCTTTCCAAGTTCCTGTCTGAAAATGAGCCTTGCCCCAATTTAGGACTTAAACCCGAGGACCAGTCCTACCTTTTCCCATGATTATATTAAAACAAAAAATATTATGATCACTGATCCCAAATTGTTCCCCATCAGCCATTTGCCAGTCTAATTTTCCAAGGGGAGGTTGAGCATAGTCCCTTCTCTGGTGGGACCATCTCCTTATTACTTCAGAAAACTTTCCTAAACACCAATTAAATGGTCCCCCCTCCCCTCACCCACACACCCACCCCATTCTTTCAGTCGGAACAAGAGTCACGTGTCAAAACGTCACCCATCCTTTTTTCCAGTGATGTTGCCTGACTCGCTGAGTTACTCTGGCACATTGTGGCAACCAATTAAATGGTGCTTGCTTTGGGGGCAGTAGACCAATGAGTGATATGTTTGAAGGCCCTCCACTTGGAAATAATTTATCAGTGAAATCACCACACAGTAACATGGCCTCCCATTGTCTAATTTGTATGCAAACTTTCTCTCTTTAAAGACTAATTCTTTTATTCTAAGCTTTGAATGTAAAGATTAAGAAGATCTCATCTTTATTTATTTTACCTAATTTGATCTCATTCTTGACAACTGACTGTTTATTTGTCATATTTCACCATATGCAGGCTTCTCGACAGAAATGTTAATTTTAAACTTTCAATGTTTGATTCATCCAGTGTAACTTAAATCATGGATCTTCTTAAGTACAGTAAAATGGTAAAAAGCGAATTCATTTTTTAATTAGAATGTACTATCCTAGAACTTCAATTCATTGCGTGAAATTCATTGTTACAGAAGGCTGTGGAGGCCAAGTCAGTGGATATTTTTAAGGTGCGGGTTGATAGATACTTGATCAGTACAGGTATCAGGGGTTATGGGGAAAAGGCAGGAGAATGGGGTTGAAAGAAGTTAGATCAGCCATGATTAAATGGCGGAGTACACTTGATGGGCCGAATGGCCTAATTCTGCTCCTATAAATTATGAATTTATTCCATGCAATTTTTTATGCTGAAGATAGTGCCGTATATATAGATTCTATCCATGATTTAACCATAAAACAAAAATTAAAAATGGTGTCAATTCATTATGTTGTGAACCAACAGAATAAGTTTAAAACACTCACTTTTGAACTCCCAATTCAATGAAAAGCTGTAGAAGCAAAACAGGAGAATGTGAAGTTAATAGATATACACCACCTTCTCACATTTAAGATTTCTGAAAAGCTTTGAACAAAATAATCCATATGTGCAAGTAAACGCTGCAGCGGATCATTGCACCACCGACATCACAAAGACAGTTCCGTTTTTGTTGCTAATAGATATTTTGAGCAGGGTACCAGGAGAAAACTCTTCCAGTCTTTTAGCAGCGCCTTGAGATCATCAACACCCAGCACAATCCTAACCCAAGATATATCAAGGTTCCTGCACCTATAGTTTCTTGTGTTGCCACAATCATAGCGCAGATAGATGGTGGTAATAATAATAATAATAATAATAATAATAATAATAATAATAATAATAATTATAATAATAATAATTATTATTATTATTATTATAATAATAATAATATTAACTTCATCTCGGACTCAAGGTCCAGACAAAGGACAACATTACATAAAAATACATTGCATATAAAAAATGTTAGTGTGCGTGTGTCGCCGCAGGCCACCCACTCCCTCCCGCAACCGCGCTTTGAGGGGACGAGACCTGACTTGGTCTAGTAACTATTGAAAGTCTGATCTTGTATGTGGATGTTTGTGTGTGTTTGTGTTTATTTGTTTGTGTGTTGTCACATCTTCACGAAAAAACAACACGGTAACGATAAAATATTTACATATTCCGGTAGACATTTTCCCCATGGAGTCATAAATCGCCTTATCTGAAAATGTCATGCTTTATTTATCGAGTTATTACTTAAAATGTTCAAAAATCTGACAAAACTTTGAATTTAAAAAACGAATGTCATTTGCTGATGATGTCACAATGAGTCTGCGTGCCCTTCTTCCTCGCGCTGTGAGTGACGTCACCCCCCCGACCTCTCCCTCTCCCCCCCCGTTATTCAAGACTCTGCCCGCCCGACCGCTCCAAAAGACGCAGAAAGAAAGAGCAAGTCGGGCCCTCCACGCTCGCCGAGTCCACGTCCTCCCCTCTCTGCCCTTGTTGAGGGGACGGGACCGAGCTGTCGGGTCCTCTGGTCGGGTCAGGTCCTTGGGTCGAGTACTCTCTCTCCGCCCTCCCCCTCTCTCTGCCCCCCTCTCTCTGCCCTCCCTCTCTCTGCCCTCCCCCTCTCTCTCTCTGCCCCCCTCCTTCTCCCTCTCTAGCCACGCCTGCGAGTTGGGGGTACGCGTGAGTGGATAGGGCAGGGAAGGGGTAAAAGGAGCGAATGAATAATGTTAATATAATATCAAGGAGGGTGGTTTGTGTGTGTGTGTGGGGGGTGGTTAGTGTGTTTGTGACGCCGCAGGTTGAGGGGACGGGACCCAACTGGTCCCACTTGGTCTAGTGTTTATTAAAATTCCAAATCTATTGAATAAGAAATTGGCTGGTGCTGCTTTGGGCAATGGACTGATGAATGACATGTTTGAGGGTTCCTCACTTGGAAATAATTTTTAACTGAAATGTGTGATGCATCAAAAGAGAACATTACATTTGTCTAATATCCAAGCTATTATCTAAAGATCATTTATGTAACCACTGTGTTTGCATAATCACCAGTACACTTGCAAACCTGTTGTCTGCATGATTACTGCACAACATCCAATCCACAAGTTAGAATTCAAATCAGAACTCCAGGGACATGGGTTCGATCCTGACCTCGGGTACTGTCCGTGCGGAGTTTGCACGTACTCTGTGCGACCACACATGGTTTTACCAAGCTACTCTGTTTTCCGGCCACATCCCAAGGCTGTACTGGGAAGTTAATTGGCTACTGTAAATTACCCTTTAATGTTGGTTAAAGGCAAAAATAATGAAAGAGGAGTTCAATGGGCATATGTTCAAAGAATAAAAATTGCCGGGGTACAATGAGATGAGGGGAATGGTACTAATGAGTTTGCTCCCCTGAGAGCAGACATGGACCTGATGGATGGAATGGCCTCCTTCTGTGTCATTATATATCATAAAGTTTATCGTCCAAAATGTGAACAGAATCATAATACATAATTAATACACCTACTGACTGAAATTAGGCTGAACTCTTAATTTATTCTGCTTACACAAGATGCCCTTGTGTAAACTACACCTCCCATGTGGTTCATTAGCTGTCTCTTTCAACAACATCATTCCTATGTAATACAAATTAAAGCTAATCTGGACTTTTCAAACTTGAAGTGTAACATGTCTGCTGCTGGATCGAAAATTGTTGAGGACAATGTGTTTTGAAACTATTAAAATTGAATGATCTTGGGAGATCTTGTGTTAGAGACCGTAGTTGAAGCACAGGGTTATTATATTATATACAGAGGATGCTCTGGAGGCATCTTGAGAGTCATAGAAAATAGAAAAGTACAGTACAGGAACAGGCCATCCAGCCCACAATTTCTATGCCAAACACGAGGCCAAGATAAAAGAATCGCATCTGCTTGCACATGATCCATATCTCTCTGTTTAAGAAGGAACTGGAGATGCTGGAAAATCGAAGGTAGACAAAAATGCTGGAGAAACTCAGCGGGTGAGGCAGCACCTATGGAGCGAAGGAAATAGGCAACGTTTCGGGTCGAAACCCTTCTTCAGCATTTTTGTCTACCATCCATATCTCTCTGATCCCTGCATATCCATGTGTCCATTTAGAAGCTTTTTAAACAGCACTACCGTCTCTGCCTCCATGGAGCCACGGAGGTCAATGTTAGAAATATAACCCCACAAATTACCATGTGAGTACAAGAATAAGTGAAATGAGCCCTCATATGCAGGCAAAGTCAATTGATGCATCCTCAAATCCCGTTGCACATGGCTAGCATTGAGTTGCTACTCTATTTGCCACAACTTGGAGTATAAGGGGAGGCAATAGAAATATATAAAATGATGAGAGGCATAGATAAGGTAGACGGTCAGAACCTTTTTCCGAGGATGGAAATGTCCATCCTTAGTTGGCATAGCTGTAAGGTGAGAGGGAGAAAGTTTAATGGAGATGTGCGGAGCAAGTTTTATTTAACAGAGTGATGTGGGCTTGGAACGCATTGCCAGGGGTAGGGGTGGAGTAAAAGCTGGAGTAACTCAGCTTGGAATACAAAAAGCTGGAGTAACCCAGCTTGGAGTACCAGGCAGCATCTCTGGAGAGAAGGAATGGGTGACGTTTCGGGTCGAGACCCTTCTTCAGACCGAAAGTCACGTGAAAGGGAAACGAGAGCTATAGGCGATGATGTAGAGAGATATAGAACAATGAATAAAATATACTGCAGGCAAAAAAGTGACGATGCTAAAGGAAACAGGCCATTGTTAGCTGTTTGTTGGGTGAAAACGAGAAGCTGGTGTGACTTGGGTGGGGGAGGGATAGAGAGAGTGGGAATGTCGGGGTTACTTGAAGTTAGAGAAATCAATATTTATACCACTGGGCTGTAAGCCCCCCAAGCGAAATATCAGATGCTGTTCCTCCAATTTGCATTTAGCCTCACTCTGACAATGGAGGAGACCAAAGACTGAAAGGTCAATTGTAGATCCTGATTTGATTTGTATCGTATATCCTGGCTACATTTGGATCCTGAATTTAACTCCCCTCAGGGTCTTTTTATCAGTGCAGTTTATTAACTCTAGCCACAAGGATTCGAAACCTTCCAATCCTATGTCATATCTTGCTCAGGATTGAACTTCATTCGTTACCAGCAGAGCCAGCCCACCCCCTCTTCCCACCTGCCTGTCTTTTCAATAGGATGTGTATGCTTAGATGTTCAGCTCCCAGCTCTGATCCTCTTTCAGTTACATCTCCGTAATGCCCACAATGTCATACCTACCAGTTTCTAACTGCGCAATAAGGTCATCTACCTTGTACCAAAAATTGTGTGCATTCAAATAAAACACCTATAATTCCGTTTTCACCACCTCACTTCTCAAATTGGTCCCCATTTTGCCTGACCTTAGACTCTTATCCTTCTTAAAAATATTCTGCCTATTATTTCTACTGGAGACTTCTGCACTCTCCTTCCTTTTAATATTATCCATTGATTTCCAATTTGTTGAACCCCCCCAACTATTTAGTTTAAACCCTATCTATGGCCCCAGTTATCGGATCACCAGGACCCTGGTGTTGGCTTGGTTCAGGTGGAGCCCATCCCATCAGAACACCTGTGCTTGCTCTGAGACATCCTTAGCCCAGATACGAGGGAGGAAAAAGACTATGGTAGCTATGTATTTTAGTTTTTAGTTTTAGAGGTACAGCGCTGAAACAGGCCCTTCGGCCCACCTAGTCCATGCTGACCAGCAATCATGGCACACTAACACTATCCAACACACAAGAGACAATTTACAATTTTACTGAAGCCAAGTAACCTACAAACCTGTACATCTTTGGAGCCTGGGAGGAAACCGGTTCGCCAAGGGATAACACATGCAGGTCACAGGGAGAATGTACAAACTCCGTACAGACAGCACCCATGCTCAGGATCAAACCTGGATCTCTAGCGCTGTAAGACATCAACTCTACTGCTGTGCCCACGTAAGAGTTTTTGGAAGTGAGGCACATTCACAATATTGGTAGTTGGATAATTCAGGGCCAGGTCTTGTGACCACATTATGTCGTGGAAGGCCCACTGGGGAAAAAACCGAGCAAGTATGGGCAACTCACCACTGATTTAGTTCTGAGCTATTATAAGTGGCAGCCAGCATAAAGTTGACATGTTGCATGCATTCTACACAATGCACAAGAGTTAATTGGATTTGGACAACATGTTGTGCGCTTGCTTTGGGAGCTAACCATTGCTCAGAGTACTAATAGGAATTCTATGTAATTAATTCTCAAAGCAAACAAATAGAAACTAATTCAGAGGTTCCACCCTAAACATCAATCCCTTTCCCTCTGCACAGATACTGCCTGACCCACTGAGTTCCTCCAGCAGATTGCTCCAGATTCCAGCATCTGCACTCTCTGAAATCTCCAAAACACAACAGAAAACATTTGAAAAGACGGATAGTCCTAATAAATTTGGGGATCATGAAAATTTCTCCTCTAATTAGAATTTGCCTTTTTTCAATTATTCTCATATAACATATTGCCCCGACATGAAGGTTGAAAGTTATGGTCTCAATTCCAGCTGAGTGTCTGTGTGAGTGGAAGTCGAGTAGATAAGAAAATGTGCTCAGCTACAGCAACCAGAAGGATTCCTGTCCAGATCATATTTGTATAGACTGTAGGTACACAAAAATGCTGGAGAAACTCAGCGGGTGCAGCAGCATCTATGGAGCGAAGGAAATAGGCAACGTTTCGGGCCGAAACCCTTATAGACCGTGTTAGGCTCCAATATGAACGTAGTGAGAGACGACAGCTAGTCAGTGGGCTGAAGCCAAACCTTCCCTTGGAACCTGGATGCTTTTCCTACTCCTCCTGGCTGCACAAACCATCAGATTTGAGATCTCTCCTGGTTCACATGCCTCTTCCAGTTGGTTGGCCTGCAGCAAAGCCACAACAATGTGTGTCTGGGCAGGCCTCCAGTTAAAATAATAGTTAGGTCTCAGCAATGTCAACAAAAGTCAAATCAGCGTGTTTAAAGAAGAACCTGTTGGTTTCCAGCCGTTGTTTATCCCACGTGCTCTAAAAAGCAAATTAAATATCAGGAAGTGCTGGAAGAGCCGAGAACCTCAGCGATGAATCCTCCATCTATTGTAATAGTCTGCCCTCTTCACAAATTCCCAAGGACAGCATGGGGTGCCACAGTGGGGCTGCAGTAGAGCTGCTGCCTTACAGCGCTAGAGACAAGAGTTCAATCCTGACTACGGCTGCTGTCTGTACGGAGTTTGCACATTCTCCCTGTGACCGCGTGGGTTTTCTCCGGGTGCACAGGTTTCTTCCTACTCTCCAAAGACATACAGGTTTTTAGGTAAACTAGCTGATGTAAATTGTAAATTGTCACTAGTGCGTAGGATAGTGCTAGTGTATGGGGTGATCGTTTGTCGGCGCAGATTAGGTGGGCCGAAGGGCCTGTTTCTGCGCTGTATCTCTAAAGTCTAAAGTAAAGACAACCAGGTCTAAACATGCCCTTGTGTTTTTTGAGAAACGGGAGATTGCAAATGCAGAAATCTGGAGCAAAGAATAGATTTCTTGAAGCACTGAAATGGTCAAGTAGCACCTGTAGAGGCAAAGGAATGGTTGACGTTTCACGTCGGGGCCCTGCATCTGGAGGGAGAGATGGCCAACATTTTAAGTTAAAGGGAGGGATTAAATAGGGACTGCTAGGCAATTGGTGAAACCAGGTATAAGTGGATGATGGACAGATGGAGTCTGTTGGGGGAGGGGGGGGGGGGGCACTCTGAGTCATAGAGCATGGAAACAGGTCCGTCAGGCCAACATGTCCAAGCCAATTGTGATGCCCCATTAGTCCCACCTGCTTGCGTTTGGCCCATATCCTTCTAAACAATTCCTATCCATCTACCTGTCCAAATGTCTTTTAAATGTTGTTATGGTACCTGCCTTAACTACCTCCTCTGGCAGCTCGTTCCATGTACTCACCACCTTCTGTGTGAAAATGTTGCCCCTCAGGTTCCTATAAAGTTTTATCCCTCTCACCTTAAACCTGTGTTCTTGATTCCCTATTTTGGGTAAAACAATTATGCATTCACCCTATCTATTCCCTCATGATTTTATACATCTCCAAAATATCAACCCTTATCCCCCTACACTCCAAGGAATAACGTTTAGTGTTGAGATAGAGGCTGAAAGTGATGAGTAGAAATAGATAAAGGGGGACACGTGAAAAGAGGTCGATGTAACTGGGTGGTGATGGCTCCCCATATCCCTTGATTCCTCTAGCCCTGAGAGCTCTATCTAACTCTCTTTTGAATGGATCCAGTGAATCAGCCTCCACTGCCTTCTGAGGCAGAGAATTCCACAAATTCACAACTCTCTGTGTGAAAACGTTTTTCCTCATCTCAGTTCTAAATGGCCTACCCCTTATTTTTAAACTGTGGCCCCTGGTTCTGGACCACCAATATCGGGAACATGTTCCCTGCATCTAGTGTGTCCAATCCCTTAATAATTTGATATGTTTCTATAAGATTCCCTCTCATCCTTCTAAATTCCAGTGAATACAAGCCCAGTCGCTCCATTCTTTCATCATATGACAGTCCTGCCTTCGTAAATCTATGCTGACTTGGACTGCTATCCAAATGTGTCGCCATTACTGTATATCTTTAATAATCGACTCCAGCATCTTCCCCACCACTGATGTCAGGCTAACTGGTCTATAATTCCCTGTTTTCTCTCTCCCTCATTTCTTAAAAAGTGGGATAACATTGGCTACCCTCCAATCCACAGGAACTGATCTAGAATCCATGGAACATTTGAAAATTTATCACCAATGCATTCATGATTTCTAGAGCCACCTCCTTGAGAACCCTGGGATGCAGACCATTAGGCCCTGGGGATTTATCAGCCTTCAGTCCCATCAGTCTACCCAACACCATTTCCTGCCTAATATGAACTTCCTTCAGTTCCTCCATCACCCTAGGTCCTCTGTCCCCGGTACATCTGGGAGATTGTTTGTGTCTTCCTGAGTGAAGACAGAACCAAAGTACCTGTTCAACGCGTCTGCCATTTCCTTGTTCCCCATAATAAATTCACCTGTTTCTGTTTTCAAAGGACCAATATTTGGCATAACTAATTTTTTCCTCTTCACATTCCTAAAGAAGCTTTTACTATTCTCCTTTATATTCTTGTCTATCCTACCTAAGTAATTCATCTTTGTACCTTCGTACTTCATGATTGAATGTCGGAGCAGAATCGATGGGCCCAGTGACCTAATTCTGCTCCTATGTCTTCTGCCAATCCTTATGCAGAGTCTCGACCCGAAACACCAGCATTCCCTTTGCCTCAATGGATGTTGCTTAACCCGCTGAGTTCTTCCAGCAGTTTATTTTTTGCCCTTCTGTTTTTACATTGCCATTCACTTAAAATAGCCTTGCAAAAAAGATACCATTGGAACAACCAAAGGCCTGTGCTTTGAGTAATTATACGAAAATACAAAGCAATAAACAAAGATACATTGTAGTTCTGGCATCTACAGTGAATACGTTGACAAGGTCAGAGTTTAATTCATTCAACTGACACAAAGTCCTCAGTTCACCGCACAGTGATAAATACCATTCACATTGCAGCTTGCCACGGACACATTATGTTGCTAAAAAGGATCAAGCTTTTCATTACTTTCAGCAATCCAGCCATTGAAGGATATTTGAAATGTGATCACTGCTGTATTGTAGAAAACATAGCAATCAAACTGTACAAATTTCCACAAAAAACTGTGGTGAAGATTAAGGAAAAATTATTTACCGAGGAAATGACTTCACTACACTTCTCGAAAATAAATGTTATCAACTCTTTTATGTTAATCTGACGAGACAGATGAGGCCTCAATACAGTTGAGCTTACAGTTGTACAATACAGCTTCACTACAGTGCCTGTGTGGACCTCTGTGCTTAAGTTTGAACCATAACTACTGACTCAGATGCAAGAATGTTACCAGATTTGCCACAATGAATAAAATATGGAACAAGTGTATTTCCATAACACATCGGTTGGAAGTCAAAGCAAGGTAGGACTTTCACAGTAAATGGGAGGGCCCTGGGGAATGCTGTAGAACAGAGAGTCTGGGAGGTGCATAGCTTCCTGAAAATCACACCACAAGTAAATAGAGTGGTGAAAGCCCCCACTCCCTCATCTTTACTGCAGACCCA